>NW_024425563.1:47450831-47645370 GCF_017311325.1 Ursus maritimus | reverse complement strand
CCCCCCCCCCCCCACCGTGTGCCCCGCTCCTCTGAGACTTACGGTAACAGCCCGAGCGGCTCCCGCCGGCACTCAGCTGCTGCAGGGGCCGCAGGCGCAGCCACCCATCGACCTGAGAAGGGTGGCCCCTGTCCGCGTCTTTCAGTCACATCCAAGGCACCTCAGTTGTCTGCGCTGTTAGGGAACGTAGTCCTTGGCCCTGGGCGCTCAGCGCTAACGGCAGAGAGAATCTGGCTTTTGCAGGCCGGACCACTGGGGTTAAGATCCTAGCTCGGCCACTCCCCAGCTGTGTGAGCCTGGGCAAGGTCCTTAACCTTTCTAAGAGTCACCTTCGCCGCTGCACAGCGCGAGGAACTGTACCCCATCGGGGCTCTGAGAAGCTCAGTAGGAGGAGTGGAACTAGTCCGGGTCAGGACAGGGCTCTATAAAAATCAGTCCCCAGAACTCACACAAGGGTTTTTCCATTTCGCTGGAGGGCGAGGCTTAGCCCGCCCAACTGGTTGGACTTCCTCGCCTGGGGGCGGTTCTCCTCCCCCCCACACCGGGAGACCGACTCCTCCGTTTGCAGGCCGGCGCCACCGCGTCTCCTGGCCTGAGTGGTAAGGGAGGAAGGGGGTGCTGCCTGCTCCTTGGCCCGGGACCCAGGAGAGACAGACAGACGGTCAGTGAGCGCACAGAAACACAGAAAGAAACCCGCACCAGGGAGGGAACATTTAGGGCCATTTAGGGCTAGTTAAGTGGTAGAAAAGAGATCCCATCGGGTAATGACGCCACCCCGATGGGGTCACCCTGACCAGACCGCAGTAGGCCGATTCGCTCTTCCTGAGCAGGGGTGAGAGTGGGGAGCACACTACTGGGGAAGGGGAAGGACTTTCAGGCTCATCTGGCCTTTGGGCAGTCCAGGGATTGGAAAGGGTTTGTGCCTGGACAAAATCTATTAAAAAACACAAAAACTGAAAACCTGCTCACGCCCTGTCCCACCCCATGGTGTACAGGACTCCCTGATAATAACTAGCCAGTTCCCTGCACTGCCCTTCCCCCTTATCCTTAGGCCAAACCAAGTTGTGCCTTTTACAGAAGCCCAGCCTGCCATTCTCTCTCCCAGCATGCACCTCCAGGGCCTAAGTTTTGAATGGAGGTGGATGCAGAGCCTGAAGAATATGTTCAGTCCAAGATGCAGTGTGGGGAGGCCTGGCCATACCCTCAAGTTTTGTCCCTTGGGCCAACAAATCCTGGAGGACAGTCTGAGGAAGGCAGCTGCCTTGGCAGGGAAAACACCCTGGTAAAGCCACACCCCCTATCAAAGGGATCTGGCTATTAGGTCTGGGGTTGGGTGGTTGAGATGGGGGCTATAGCCAGTAGAGGAATCTCAGAAACGGAAGGAAAACCTCAATGCCTCTGTGCATTTTCCTGGGGGAGAGGTTTGCCAGATATGTGAAAGGGCCACGAATCTCAGGAGGTTAAAGCAGGCAAGGATAACTCTGGTGAGTTTTGTCCCTTCCCAGATAGATGTTCAGGGCCTCAGTGGATTGTTATGGTCATAAAGGGATGGGACTTTGTCTCTTAGGGTTTCCAGAATCACTTGCTGTAGTTATCTTCCTGATATCTTGGAACTCACACCTGAGACCTCTTTCCCTCCTGCTCAGGAGGACAGGTGGGCTCTCCTACCCCAACTCCCTAAGGATGGCTTCAGCCTCCCTGCAGGCCCCTGCAAAATCCCTACCCAGCCTCTGATCCCTGTCTTAAAAGAGGGCAAGACCAGGAAGCCTTCTTCAGGATACATTTCCAAATGGTTTTGGACCATATTTTTCTTTACTCTTCTTCATGCTCAGAGTGAGTGGTCAGAGGTTAGTTGTACCCTTAACCCCTACTTCTCTCAACCCCGGTGAATTCACTGGGAGTGAGGAGGAGGAGAAAAGGCCTTGGCAAAAACCACAAGTGGAGTCTTTGAAAGGAAACACTCAGAATGCAATTCTTGGCATTTTCTAGGAGCTCCAGTTGTTGTGAGTGTGGCCTTGAAGCTAGAGGGATAGGGGTTCAGTCCTGACTGTCATTTATATGTGAACCTTCTCTCGGTGCTTCAGATTACTCAGCTGCAAAATAGGGATGATTTATACTATCTTCTTCAGGCCTGTTGTGAGGATGAAAAGAGCTGATATAGCTGAAATGCTTAGAACAGTGATAATTTTTATCATGTGGGATCCCCAGATTTCCACATAGGGTTTCTCTTTGCCCTCTTGGGAAATCACGGATGAAGCAGGATGAGAACAGTCCAGGAACGTGGGCCCTGAGGCTTTTGCTTCTGAAGGCAGGTGGGCAACCTCTCTGAGAGGCCCCTGAAGCCACCTAGATCCCAGAAAGGGCAGGAGGTCTGTGGAGGATTGCCTTATGGAGAGTTAAGGCATTGTTGGGTGTTGAGGCGTCCCTGCAGGCCAGGGATGGACAGAGCCTTGGAAGGGGAGCTGGTCTAGTGTCTGACAAGGCCACTGATTCCCCTATCACTGTGGGAGAAAAGGCACTGTGGCCTGTTGAGAACTTTTAAAGGAATGTTGTGTAGATTAAATGAGAAATGGGCTTGTAATGAAAGCAAATTTCAGGATAGTAATGGTGAAGGAAAAATCCATACCGTCTCTGCTGGGGGAGGAGAGGAATGCCTGGGCTTTGGTTGCTTGGATGTTGGGGGAATTGCCCCTCCATGGGAAAATGGACCCTTTTAGTTGGTGGCTTGAGGCAGGAGCAAGCCTTGAGCTTGAGGAGGTCCTCAGGCCTCCAGTACTGACTGCCCTGGCTCCTCCAGCTCTGGGATGGGCAAGCGGTGGGTATAGGAATAAAGGCAGCTCAGGCAGTTGTCTGAAGCTCAGGGTGGGAAAGCCACTGGGCTCGGGCTTATAGGAAAGGGGCTGATAGGTGTAGATGCAAGAGCTCTGCAGGGCTGGCTGGCTCCAAGGACCTAAGGAGCAGGGGTCAGAAAGCATCCAGTTTCCTGTCCCAGGCTCCTGGCCCTTCGCTCTGGGAGACACATAGAGAAGGGGTCCTTGTCCAAATCAGAGTCCCAGAAGCTGCAGGTTCTCCCTGCAGGAGAAACTGTTCTGTGGTCCCCACTGCAGGCGAGCGTGCCAGGGACTCCCTCCAAGGGGTGGGCGAGGGGTTGGGGGAAGTGAACGAGGCGTAATCTCCTGGCACTGGGAAGTCGGACCCCTGGGCATCTGAGATCCAGTGGACCTTGGTCCTGGAGGGGCACCCTCCGTGGTGCTTCTGCACTTTGGGTTCCCAGATGGGCGTTGGCAGCTGCCAGGGACAAGACACGGCCCAGCCCCACAAGTTCCCTCACCCTTATGATTCCTGCCTCGGAGACCCAGTCGCGCGGGAACTTCGATGTCCACGCCCGAGACACGGCTTGCAAGATAAACAAGGGCTGAAGATCAATATTCACGACAGCTGGGCAACGCTTGTTGTTGAAAAGGAAGCTCCCTTTGTTCTTGCTTTTTACCAAAGTGAGAAGCAAAAACCATTTTTTCCTGAGCAAAATTTTGCCGGCACCGAAGCAGACAAACCAGCTTCTGCAAATCTCTGCCCCTTCCTTTCGGCTGGGACGAGTGCTCGCCGTTGGGAGGCCCCGCATCTGTCTGATAGAGATACCCAGGGCCGCAATCCACCGCACCCAAGCAGGGGCCGAAGGCCACTGAGGCATTCCGCACCCCCTGCCGTCGCTCTCCGGAGCGGGGTTTTCTTGGGAAGCGTAGCGACTCCAGCGGATCAACGCGTCTGGTGACCCAAGCCCGGCTTCCGATTCCATTTAACACAAGCCGCGCATCTTATCTCCGCGTCTCCTCCCCAGGGGTTCCCACCCACCCCCGGCCCAGCCCAGCCCGGGCGGAAGCTGAGCCTCGAGCTTTTGAAGTCCAGAGAATTTCAGTCGGAGAGGAGCCGGCTGGACCTAAACCTGTCTTCTCAGCGGGGGAAGGGACAGCAGGCCCGCGGTGGTGGGGGAAGGGTGTCTTCCCTGCCGAGGGAGGTGAGAAGCAGTGGGAGCCCAGGCCGTACCCCACTTAGGCTGCTATCACCCCCTCTCCGCTTTCATGGGGTTTCCTAGGCCTCTGCTGGCCTCAGACATCACTCCCTCTGCGAATTTACCTTCCTTCTGGAACAGTGTCATGGGGAATAACCTTGATACAGTGATAACCACGCTGTTAAAATAGCCCTTCCCCCCATTAAAAAAAAAAAAAGGCTAAACAGAAATAGTGTTCTTATTCAGTCCCCCCACCCCACCCCTCCCGTTTTCTTCCTCTTGTAAAAAATCCGACCTCTCTTCATCTGAAGTTGACACAAGGATGCTTTTGGAAGAAGTGACATTTGGTTAAAATTTTTTGTTTTTTCCCCTTGTGCCAGAGGGTGCAATAGGCCCCCAGAGACCGGGGGGAGTTGAAGCTGCTTTGAAAGGGCAGAGGCAGAAGGCCGGAGAGGGATGGGGCAGAGGGGGCATCCCTGAAGCTTCAGATCGGAAGCCCAGAGGAGGCAGCCCCCCTCCTGGAGAGGTGAGCTCCCGCTGAAGCCTCCTTCCTCCCTGGGACGGCCAGGGAAGCCGGGCTTGGGTAGGCCTGGCCCAGGAAGGAGACGCAAGTGGTACCTCTTGATTTCTCAATCCTACTTGGCTTTCATCTGGCAGGGAAAACCCAGAGGAAAAGAGGATCAAACGAGGAGCACTCCCATTGAATGCAAAGCTGGGGGCGGGGCGGGGAGCCCGGAGTCCCTCTGCGGACCTGGCCCCAAGGAGCTGAGCGCAGCGGGGGAGGCTGTGAGAAGGCGGCAGGCTGGGGGGGGGGGAGCGGAGGGTGGGCGAGACCCAGGCTCGGTGCCAGAAGGGCCTAACTGAGGCCGCTCTAACACAGGCGCTGCGGCCTCGACTTTGACGGGAAAGAGAGGGCAAGCCAGGTGCTCCCTCAGGCTCTGGCTGCTGGCTGGGAAGGGCAAGGCGTGACGGGATCCTAGGACAACTCAGCAACGCAGCAAAAGGCTCTAGGATTTGATCCCCTCCACTCCCAGTCGCTCCTGTCACCTTTATGGTAGTCCCTAGGAGTTTTGAGCTAGCTGTGCTCAGCA
Organism: Ursus maritimus; assembly: GCF_017311325.1. Lineage (NCBI taxonomy): Eukaryota > Metazoa > Chordata > Mammalia > Carnivora > Ursidae > Ursus > Ursus maritimus. Next base: position 47,640,270 of record NW_024425563.1, on the reverse strand, counting down.
GATGGTGGCTTTGGGAGTCCCAGGGAGTGGAGATGTTTATGCCGCCGTTACCTTCCGGATCCTCCTGTCCCCCCACCCCCACCCCAGGCGAGGTTAATGAGCACCTTCTGACTGAATAGGGGAAGTAGAAAGCAGGAGTGAGAAGAGAACTTTTGTCTTGCATGAACCCCTTGCTTCTTCCACAATCTCCACAAGCCCACAGATGGGAAAACTGAGGCACGGGAAAGAGGGAGAAGAGCAGAGAAAGAGAAAGGAGGAGGAGAACAAAGTAAGAGATAGAAGAAGATAAAAAGATAGTGATACACTTTTCTTTAGAATCTCAGAAATTGGGGCTTTGTCTTCGGAAGTGGAGAAGAAAGGGCGGGGGCAGAGAAAGGAGAGTTTTAGGGATAGCACGGTAGAAAAGGGGCCTGCCTTCTGCCCTCAGCAAAGTGGGGAGAGACCTAGCTGCCCGGCCTGGCCCCAACACACTTGTTCAGAGCTGGAAAGGGATCAGTTTTCTAATGGGTTCTAGCGTGCCTTCCCTGGAAGAAGACCTGAAAAGGAGCCTGTGGCTGTTCCCAAAGACATCAAGCACTACAACTCCCCCAGCCTTGCCTCGGAGGCTCCCCTTCGGTCCTCAAAGATTTATGAGCGCCCCTAGTCATTTGCTATTGCAGGACATTTTCCTTGACTTCTCTCTCTTCACCCCGCAGCGCCACTGAAGCCCATGGGCAGGATCTGGGGGAGAACCCTGTAAGCCAAAGCACTGCGAACCCCAATGCCATGTGCTGGGGCACTCTCAACCCCTGCCCCCGATCTCCGGGTGAGAACAGCACCTTCTTCCAGCTTGGAGTCTCTGGTGCTGCCACAGTAGCGGCCGCCTTTCTCAGTGCCTCTTCCCTCGCAATACCTGTTTCTGGAGGAATTCGTTGACTCTGAACGAATACCTTAAAATATGGGCAAGAAAAGAAAAAAAGGCCACTCTTAGAACCTCTCCCCACCCTACATACCTGAAGTGCAGGCGAGGCCCAAGCAAATGGGAAAACGATTTCTTCTACGAATAGCCACCTGGAGGTCAAACCGAGCTGTGGAAAGCTTAAGGCCACCTAGATGGGGAATGGGAATAAGAAAAAAAAAATCAGCAAACATTTGGAGTCAGCAGCCAAGACAGGTCCTTAAAGAAAAAATATTAAGGCATTTATCTTCTGCCCCTTGGGGTAGAAAAATAGCAAAGTTCTGTTGGTTTCCAGGAGGAGGGAGGCATCTGGGGGTAGAGGGCAGGAGGAAGAGAGAAGATACCTCAGGCTCCAGCTCTCCAGACAACTGGGGGGTTGGGAGGACGGAATATGTTTTTCGGTAGCTTGTAAAAAGACTTTGGAGCCCCTAGGAGGTTAGCTCGCCAGGACAGGCAGTTGTAATAATGACGAGAGAAGCGAGGCTTGTGAGTCGGCCTTCACACTTTTAAAATGCAGTTATGGATTCTCTCATCAGATCAAGGCACCAAGTTAAGAAAACAAAAGCCAAAACAACAATAAAAAAAAAATCAGAAGCTTATTCAATTACCGAGTCCCGCAGCTCTTGCGGAACTCGCCGAGCGCCTTAAGCTCTCTTTTTCTTTCTGCGGAATTCCATTTGCATGCCCTCTGCCTGGGTGTCTCCCTGTCTCAGTGTGTGTGTCTCTCTGTCTGTTTTCACACTCTCCTCCCCATTCGAGCGAGGCCCACACCTGGCGCATCACTGCCGAGCCATTAGCTGCGGGTCTCCTTTCATCTTCGCTGTGGCAGACGTTTCTATTTATCCACTTGCGCTCGCCGAGTGGCGTCACCAGCGGTACTGTAATGACGATTGCAGCAGGAGGATGACAGCTTAGAAAGAAGAGGGCAATGGGGCTTCCTCCCAGAGGCGGTGCGGCACAGAGGAGCGCTCGCATCACAAGGTGACCCCAGCTCCCCACCGCCACCACCGCCGTCACCGTCGACATCGCGCTCCGGCCGCTCGGCGCCTGCCCAGTCGCCTGGTCTCTCTTTCTCCCTCCCGCAGCCAAGATCTGTCGGACCGCTGGGGACCCCGGGGAGACGGGGGCTAGGAGTCACTTGGGGCTTCCTCCCTCCCCCCTCCAGCAAGCCCCGGGATGGAGAGCCGAAAGGACATGGTTATGTTTCTGGATGCGGGTCAGCTTGGTACTCTGGTTGGCAAGAGGGTCTCCAATTTGTCTGAAGCCGTGGGCAGCCCGCTGCCTGAGCCGCCCGAGAAGATGGTGCCCCGTGGTTGCCTGAGCCCGCGGGCTGGCCCTCCGGCCGCCCGGGAGCGCGGCGGGGGAGGCCTGGAGGAGGAGCCGGTCGACGGACTAGCAGGCAGCGCTGCGGGGCCGGGCGCCGAGCCTCGGGCAGCCGGGGCTGCGGTGCTCGGCCCCGGACCTCCGGCCCCCTCCGCCGACAGCCTCTCGGGTCAGGGGCAACCTAGCAGCTCGGACACCGAGTCGGATTTCTATGAAGAAATCGAGGTGAGCTGCACCCCGGACTGCGCCACGGGGAACGCCGAGTACCAGCACAGCAAAGGTAGCCACCGCGCCCCTTCTCTCCCCGGGCCTCCCACCGCGCCCACCTTGCACTTCGGCTCTGGAGGGGAGGAACACACTCCTTTCCCCCAGGGCAGGGTGGCTGGGGGGACCCACCTGAGCGACTCTCCCCTGTTATCTGCGCCCTGGCGGGGGTCTCCTGTGCTCTGGCATTAGTGGGACCCAGGGTGACAGCTGTGCTTTGCGGGGAGAGGGAGACGCAAGCCCTGGGCTTGAGGGGGGATTCGAAGTGCACCCCAACCCCCCAGAGTTTTGTGGCACTGCTTCAACTACTCCGGGAAGACACCTTCCCCGGCGTGGGCGAGATCAAACGCGGGTCGGGGCAGTTTGTGGCTGGAGGGGTGTAAGGCGCATCCAGGCGCGGAAGCCGGGAGTCCATAAAGGACCGTAAAATCGCGGCCGACTTGGGCTGCCTGGGTGCTGCAGCCCTCTGACCAGTTTGCACGTCGGTCAGAGGTCCAAATTACCTTGTCACTTCCCGGGCTCGGTGGCGCCAGGTCGGAAATGGTCCCAATGATCTAATTGCCTTTGGTCTCCGGTTGCATTTGAAAAGGCAGAGCTCTGGCCCTCCCCCATTCCCCTTTCCTTGCTAGTCCCACTTCTCCACCCAGAGGAAAAGGAGCTGCAGGGGGCAGGAGCCCCACCCTTCCTTGGGTTAGACCCCAAAGGAGGGGTGCTGTCACACTGCTTTAACTGGAGAACCCCTCCCTGACCGGGGGCTAGTTTGTGGGGGAGGTGGCCAGGCAGGGAGTCTCCCAGAGAGGGGTGGAAAGCTAGTAGAAGGGAGAGCCTACCAGCAGACACTCCTCCACAAAGCTGTGGGGGTAGATGGGACGGCCCTGGTATGGACGAAAAACCAGCCCCTCACCTTGGCAGCCAACACCTGGTTGAGCACCCACATCCACTCATTACCATCTTGTCCATTCAACCCAGATTCCCTAACCACAGCATGCCCTCCGGACAAGCCATACGCCACTCAAATATACCAAGGTAATATGATATTCCTACCCACACTCCTATGCCCTCCCTGCAACGCATGCAACCTAGTACACATGCCCACACCTGCACTGGCAGCCTGGCACACACAAAAGCAAGGACTCAGCTTGTGTGTAGCATCCTACAATGCGCTCAGACCCAGAGCTCACCACACTCCAGCACAAAGGTGCATTTCAACTTGCCTGTCAGATACGGACCTCCTTGTCCACTCCTGCCAATGGTGGGCAGAGAGCTCAGAGGGGCTGCCTCCAGTCTGTGCCTCAGGGCAGGTGGCCAGGGTGGCTGAGGTTTCTGTACCTAGCGGGCCTTGAGACAGAGGTCTCCCAAATAGCAGCCCAGCCAGGCCTAAGGGCTGCTTTGTGCTCCTCTGAACGGTGAGCCTCCTTCCCTCTCTTCCTGTGTTCTCAAAGTCCCCTGTGTCTCAGTGGAGGCAGAAACTGAGGCTACTGAGAGGAGGGGGTCCCTTTCTACCCCCCCCCCCACTCACACCCTGGGCCTACAGCCCCACATCAGCAGTGTTTTGTGTGTCTGTTGTGTGTTCTGTGTGTGCATGTGCTCTGGGCTCCCTATGCAGGGCCCAGCTCAGAGGCACTGGCCAGCAGTCCCAACAGCGGCAGCGAGGCCCCCAAGAGCAGCAGCAGCGGCAGCTCACAGGGCACCCTGGCCTGCAGCGCCAGTGACCAAATGCGCCGCTACCGCACCGCCTTCACCCGGGAGCAGATTGCCCGGCTGGAGAAGGAGTTCTACAGGGAGAACTATGTGTCCAGGCCGCGGAGGTGCGAGCTGGCCGCCGCCCTAAACCTGCCGGAAACCACCATCAAGGTATGAGCTCTGGCGACAGGGAGAAGGGGTGCCCCCACTCAGTAGGAAGTACATGCTTACTGTCCACTCCCTAAATCCTGAGCCAAGAATCAGGGCCTGGGGTCTCCCTGCCCACGTGGCTGCTAGGCAGGGGGTGTCCAGGCCTGGGGCAGGAGCCAGGTGTGTGCAGATTTACCTTCCCGACAGTCTCTAGGCTGGAACTGCTGGCTTGCGGTTGACTCTGTCGCTTTTCTAGCCAAATAAACAGTGGGAATGGGGTGCCTTTGCCCCCGAGAGCTAGCGGCTGTTAGGGGAGGTGTTTCTGGGGAATCGCTGCCTGCCGCCTCAGACCGGTCTACCCCACTACTTGCGCGCCCACACCGGGTTCTGGCACCCCAGGGGTCCTGGCCGCGTCGCAGAGGGAAGGAGGGACACGGACTGAAGCCACTCCCTGAACCCTCCATAAGGGATTCCAGCTCCAGGTGGTGGTGGTGGGATCTGCCCCCCCTCCTACCCCGCCCAGAGGGTCCCTGCCGCCGCCCTTCCCTGCGCTACCGGCATCATCCCCTGCGGTGGGGCAGGACTTCTGGGCTCCGCGCACCGGCCGGGTGCGGCCGCCGAACCTGCTCCTCTCCCCGCCAGGTGTGGTTCCAGAACCGGCGCATGAAGGACAAACGGCAGCGGCTGGCCATGACGTGGCCGCACCCGGCCGACCCCGCCTTCTACACGTACATGATGAGCCACGCGGCGGCCGCGGGCGGCCTGCCCTACCCCTTCCCGTCGCACCTGCCCCTGCCCTACTACTCGCCCGTGGGCCTGGGCGCCGCGTCCGCCGCGTCCGCCGCCGCCTCGCCCTTCAGCGGCCCGCTGCGCCCGCTCGACACCTTCCGCGTGCTCTCGCAGCCCTACCCGCGGCCCGAACTGCTGTGCGCCTTCCGCCACCCGCCGCTCTACCCCGGCCCGGCTCACGGACTGGGCACGGCGGCCGGCGGCCCCTGCTCCTGCCTCGCCTGCCACAGCGGCCCGGCCAACGGGCTGGCGCCCCGCGCCGCCGCCGCCTCGGACTTCACCTGTGCCTCCACCTCCCGCTCGGACTCCTTCCTCACCTTCGCGCCCTCGGTGCTCAGCAAGGCCTCCTCCGTCGCGCTGGACCAGAGGGAGGAGGTGCCCCTCACCAGATAAGGGGCCGCCCGCGGGCTGCAGGCTCCAGGAAGCCCGTGGGGGGAGTCCCCCGCGGGGACTCAGCCAGCGCCCCTCCCCGCCCCCAGGGCACCGAGGGGAAAGAGGAGGGCCGAAAAGGACCAGAGGGACTCGGCCTCGAGGATCGGAACGCCCGGGAAGCGGCCATGGCTGGCGCGTTTGGGGAGCAGGAGTGGGGATGGGGACGCGGAGGCTGAGAGACCTTCCTCTGGGGCGGCTCCTCTTTGCCGTTTTTCACCGGACCCATTGCCCCTGACCGGGGTCGAGGCCGAGGCCGTGGCGCCAAAGCCAACCAAATTTAGTAGCAACAGCAACCGATATCCAGCCCCTCACTCCCTCCTCCCACCCCCACCTTCCACCCCTGCCTCAACCGGGACCCCCCACCCCCATCCCCAAGGCCAAGCCCAAGCCCTGGAAAGGAAATTGCTGTCTCTCTGAACAAAATGCTGTGTATGCAGAGCAGATAGAGATTAATCTTTGCCAGCTTTTCTAAGGCATGGCAAGGGGCTTGTGGATCGCAATGCACCAGCCATCTGAGGGGAGAGACTGAGAGAGGTGATTTACTGTCAGGAGGATCCTGGCCCTCCCATGGAACCTAGGGCCTCTCTTGCCTTCCTGGAGCCTGGGTTACACATTTTCTGGTTCTGGCATCTACCAGCACCTGATCTCTTTACTCTCTCCTAGCTTCCTGATATCTCTCAACTTGCAACTCCGCCTCTACTCCTATTTCCATCCCACCCCCACTTTTTGTTTAACACTGGCAGAGAGGCTGCCGAAGCCTCAGGGCCTCTTGGCAGCTTCTACCAAGTCTCTCTTCTCCCTGGGCCCAATACACACCCTGATTAGCAAGTGATGTGTGTGAGGAGGGCTTTTGAATGTTGAATGTATAATAATGATCACCATGCCGTGGGCCACGGAGTCCAGAGTTGAGCTGTTAACAAGGCGCCCAGGGAAGAGCTTAGGGAGCAGGGACCTCGTCTCCCTCCCTCAGTATCTGCCAGCAAATTAGAGGCAGTTTCGAGCCTTTGCCTGTTCACCTTCCCTTCACCGAGAGCTTTCTGGCTTTCCCTTTGCAGTTGGCATTTTACATCCTTCTTCCTCTCATTTTTCTCCCAACCTGCCACTGGGGCTTGGCTTTCAGGTACTAGCAGGAGCCTTCGGCCCCTTCTGGGGACCTCATCTTTCCCCTTCACCGGGGTGTGTTTGGGAGCCCTCCCAAACTCTCACTCTCACACTCATTCTTGCAGCCAGTTTTCGAGGGATGGGAGAACGTGTACCCCTCCATAACAAGCTTCACTCTGACTGGGAGGGAGTGGTTCTTCCTGTAGGGAACGAGTTTGGTTTGGTTTTCCTTTGAAGCCTAAAGAATTTGCTGTTACAATTTGTTAACCATACTGCAATAAAAGCTGGACATAATTCTCACTTTAACATTTTAATGTTTTGGGAAGCAGGCAGTGCATTGACTCTTTTTGAATTGCTAGTTCAGCCACCATCCTAAGCTTGGGTAGAGAAGGAACCAAAAGATGGACCCACAGATGGTCTCCCAAACTTGCACTGGGCATTAGCAAGCTCCAAATGCAGACTGCGCAGAAGTGGAGAAGGCAAGCTCTGAGCTGCCCTGACGTGCATGTTTTCTTAATTCTGTGCACACTAGGGGCCTTCCTTGGCAAACTGGACCACCTGGGGCTCACCCCTGCAATGGTTTCTTTCTCCAGTTGCTCCAACCCTTTAAGGAAAGGGGACCCTGGACTGTGGTCTCTGTGGATTCTGCTTCCACCCCAACCCCAGGTGGAGTTGAATGAGGCACTAGGGATGGAGCTCCACAACTACCGAGAGCTCTGCACCTTAGGGTTTAGGGAGAGGAGGGAGGAGGATTCCTGGGTTGGGATGGGACGGGGGGCTGAATCATCCTCCAACTGAAAGTCATTTCCAGGAATGGAATTCTGACCCGGTCAGGGCAAGGGGATAGATGGTGCTCAAGCAGCCATCTCACCCTCATCCTCTGTCCCCAGAGGAGAGCCACCGTGGCTGCCTCTGAGTCCTGCACAGGTAGGGGAGAGATGGGTGTCATCGGCAGGCTGGGAGCTCAGAACTGTGTGGACTTCAAGGGTCCTCTGCCACTATGTATCAGTGGGTAGATGGGGAATCCTTAATCAGCTTCCATCTCTCTTTGGGTTCCAGAGAAACTCTCCTGCACACAGGGGCCCCTTTCCTCCCAAGCAAAGCCTGGAGCTGAAGTTTTCAGGATCTTCCCCACCACTCCTCCATTCCCCCCTCTTCCCCAGCCTTTCGTAGCTACCTCTGCAGCCGGGAAGCTCCCAGTGCCAAACCCAGGCAAATTTCGCGGTTACTTCGCGGCAGGCTGAGATTGCTTGCGACAGGTAAATGGGCTGCGGGTTGCCGTAATGCCAGGCGTATTTTCAGTTAATAGGGAGGGAAAATGAGGTGTCTGCAGCGATATTGGAAAGTACAAGATCGATGATCCGGCCTCGTGTCCAATCAGCAGCCTTTAATTGACTGTATTTTCTGGGTAATTGAGCCTCTCTTCCTCCAAATTGAAGTGGAAGATATAACAATACATCTTGCCAGGAGGAATTACTCATTACTTCATAATGAAATTTCCCTTTTGCCAAGGTTTGCGGTTTGGCGCTAGGCACCACTTCTCACTTTCCCTTCTCCACCCCTGCACCTAAAAACACGTTTTGCCCACCTGCACCCAGCAACCCCATCTGGCCTAATACCTACATTTTGGCGGAAGTGGGGGAGGGCAAGAGATGACGGTGAAGAAGGCACTGCCTCTCCACAGCCTCAGTCTCCTTATCTGTAAAAGAAGGCTAAACCAAGCAACAGGGCTGACATGGTATTATTATTTTTTTCAACGTTCTAAGAGCCTCTACTTAGCTTTGCCCCATCTTGGTCCCATTTTGCAGGTGGGAAAACGGAGGCTCTGGTCTCACACAGCTATTGGGGCCCTGTGCAGCTATGAGCTTCAAGTTCCGGCTTCTCCTCCCTTCCCCTCGGCACCTTTGGGGCCCCGAGTCCACGGTCACCGCTTGCGAGGTCTGACACCTCACTCCCGACTCACACTTTCCCTGGGCTCCTCAACCCCACTGCGACCGGCGGGCCCTGGGAGAGCTGACCCGCGCTCAGCCGCCGTCCGCCTGGCCGGGCAAGACCAGCCGCCCCGCAGCCGGAGTGCACGCTCAGCGCCGGCCATCGCCGGCTTGTTAGCGTGTGATTGATTGCCTTATTAAAGCGTGTTCTTGTAAGTGTGACCAAACTGATTGCATTGCATATGTTTGGGATAATGCTCATTTTAAACAACAGGATAAAGAGGATGAGCTCGGCAGAGCCTCCGAAGACAAAATGATTCCGGCCAGCAGCTCCCTAACTCTGGCATTAAATTGCCCAGTTACATAGCAAATCACTGGGTTCCTCCATCCCTGTCCCCGGTTTTTTTGTTTTTTGTTTTTGTTGTTTTTCTGGCCTGCAATATGATCGCACCCCCCCAGTGTGGTCTGCCCCACGAATGGTTTGTCTAGTGACAATATTGGCTCTGCCTTCTCTGCTGCTAACCGTGCAGCCTCACACCTCAGACGTCGAGTCCTCCTGTGCCCTCTCAGGCAGAGGGAGAAGTGATTCAGAATGCACCCTCCCACCCCAGGCTTCCCAAAGGGACATGGCCCTGACCGATCGCCGCAAATGGGAGCTTAGGTCTCCCGCAGCAAGTCGCGTGTCTCCCCACCCCCACTCCCACCCAGCCTTTTGGCGAAAGTTTAAAAGATTCTTTTGTTCCCCAGGCTTCTCCCGCTCGGTTGCCTCCATTATTCCCCAATTGAGGAAACACCCGCCGCCATATGTCGTTGGAAGGGCGTGGGTGTCGCCGCGGTGGGTTATTGAGGGTGGCGCTCTCAAAGTGGGAAGAGCTTTTCCTTCTTAGCGTCTTCATGCACCATCACCCCAGAGTGAGAGAGAGAGTAGGAGTCAGTGAGTAGGGGGAGGAAAAGGAGGTGGGGCAAAGGAAGGGGGGGTATTTCTTTTAATTACTCCACCCCCAACCAATCTTTGTAGCCAGGTTCTCTTTCCTCGCCTATTCTCTAAACAAAGAAACCCTCAGCCTTCCTCCACCCATTCCAGTCGACTTGCACGGGAGCCAAACTGCTGGCAGATTGAACTTCCTATGGGACACGTTTGGGATACACTGGTTTTCTGATTTGTTCGAGATGATGATGATGATCAGAACAAGTCAGAAACGATGCCACTCTTTGGGGTGTCATTTGTAAGTCCAATCACACGGATTCGTTTGCAAGACCAAGCTAAACGCGTCTGGATAAGTGACTTGGTCCAAAGGGCAAATTTCTTCCATCACTTAGCTTCTGCCTGGCTCTGCCAGGACAGGCACATCAGACTGCATTAGGGGAAAACCAAGGTGCAGTTCACCACGTGTGCCAGCGTGTGGGACCCCGATATATTGACCCTGAGTAAAAAAAAAAAAAAAAAAAAGTCAACCACAAAACCCACGCTACCTTCTACAAAGCAAACAGAAACAAAGTCCTTTGGAAAATCGCCTTCTCAGCAAATAAGTATGTGATATTCTGAGCAGGAGCAGGAAAGAGAGAGAGAGAGATTGCCACTTAAAAATAACATGAAAGCATTAAGTAATTATTTAAAACAAGGCTGTTTAGAAAAATATTTGTATTTATTGCAGCTGCTCAATTGGCCTCGTTAAAGTCGGCAAGCATTTAAATTGTGTTACAATCTCATTTAAATCCCGCTCCGTTCCAGCAGGCTGAGGAGCTTGAATAGACCAATCACTTCATAATGATGATGAATGAGAAATTAATTCAGATACAAGCAAGACAATTTAGGCCTTCATCTGTTTAAATAGCCTTCCAATATTATTCGCGATCGCGGGTCACAGATTGAATCAATTGTCCAATCTTGTGAAAGTCATATCCTTGCATCTTCATCGAGATTATTTATAGCGCAGTGAGGGCTGCTGAAAGGTATACGCTGTTAACAGGGACAATTACTTAAAGGGAAGCGTTTATAAAATGGAAAACAAATGCCGGGGTTAGTAACAAATGGGATCAAAAGCAGCCATTCCAATCTGGCTTCTCGAGGGAAGGGAGCGGGCGCGGCCCCCGCAGGATGCGGGGCGCTCGGGGCTCGGCGTCTGGCCTCCTCGCGGTCCAGGTGAGGCCGAGTCCGGTCGCTGCAGCCTGCGCCCTGGCTGCCATCCGGACCCGGGCCGGCCTCGCCCTCGCCCGCTTCAGGTCCGGCGGGAAACCGCAGCGAGGCCCTTGGAGCCCCAGCCCTGGGTGCGGCTCCCGCCCTCCGCGGTCACGCCGAGTCCCTGCGCCCCGTGGACGCCGACCCCCAGGGCGTTCTGCTTTGTGCTGGGGGCTCGGCCTCGCCGGGATCCGAGCGGGTCCGCCTTCGTCGCAGGCGTCCGCCCGCCTTGCGGTGCTCGCGGGGCCGGGGTCGCTGGGGGCTCCTGACTCTGGAAGTTCAGCGTCCTGAGCCGGCCGCGCGGAAGGGCCCCCATTTCCGCAAGGCCCCTCATCCTCGAGGTCCCGAGACGGGAAGTGCACTTGGGGTCACTTCCCGTCCTTCCGGGCCTGGGCCCCTCCCCGAGCCGGCTTCTCTGGGTGCCCTCGGGCCTTTGAGCAGCGTCCAAGTTCTCCAAAGAAGAGCCCTGTCCTTCCCCCGTTGAAGTGCCCCTCCCCGTATCCGGATATAACCCCTCCCGGGGAGGCCAGTCGTCGTCCCCCTCCGGCAGGCGTCCCGGCGCCTCGTGAGAGCCCAGGGCAGCCGAGGGGCTGTCACGACTTCGAGGCGACATGTGCCTCCCCGAGGTGTCTACTTCCCCTTCCTCGGCAGAGTTAGGTAAAGACCCAGAACAAAGTGCACGGGGAGGTGAGTTGGTGCTTGCGGAATCGGTCCGGGCGTGCTTAGGTATAACTGTGTGCAGCGTCTACACCGGCCCCGTCTGTGTGCGGGGCCAGGGAAGAGAGAACCTTTCTGGGCGGCGCTCTTGGGGGATGTAAGTGAGGTGGGTCGGAACAGAGAAGCAGGAAAGATCATTCGATGTACAGAGCCTGGAGTAAGGGAGGAGAGAGAGAGAGAGAGGCTCCCAGCGAACACAGAGTGGAGTCCATGCGGTACAGCACACGCGCCACTCCCATCCGCGTCGAGGTGGTTTTTTTTCTTCCTCTGTATTTCTGTGTTTTGAAACAAAAGCCCAACTAATGGATTCCTGGCGCTCTGAGGACCCACTCCCGGGAGCGACTTTGATGTATTGCTGTCCAATTAGTGCCTTTAATTGGTGTCCTCGGGGACAGGCCGGCCCGGAGCTGGGACACAGCCTCTTCTCGCCTCTCCTGCACACTGGAAAGGTAAAATTTATAACGCACTGTAGCAATCCCATGGGAGAGCGAGCGAGCGAGGGAGGCAGGGAAGGAAGGGAGAGGTACAGCTCGGTCTTGCAGACCCCGAACCCTGCAGGCGCAGGGGGTCGTGGATAAGGGTCCAGATCACCCGCTTTCTACTATTTCCTGACTCCCTCTCGGGCCTGGCAGGAGGGCTCGGGCGGCTGAGCCGCTGAGGATTATGAATTTGCTTGCAGAAAGGCCAAGGGAGCGCGCATTGTCTGTAGAAGCCCACCCCATGTGGTCTCTCATCTCCTTAATAATGGCTGTTTGTTAACAAGGATCCCGAGGTTAAATAATCCGGGTGGAAGATTAAACACGCCTCATCAAGGCGCTGGGAGCCCAGTTGCACAGAGACCTGCACCAGAGCCACTTGGCTTGCTGGAGCCAGAGGAAGGTGGGAATAGTAGGCTGCAAGTAGCCCTGGGCCAGAGGAGAAGGGAAGGTCGAGGCCCCCTTTTCAGGATATTTCCACCCAAAGTCAGCCCAGGCCCACAGGCTTGCTGGGCTGAATAGAAAATCCATAGAGGAGCCAGCCCTAATGAAGTGTGGATGTCAAACCCTGCCAGTAGGCTGCTGGCGGTCAGAAGTGGAGGCCTGGGTCTGAATCCAGAGCCCCCTTTTGAGACTGTCTGCTGCTTCCCAGGCCTGACAAAGTCATACCCCTGGGAAGTTAGGGGCATTTGTACCCACGTGTGAATAGCACTGGATTGGAAGACAGATGACAGGGCTTCTAGCTTGGGCTCTGTTTCTAAATAGCTGTGTAATCTGTATTACATTATTTTCCTAGCTTCATTTTCCTACTGTATTAGGATAGGGAGGAGATAGGGCTTGATAGAAATGATATATAATATTTCTGTTTTCTTTCCCCTAGCTCTCACTAGATTAGGGAACTGAGCACCTTGTCAGATATGTTTCCATTCGGCCTGGAGGATTCAGTCAAGGAGGGTTTTGTTCAGCAAATATTTGAAGGCCTACTATGTGCCACCGTGCAGTATGTATTTTTAAACTGCGAGAGCAGAATATCGATTTGTATATCCATGTGTGTCATTCCCAAATATAATATTTTATAAAGGAAGACAAGGAAGAAAGAACTTTCAGTGAGAGTAGAATACAATATGTGTGTATGTGTAGGATAGAGAAACCGTAGAGTGCCGGGAAGAGGAATCAGTAAAAGAAGTACAGATCTTGTTGAGATGGCAAGAAAGTCAGTGAGGAAAATATGGAAGTAGTTCCTTGATAGAGAGAACGTCCTCTCCTAGACTCCTGGGTGATTTGACAGTGGACAAAAGGTGAAGGATCCCCGAATTTGAGTAGGAGACCTATGACTTATGCATCTAACATTCCCAATTTTCTACTTATATGCTGTTTCAGTAGAGTTCCACTCTTTAGCTAATTCCCAAAACATATCATTTTTTGAATCCACCAAACAGGGAACTCAGCTGCTAGGCTGGAACTCTTCATGCTTCTGGCTGATGGGTATCTGGGCTCAAGGAAAGCAGGGGATCTGAATTTCCTTCAGATCAGCAGTAATTGTGGCTCCTACATTTCTCTGCCTTTCTTGTAAAGTCCAGAGACTGGATTTGCGGTGCTAGGCAGTAAGGTTGAAAAGCTAACATTTATTGAATACTTGTCACATGCCATTCACTGTTCTATGCTTTCCATGTGTTATTATCCATGCATTAGATAAGGGTAGCTAGTGTAGGAGGCAGGATGGACTTGTGTGTCTGTTTTTAAAGATTGCAACTCTACTCTGCCTTCCAAAAATACAATCTCCAATTTCTCTGGTGGACATTCAACGAGCAGCTTAGCCCAATGAATGAACCAATAAATATCTACTAAGCGCCTACTATATGGCTGATACCAGACTTAGGTTTATACAATATCTTTGTTGTCCTCCAATTTGGTGCTGGTGTGGCTTTGATTGTGTTAGTACAACTAATTTGTACTTGGCTTGAGAAGGACTCATTAGTGATGCCAACTGTGGCTAGGCTGATTTTATGGTAGGAAATACAGTTGCTTCAATAGGGACCCTGGCAAAAGAGAACTCATCTGTTACTTGGTTTAGAGCCCATGCATCTTTATTTTTTTTAATTTTTATTTTAAAAAATATTTTACTTATTTATTTGACACAGAGAGAGAGAGACAGCCAGTAAGAGAGGGAACACAAGCAGGGGGAGTGGGAGAGGGAGAAGCAGGCCTCCCGCTGAGCAGGGAGCCTGATGCAGGACTCGATCCCAGAACGCTGGGATCACGCCCTGAGCCGAAGGCAGATGCTTAACGACTGAGCCACCCAGGCGCCCCCAAAAGCCCATACATCTTTAGCATCAGCAGCTTTACATTATACAAAATACAAAACACAAGCATTTTGACATTTATTTGTTAAAACATAAACCATTCAAACAACTCAAAAAGCATGGATTCTGGAACCAGAATTCCTGGGTTTGAATCCCCAATCTGCCACTTACAAGCTTATGCCACTGAAAATTTCTTAATCTCTTTGAGACACAGTTCCTTCATCTGCAAAATCGAGATGACAACAATAAGTCTGTAGTAGTTACCTATGGCTATTAACCCAGAGTTTAGCTGCTTAAATCCATAAACATCATCTCCATTTCTGTGAGTGGGAATCTTTTTACAATTTTAACTGGGTGTCTCTGGCTCAAAGTCAGTCCACTGAGGCTGTGGTCTCATCTAAATTCTCCAGTGGGGTGGGTGGGTGGGGATCTGCTTCCAACTTCACTCATGTGGTTGTTGGCAGGATTCAGTTTCTTGCTGGTGTGTTGTTTGACTGAGGGCCTCAGTCCTTCACTGACTGTTGGTTGGGGGCTTATTTCAGTTTCTTGCCATGTGGACTTCTCCATAGGGTAGCTTACAACATGGTAGCAGGCTTTTCTCAGAATGAATAAACCAGGCAGCACACTGGAAAGACTTGAGAGAGAAAGAGAGAAGGAGAAAGAAAAAAAAGTGAGTGCAGGCCAAGACATACCACAGTCTTTTTGTTACCTAATCTTGTAAGTGACATTCCATCATTTTTGCCATATTATATTGGTTTGAAGCAAGTCACTAATCCAGCCCACACTCAAAGGGAGAAGATTATACAAAGCATCAAAACCAGGAGTCGGGGATCTCTGGGGGCTATCTAAGAGGCTACTTCCCACACACCCTATCTCATAGGGTTGTTGTGAGAATTATATGACTTTATATATATATGAAGAGCTTAGGACAGCACCTGGGCTTGTTTGTTTGTTGTTGTTTTGTTTTTTTTAAAGTAATCTCTACACCCAACATGGGGCTTGAACTCACAACCCTGAGATCAAGAGTCTACATGTCCTAACAACTGAGCCAGTCAGGTACAGGACAGCACCTGTTTGCTCTGATCATTCTTCTGATACAACCAGCACTCATTTCTTCATCTAGACTCTCCTATTTCTTTTTTTTTTTTTAAGATTTTATTTATTTATTCGACAGAGATAGAGACAGCCAGCGAGAGAGGGAACACAAGCAGGGGGAGTGGGAGAGGAAGAAGCAGGCTCATAGCAGAGGAGCCTGATGTGGGGCTCGATCCCACAACGCTGGGATCACGCCCTGAGCTGAAGGCAAACACCCAACCGCTGCGCCACCCAGGCACCCCTAGACTCTCCTATTTCAATCTCTCTCTTTTTTTCTTGCAAAGCTGTGTAAAAGACTGTAGGAAGGGCAGGGCAGAGTACCTGCCGCAAGGAAAAGGGGAAGAGGAAGCAGAATAGAGAGAAAACAGAATGGAAGGTTTGGAAAAAGTCCAGGGGAGGGTACCTAAAGATAAGAGGTAAACTAGGAGATTCTTTTTGGCTAACTTGCTCCTTACTTTTAAAAGATATTCTTTTCTGCCTCAAGTGAATACTGTTTGTACTCTTCCGTTTGTAATCATACTCACTGACATTTGTATGGTAGGCTCACCGTTTTTAATGAAAAAGTTCCACATACGCTGTCATTCTTAATTTTCGCCACAGCTCTGTGAGACAGAAATTATTGTTATCACCATTTTAGAAATGAAGGAAAAAGCCCAGCGTGATGGTTAATTTTATATGTAAACTTGCCTGGGCCACAAGGTGCCCAGAAATGTGGTTAAACATTATTCCGGGTGTATCTGCAAATTGCCCTTCCCAGTGTGGGAGGGCTTCATCCGATCTGTTGAGGGCCTGATAGAATGAAAGACTGATAAGGAAGAATTCTTTTTCTCTGCCTGCCTTTGAGGTGGGACATCAGTCTTCTCCCGCTTTCAGATTTGGACTGTGACTGGCACTTAAAGCTTTGGCTCTCCTGGGTCTGTACTGCTCAGCCCCCATAATTATGTGGAAAAAAAAATGTATATGTAATTGGTTCTGTTTCTCTGGAGAATCCTGATATACCCAGAAAGGTCACACAGCAAGTCAATGGGGGGAATTCAGGTATTCAAATTCAGATGGTCTTAGTCCAGCCCTTGGTTCTTTGTGCTACACTCTGCTGTCTCAGCTGCCTACGTTTGTTTTATCATGAAGTCGTGGCTTCAGCTGGAGCCATGGAAGAGGATATGGCACGAATGTGGTGGGGAAGGTGGGGAGGCAGTATGTCAGATACTGAAATCAACTTGGCTAAAAGTGGACTCAAAAATGGGCAACAAAGAGGTCAAGTTGCAGCATCCAAAAGGGTTCAGTCTTGATTCTCTAAGCCGTCAGTGCTGGGCTACTCAGTTAGGAAGGTGGACCCCAGGAGCAAGAGGACAGCAGCTGAAGATACATTAGTACTCAGCAGTCCGAGGGAAAAGATAAAAGCTGTGGGACTGGCAAGAGAAAGTGGTGCAAGGAGGGCAAGACAAATCAGGCTCCCAGACATGTTAGATTGCTGGGGTTCAGGTTAGGGCTGTGGCCTTAGAGGGGAAGACTGAAGTACGAGGCAGGGAATCATGGCTGAGACTTGAGGCCCATGTCCTGTCAGACCCTTCTTTAGTAAAAGCAGCCCTGTTTTCAGTGAGGCAAATGGCCACCTATAATAAAGGCTACATTTCCCAGCCAGCTAGATGTGGCCATGTGATTAAGTTCTGGCCACTGGGATATAAGCAGTGTGACTTAAAAGGAAGTGTCTACTAACAGGGGTGTGTGTGCGTCCTTCTTCATCCCTTCTTCACCCCTTCTTCTTTCTTCTGGCTGGAATTTGACATAAAAAAAAAGCTATCTTGGAGCATGAGAAGTAAGCCATGTGTTGAGCAAGGAAGAATGAAATAGAAAGAGCATGGGTCTGTAGCATTGTTTGATCTCCCTGGATCACCTACGTCTGGACTTCTTTTACAGGAGAAAGAAGTAAATTTCTGTCTTCATTGAGTCACTCTTATCGTGGATTTTCTGTCCCATGAAATGGAACGTAATCCTAACTAATACAGTATCTACACTTAAGTAGGGTAAGAGTGCGTGTAAGTGACTCTTGCACACTGATCACGCAAAGACAGGACTTGGAAGGAAGCAAACTGTTGGCACCCGGATTTACATCTCTGTGGTGATGAAGATGAGGTGATGCACATGGTAGGGAGCCTAGAAGGTAGACTTGCAGGGTAGGGAGTATAGCATGGGGAGAACGTGGGTTCTAGGGGGAGAGATTGGTTTAAATTTTCATTTTGTTACTTACTGGCTGAGTGATGTAGCAAGTTGTTTAGTTGCTCCAAACTGACGTTTCCTCATCCTGGGAGGTGGTTATGATTAAATGAGATAATAAGCATAAAGCGCTTGAACCCCTTTTCCTTTTCTTTGTTCTTTTTCTAATCATTTACCCCTAATTCTAACTTCCATTTACCCCCCTGGACTGGGAGTATGCTCTAATCTCAAGTACCACCTTCTCTGGGGTGAAGGAAAGTAGAGGCCACTTATGTAAGTTTGCCACAGAGCTAGGGCAGACTGGTGGCCACGGTGGCTTTAACCGTGGAAGGTTTCGATGTTGGATGTACATTAGAATCACCTGCAGATTTTTCTGAATCTGAATCTTGGAAGCAGTAGTCTGGACATCGGTAGTTATCTATGCTCCCCTGGGGGATCCTAATATACAGTGAAGTTTGGGACCATCGGGGAAGGGAAAGCATAAGCATGCCTGGCACCTATTATGTACTCGGTAAATGCTGTTAATTGTAATTGAACTGAGATTGGGATTAGTAGGAAAAGAGCTGGGTTTCTTTATTATCTTTAAATATAGACGATCCACTCAGATTATCTACCGACTAACCCAATCTTTAGTAGTTTGGATATACCAACCACATAAACAGGAGGCACACTGCCATTTCGAACTAGCAATGACCCTTGAGGTCATTTGGCCAAAGACTTCACTTTATAGGTCTTTCGGTTTTCTCTAGGCGAAATGGATCTTGTATGGCTACTGTGGATTTAGAGCAGACCCAGGATGTTGCACAGGAAATATGCCACCTCTGTTCTCGTTTGTTTTGACGCCAAGGAGGGTGTGATTGCACATTCCTTTGGTGTTTCACTTGGGCAAAGCTAACACACCCAGATCCAAAGGTCAAAGCTGCATTTCTTAATGATGCTCTAGGAACTTCATTGAAAGTTGACATCCCAGTTGTTTGTCTCTGGGGTCAGCAATTGCAATTAGTGGAAGCAGGGTGCTGAGAAAAACAGGGCAATGGGGGCACAATCTCATCTAGCTGTTACCCCACTAAACTACCAGGAAAGAAGTGCAGAGGAGGAGTTACAAGCTCTGCGTGCAGGCTCCAGAAGGTAAGTTTGCATGTTGACTTCAGTGTGCCTTGGTGGGGGAGACGCTTTGGAGAGCTCTCCTAGTTCCTGTTATCTAGATGACCAGAACTGGCCAGGTGGCTTTGGGAATCATGGTTGCTTAAGATCAGAGATAAGGTTTGGGGGTACCAGTGACGCTGGAAGAAACATGTGTAAAAACAATCTTCCACTTCTAAAGAGAATTTCTAGAATTCCAGGAAACTGCTCTTAGCACTGCCTGAACAGGGTCTGCTTCTGAACTACCATGATCTCCCTGTAAAGGAGTCAATAATTCTACTTTCTGCAGGAGAAAGCTTATTCTTTTTTAAAGAAATAGATTTGGTTCAATATATACATAGTAGTTCTTGAAGTACCAGAGATGTCTTGGTAAGGATGTCTTTTCTGTGTTGCCATAGCCAGAAGCTTGCATTTGCTAGGACATCTGGATCCGATCAGAGGAGATAGAAAAGAAAGGCAGAGTTGAGTATAACTGCAAATCTCAGCACATCGCTCAGGTCATAAAGCAGGCTGGTGGAAACAGGAAATGCCACTTGGGTCTGGAGACCCACACTTGGTTTGAGCTCATGGTGTAGAGTGTGATTGCTCTGCTTTTGAAGGTACCTAGAGGAAAGTCACTGACCACACTCTAAGAGTATTCTGACCACTCTACCCCAGGGCAGATACTCTTGGTAAGCTAGAATTACCATTGGGGCCTGGTGAAAATCTCACTTGTATTTTATCCACAACAGGGTTTTAGGAAGATGTGATGAAATGTCCTTTACTAGTTTCATTGTGTTTCCCCATCTGTGGAGGAATCAGGCTTGTGGACAACACAGTGGGAACACCATGGACACTTAGGTGACTTCCTGTGACTATTGAGGGTGGACATTTAATGGACTATGCTGTCCGTATGTCACAAGATCGCCTCTCGTTTGAAAGACTGGAGTGAGAGTTTACACAGACTCAGAAGAAGCAGAGGGGAGTTCTGGGTTTTATTTGCAGCGGGTGCTGGTGTCCCCGACTATTCGTGGGGAGATCTCTGTCAGACTCTTAATTTCTTGAACTCTGCATTTCTTTTTTTCTTTTTTGAGGTAAAGCTGGTATTTAACATCATGTAAGTTTCAAGTGTACAAACTCTGCATTTCTTATGACCTTCCTACAGTGAACAGAGGTTCAGATCCACTTCCCATGACCCCTCTATCCACAGTACTACCAGGAATACTCTTCACATTGGAGTCTTCACCTTATTAAGATGGGATCCCTGAAACTTCTTAAAGGTTATTAGAAATCTTTGAAGAGGCAGTTTCTGCCAAAGGAGAGCTGCGAATTAACTGAATGCCATTTTAACACAGTATATACATTTCTGGATGTATGGTTTATTTAGGTTTGCCTGGTGGTGGGATGGCACTTTGCATCAGTGATGACGTTGGGATGGATTCTTGTCTTCAGTGATCAACTGTGGACCCCTTAATTTTTTTCCTTATCTGTGAAGTTAAGTCCCAGTGACATAAAGATTTCCATAAAGGCTCCGCTGGGAGCCTGCTTCTTCCTCTCCCTCTGCCTGCTTGTGTTCCCTCTCTCTTTGGCTGTCTCTCTCTCTGTCAAATAAATAAATAAAATCTTAAAAAAAAAATAAAGAAGTTGGTCAAGCAAACAATCACCCCCTATGAATTTCAATTCCCACTGAACACAGCACTCAGTGATCTCTGTTCATTGTAAATTCTGTGGAACCTGCAGCTTTGGTTTTCACTATTGCTTGAGATTTCTCTCAACTCTTCAGCTGGGAGAGCAGTATGAATACTTTCTAGAACAGCTCAGATGGAAGTAGATCAGATTCATAAGAAACATAGTTACTTACTCAGCAACAAGAAGGATAACCTGATGTTGTGGAAAAGGTGTAGCCTTTGAAACCAGGAAAGCCTGAGTTCAAATCCCACTGTACCACTTACTGTGTGTGAAAATTAACCTCCTCTACCTGAGGGTCCTCTTGGAGGAAGAATACCTACCTTAGCTCCTGTGTAATAAGGGATGTGAAACTGATAGCAAAGCCACCACCTTCCTGCCCCGCCCCCAAGACTGAGTAATTAGTAACACTCATCCTTCCACGGATTCCAGTACCTGCAGATAAGGTAGGAAGCTTTGAAATGCAGACCGTATCAACAGGGATAATCTTCCCTGGAGGAGATGTATATCAAGAATGGAGTGAGAATTGCAAATTGTATCACTACACAGATAAGTTTGAAATCCCGTTTGGACCGTTTTGAGTTTTGGAAATATCAAGGTGATGGGAGGCACAATAGGGGTGCAAAGACTTTAGAAGCCCTGGTTGGTTCTGCATAGTGACTTGTTTGGTGAGAAATACACAGAAAAGCCAAGCCACTGCCATAGGCCGGTGCCCAGGGAGCTCAACAAACAGGCTGGGGTCACTTTCTGGATATGGGAGGCCTTCCTCTCTTCCCTTTTCTCAAAGATCCTGAGATAATTTTCAGAGGCTCAGGTTGGGGGTTTGGGCCATGGGATGAATTCCAATGTCGTTCTGTTCCCCACCCTCTCCCAGGCCTATGCCTGGCCTGGAAAGACCCTTCTCCTTATCCCCCTCCCTCCACACGCAACTAGATCTGTGTTTTCCAAACTCTTGAATGTTTCTTACAATAAAGAAAGACATATCATGACCCAGTGCACACACAAACACACACTCTGAAGCAAAAGTTTGCTAAAACAATATTTATATTTATTTATATACTCTGGTTTCTTTCCCATTCCATTTAATTCCTTTCCATTCTAAAACCTGCTGGTAACCCAGTAAATTTCTTAACTCATTAGAGGGTCTTGACCCACAGCTTGCACTAGCTTTAGATGACTTCTCCGCAGTGATCCTGGCACCTTAGAGATTTGTACACAAGAGAGCAGCCATAGGCTCCCCTTCCCTATCTGCACTGCCTCCAACCTTACCCCAGATCCTGTCCAGGCTGTCACAGGACCACGGAGACTGTCCTGAACTTGATTAGGCATGTGGGGGCCATTCATATACCTTCCATAGTTTTGAGAGCCTCAGAAGGTTCCAGAGTGGGTTTCTCACTCCATTCTTAGTGTACAGCTGATTTGGATCATAAAGCTAACGACACGTGGCCAGAAGGGACTTTCTTAAGGCCTGAATCTTTAGAGTGGAGGAAACTGAGGCCAGGAAGGGTAAGCTAATGACCTGAAGTCAGAAAAAGGAGAGGGGTGCCTAGTTGGTTCAGTCGGTAGACCATGTGACTCTAGATTTCAGGGTCGTGATTTCAAGCTACAGGTTGGGCATGGAGCCTACTTAATTTAAAAAGAATAGGAGAGAAAACATTGATCATTTTGAATTAAAGTTAAACCATGGTCCTCTGTCTTAATCCTTGATAGCAAGTCCTAAAACTTACATTGGTGGGCCATAGGCTTCTGAATAATTGGTCTGGCTAGATCTGAAAGTCTAGGCCTAAAGGGAGTGTCTCTTACATTTTTTGGTATTTGCAATATAGTGCTTCAAAGCTCTCATTTAGTTTTTGTTTCTTATTTTTTCATCTTTAGTATTTTGCTTCCTGGGCTTGATGCTAGATATTAAACACTCAACATATAGATTATTTTTTCTTAAATACGTATTATAGAACAGTGCCTAGGGGCGCCTGGCTGGCTGAGTCTGTAGAGCATGTGATCTTGATGTTGGGTTGTGAGTTCAAGCCTCACATTAGATGTAGAGATTACTTAAAAATAGAAATAAAAAAACCATTTTTAAAAAAGATTTTATTTATTTATTTATTTGCGAGAGAGATAGTGACAGAGATAGCAAGAGAGAGCGGGGAAGAGAGGGAGAAGCACACTCCCTGCCAAGCAGGGAGCCTGATGTGGGGCTTGATCCCAGCACCCTGGGATCATGACCTGAGCCAAAGGCAGACGCCTAACTGACTGAGCCACCCTGGCACCCCTAAAAATTAAAAAATCTTTTTTTTAAAAGATTTTATTCATTTATTTGAGAGAGAGCAGGGAGCCTGATGTGGGACTTGATCCCAGGACCCTGAGATTATGACCTGAGCCAAAGGCAGATGCTTTAACCGACTGAGCCACCAAGATGCCCCTAAAAATTAAAAAATCTTAAAAAAAAGAACAGTGCCTAGAACATGAATGTCTTTAATATTTGCTGAGTGAATGACTAAATAAACATCATACTTGTAAGAAAATTATTTTTAAAGCAAGACGTAAACAAAATTGACAATTGGAGGTGGGATAATTGGTAAATGGCCACATTTAAATTTTATAAATATGCATTCTGAATTACTTTCACTAGGAGAAAGAGGGTGAAGTTTGGAGTCAATAGTTAGAAGATAGAGCTTCATTTTCACATTTTGTGGTTTAATTTTGGCCAAGCCAAAGGTTTTCTGACTCTGCTTTCTTTTTTGTAGAACAGGGATTAACTGCCACCAGATCCTACCCTCTGCTGAACTTCTTTATTAGGGAATTTATTTACATCAGAGATTTACTTGTATAGATGCGTTCTTCTTTGAAAACACAAATACAACCTAATAGGGCCAACCAAGACTTCTAATCAAGAGAAGTATCTTCCCACTTAAACTTGAAACAGGTCTGATGTTGTGGGTTCCTGGAGAAAAGTAGAGGGGTCTCTTAATTGGGCTGAACTGTGTTGACTGGTATTGAGAGTGAAGACTCAGGAGGAGACAGTGGGCAGATCTGAACACACAAGTGTGTGCAGATAACAACCCTAGGAAACCGTTAAGGGTTTTTCGGGCACTATCAGGAGAAGGAGCAGGTCACCTGATAATGGTAACAATCCAGCCTTTAGTAGAGGACAAAGTCAGAGATTCCTGTTGGCAAAAGAATAGTTGGGAGAAAAACCGCAGAAGAACAAGTAAGCCGAAGAAGTAGTTTTCTGTGAAAATCAGATAGATGCTTGTGTGTGGCATGTCACCTGCCCTTGTGGATGGTGAGGGGTGGGAGAGGGCACAGATGACAAAGAATGTAGTAGTTTGCTGAGATACTTGGAAATATGTTCCGAAGCAGAACTTCTCAAACTTGAATGTGTTTCCAAACCACTTGGGGAGCTTGTTAAAATGCAGATGCTAAGACTAACCTCCAAAGATTCTCATCCAGATCCTGGGTGGAGCCTAGAAATCTGTTTGTTGGCTTGTTTTTTAATTTTAATTGTGGTGAGGGGCGCCTGGGTGGCTCAGTCATTAAACGTCTGCCTTCGGCCCAGGGAGTGATCCCAGAGTCCTGGGATCGAGCCCCACATCAGGCTCCTCCACTGGGAGCCTGCTTCTTCCTCTCCCACTCCCCCTGCTTGTGTTCCCTCTCTGGTTGGCTGTCTCTCTCTCTGTCAAATAAATAAAATCTTAAAAAAACATTTTTTTTTTAATTGCGGTGAAAAAATCAGCTAATATAAAATTTATCCTCTTAACTGCTTTTAAGCGTATAGTTCAGGAGTGTTAACTATATCCACATTGTTGTATAACAGATCTCTAGAACTGTTTTCATCTTGCAAAACCGAAACTCCATATCCGTGGAACAACAATTTCCCACTTCCCGCTCCCCACAGCCTCTGGCAACCACCATTCTACTTTGTTTCCATGATTTGACTACTCTCGGTATCTCATGTAAGTGGAACACATGGTATTTGGGTTTTTGTGACTGGCTTCTTTTACTCAGTGTAATGTCCTCTAGGTTCGTCCATGTTGCCACATGTGACAGGATTTCCTTCTCTTTTAAGGTGGAATAATATTCCACTGTGTGTGTGTGTGTGTGTGTGTGTGTGTGTATATATATATATACCATATATTTTTTTATCTGTGGACAATTTGGGGTGCATCCATTTCTTGGCTATTTTGATGAGCATCTTTCCAGTGTCCAATGGTTCCCTTTATCGTTTTTGTTAAGTTTTATTTTATGTTTATTTTTCGGTAATCTCTACACCCACTGTGGGGCTCCAACTCCTAACTCTGAGATCAAGAGTCGCGCACTCTTCTGACTGAGCCAGCCAGGTGCCCCGATTCCCTTTATCTTTTGAGAAAAATTAGACTAAATATAGTAGATGCTGTGTCCTGACATTAGTCTCAATGTTTCATTTATACACATGGTGTTATTTATTTATTTATTTATTTATTTATTATTTTTATTTAAATTCAATTAATTTACATACAGCGTACTATTCGTTTCAGAGGTAGAGTTCAGTGATTCATCGGTCTTCTATAACAACGAGTGCTCTTTACATTACATGCCCTCCTTAAGTCCATCATCCAGTTATCCTACCCTCCACCCCCCTCCCCACACACAGTGTCATTTAGGCTCATAATCTCAAAGTTATTTTTGGACTGTCTGTCCTCTTCCACTCAAGACTTCACATTCTTCTTTATTCCACCCCAACTTAAAATTTCTGTGACAAGCGTCTGATTAAAGAATTAATGAATACTGACCATCTCCTACCCCAAAAGTATTTTGTGGGTTGATGCATAGGTGACTCAAAAGGAAATCAGAGATAGATCTTCAAGGAGATGACAGCTGTTGGGGGGGGCGAGTCTTCATGGAGTTTCTGTAAACCTGTATCAGCATTTGTCCTGGACTATATTTTGAAAGCTGTTTGTTTGGTAAACAGTCTGGGAGGATAGAGATAATACCTTATTCCTTGGCAGAGGACAGGATAATACGGATAATATCTCTCTCTGGGGCAAAATCTCTCTCCAGGGCAGGTTTGCTAGCAGTCGTCTTATAAGATTGGGGGTTTCCTAAGCTTAGGGAACCTCAGCTGTGACACAGACCCACTGTGTGCACAGCATCCTCCTGAGCCACTCTGCATGGCCTCCATGGGACTCGGACAACCTGGGAACCTGATGCTGCCTGCTATACCTTGAGTAATAAAGTCCTTGATCTCTGACCCAGGAGTCTCATGTCTTCTGCCAGCGTTTGTGAAGCAGTAGCAGGCTAACTAGTTAGTTTGTGAGCAGGAGAAAGTCTCAGACCTTTGCTAGTTTTTGACCATAGCCTGGTAGAGGCAATAAGGCAGTCTAGAGAAGCACGATAGCAGGGAGAAACTGGCGAGTGCTGTACAAGAGGTCCAGACGGAATAAATTTGGCTATTTGCAAGAAAAGAGGAATTTAACTTCAGCTAATGAGGGCAGGGAATGAGTTAGCAAGTCATCAAGAACAAGGTAGTTTTATAATTGGGGATTGAAGGATGTAGAATTTGAACAGGCTGAAATACCAGAATGGAGGGAAAAATGTCTTCCAAGAGAAGGGAACCTCATGAACCCAATACTGATGTAGGAATGGAGCAGGGGTGGGAGCGGGGTGGTTAGGGAAAAGAAATTTCAGTGATAAGTAATTGGGATTTATAAAGGACAAAGTTTTAATATCCTTTATGGCAGGACTTGAGTCTAGGCCTTTGGATCTTGTTTTTGAATCATCTCTATACTTTTCTTTTTAAATAATTGCCTTAAACATTTTAATATGTTAATTAAATCAGTAAAGTTAATTTTTTTGCATATAGTTTTTTTTTTTTTTTAAAGATTTTATTTATTTATTCGACAGAGATAGAGACAGCCAGCGAGAGAGGGAGGGAACACAAGCAGGGGGAGTGGGAGAGGAAGAAGCAGGCTCATAGTGGAGGAGCCTGATGTGGGGCTCGATCCCATAACGCCGGGATCACGCCCTGAGCCGAAGGCAGACGCTTAACCGCTGTGCCACCCAGGCGCCCCTTTGCATATAGTTTTATGAATATTCACACATGTATAGATTCATGTAATCACCATCAATCGGAAAAAACTCATCACCCCCTGAAACTTCCTTAGCTATCCCTTTGTAGTCACACTAACTCCCACTGGCAACCACTGATCTGTTCTCCAGGTTTCTCCTGTCAATTCTGTCA
Source organism: Ursus maritimus (assembly GCF_017311325.1). NCBI lineage: Eukaryota > Metazoa > Chordata > Mammalia > Carnivora > Ursidae > Ursus > Ursus maritimus. The sequence continues at coordinate 47,613,651 of NW_024425563.1, read as the reverse complement.
GTTTTTGCTTCATCTATTTTGAAGCTTTGTTAAGTGTATATAAACTTGGAATTATGTTTTCTAGTGAATTGACTCTTGTCATTATATAATGTCCTTGTTTCTCCCTGGTAATTTTCTCTGCTCTGAAATCTATGTTTTATGATATTAATATTGCCAGTCTAGCTTTCTCTTGGTTAGTGTTTTTGTTTTGTTTCTTTTTACTTTCAATTTACTTATATCATTATATTTAAAGTGAGTTTCTTATATATTGTTGTGCATAGTTTGGTAATATTTTTAAAAAATCTATTTTGATAATCTTTTAACTGGCATGCTTAGAAATTTATATTTAATGTTATCATTGATATACTTGGATTTATGTTTACCATGTTTTATGTATTTTCTGTTTTTTCGCTCTTCTTTGCGCTCCTTCGTTTCCCCATTCCCGCTTTCTTTTGGGTTATTGGAAATTTTTTTCATACTGTACTGCATTTTAATTTATCTAGTTTGTTTTTTACTATATCACTATACCTCTTTGTATAGTTATTTTAGCAGTTGCTCTAGTGATTACAACACACACGATTCTTCACAATCAACTTTTACATTTTATGTATATTTCATCACCTTAAGGAGAATGTAGCAATTTTACCAGATAGTTTCTCCCCTTTAGGTTTTATTTATTTGTTTTATGTATTACACCTATGTAAATTGAAAAACTCATCATAAATACTTATATAATATTTATAATTTGTATTTATGTTTAAATAGAAGTTACATTTATAACTTATAATTTTTGCTTTCAGTCAGCAAACATATTGTAAAAAACTCAAGAAAAGACTTATCTATTATGGTTACCCAGATAATCAAAATTTCCATTGCTTTTTCTTCATTTGTGATGTTCTGAATTTCCTTTTAATATCATTTCCCTTATGTGTGAATAATTTACTTGAGCAATTCTAGCTGGTCTATCAGCAACAAATTCTCTTAATTTTGTTTCATCTTAGAATGCATTTTACCTTCATTCCTGAAGGATATTTTTGCTGGATATAGCATTCTTTAAAAAAAAAAAATATATATATATTTTTATTTTAGAGAGGGAGAGAGAGAGAGAGTGCATGAGTGGGGGGAGGGGCAGAGGAAGAGGGAGGGAGAGAGAGAGAGAATCTCAAGCAGACTCTGTGCTGAGCATGGAGCCAGACTTGGGGCTCAATCTCACAACCCTGAGATCATGACTTGAGTTGAAACCAAGAGTTGAATGCTTAACCGACTGAGCCACCAAGGCGCCCCTGGATATAGAATTCTTGATTGATGATTCTTTTTTCCCAGCACTTTAAAAAAAATGTTCCACTTGTGTCTTGCCTTCATAGTTTCTGATGAGAAATCTGCAGTCATTTGAATTATTATTCCCCTGTAGGTAGTGTGCCATTTTTCTCTGCCTATTTTCAAGATATTTTCTTTGTCTTTAGTTTTCTGTAGTTTGATTATGTTGCATATGAGTGTGGGTTTCTTTGATTTTATCCTATTTGGGGTTTACTGTACTTCTTGAATCTGTAGGTTTATGTCTTTCACTATATTTGGGACATTTTCAGCCATTATTTTTTCAAATATTTTTTCTTCACTGTACTCTTTTTCCTCTCCTTCTGGGACTCTGATGATATGAATGTTAGACCTTTTAGTATTGTTCCACAAGCTCCTAAAGCTCTGTTAACTTCTTCCACTCTTTTTTCTTTCTGTTGTTTATATTGAGTATTTCTTGATCTATTCTTCAGTTCACTGACTTTCTTCTGCTATCAAGTTCTTGTTGTGAGTTTTAAATTTTGATTATTGTATTTTTAACTTCTAAAATTTCCATTTGGTTCATCTTTATATTTTCTATGTTCTTGCTGAGATTTTCTATCTTACTTTTGGCTCAACGTGTTACCCTTATTTCTTTGAGCATCTGTATCAGAGTTACTTTAAGTCTTTTTCAGTAATTCCAACATCTGTTTAACCTTGGGATTGGTATTACCTTTTCTTATGTGAGTTGAGATTTTCCTAGTTTTTCAGACTTTAAGTAATTTTTGGATTGTATCTTGGACTTTTTTTTTTTTTTTTTAGTATCAGTCAATCAGTGCTGTTGTACTTAGGTCCCAAGTTCTGACTAGTCTTACGTAGGTTGTGGTTTTAATGTCAGTACCATTCTCAGAGCCTTTGTAGGGCTATTTAGTCTGTCTCACATGTGTGCCACCCAGTGGCCAGTCTGGCACCTGGGCAGTGGTCTATCTACTTAGTTCAGTTCTCAAAGTTTTTCATAAGCTGTTTAGGATCAGATCCACTCAGACACAGGGTAGAGATGAGCCCAGGAGTTCTAAAAAGCTTTATGGTATCACTTTCCCAAGCTCCACTCTCTCTGCAATCTGTCTGGAACTTTCTGGTTCCCTGAAGCTCACCTTTTTAGTCGTCTAACCAGAAGGCTGGATTTCTACTTATCCTGCTTTGCCATATACTTCTTATGACTGTGCCAGTGTCTGGAGCCAAGCAGCAAGAGCAGAGACAGAAATAAAGTATATGATGGCAGGTTCCACACTATTTTAGAGAGCCCTGGTCCATGGAAAAGTTTGTAAAAATCATTCCTGTTTAGAACAAATAATGATGACCTGGACTTTCTCCATGTTATCTGTAAACTATATTGTTGTTAGCGTCTATTCTTTTGACAAACGTTTTGATATTTTGACATTGTCAACCATGAGCCAGCAAGCACAAGGATATGTGAGGGGACACTGAAGATTAGGAGGAAAAGGAGGGAGAAAGAAGAAAGGAAAAAAGACAGAGAGAGACACTATTTTCCAGATCCTTCAAGAGTACACGGTCTAGTATAAATACTTCTATTTCAGTGCGATAATTGCCAAAGTATGAGTAAGGGTTAGGGATGTGGAGAAGAGGAATTTCGACAAATATCTACTAAATAGGTGGTGGGAATACAATGATCTGGCCTACGGCAGAGGGTCTAAGAAGGCTTCCCAGAAAGTCATGTTTGAGGTGAGTTCTGAAGGATGAGTAAGCTTTAACCAGCAATGGAGAAGGAGACACATATTCAAACACCTTGCTGTATGAGTGAGATTGATGTGTTTGAGGAACTGAAAGAAGACCAGTGGGGTTGGATCACAGAGAATTAATGGGAAAGAGACATAGAATGTGTCCATGGAAGTGGGTGGTGTAGATCTAGCTAGGGATGTGGGACTTAGTAATGGGAAGCTGTTTAAAAAGGGGAGAGAGCCCTCTGCCTGCTGCTCCCCCTACTTGTGCTCTGTGTGTGTGTGTGTGTGAAATAAAATAATAAAATCTTTTTAAAAAAATACAAAGGGGAGAGAGGCTGACATGGGATGGATTTGCATTTGAAGAGAATACTCTGGCTAAAATATGGAGAACAGATTAGAATAGGTTAGAAGTAAATGTGGTGAGGGGCACCTGTGTGTCTCAGTAGATTGAGCCTCTGACTTTGGCTCAGGTCATGGTCTCTGGGTCCTGGAATCTGGCTCCCTGCCTGGCCTGGTGCTCGGTGGGGAATCTGCTTCTCCCTCTTCCTATGCCCTCCCCTCATTTGTGTGCATATGCACTTGCGTGCGCTCTCGCTCTCTCTCAAATAAATAAATAAAATCTTTAAAAAAAAAAAAAGAAGTAAATGTGGTGAGACCAGATAGGAGATGATTTTGGTGAGAGAAGTGTTTAAGAGTTGGGAAAACTTCTCAAAGAGTTGGCATTTTTTGTCTGGGTTCAAAGGATAAATAGGCATTTCCCAGTAATATAGAGAAGAAGGGGTTATAGGTATTAGGAGAAATGCTGAAAAGGTCTGTGAGGCCGCTTTCTAAGGTGTGTGTGTGTGTGTGCATGTGAGTGTGAGTGTGTGCGTGTGGATGCAGGAGAAGTTGAGAAGTTGGAAAGGTACATTGGGTCTAGATTGTGAGGAGTCTTTGCCCTTTTGTAGAAGATAACTTGAGATTTTTCTATGCTTTTAATCTTGTAGTGGGAGCGTCAGATTGTATTTTAGAACATTCACTGTCAGCAGGGTATAGAATAGACAGAAATCAGTTGGGAATTATCATAGTTGTCCAGGAGGTGAGAAAGACAGTAGCAAAAGGGCTGAGGGAATAGATTACAGATATATTTAGGAGATAGAACGTTCAGAATTTTTTAATAGTGTGGGTGTGGTGGGTGACAAAAAGGTGGTGTTCAGGATGAACGTGGTTTTTTGTTTGTTTTTGTTTTTAAAGACTTTATTGTATATATATATGTAATATATTTATAATAGATTTATATATATGTATATTTTATATTATATATATAATAAAGATTTTTATTTTTAAGTAATCTCTACATCCAACATGGAACTTGAGCCCACAACCCAGAGATCAAGAATCTCATGCTCCACTGTCTGAGCCAAGGAGGCATCCCCAACGTGACTCTGAGGCTCTAACTGGGTAGATGGTGAAGTCATTAACCACAACCGAGACTATGAGACTATATAGGAAGGGGAACAATTTCTCTTGGAGGTTAGAGAAAGGGTAAGGAGGAGGAAAAGAGTGATAAATTTGGTTTGGGAAATGTTCAATTTAAGGTGCTTAAGACATGTACAGGTGAAGATGTCCACTTGACCGAGGATAACCAAGACTATCATTTAATGAAGTCCTATCATGGGTCAGGCATGGGGCTGAGGAATTTCCATAGATTTCCTCATTTAACCCTAGCAACAACCCTAGGAGGTCAGTGTTAATTGGTTCCAATTTATATATAAGGAAATTGAGATGCTGAAAGTTTTGGAACTCTCATGTACTCGGCTGACAACTTCATTATTTAGTCCTTTAAAAGCTTTCGACAAATCCTTCATCGACCATTCCACTTCTGGACTATAGACTTTCTACCAAGAATTCCTTTACTTTCCCCATCCCTCTGCCTTCTCCTCATTTGCCACATGTAGAAAGAACACTGCCAACTTGGAATGAATTGCATGTTTAATTTCAGCTCTTCCACCAAATAGCTGTATGGCTCTCATTTGTAAAGTGGAGAAAATTTAATGCCTGATTCTTTACTTCTCAAATAAGCAGAAATGTTCAAACATTCATTTTGTTAAAAAATATAGGAGTAGTAATTTTGAATGAACAAACATATGAAAACTGGCTAGAATGTGAAATTTGCGTGATTTTTAAGAGCAATCTGTAAGAACGCAAGAACTACAAATAAATTTTGTGGCTCTGGTGGACTGTTTTAAACTGCTTCCTAAGATCTTCATGATCAAAGTTCAGCCCCTCCACAGGCAGGGACACTTCATAGAGAAGGCTGAGAGTTGCCATGCCTTCTATTGCTATCTAGAAGGGTAGTAGTGAGGACCAAGTAATCAATGACATACTTTAATCAAGGAAAGTACTTTGTTATGAAAGTCTAGACAAATAGGACCTCCCTTTATTTCAGTTTTTGCTTTATTCACATTTTTTATGTCTGTCTTTCACCCCAGCAGCTGATTTATAGACCGATCTTTCACCCGGACCAGTCCTTGCCGGCACTGGCCCTGTCATGGGGCGGTGAATACTGTGGGTAAATGCATGTTCTGATGTGCTCTGTTTTTAAAGGCCAACTTGACCTTCTTCTTGGCTTTCTGACTGGCTATGACTCACAGCCCAGCTGAACCCTGGGCCCTTGGGAATCTCAGGCAGGGTGGAGTTCTATGTTCTTTCCCTGCCCATTCACACTTTCCCAGTGTTGACTGGTTCAGAACTGGTGTTGAAAATGGGCAGACAAGACTCCATTGTTATGGTCACCATCTCCATGAATACTGATTATCAGGAATCCTCCTTCCTCATGGACCCAGATCCTGCCTCTTCAGAAGTTATCCCCTACTGAATGAAAATGAGTGTGGGGGCACCTCTCTGGCTTAGTTGGTGAAGCATGTGACTTTTGATCTCGGGGCTTTAAGTTTGAGCCCCATGTTGGGTGCAGAGATTACTTAAAAATAAAATCTTAAGGGGCACCTGGGCGGCTCAGTCCGTTGAACGTCTGCCTTTGGCCCAGGTCATGATCCTGGAGTCCTGGGATCGAGCCTCACATTGGGTTACCTGCTCAGTGGGGAGTCTGCTTCCCTCTGCCCATCACCCTGCTCGTGCTCTCTCTCTCACTTGCTCTCTAGCTCTCAAATAAATAAAATCTTAAAAAAAAATCTTGGGGCGCCTGGGTAGCGCAGTCGTTAGGCATCTGCCTTCAGCTCAGGGCGCGATCCCAGCGTTCCGGGATCGAGTCCCACATCGGGCTCCTCCGCTGTGAGCCTGCTTCTTCCTTTCCCACTCCCCTGCTGTGTTCCCTCTCTCGCTGGCTGTCTCTCTGTCACATAAATAAATACAATCTTTAAAAAAAAAAATCTTAAAAAAAGAAATGAGGGTTGAACTCTTCCCACACTTCCTTGAAGTGTCTCTTGAATTTCACCCTACCCGTATCAACAAACTCACCTACGTATTTCTAAACATCAAGTAAGAATTTTTACCTTTGAATCCAGTTCAAATTTAGGTTACAAACTGAATCTGTTCTGTGTTGTACAGTGAAATATATCTTTGGGGTGCCTGGGTGTCTCAGTCGGTTAAGCGTCTGCCTTTGGCTCAGGTCATGATCCCAGGGTCCTGGGATCGAACCCTGCATCAGGCTCCCTGCTCAGCGGGGAGTCTGCTTCTCCCTCTCCCTCTGCCTGCTGCTCCCTGTGCTTGTGCTCTCTCAAATAAATAAATAAAATCTTTAAAAAAAATATATATATACCTTTGGCACTTGCATAAATACATTTTAAGCTGAGGTTAATTATGGGTAGACCTCAGGGAACACCTATCTCCCTGAAATTATATGTGAAATTGTTTGCACGTAGGGGCATATGCATTTTTTTCCTGGGGAGAGAGCATGCTTTCTATCAGACACTCAAAAGAATCCATGACTCCAAACATCTTAAAAACCACAATAAATTTGCACTACATTTTTTCCACTACTCTAGAAAAGCACTTTTCCTAGAGATGTGGGTGATGTTGGTATATTACTGGGACCATGCCAGGGCTCAGCATTTTCATTTTTCTGTTTGCATTGAATTTGACTGTCCTTGTGAAGGGTTAGTTCAGAATGTCTCCTATAGCACGTGCAGTTGAAAGCTTTTGGGTAACTACAGTGTTTTAATTTCCATGATTCTGTTGTATGTATACGTCGGGAGGAACCTAGAAGGGTCATTGCTCAAGGTGACAAAACATAGCACATGTAGACAATCAGCAATTCCAGATCCCACAAGGGAAGAAGGTCTGACCTGGTGCTGGGATTAGAGCTAGTCCTCAATATCACTCTTCAAAGCCGACTTAATGTCATTACTAAAAATAGCAAACATGTACTGAGTACTTACCGTGGGCTAGATACTGTTCTAAATGCTTGCATGCATGATTCCACTTAATCCTCCCCATAGCTTATGAAATAAGAAAGGTTATTTTCTCCATTTTAACAGGTGAAGCTTGGGAGTTTACGTTAGAGGTGAAGGCAGCATTGGAATTCAGGCAGTTTGGTGCTGGGGCTGGAAAACCTAATTGCTATACTCGGTTACCTCTGTTGGCGGTAATGGCACAAGCCCCTAATATTTGTATACTTTATGTGCTTACAAGTTCGTTACTTCATCTGTTTTCCCACATAATCTTGCTTTTGTGGAGCCAACAAGTAGTTACTGAATGTTTTGATGGAAAATAGGCCTAATTATCATTTCTTTTTGACAAACTAGGAAAGCGATGCTCAAAAAGAATCCCTGTGGTCTTTCTCAACCTCCCAGCAGCAGGAAATGAGAAGCCTGGAGTTTGCACCCAGGTCATGTGACTGCAGTCCAGCAAGCTTGCCTCTGAATCATGGCTTATTACAGACCATCTTGGACTGCATTTTGGAGAGCGGTTTCCAAATATTTGGAAACATTTTTGAATGGTTTGTTGATTTCTGTAGGCACATGGTGGTGTCCAATAATAACAAATAAACTGGATGCTGGATTTGGTTGGATTGTTATCTCCTCGCTCAGGAGGCTAAGAAGTGAGTGAGCACGTGAAAAGAAAGAAGAAAGTTTATTTTCTTTTTTTTTTCTTAAAACAATCTTTTTTTTTTTTTAAGATTTTATTTATTTATTTGATAGAGATAGAGACAGCCAGCGAGAGGGGGAACACAAGCAGGGGGAGTGGGAGAGGAAGAAGCAGGCTCATAGCAGAGGAGCCTGATGTGGGGCTCGAACCCAGAATGCCGGGATCACGCCCTGAGCCGAAGGCAGACGCTTTAACCGCTGTGCCACCCAGGCGCCCCGAAAGTTTATTTTCTTGCTCTTTATTTATGATATCCTAAAAAGACCTCTAGAAACTAACTAGACGAAAGAACCTAATTTTCTAAAGATTTATCTCTATGCTGAGCATTGAGCTTATTATGCCATTAAAGGACCCTTCCACTTTTGTGCTTAAAACATTTTCCTCTCGTGTCAATGACATTTATCTGTCATCACTGAAGATAAGTGTCCCATTGGAGAAAGACATGAGCAAGATGTGTGGAATCTCATAGACTGCAAAAGAGAAACGTGACAAAGATTTTATATGAGAAACCTGCTCAGAAATAGCATTCTTGAATATGCAGATAAGGTTGCATTATTAACAGACATTCACCTTTTGAAATAAAAAGGTGCTTATAACAGACCCAGTGAGATTTTTGTAATTATCCTTATTATTAGAGGGTTTGATTTACATCAATACGATTGATGAGGCAGCTGTTGAGCAATAGATTTTCAAGATGCTGTACTCCACACACAGCACATTACATCGATTTTCTCATTTCTAGATATTACGGCTTAAATGTTTCTCAAATGCTGTGCAGAATAGTGAAGATTTCAGAAGACAGGGATTTCATCCAAGATGGTAGATGTGCCCCGCAATTGGGCTTCCCAATGGGGCAACACATTTCTGAGAGAAACAATTAGTGTTGAGTAATTAGTTACAGAAGGTGTGAAAGGGATGCCCAAATGCCAAGAGAAAAATGCCTGACAATTAAGTGCAAATTATTTAACAAAGACGCCACGTGGTAATACGGTATTTTTGTAATCAGCGTTCTGATGTTTCATACCATGTGGCATTTTCAGTGCAGTACTGGGCACACTCTCACATATGTGTGCGTCTGAGTATCATATACTGATACACATATCATTTATTGCCCTTTGAAAAAGTTAACTGATATTTTAAATTATAAAAGGAATAGGCTCATGGAAAAAAATTAAGACTATATAAAATTCAGAAGCATATATGGGGAAAAACAGAAGTCTATCTCCTTAGTTCTCCGTCTTCATTTCTACCACCCAGAGGAAAACGAGGGTAAAATTTCCTGCCATAAATGTTTACCGTCATACGTACACACGTCCTTGAAAAAACTCTGTCTAAAAATATGATTGTAATACTGTTCAGCAATTCGCTTTGTTTAGCAAACAATGTCTTCAACTTCATCTTTCTACATCTGTACATACAGATTTTGATCACTTTCATTCTTTTTGATGGTTGCATTCCACACCATTGTAAGAATGTACCCATATTTACTAACCAACTCCCTATTGGTGGACACTTTGGTCATCGCTAGTATTTTTTTTCTTCTTTTCATTGCAAACCCATGTGTAAGAATGCTCATTATACCAGTATCTATGCACACATGTGCAGGTATAGTGTTGGATGGCTGAGTAACTTTCTAGAAATGGAATCTGTAGGTAGAGGGCCCGTACACTTTTGATGAACTAGTTTTATATATTTAAGAAAATCTGTGCAGAAAGTGAAAAGTACAAGTTCCCTTCTCAAGCTCTGACCTCCCCCCAGAACCATAGTTAAGAGTTTCTTAGTATACTCATAACTTTAAAATAACATATCTTTCATGTATCGGCCTTTAAAAATACAAATGGGGTGATTTGGTACGGAGTATGTTCAGTTTACATTTGCTAGGTAATGTGGAATTACTCTTCAAAATGATGACATTTTTTATACTCCCATCAGAGGTATATAAGGGTACCTCCCTCTTCACCCCCACTGTCCCTGATAGCCAGCCTGGATATATCACACTTTTCATGTTTTGCCAATCTCATAGGTGAACATGGCATTTAAAAAATGATTTAAACTTGCCTTTCTTCATGTGTGAATAAGGTGGCACCACATTTGATTGACTTTTTTACTGGTTTCTGTCCTTTCTTAGCATTCGTAATCACACACAAGTATCTCTACCATTACTTGAAGCAAGATGTCTACTCTGTTCCTTGAAAAGATGTTATGTTTCCTCTTGATATCCTCCAGTCCCAAAGATTAGACCTTTGGAGTACTTGTGTATCCCCCTTTCTCTGTCTCCTTCCTCTCCTAGATGAGATCTTTGAAATCCTGTACTTGGTACTTCTCTCCCCACTTCTCTTCTGCTCTTATCTCTAGGTTAGGCTGAGATGGTTAGTAATTTTACTTCTACTATGTTTCTTCAGATGAGATGCATGGGTGATACAGTCTTTGTGTCCTTTTATATATGCAAATATCTTCCTTTCACCTCTATAGGTGAGTGATATCTAGAAAGACTTTAGCATTCGTAGGTTGCAGCTTCCCTTTTCCCAAACACCTGTGATGTTAGTTCAGCTTCCCGTCCGGAGAAGAAAATCAGTGTCAGTAAAGCTCTTTTTTGAGTCACTCATTCTGTCTAGAAGCTTCTCTTTTTATACTCAGAGTTCAGGAATTTTACAATGACATTCCTAGAGGTATGTCCTCTATCACCGAACTTGCTAGAAACTTGATATGTCTTTTTAAGCTGCAGACAAAGAAGTATTTCTTCCATGTGTTCATCCTCATGACTTTGTCTATCTCTCTTTAGAACTTCTACTGTTCACATAATAGATATCCCCTAAGACTCTCAGCCTTTTCCCGTATATTTTCTGCCTCTTGAATTTTTGTTCTATTCCTTGAGATTATTTCTTTTTTTTTGCCTCTAATTCACACCCCCCACAGTGACTGACCATCCTCTTCTTGAGTTCATCTACCAAGTTTTTTAAATTAAAAAAACAAACAGTTTTATTTCCAGCAAATCATTTCTTGCTACAATCCAATCTCCTTAAGCGCTCTTATTAATTTTTAGATGGAATTAAATAAGAGACCATCTAGATAGACCCATACTTTTATTGAGACCCAGAGAGGGTTCCTAGGTTTTTCTCATGGTTGCAGCGTACATAAAATCTTGGCCGTCTCACTTCTGATCCACTTTCTCCCCCTCTCTACTGGGCTATTCACGAGAAAAAAATTTGGTGATGTCCGAGTAAATCCTGCTCTGAAGAGGATCAGAAGGTAAGACATTTACTTATGTGTTCACTTTGGCAGCACATATACAGAAAACAAGGCCTTGATTTCTACTGATATTTCTAAGAGCATGTAGGATAATACTTTAAAGCTCATGGACACATAATGGAAAGAGTCACATGGATGGGTGCTATGGAAATGACTCTGAAAAGACTCTACCAGGAAGTTTCTGATTGCCTTCAGGTATTCTTTGCTAAATGTTACCAAGTTCCATTCTTGGTATGATATGATTCATAGGCTGTGAGTCAGAATTGTCTTTGTTCTCTCTAGTAATGACTTGAACCATATCATAAGGCAGTTAAGTGAAAAAGATAGAAGTTTACGGGGCTATTACTCTCAAAATCTCCTTGCTCAAAACTAGTTTGTGTGGCTTTTCTGCCGGCCTGCTCCTGATAATTGTGTATGAAAGTAATACAAGGCAGAGTGGACTTAAGGTGTGGTAAAGATTGGTGAACGATATGGAGTCAGTGGTTATTCCAGTGGAGAAGAATGAACATGCTTGTTTCGGGTCCTTTTCCAAAAACACATCTGTCTCCTGGATTATTATTAATCTATTAATAATTAGTTAGTATTAATCTATTTTGTCTTGTAGCATCCAGTGCTTTAATTATTTGAGGTGTCCCAGGTAGGGAGGAAGATTTAAGATAGTTCTCTTGCTGCTTCATCACTGGAGAACTGAAGCATAAAAAAGATACCATATAGTGTCCTTGGAGCCAAGAAAGAAAACAAACCACTTGCTTTCAGGGCCACAGTGTCCTCTCTTTCATTCTGAAACTCTTAAGGGAAGAGGTAGAAAATGTGATCCTTATATGACCTCGAAACCCAAGTTACCACGGGCCCCCTCCTACTTGAATTCACTGTTATTTTTTCCTTTTTCTCTCTTTGCTGTTTTTACGGCCTCTGAATTTGATGAATCCTCCCTCCCCCCAACCCCAAGCTCTTCTGGCCTACACGATACACACTCTTTTGATTTTTCTCTTAACTCTCTGATCATGCTTTCTCTCTCCTTCACTGGTTCTTCTTTCTCCTCTCGTTGTTTAAGACCCAGTTCTCGACGATGTCCTCACTCATCCATTTAGTCAGCAAATATTTATTGAGCACCTAGTATGTGCCAGGCGCTGTGCTAAGAAGTGGTCATGAAAGGCTGAACAAGAAGGTGGTATCCACTTTCACAGAGCTCACCTTTTAAAGGGCAGGTAGACAATAAGAAAACAGGCAAAATAAGTGAAATTACAGGTTGTGATAAGTACCGTTAAGGAAATAAACAAGGTTTGGTGAAAGAGAGCAATGGGGCTTGAGTCCACGAGACCTGCTTGAAATAATGTAGCCTGAGAACACTTCTCTGAGGAGAGAGCGGCATGAGAAGGAGCTGCTGGGTGGGATATGGGAGGGGGATTCATCTCCAAACCGGGAACAGGTGCAGAGTCCCTGAGGAGGAACTAATAGTCATGGTGACCATGAAATAGTGAGTTAGGAGGAGAGGGGCCATGAGAAGTACAGTTAGAGGCATAGGCAGGACGCAGATAGTGCAGGGCATTGTAGCCTAGGTCAGGAGTCCAGACTTAATCTAAGTAAATAGGAAATCTTTGAATAGTGTTAAGTAGGGGAATAATAAAATCAGAGTTAAAATTTTAAAAGATCACTTTGGCTGATGTGTAGAGAATTGGACTACAGGGGAACAGGTCTGGAAGCAAGGAACTAGTTAGGAAGGCATGGCGGATACTGTTGATCGACTACATAAAAGTTAATTCTCATCTCTTTGCTCCTTTCACCATACTGTCTGAAAGCCTCGTTTTTACTTTCCCAATTTCCCTTGCAGCTGGAGGTGGCCATGTGACCCAGATCTAAGCTTTGTGTCATAAAAGCAAGTCGGCTGGAAGCCTTCTGGAAAAGATACTGTGTTTCTTGATAAAAGGAACAGATATGAGGCTTGGCTGGTGTGGCATTCCCCCCCATTGCCATGTGCCCTTGCTTTCTGCCTTTGATCTAATGATATCTGGAGTTATTTTGCAGCCATTTTGGGACCATGAGGGAAAGGCCAAGAAAGTTACAGAGACACAGACATGGAACCACTGAAAAAACCCTAGAGCCACCTTGTCCAGACTTTTTGATTTGGAAACAACTAAAAGCCTTTATTTTTTAAGCCCCCTTGTAGTCAGCTAAATTGCTACCTGCAGCTGAAAACATTTCTAACTAACGCAGAGGGTCTTGTAGAGTATAGGTGTATATAGGGATATGTATAGGGTATATAGTGATCTGGACCATGGTGATAGTGCTAAGTACCAACTTTCTGCAGATTACTTCATGTTCAACTCTGATCTCTTCCTTTTCTTTCTGTCTCTCTTTCGATGGGTAGCTACATTTGCGTGTGTTCTCTCCCCATGTCTAAATGCTCCAACAGCCTTTTAGTTTCCTACTTACAGTTGATCCTTTCTCCATTCAATCTTCCCATAATTGTCGGGACAATATCAAGGTCACCGTCCCACACCCCCATTCAAGAGCTGACAGTAGGTCCTGATAGTTGCTTTGAACAAACCTGATGACCACATTTTTTGTATTCGGGGCATGCTTCCAGATGAACCAACTCTACTTGTCCGACCTCATAGACTTTTTGCTCCCCAAACACACTCTCTGCTTTGACTTCTGGTTACAACTTTGTTTTCATTCGTTTAAAGAGCGTCTACATGCCTTCTGTGTCAGACACCTTGTTGAACACCATACTTTCACACGTGCTCCCTAATTTAATCTTTACAGCGAACCCATGAGATAGGTTTTATCACCCTCATTTCACTGGTGTAAAAACTAAGAGTTATGCGGGTTGTCTCGTTTAAGGTCAAAATGCTGGTGAGAAGCAGAACCAAGATTTCAACCCAAGTTTTCTGATTGCTAAGCCCAGTGTCTTTTCTTGAGTTTTTATGTTGCAGTCTTAATTATCTCGATCTAGAACACTCTCTCTGTGGTGTTCTGTCAGCACACATCTACCTCTACCTCCTGCCCCTTTTAAGAATTTTCTTGAAATTTGTCTCATGCAAGAGTCTTTGTCATGTTTTCGTCAAGGCTTTGTATATAGTTGGAATTTAAAAAAATTTTCTTAAAGGTTTATTTATTTGTTTTCTTTGGTGGGGGGGCTCGATCTCATCACCCATGAGATCAGGACCTGAGCCAAAACCAAGAGTCAGACATTCAACCGACTGAGCTACCCAGGCACCGCCCATTTAAAAAATTTTTAAGTAGGCTCCATGCCCAACATGGGGCTTGAACTCATGATCCTGAGACTAAGAGACCTCTGCTCTACCATCTGAGCTAGTCAGGCACCCCAGAATTGTTTTCTTCTCTTTTCTTTTTTATGATGGTAATATTGTTTAATTGAACTCTGGTAATTTCATTTTTCTATGGTCTGTCTCTCCAACTAGATTTCAGACTTTCCAAGGGCATGAGCAAGCGACATATTCTTCTTCATTTTTTGGCATTAGCTTTGCATACGTAGGGAAATGCAGTAGGTGATTAATTGATGCTTTTCTAATAAATGGGCAAATAAAACAAGGAGAATCTTGCATTAAATCTCTGTATCTGGCTCCAGATAATTCTCCATTTGCTTTGATTTTATTCTTATTTACATTCATAAAACCTAAGTACTAATAAACACTAGTTTCTTGTTTTTTACCACAAAAATGCCAACACGTTCCCTATTACGGTATCGTATTTGATAACCTTTCTAATTAGCATTACATTTTAAATGCCTTTAAAATGCCCCATTACATATTTGTCCAATAGTCCATGACAGTTCAGATATGTAATTGCTATTATGGATTACCTGGTGACCATCATTAAGTAATTAGTAAGACTTAAACATGTGTAATGCTAATTAGGAAAGTTATCAACTCTGGGCAGTTAAGATAATAGGGAACATGATGATTTTGTTTTGGAACTGCAGTGAAAACATGGTTACGGGGATATGGATGAATCTTTCGTGAATTTAGTGCTCGAGGAAGCAAGTAGCCATTTTACAATGGGGAATTCGGCACAGCAGAGAATGACTTGTGAATTGTGCCGCCTTTTCTGTCACCCTGTTAATAACTGACTGTGACTGCCAAAACACTTCTCCTGGACTGTACTGGGGAGCGAAAGGGGTCACGCTCTGAGCACACTAGAGCTGGAGAGGTCCTTTATCTGCCCCTTGGTGCACCCCCAAATCAATACCACTCTATTTCTTTTTTTTTTTATAGAGTGATTTTTTTTTTTTAATTTTATTTATTTATTCGACGGAGATAGAGACAGCCAGCGAGAGAGGGAACACAAGCAGGGGGAGTGGGAGAGGAAGAAGCAGGCTCATAGCGGAGGAGCCTGATGTGGGGCTTGATCCCATAACGCCGGGATCACGCCCTGAGCCGAAGGCAGATGCTTAACCACTGTGCCACCCAGGCGCCCCAATACCACTCTATTTCTAGCCTTGCTTTTGTAGCCCTACCACCTATTAGACCTCCCCTCACCATGTTCTATCAAGTGGTGTGTTGTCTTTTTGTCCTCCCTGTAAAAGTGATGACTGCTTTCATCAAAAAATTACCCAGGATTGCCCCACATTCTCACAAAGGCCACTTGACCCTGACCATTGTTTCAAGCAGTTCTGGAATGTTGGAGAATTGTTACAGCATAAGAGCAAGATAGCTATTCTGAAGGATCATGGCATGGTTTGGGAACATTTCATTTTTTAAAGAAATAGTATTTCACTAGTCCCCAGTGGTAAGAAGTAAGTTTGGTGGGAGTGAGGAGGGAATAAACCGGTTGTTTCCATGTTAGAAACACATAGGAAATGATACGCAGAATGTTGCATGCACCTGTGCATTTTTCTCAGGAGAAGGACTAGACCTTGCCTCAGGTTCTGCCCTTGAGCCTTTTGGTAAACTGTGAGACAGACACACGTTACATGCCAGGCACCAAGGAGCAGTGTCACATAAGAGGCTTAGAAGGCTCTATTGTTAGTAGTACTGAAAGACCGAATAGCTAGAGTCCAGTGGTGAAGCAAACGTTCCCGTTTCACAGAGCCATCTTCATCCTTATATGGCAAAGAGCTTTAGGAATGGCAGGTTCGGCTCAAGGTCATCACTGTCCGTCAGGGGACAGCTGACTGCCTGGAGGCCTCTCCGGGGTCTTGGGAGAGAAGAGAAGAGGGTGGAATTTTTATTCCTCAAACACAGAATGTTCCAGAATCGCTTTGCCACCTTATGACTCAGGCAGTCATGACTCCTTTTTATAGAGACAATTTTTAGGTAGGTTTGAAGTACTAGCAAACGAGTAGCTGATTTCTGAAATCACTGTAGGCCCAAGGTCATACCAGCAGTTCACATGCACCCATATCTGTGCTTCAACTGCCCTTTTCCGTCTCCACCTAGTCATAATTGGGGACACGGAGTGTGTGTTCAGACACTTGAGCTTGTCATTTGATTTTATCCAAGATTGCCCAGGATTACAGTGGTATCAGGGCCTGGAAAATTTCTTGACTTCTGTACACATGGAAGTCAGAGTGAGCTAAGCAAAGTAAGGATGATAAATTTGGCAGATATTTTCTCTTTCAGATGAAGTTAAAGCATCTTCATATATTCCACCCTTTCCCCAAATTGAGTGCCTGTTTAAGTGTGACTGGGCAGGTTGCCCTCTTCTATTCAAGTTGGAAGCTATTTTCTGGTTCATTCATTCATTTTTTTTTTTTTAAGATTTTTGTGTATTTATCTGAGAGATAGAGTGAGCCATAGAGAGAGAGCACAAGAGCAGGGGCAGAGGGAGAAGGAGAAGCAGGTTCCCTGCTGAGCAGGGAGCCCCACACAGGGCTCAATCCCAGGACCCTGGGATCATGACCTGAGCTGAAGACAGATGCCTAACCAACTGAGCCACCCAGGAGCCCCATGGTTCATTCTTTCATTCTCTTCATTTGGCAGACATTCGTGCCACTGTGTGTGCGGCTCTGGACTGTGTGCTGTGAAAGAGGCAGGGAAGGCTGGTGTCCTTCCCATGCCCTGGGGCCATTGAGGAAGGAACGCTTATCATGAGAAGTTTAATAAGTAAGCGTTGAATAGCAATTCGGGGCAGTGTTGAGAGAGGCCTCGCAGGCTGTTTATGATCGCACGATTTCCCCGCAGGCGGTAGGACTTGAACTGAGTCTTGGAGGATGGCAGGGGGAGGCAAGGAAGACATTTCAAGTAGGGGGATTGGTGTAAGCAAAGGGTGGGAGTTAAGGAATGCAGTGTGTGTGTGTGCGCGCACGCGAGCGTGCACACAAGAATGCATGTGTTCATTTTTTTAGAGATTTTATTTATTTGACAGAGAGAGAGAGAGAGAACACAAGCAGGGGGAGTGGAAGAGGGAGAAGTAGGCTCCCTGCTGAGCCGAGAGCCCGGCGACATGGGGCTCCATCCCAGGACCCTGGGATCATGACCTGAGCCCAAGGCAGGTGCTTAACCAACTGAGCCACACGAGGGGATAAAACTAGAAAGGTAGACTAGGAATAGATCCTAGAAGACCTGGCATTTTAAGGGCACTTAAAACTGGCTCCTGTAGATAATGGGAATTATTAGAGAGGTTAGTGAGAGGTTGAAGGAAAAAATGTGACACTTGTGAAGCACCCATGATGTGCCAGGCTCTGTGTTGGTTCGTTACTTATGTAAATAAACAGTTTAACTTAAAATGACCTGTCTAGGAAGCATCTCTCTTCTTTAGTTGGGAAAACCAATTTAAAAATATTTTTATTACGGACATTAAGTGCCTCCTGATAGGAGTATAAAAATCACCTGTGAAATGTTCTTACCAAAAATAGAACTTCTATGTGATCAAGCCTCTAAACATTTCTAATAGTTTACAGAACATGCAGATAACAGAGGAGCATGTTGGTTGATACAGAGGGATGCAAACAACAGAATCTAGAATGTGAGAAATTGCAGGATTCAAAAAAGTTTATATTAAGAAAATTTCAAAAGAAGAAAAAATAGTGTAATGAACCCTCTAGGTATTTATCACTCAGCTGCAGCAATTATCAGTTATGGCCAATCTTGGTTCATCTATACCCTTCACTTTCCACCCGCCGCTAATTATCTTGAAGGAAACCCCAGTTGTCATATTACTTCATAAATATTTCAGTGTATGTCTTTCAAAGATAAGGACTCTTCAAAAAAAAAAAAACACAAACCACCACGATACTATCATCATACCTAAATTAATAACAATTCCTTACTCTCATTAAATAGTCATTATTCACGTTTCCTTGATTGTCTCATAAATGAAAAACAAATAATTTCTTTCATTTCAATCAGAAACCAAGTACGATCTAAACGTTGAAATTGGTTGCTACGTCTCTTAAGTCCCTTTTAATTGAAAAAGTCCCCAGCCTTCTCCTTTATTTTCCTGGAATTCATTTGTTGAAGAAACCAGGTTTTGTCCCTGTAGCCTTCCACATTCTGAATTTTGCTGCTACATCCCCTTGTTTGGTGTAACGTGTTCCTCTGTCCCTTGATGTCCTAGGAACTGGTGCTGACAGCCTGCTCAATCAGATTTCAAAGTCCATTTTTTTGGCAAGGATACTTACAGGTGGCGGGGCGTATTTTCTAATTTAAGCAAGCCTACAGCCAGGAAGTCAAGAAGCCCTGGGGTTTTCACCGAGGTCTCTCTGGTTCCCAAACCGTGCTCTGGCCATCTCTTCCCATTGCCCACTAAGACTAATCTGGCAGAGAAGAATGGGAAGAATCAATCGACAGGGCTGGAGGCTGGGAACAGGGGGACTAATTCATCTCAACATTTATGTATAGACACTCCACTGGGCAGGAAGACAGCGGGCGGCTGCTGTAATGATCCAGGAATGCAATGGTGCAGAGTGTGATCGCAGGGATGCTGGTCTCCCTGGGGAGGAGGGTGGAAGCCGCAGGATCTGGGACCCTTTTGGTTCCTGCAGTTATGTTCTAAGGAGTCGCAGGGACCTGGTTATGCAGAAACCTTCGGGTTTCTGTGATTTTTGAATGCTCTGCTGAACTCTTGGGGTTAATGGAGCAATCAGAATTACCCAGATTGTGAATAAATAATTCTGATGACTTAAAAAATATTGTCATTTTTTTGTTCTGCTGCTTTTTCCAAAAAAGCATTTGAGTTGAAAATTTTTTCCTTTTTAAATTGCATACTTATTGTTGAATCACTATATTGTACACCTGACACTAATACAACACTGTACGTTAACTAACTGGAATTAAAAAAGATAGTAATAAAAAAATTAAAAGAATAAGTTGCATACACCTTTTTTTCAGATAACAGCATTGCATGCTCATTAAGACACACATGCACACAATACACACACACAACGTCTCCATCTCAAAATGTGTAACATAGAAATCCCACATGACAGAGCCCTCGTAGGGGTGGAGAGAAGGGATTACCCAGAGCTTATATTTAAAACTATCTCGTTCTCTGTTTGAATTTGTTTGGCATGCATTCTAACTTTAATAAAAAAAAAAATAAACCAAACCAATAATACAGATGTGATTAAAAATAACTACAATAAAATGACTCATATTAGACACTCTTTTACAAATTCCTTTTTCACTTAGTAATTTATTTGGGGAAGTGGAATATAGTTACTATGTAGGCATAACTATATAGTTATAAGAGTTATTATAATATGAATGATTATTTATAAGAATATAAAATATAGAATATAAATTCATGGGGCGCCTGGGTGGCTTAGTTATTTAGCGTCTGCCTTCGGCTCAGGGCGCGATCCCAGCATTGTGGGATCGAGCCCCGCATCGGGCTCCCTGCTTGTCAAGAAGCCTGCTTCTCCTTCTCCCGCTCCCCCTGCTTGTGTTCCCTCTCTTGCTGGCTGTCTCTCTGTCAAATAAATAAATAAATAAAATCTTTAAAAAAAAAAAGAATATAAATCCATATATTTAGAATAATATAAAATAATTATTATTATTATAGAAAATACTATTGTATTATTATATAATTATCATACAGTTTCTAAGCAATGCCTGTATATAGTAAGTCGGTATTGCTTAGAAATTGTAATCATGGAGGTAAAAAAAATAAAAAATGATACTTCTTAATTGATCAGCACTAGGCTTATAAAATTTGTTAGGACGAATAATTGGCGTGCTGTTTCATTCCGGGAACCCAGAAGCACTGTCTTAGATCCTGCTGTTAGTTTGTCCTGCCTCTAGCCACTGCCTAGATTTTGGGCCCAAGAGACCACAGTCCGGGAAGCACTGTAGCGTGTAGACCTTTTCAGGACGCTTATTTCCCTGATGGGCAGAGTGCAGGGCAGTGGTTCTCTTTCTCTTTTTTCATCTTTTGCTCCTATAGACGAGGAGATAGGATCTTCTTTCCGAATAACTAAAAATTAAATTTCCCATACAATAGGGCAAGGGGAGACTTTGTGACAAACATACGTGTCTATGCATCAAGTGCCCGAGTGCCCGGGACTCGAAGTGAGTTTGGGCACTGAGGTTCAAGCAAAAGTAAAAAGCAGAGTGCCTGCCCCAAAGTTCCAAAATATTCTTTTCCTCAATAACCCAGAGCTGAAATGAAACTCTCTTCACTTTGGCAGTCTTTCTTGTGACTCCAAGTCCGTGTCCCCTCTCTGAACTGACAGGCTGTGGGATGGGTTTGGAGGTAACGCGGCAGCCAGAGACCAAATATTGGGTTTCTGCATTCATCTGCGGTCGCCTGAAATGTGCTGCGCAGACCACAATGCAATTAAACACCCACACTGCCAAGTGCAGTCTCTGAACGTGCATCTCCCTGGGCCTGACTTGCATATTAAAGACACCCACTAAACACACAATTTCGATGTCTAATCTGTTTGTCTGTCCTATGCACCGATCCCAAGTATACCTTCTTTTTTAGTAATTATTTTGAAGACCAGACATCAGAGATAGGAAGCTTGGAATATAATTATCCAAGACGGTACTCATCATTAGCCAAACAAAAGCCATCCTGGAAACGGAGTTCATGCAAGCATATTTCTGCCAGCTTGGATTTTACATTAACACATTATCTGCGATAGCTTTCTCCAACGGAGCGCCATTTACACGTATCTGCCAAGCCTCATCAAAACAAACAAGCCCCCATAAGAAGAGTTAGCATATAAAGGAGGGTGGACAGAGCAACCATCTTTTCCCCAGGGCTCTCTTTTCTCAAACAACCCTGCCCGAAGAATAGAGGCCAGTGTTTTCTGTTTCAAGTGGACCATATGGCATGATATGAGCGCACTTTAATGGCTTATTAGCATATTCTCCCAACTAGGCTTTCCTGGTTAAACCAGCTTGACAAAATCTGAATTTTAAAATATTTGCATGAAACCTCCTGGAATAAACAAGTCTTGGTGATTTGTTTGCGTACGTTAGTAGATGAAAGAGAAGCCCAGTGATCCTTCATGACAGTGCTCATGAAAAACATCAGGTTGACCACCTCACTCGAGCCCTTAGGAACGGGAGGTTTTTGGAATGTCTGCAGCGGTATTTAGACATTTTGTCTCCCATGGCATGGAGATTCCCACTTCGCCTAGATTCTGTGCTTTCAATGATGCTTCCTCTGTCCTCTGTGACCTTGATCTTCCCTTTGTGGAGAATGAGATGCTCTGGCTGAGGTCTAGGGCCTGCCTGCATCATTAAAAAGCCTTTTACCGTTTGGGGGAGGACAAGTCACCAGTCAGGGCTTGAGGCTTCTCGGTGTGGCTCGGTTAGGAAATGATGTGAACCTAAGAGTGAGTCGTATGTCTGTTGGGACTGCTCGAAGGGTCTCTGAAAATGGGGTCATGTGAGGAGGAAGGTGAACAGAACGGAGCTGTCCACGCTACCTGGACAGAGGAAGGCTAGCTTCGCTGTATGGTACGGGCTGTGGCGTTTTTTTCTTTTCAGATTTGTCTAAGCTTAAATGTCTCCTTTTCACTCTTTCCCAAGTTAGTTCTTGGTACAATCTGTGGATCGGGATGCTCTGGAAGGAGGTTGCCAATGACCGCATATGATAAAGGTGACAACCCTGGGCGACCCCACAGTAAGGCTGCTTTGTCATCTCTAGTACAACCACAATAACATGTGAATATTGATTTCACTCTAAGAATCCTTTCTACTTTATGGCAGACGCTAACACAAACCCCTTCTCCCGAGTTATTTTCCAGATAGAGGTAGTCATGTGGCACTAGGGCCAATGAGACGTAAATGGAAGTCAGCTGAATACAGTTTCTAGGAAAGCTTTAGCTTTTTGGTATAAAGAGATAAACCTAGCTGTCCTGTGCCTTGCCTTTACTTCTACCTTCTTCTTTTGTGGAATGTAGATGAAATCACTGGAGGGGCACCTGGGTGGCTCAGTTGTTAAGCGTCTGCCTTTGGCTCAGGGCATGATCCCAGGGTTCTGGGATCGAGCCCCGCATCGGGCTCCCTGCTCTGCTGGGAGCCTGCTTCTTCCTCTTCCACTCCCCCTGCTTGTGTTCCCTCTCTCGCTGGCTGCCTCTCTCTCTGTCAAATAAATAAATAAAATTTTGAAAAAAAAAAAAAGAAATCGCTGGAGGTGCTGCAACTGTCTTGCAATCATGAGATGACAGGCAATAGGAAAGAAGCCAACACACTAAATATATGAAGTAAATTGATTAGAAAACAGAGGCCAGAGCAACTGGGTGACTTGCTCAAATCAAGCAAACAAGTCTCTGACTTCAAATACTGTATTTTCTCTATATTTTGTTAGCAAGTCAAAAGGCAATACTTGTTTCTGTTATTGCACTTTTATTAAGAGCCAGACTCTAAACTAATCTTTTAACATGTATTACTTTACTTAAGCTTTGCAAAAACCTGGTGAAGAGCTATGGACTGAATTTTGTTCCCTGAAGTGCATATGTTGGAGCTCTACTCCCCAATGTGATTGTATTTGCGGATAGGGTAATTGAGGCTAAATGAGGTCACAGGGTGGGGCCCAAATCCAAAAGGACTAGTGTCTTTGTAAGAAGAGGCATCAGAGAGTTTTCTTTTTCTCTCACATTCTCTGCCATGTGAGCACAGAGAGGAGGCAGCCATCTACAAGCCAGGAAGAGAATTTTCATCAGAAACAGAGTCAACTGGCCCTTTGATTTTGGACTTCCCAGCCTCCCAAGTCACAAAAATAAACTTCCGTGTAAGCCACCCAGTTTGCGGGGCGCCTGGGTGGCTCACTCAGTTAAGTGTCTGCCTTTGGCTCAGGTCATGATCCCAGGGCCCTGGGATCAAGCCCCACATGGGGCTCCCTGCTCAGTGGGGAGTCTGCTTCTCCCTCTCCCTCTGTCTTCTGCTCTCTCTGCTTCTGTGCTCTCTCTGTCAAATAAATAAATAAAACCTTAAAAACAAAAGCTGCCCGGTTTGTGATATTTTGTCAGGTGGCAGAAGCAGACTAAGGCAAATAGGCACTATTACTTACCCCTTTTGCAGATGAGGAAACGGAATCTCAGAACGATTAAGTATCTTCAAGGCCACGGAGCCGGTAAAAGGCACTTTTCTTTAGGAGACTGTGTCCTGTGACCAGTATACGGTCAGTCCTATTCATGAGTTTATACCAGATGATTCCAATTTCTAAAGGTAAAATGATATTTCAGAACAGGGTTTGGCAAACTTTTTCTGTAAAGAGCTAGATAGTGGTAGGTAGTTTAGGCTTTGTGGACCATTTGGTCTCTGTTGGAACCACTCAGCTCTGTTGCTGGAGGTGAAAGCAGCACAGACACGACTTGAATGAATGGGTATGGCTGTGTTCAGATAAAGCTTTATTTACAAAACCAGGTGGTGGGCTGGATTTGGTCCCAGGCCGGGTCATTGTTTGCCAGTCATTGCTTAAGAACAGTATTAAATGACAATGCTTTCTGAATTAGATATGCGGGGTTTCAATTCCGCTGTGTGACTTTAGGTAATTCCTATAATCTGGGCCCCAAATTAAAATGGTAATACCTGCCCTGCCAGGGTTGTCGTCAGGATTGTGAAAGATACTAGATGTGGAAGGGTTCTAAAGAAGAGCAGGTGTTTATGCAGATACAATTCGATACCAGTATAATTTGATACCTGTCAGAGAGCTTCTGGAAACTCCACCCCAGACAAAACATCTTGGGTTTAAAGACTGGAGTCAGGTGAGGCTGACTGGGTGCCTTCCAAGGGAGGGCCCTCCCCCTCTCGCTTGGGGTCTCTCTGGGTGCCCATCAGGCCACAGCCTCCCCCTAGATTTAGGGTGCAGCGGGCCCTTGGGCAGATTCCAGGCTCCCTGCATGGAGAGCTCTCCTTGGCTTTGACTCTGAATTGTTTATTTGAGCTAGAGATGGGTAGGGAGGGGGTGCCACAGGGGGCGTGAGGCACCTGGTGAGGCAGAGAGGCCAGCCAGCATCTCTGCAGGACACATGTTTACACATGAGAATGGACTCTGCCTTCTTGCCCATGCCTTGAGAAACCAGGCTTAGGGCCCGAACGAGTAACCAGATCAACTCTGTCCCTTTCTTCCATTCTTGTTGCTTTTCTTTCCGAAAGTATTATTAATTAATTAATTACTTTTTTTTTTAGTTTTTTTAGAGATTTTATTCATTTATTTATTTGAGAGAAAGAGAGAGTGAGTGAGAGAGAGAGAGAGCACAAGCAGGGGCAGCAGCAGGGAGAGGGAGAAGCAGGCTCCCTGCGGAGCAAGGAGCATCACTGATGCAGGGTTCGATTCCAGAACCCCAGGACCATGACCTGAGCCAAAGGCAGACACTTTACCGACGGAGCCCCCCAGGCATCCCGTATGATTTATTTCTTAATGTGAGATAGTATATGCAATGTCTGACCTCTGAGAAATGTTGTGGTCTCTGAGAATTTAGGAAGCCAACTTATTTAAAAAAATGGAGAAGAAAAGGGCAGAAGGAAATTCTTAAAAATCAGGTTTTAGGAGTTCAGAAAGGGCTTCTTTTAAGTGTTGTTGAAACTTTTTAGCATCCCCTTCAAAGGCCTTTGGATTTGGGCCTCAACTATTCTTTCCAGCTTCCTCTCCAAGCACATTCCTTACCGGCCCAATGAATGGCAATCCCAGGTGTCACGGGCAAGCCTCTGCTTCAGTTCCGCATCCTGGAACGCTCTCCCGTTTTCACCTGCCCTCCTTGTATGTATATATTCTTCCCTCTTGCCAACTCTCCTCTTGGACAGCTCTTTGCCTTTGAGGAAGCCTCAAAACTGAAGCCTTCTTGCGGACCTCCCTGCCTCCCGCCAGGAGCAACAGAATCACTCCCTCCCTCAGCTCTATCTCTTCAGTGCTTCCTGTGGATCTTCAGTTTAGCCCTGAGGTTCTATCACTTTATTTATCTTTGTATTCCTCAGAGTTTCTTTCCTTTTTCTTTTAATAATTTTTTTTAAAAAATTTACTTATTTGTCAGAGAGAGAAAGAGAGAGCACAAGCAGGGGGAGCAGCAGGCAGAGGGAGAGGGAGAAGCAGGCTCCTCACTGAGCAGGGAGACCGATGTGGGGCTCGATCCCAGGACCCTGAGATCATGACCCGAGCCGAAGTCAGAAGCTTAACGGACTGAGCCACCAGGCGCCCCTGGATTCCTCAGAATACTGAGTAACTGAGCACAGAAGGAAAGCAGCCAGGAGCAGTGGAAAGAAGGGGCCTGGGAATAAAGAGGCTCCGGATCTCATTTCTCCATTGATGGCTCAGCAGCCTATTTATGTGGGAGAAAGTACTTTGTAAACTGGAAGAGGAGCCCGCATATGCAAAGTCTGACTTTTAAGAAGTCAGTTGTATTTATTGCCTTCATGCCGCTTGCCTTTAATTCCTTGGGTATGTTTCCTAAGGAAAGATCTCAATCAATGAAGTAGTGATTTGAGAATAAATCAGGGCTGGTTATGCTCTTTTATCTCCACGTGGAACTGAATCTTCTCTGAGATTCAGAGGATCTTATTTCTGGCATGCCCTCCTGTATCTCTATTTTCATGTTCTAACCTAGACCTTGTTTAGCATGTCAGAGTAAAGAGAGTCTGGTCTCCGCGATCTGATCCTGACCAGCCCCTTCTCTAGCTGCCTCTCTAGATGGCGTTTTCTGGAACCCTGCTCCCCATGATTACCCTATTAGGACCTCAGTCTGGTGCATGTCATCATCTCCTTAGCCTCATTTTCTATGGTCAGAAAGTCAAGGGACAGCAATGCCGGCAATCTCTGAAGCTTAATGTGCCTAATTAACTCGCATACGCCCCAGACAGGAGCCTGCACTATTTATGGCACCGAGAAGTGAGAAAATGTCCCCTACCATGGGTATCAGGTCACTAACACAGTTCTGCCAAAGTTTGGTTGTGAAACACGAAGCCTCTGAAACCCGTTGGTGTTAAGTGCACACCAAATATTCAATCCAGACATGTCGTGCTTGAACTATTCTGGGGCTCATAAACCTTTCATCAGAATCAGAGGTTGAAATAGTTGGCCTTATTTGTAAGTCCCATATTTCTAAAGACCTTAGGGGCTCATTTAGTATTCCCAGCAGAAAGGTCACAGGGTTGGTTTTCAGGGGTCCTGGTTTAGTGGAACTGATGACTTCAAGCAGGAGATACTTTCATGATTTTCCAGAAACCAGTAGCTCTCGCCTCCTGCACACTGCCCGCTCCATCCCCTTACCTCTCCCTTACCACCCCTCCCCCCCAAATCCCTGAACACAGGCACTGCTGTATAGGGCTCTTCAGTGCCCTTATGATTTCCAACCAAAACACTGAAACCTTTATGTACTAGTAATATTAGGGAAGGAGCCTCGTCCTTTTCAGGCACACTGCATTACAAAAGGCTTTGAATGTTGTAGTTTTGCTGGCAGAGAGGAGGTTCCCTGATTTCCTAGAAGCCTGAAATCTCAGTGATAGAGGGATCTTTTGAGATCATTTGGTTCACCCTTAGTTTTACAGGTGGAAGGATTGAGATCCAGAGAGGCAAGGTGACCAGATGCCCCGCTCACAGCTGGGTTGTGGCCCATCTGGGCCCTACTGCATACTAGCTCTCAAACGCCTGGCAAGTTCCCTAACCACGCATGGCCTCGGTGTCTCACAGAGACTGAGGATTGAGGGAAGAGGCAAAGTAAATTAGCCAGTGCCTGGTAGCTAAGTATTAGCCTCTGATGTTACTGTTACTGCTATTATCTCCCAGAGGGCTTCTTTCTGAGTTTCCCTGGCGGATTCTAACTCTGCCCTTATGTGACCAGCAGGATACCCACCTCTGGGCCTCAGAAGCTGCCTTGTTATGAGATGCTGTGATATACTTTTAGAGAATGTGATTTTCCCTATTTTCTGAAATATTCAAAGCCTCTGGAGTTTCAGAAACCTCATAGACAAAATATCACAACAGGCCGCTCCTAGATTCCTATTATCACATAAGTTAAGCACTGAATTTTTCAAACAGGGGTGAACATGTTTCCCTTATAAACAGGCTGTGTACTTAAAGTCACTGAAAAGGCGTCTTGATGCTCTTGTGTCCCGAGGAGTGGTTTATTCCTCACTTGATGATTTGTTAGAGATGCATTGAAACCCTGGGCCCATTATCTGCAAGTATTATCTTCTTACTTGCTGACTTCACTGCCTGGGATGTCCTTTTCTCAAACAGCCTTCCTTGGAGGTGTGGCACTAAATCAGGCCTCTGGAGGAGACTGAGATTTTTCTCTGGGAGCCTTCCCAGAAACTGTGCCCTAGCTCTCTTCTCCAGGAGGTAGGTGGGCAAGAAGGAACTCACGGCTGGGCCCATGGCTGACTAACAATTGCTAATGTTTACTGAGCCCGTATTACGTGCCAGGCTTTGCTGTAAGCATTTTGTATTTATTTTCCCCTTGAACCTACATAGCAATCCTGTGGATTGGGTACTATTACTAGTTCATCTTGCAGGTGAAGAAATTAAGGCATCCAGAGGTTGAATAACTTTCTTAAAGTGACACAGTGCCTTCCCAAGTGTCCAAGCCAGGATCCTGAACCCAGAGCTCGTGCCCTGCAGCACACCGTCCCATGCACACGTGACTCACCTGCTGCTGGGCAAACTGACCAGGTGTTTATGCCAAACAGGGTTCAAGTGTATTACCTTCTTTCTGCCCAACTTCACAGATCCTGGTTGAGAATGGAATATTGACTTTAGAGACACAGTTAGCCCCCACCCCACACCTCCCTACAATTTATTCCCTCCCTGCCCTCCTCAGTTTAGGTAGTTACTGTCATGGAGGCACTGGGATGTATTTTTCCCTTGAAAGTTTCTGTGCTTTAACTATAAATGTGTGTGTGTGTGTGTGTGTGTTTATCTCCTATATATTATATATGTATATATATCCTATGTATTCTATATTCTATATATTATATAGAATTACTTTGGGTGTTCATGTGTTTTATGATACATAAATAATATACTCAGTGGGTTGTTTTACAATTAAAAAATATATATATTTTTAATTCACACTGATATATGTAAAGCTAGTTCATTCCTTTAGCTGCTATATAGTATTCCGGTATATAATTATACTATAGGTTATTTTCTCATTTCTCTTATTGATAAACAATATTGCTATGATCATTTGTTCATATCCCCTTGGGTACACAGGTGAGAATTTCTTTAGATAAATGTCTAAGATTAGAATTGCTAGTTTGTAAGGTCTGTACATTATCAAGCTTTATCAGATATTGCTTCTCAAAAAGAGTGTCCCAAGAGAAAAGAGTAAGAGTTTGTATTTCCCCCAATCCTTGCCAACACCTGGTATTCTCAGACTTTAAAATTTTGTGTTTCAACTATAATGCATTGAGCTGTTTTTCTCCATGCAATTTACAGCTGTTTTTGGTTTATGATTTTTAAAATTATTTTTTATAAAACTAACATAGTACATGATAAAAAAAAAACAGAAAAGAGCAGAAAAACATACAATGAAAAGTGAATTCATTCCCCATTTCTGACTCCATCTGTTCTTCTTCCTGGAGAGGAAGGAAACTATTTCTTATATATTCTTCCAGAGACAGTCCATGCATTTACAAACATATATGCCTGGTGTGTGTGTATACATGCATGTAAACATCTATATTATAAACATACATGCAATTATCTGTGCTGTACTGTACTTTGATCTTGTCAACAAAAGATCTTGGAGATTGTTTTGATTGAGTATTATTAATATTTACTTCATTTTTAAAATAACTAAAATATTTCCATTTGTTATCTCTTTGTATGCAAATAGAACATTTCCATTATTCAGCATTATGTCTGGTCTGGACACCCACTTTTAACACTTCCACCTTGGGATGCTCCAGAGTGAGGTGCCCCCTGACCTCCCTTTTCAGCCAGGCCTTTCTAGCCAAAGCCAAACAGTTACCCAGATAATTCAGACAGAAAGTCCTTATCTAGGTAATTGTTGTTAAAGCAAATATTGGTAATGACAATGACATAGGAAATAACCAAGAAGTTTATTGTCTTGGTGGCATTCAAAGAATGCAAAAGAATTACTTTTATATGTTAATAATATCTGACATCATTGAGTTCTTACCATTGCCAGACCTTGCATTTCACATAAATTTCATTTATTTTTTATTTTATTTTTAAATTTAAATTCAATTAGCCCACATATAGTACATCATTAGTTTCTTTTTTTTAATCCACTGTGTTTTTTTTAAAAAGATTTTATTTATTTACTTATTTGAGAGAGAGAGACAGAGAGCGCGAGCAGGGGGTGGGACAGAGAGAGAGGGAGAAGCATGTTCCTCACAGAGCAGGAAGCCCAACATGGTGCTGAATCCCAGGACCCTGGGATCATGACCTGAGCAGAAGGCAGAGCTTAACCCGCTGAGCCACCCAGGTGCCCCACATCATTAGTTTCTGAGGTAGTGTTCAATGATTCATTAGTTGCGTACAACACCCAGGGCTCATGACATCACCTGCCCTCCTTAACGCCCATCACCCACCTCCCTTTCCACAACCCTCAGTTTGTTTCCCGGAGTCAAGAGTCTCTCAAGGTTTGTCTCTCTCTCTCTGATTTCTTCCCATTCAGTTTTCCCTCCCTTCCCCTATGATCCTCTGCCCTATTTCTTATATTCCACATATGAGTGAAACCATGTGATAATTGTCTTTCTCTGACTTATTTCACTTAGCATAATACCCTCCAGTATTTTTAATCCTCAGCATTTCTATGAGGTTGATATTATCATCACCCTCATTTTATAGAAATGGGGACTCTGGGTACTTTAATAACTGGCCTAGGGTCTCAAAAGTAATAGAAATTAGTGGAGCCAGGATTCAAACCCCGGCCGAGGTGACACCAAACCCTGTTTTCTAGCAACTGCCATAATGCTTACACACACACACAATTTAGTTTATTCAGTGATTATAAGAGGATACATTTTAAGTGTCAGAAATATATTGATTTATAACCATATGAGTTACTAAATATTTTAACACCACACTGGCTTCGAATTTTATTATTCATTGCTCCCCCAAACCTGCCTGAGGGTCTACTTAAGCTGACCCGGTCCCCCTCCTAAACGTACCTGGTATTTTTCTGCCTACTGGCATATAGTTTGGCTCCAGAGATGCTGAGAAAAGTCCTCACGTCAGCCAGTCCTGTTTTGTAACAGTCCAGTTCAACAAACAGAGCAATTCCTGGGGAGCTTCCAAAGAGAAAACAGTAACAGGGAGGCCGGAGGCCGGGGAACTCCGGCACTGGCCGTATGTCTGGAGTCTTTGATCGTTGGCTGAGTCAGCGGCCTCGAACGGGGCTCCCTTCCGCACTGCATTCCCTGTAGGACACCCCAGGCCCCCCTTCTCGTTGAAAAGACTAGAAAACCCTCTCCCTCTCCGTTATTTTTATTTACTTGCCTCTTCCTCGTCTCTCTTCGACCTTGCTAACCGGAGGTATCAATCTCGTCTCACCAGGCAGTGTTCTCCTTGTGAATTTTCGCAAGATGTTGCCCTTTCTGCGGTCTTTGCGAAGCCGTGTTTTGCAGTGGGGCTGCCCATGGCGGGGGGGGGGGTGAAGGAAGAACTAACGCAGCCCTGCCCGATCATATGAAGTGCGAACACTGGTGCAAAGTGGCGGCCTCACGATCATCAGACTGTTAGGAAAACAGCGCTCTCCATTCTTAGGGGTGTGCGGGGCCCCCGACAGTGAGAAGTGAAGCAGTGTGAGCGTGGGATTCTGCTGTAGCTCGCCCACCGGTCTTCAGATAGAAGCAGGACAGCTTACTTGTCTTGCAGCCGCGTTGGCCTGCGAGCCCGGCATGGTCCCTTCTCAGGGGCTTTGCTCTAGCTCAGGGTCTCCTAACGGTGGCACTCACTGACATTTTGGGCTGGATAATTCTTTACGGTGGGGCACTATCTTGGTTGTGGTGGGATGTTTAGCAGCGTGCCTGGGCTCTACCCGCTGGATGCCAGCAGCATTCCCCAGCCCGGGTCATGACAATCAAACACGTCTCTGGGCATCGTCAGTGTCCCCTGGGGGCAAAGTGGCCCTTGTTGAGAACGGCCGCTGTAGCTGTTCCCCTGACCCGCACACACTTCCCTGAAGATCCGCCTTTCTACCCCCTTACCTTCTTCACATCTCAGTGCACATGCTACACGTTGAGCCTATTCTGACCACCTTACTTAGTAGTGCGGACTGTCTCCTAACTCTCTTGTAGCCCGTACCCTACTTTTTCATTTTCATGACCATCCAACGTACCATAAAAGGTACTTACTTTGATGTGTTTATGTTTGTTTTCTCTCACTGGAATATAAGCTCCCCGAGGGAGCAGTCTTGTCCCTGTTACTTCCCAAGCACGGAGAGCAGTTCCTCACATATGGTAAGAAACAAAACAAAGCAAAACCAAAAGCAAAATAAAAAACAGAGGCAAGGCTATATAGTGAAAAGCCAGCTCGCACTCCTGTCCAGTCCACCGTGCTCCCAGTGCTCCACCCCTAAACAAATAACCATTGTTTTCTAGTTACTGGTTTATCCTTCTAGAATTCCTTTATGCAAACCCCAGCAAGTAGGAGTATATATTTCTTATCCAAGCTTTAATCTGATTTTATTTTTTTGTATCAAAGTTTGGCATTAGTGTTGAAGCATTAAACAGCACGTATATATGCTGATGACTCCCAAATCTTTCTCTAACTTGGCGTTTTTTTTTTTTTTTTTTTGTGCTACGAAGACTTGCTTTCTTGTTTGAACTGTTCCTCTCTGTGGTTGAAACTTGAGATCCACAGTCTAGTAAATACTGACCCCACTTTCCCTGTCCTTCGACAAAGAAAAAACTTGATTTGCCCTTCAAATTTGAATTCATAGTTCAGCCAGACCCCAGTCGGGTCTCAGGCAGCCAGAGATCTGCCTTCCTTGTTTCCTGCATGAGACCTATTCATGGACTCAAGTCCATATGTCATTTAATCATTTTGGATTATGTGACAAGCTTTTTTTTTTTTTTTTTGATATAAATTAAATCGATTCCCTCTAGGACAGGGCCAAGCATTGGTACTTCTTGGAAATGAGCCAGCCTGTGAGTGGGGATGTAGACAGCGTTGATCTCGACCTTTGGGCAAGACTCCCCTGGGGTGTTCCTAGGCAGCATTTCCTGCAGCGGCTGCAGGAGGGGATCTGGACATTTATTTAGAATTGTTTCGTCTGGATTTCAGTACAGAGGGAGAATGTTTTGATGGGCCTCCAGCGACTCTGAAAGGCAGTCACTGGGGGGCCCAGAGAGATAACTAGCTGCCTAGGAATCTCAATGTTCAAAAGGCCCAAGAAGAAAACCCTGGCCTGGACCCAGTGGCGTGACTCTGTGATGGGCACTTCATCCTGTGGAAGCAAAGGAAGAGGGTGTGTTTTGAAATTAAGCATTTAGTGATTATTACTTTCGAGGTCTTAAAACATTTAACTTTCAACGTATCAGGCTTCAGTGTGTGACATTTGATGTTAGCCAAAATGGCTAAAATTTTTTTTAAAGACCTAAAAGATAAAACACATGCTAACCTTTGAAATTGTAAACAAATAATTAGAAAGACAGATCACTGTTGGTTAAAAGAAACTGTTATCTGGGGTGGACACACAAAAGGTCCTCTGCTCATTTGGGAGGGACATTCTCAGGTCAGGAAAATTCAACATTGCTTTTCTCTCCTTAGTCCCAGGGAGGTTAGTAAGAAGTTGCAGCAGACAAAAGAAACAGCTGCATCATGCATCTTTTAAATGGGAAAACCTGTGCCCTTCATCATGGGTAAAACCGTGAGGACATACTTTAGAGAAACCGAGCTCATCCATCCTTCCATAGAAATGCAGTCTAATCAGCGCTCTGAGAAAAGCAGAGGGAAGGATTAGAAATACTACTCTGTGTTTATTTTCGTCTGGGACCTATGGAAATGTAGGTTTATGACTTGACTTGAGCCCTCACAGTTCAAATAGACGGTGTCTATCATAGCACCTCCTTTCAGGGCCGGGCCTCTTGCATTTCATAAAGTAAGTAGTGGGCTGTGGGCCCACAGGAGCCGAAGACCGTTACCTTTTTTGGAACCCCTGTCACCAAGCCCTCAGAGGAGTTCCTGACTGCACAGCGGCCCGATGTGCCATTGCCCCTGCCATCTCCATGTACCTTCCAACCTCGCTGTCCCTGACCCCCAAAGCAAAGTCACTGTCAGGTCTCTGATAACCATATTTAGTTAGGGTTTGCTGGGAAGAGAGATAGCCGTTAGTTTAGGTCTTTGTTTACTTTTTACTTTTAATTTTATTTTTTTCACCCTCCCCGCCATCCCTTTTTAATTTTTTTAGATTTTTATTTTAAAGATTTTATTTATGTATTTGACAGAGAGAGACAGCGAGCGAGAGAACACAAGCAGGGGAGAGTTGAAAAGGGAGAAGCAGGTTCCCTTCTGAGCAGGGAGCCTGACTCGGGGCTCGATCCCAGGATGCTGGGATCATGACCTGAGCCAAAGGCAGATGCTTAACGACTGAGCCACCCAGGTGCCCCTAGATTTTTTTTTTAAAGATTATTTATTTGAGAGAGAAACAGATAGAGATAGTGAGAGAGAGCATGAGTGAGGAGGAGAGGGAGAAACAGTCTCCCCGCTGAGCTGGGAGGTTGACGTGGGGCTCCATACCAGGACCCCAGGATCATGACCTGAGCTGAAGGCAGACACTTAACAGACTGAGCCACCCAGGTGCCCCATTTTTTTAGATTTTTAAAACGATTTATTTATTTATTTATTTTAGAGAAGGAGGAGGAGGGGCAGAGGGAGGGGGAGAGAGAGAAACTCGAGCAGATTCCCTGGTGAGTGTGGAGCCTGATGCAGGGCTTGATCTCATGACCCTGAGATCACGACTTGAGCCAAAACCAAGAGTCAGGTGCTTAATGGACTGAGTCACCCAGGCGCCCTTCTCCCTTTTTTATTTTTAATATACATACTAATATAATTTATTTCAAACTTGAAAACAATATTTCTTTTTCTGCAATTTGATCTCAGATCTTTCATTTGTAGTGTGGTTTTTTTTTGTGTGTGTGTGAGGAATATAGGTATTCTTTTTTTCTAGGTATCCTTTTTTAAAAAACAACCTTATTGAGATATATACCATATAGTTCACCCAGTTAAAGTTTACAATTCGGCGGTTTTTGATATATTCACAAAGTTGTGCGATCATCACCAAAATGTAATTCTGGAACACGTTCACTGCTCCAAAAAACTTCCATGTCGATCAGCAGTTACTCCCCTTCCCCCACTCCCCCAGCGCTTGACAAACACTAACCTACCTTCTGTCTCTGTAGATTTGTCCGTTCTGGCCATCTTATATAAAAGAAATCAATCAACATGTGGTCTTTTGTGACTGGCTCCTTTCACTTGGCGTAACACTTTCCAGGCCCATCCATGTTGTAGGACGTACCAGTACTTCTAACATTTAAAACATTTATTTTGAAGGTCCTTCAGATTAATTTTCAGTTGAAGTTACTCTACTATCTGGTGTTTGCTGGGTAGGAATTCTCCTATGTCTTAGGCTGCGGGTTAGCTTTTTCCAATCTCTTTTTCCATGGAAGTCACATGCATGCTTTAGAATTGTTTCATAGCTTTCTCTGCTCAGGCCCTATAGAGTTTGCCACTTCTGAACCAGTTTTAGGTTACTTTTTGCTTGGTGTTTCTTTATGGCAAAGAGAGTACATGATTTGGCTTCTATTCTCAGAAAGGCTTGGAGTTTTGGTTACTTGAGAATGATCTATCTATACTTTCTAATTAGAGAGTATTTAGTTAGCTAGAAGAAGTAGAACATGGCACTTAAGAAAGTGTTCTAGAGTCAGACTGCCTGAATTCAAGTTCTGACTATAAATTTGCAGCTATGTGATTTCATTACATTTATTTAGCTTCTTTTAACCTGGTTCCTAATGGTAAGGTGGGGATGATAATAACTTTTACTTCTTAGCTCATAGACGTGAAACATGGTTAGCTATGATTTCTAGCTTCAGGTCAGGACAAAGGAAAATTTCTTTGTATCAAGTATTCTGGCCCAAGGAGACCCTAAGGTCCTGCAGGGAGACCTACTGAATGAGTTGGTCAAGAGAAATATCTGTAAAAGTTGGAGGAATGCCCTCTAGTTTTCAGCATCAGGCAAATGTCAGGGGTGAAAAGTAGGAACACTGAAGACATGAATGTGTCCCCAGCTGTACCCCTGCTATTCCTTACCATCTTTCCCTGGCCCCTCCATCAGCAAGAAGCACATGCATCAGTGGTGGTGGCAACCAAGCTATTCATCTTCATAATGTCCAGAGGAGTCTGCTTAAGGGCAGAGAAAAGTCTTATTTCCAGACTTTCTAAAAAGTGCTAAATGAATACTATAATTAAGTATAACTTAAGATGATTATCGAATTGAAAAATATGAGGCATAAATGAAGTTAATCATTCTCATTATTTGAGGCTTAAAGTTTTTACTTAATTGAGTTTAGCTCATTAATGCAAACCTTACGGTGACTTCATTATCTAAATCTAAATCTAAATCTAAAACTAGCTTCATTTTCTCCCCTTCTATTTTACTTTTCTCCTGTGTTCCTACCTCCATTTCTTTTTTTTCTTTAAGATTTAATTTATTTATTTGAGAGTGAGAGAGAGAACACGCACTAGTGGGGTGAGGGGCAGAGGGAGAAGCAGGCTCCCCGCTGAGCAGGACTCAATCCCAGGACTCCGGGATCATGACCTAAGCCAAAGGCAGACACTGAACTGACTGAGCCACCCAGGTGCCCCACCTACCTCCGTTTCAATGCAATTCCCCTACGTATCTGTGTGCTGTATTTGTCAATTTAGAGGAAGGTTCAGCCAGTTCGAAGAAGAGGAAGAAGAAGGACAAGGACAAGGAGAAGGGGAAGAACTTCTCCCCCCCCAGTGGCTTTACATAAGCATGAGCATACGTTTCACATGCTGCTATGAGACTGCACTAACCTAGTTGTGCTTTGTCTTAGTCGTCCGCCACCTGGTCTACACCCTGAGTTTTCCTTGAATTCCAGTTTACCATGGACAACCCATCAAACCTCCCCCTAAGGTTAAAACCCAAGTATGGAAAACCTCACTCCTACTCAACTTGCCAAAGAAGCCAGATTTCCACCAGGGGCCCGTCCTTTTGTAGTGTAATCTGGGAAATATCGAAGCATTTTCATGCAATACTGTGAGCAAAAGACTCCTGAACTATCATGCAGCTTTGCTCCAATACTCCTCACCACCCCATGGTGTGAAGAAAGCAAAAGTCTGACAAATGAAGCCCCAACTTTCAAGGCTTTGAAAAGGCCTGTTGAAATAATTTTCTGTCCTATTTTAATGCTTCATAACCCTGATTATAATCATAAATAACGCTTACTTCATGTCTAATGGGGCTAACATCATGTATGATAGCATTTTATCTGAGGAAGCATAAAAATAGAGTGAGAAATCATTACCAAGAATGCAAAGCAAATTTGAAAAATCAGCAAAGTTTAAAATGAAACGTTCCTAGTTGATTTCACATGCTACTTGCCTAATGATACTGTAACATATGATTCTAACTAAATCTAGAGCTGCCCGACGAACGGTGGGGAGAGGTACTTTTTCAATTCCTTGTGTAGTACTGCAAGCCTCGAGGTGACTCCCCTGCGTACACCTGGGCACATCTGCAGCTCAGGCAATTCTTGCTTCCCAGTACGTAATGGGCCCCTCCTCTTTTTGTCTGCCCAGTATCCATTCCTCTCTTTTTTTTGGTAACCAGACTGTTCTTTGGGGACCCCACTCTCCTGTGTGCAGTTTTGGTGAGACTACCTTGTCATCTCCTGGTTATGTGATGGTCACATGACCTAAGCCTGGCCAATCAGCTGTTCTTTCTTGGAAATCTGAATCTTCAGTGGGGTCTGTATGACAAAGATGGCGGTTATTAATTCCTTCCATCAGAGGTGCCCTGAGGAGACTATCCTTAGAGCGTCCAGTCCTACTCTTTCAGCTTTTCCAGATTTTTCCATTAAATTCCCTTATCCCCTTGTTAATTTTGTCAATTCACTTCTGTCGCTTGCAATAAAAACCCCAATTGACACACAGTTGCCCTGTCCTGAGGCTTCTGGGGTGGCAGTGTGTGTGCACACCCTCCAAACCCTCCTTCAGAAGGAAAGGTCGTGTTTATAGTTTTTTAGTGCAGAACTTCTGAAGGGAAAGCCCTGACTTGGAAAAACAGTGACAGTGTTCAAAAGATAGTTACTTCTCTGACAACTTGACATTTATCCTCAAGTGAGGAGCATCCCTCACTGAGCACCTACCTGTATTTCCGATTTCGATTGTCACGCATTGTTTTTCCTTAGAAGGTGGCACAGTGTACTGGGAAGACAATCTCTACTCTGGAATCAAACTGCCCGTGTACAAATCCTGGCTTTGTGTCTTAGCTAAACCTCAGTTTCCTTGCTTGTTCGAAGAGAATTGTAACATCGACTTCCTGGGAGAGCTGAAAAAATTAAATAAGGTGATTCACATAAAGTGCTTAATACAGTGCCTGGTATATAGCAGATCCCCACCAACGTTGACTATAGAGACAATAAACTGAAATATACTTCTTTAGATTTCCTTTTATTTGATCTGTATGGCATCTCTCTTGGGGTAATAGGATCGAACAAACATGATATTACTTAGTCGCAAAGACACAGTGTGACCTACCATCAGTTCAACATGTGTTTATGGTTATTTAGCAAGTAGTGATTTTAAGAGCCTTGACTCAGGGACTTTGAGTCTTGGGATAAAGTTCTCTATATTTAATTATTATCATTACATTTTCTCCCTCTTTTTCTCTCTTTGTCTTTTTTACATTATCTCTTTGTCTGTTTCACTTCTTTATTGTTAAATTTTGTAGGTAAACAGCAACTCTAGTTCGAGGAATAGTTACGGAGAGCCAGGCTCTGAACATAAAGATGAATTAGAATGCTTTCTATCCTCAAGGCTTAGCACTCCCCTTCATTTTCTTTTCCATTGCTTTCACTGACATTCAGTCACTTGGGAACTTTTACCCAAATGGTTGAAAGGACTTCCTAACCCATCTTTCACCTCTTATCCCTGCTTTCCTCCCACCCCTTAAATCTCCCTGCTAGATTAATCTTCCTAAAATTCAGCCCTGATTACATATATCAGCAAAAGCCCTTAATGCTGTTCATTACCTACCAAATAAAGTCACCAGTCTTCTTTCCAGTGTGTGCGGGTCCCCACAATATGGTGTCGCATTTCCATCTTGGTCTCCTCCCTCTGTTTCCCCATTGCCCTGACCATCATCTGTTCCTCCCCAGCATGTTCCACATTTCCCTATCCAGCTTTTGATTCATTTCCAATCCCCTTCCAACATGGATCAAAACCCTGCCCATTCTTTAAGGCTAAGAATTAATTGCACTCATTTAAGTTTGTCCTGGTATTCCAAAGCACAACAAGGCTCTCCCTCCTCTCAGTCCCTGTAGCATATTGTAACTTCAGCTTTAAAGAACTCTGTCTTGTGTTTCATAGATACTGAGGAATATGGTAAGACAGGTAAGACATGATTGTAAAAAAGGAGACTCTAAAAGGTACTTTTGAGAAAGGAGGGGGAATTTAGCTTTGTCTGGAAATTTTAAAGAAAAGGATTCATCTTCCAGAGAAATTTTATATGAAGTCTCGTCTGCCTGGAAGTCAGTCAGTGAACTGATGACTGTCAAAAAGCCTGGGTAATTAAAATTTTAGGAAAATTCTTGAGATAGTTTTAATTCCTTGAGGTAGCACATGCCTTTAAATAGGAAGGGAGAACACTAGCACAGACTCTCATGAGGATTAAAGACTAGCATGGGGGCACCTGGGTGGCTCAGTTGGTTAAGTGTCTGCCTTCAGCTCAGGTCGTTATCTCAGGGGCCTGGGATTAAGCCTCGCATCAGGCTCCCTGCTGAGCTGGGAATCTGCTTCTTCCTCTCCCTTCGCCCTTCACCCCACTCATGTGCTCTCTCTCTCTGTCTCAAATAAATAAATAAATAAAATCTTAAAAAAAAAAAAAAGACTAGCATGGAACTGTATTCACTTGGCCAAAGTAGATAGCAGCCAGAAGATACTCCTAGAGGATGGGTTGTTTTGAAGTTTTCTGTACCTTCTTGGGACTAGGTAGATTATTTTTCTTTCTTCCATCATGATTTGGATCCTGGGATTCTTGTCCAGTTCATTTCCTGGTTCTTTGCAGAAACCTTTTGTACAAGAGTCACTATCAAGAAACTTTGAGAAAGGAGAGATACTGTATTGCGGGCACTTATTACGTGTGTGTTTAACTTCCACATTAAGCCATAGGCAGGTATTATTTTCTCCATTTTTATAGGTGTCAGAATATTAGAGAAGTTTATGAACGTGTCCAGGATTACTCAATAAGTGTTGAAATAGTATTAAACTGGGATCACATTTTTTTCTGGTTCCATTCACATCTTTCTACCACCCCTTCCTTGTCATCTGTTCACCTTTTTTACTTTCTCTCCTATTCGACCCTAGAACTGTCCTGTTGCTCCAGCTCCCCACCAGTCTTTCCCACTGCCATATCAATCTAAAGCCTGTTCTTCACCTTCTCCCAGAATCAAAGGGGACTTTCCCTGTGACCCACTTCTTCAGGGCTAGGTTATAAGTGATCTCAGAGAAGATTCAGAGCGGAACTATCAGTGATTTATCCATGACTCAAAGACTGTAAAACTATTCCCTTATGATTTTGGACTTATTTATTTCTCCACTTAAGCCTATCAATTTTGCTTTCTGTATTTTGAAGTTTATGTTAATAAGCACATACAAATTTAAGATTGTTACATCTTTCTAATGAACTGACTCTCATCATTATGAAATATTTCTCTTTATCTCTGGTAACATTTCTTGTCTTGAAGTCTACTTCGTCTGATTTTATAGCCACACCACTCTCTTATGGTTAGCATTTGCATCATAATATATTTTTTTCCATCCTTTTACTTTCAAAGTCTTTGGGTCCTTTTATTTTTTGTTTGTTTGTTTATTTATTTATTTATTGAAAGAGAGAGAGAGTGTGAGCAGGTTTGAGGCAGAGGGAGAGAGAGAATCTTTAGCAGCTTCTACATCCAGCAGGGAGCCTGAGGCGGGTCTCAATCTCAGGACCCTGAGATCATGACCTGAGCTGAAATCAAGAGTCAGACGTTTAACCAACTAAGCCACCCAGCTGCCCCCTTGGGTCCTTATATTTAAACTATGTCTTCTGTAAATAGCATATAGTTGAATCATTAAGTCATTCAAAAAGAAAAAAAATCAAGTCTGCTAGTCTCTATCTTTTAATTGGAATGTTTAGTTCATTAACATTTAATGTAATTATTGATATACCTGGATTTATGTTTCCCATGTTGCTATTTGTTTTCTGTTTGTTTTTATAAAGAACTGCATTTGAATAAGAAACGCATAGATACAAAGCTTCTAACCTTATTTGGTAATATTTTAGACTATCTTAGCTGATCAAGTAAAGGGGTCTTTCTGATATCTCTCAAGTGTTGCCAGGTAAGCCATCTGAATTTTTTCCTATGCTCTAATTACTTATACTTTGGCCACTTTCAGTTTTTACTTCCATAAATGATATCTCAGAGACCATCTTCACCTATGCCTTGTTTAGGGCTGATGTAATAGAATTGAGTTCCAGAAGGAGAATCATTGAGTCAGAGTATTAAATATTTGGACGGTTAATGATACACATTACTGTGTGGTTTTCCATATGGGTGGTACCATGCAACCAGCAAAGCATGAGAATACCAATTTTTCCACACCTGCACCAGCATCGAATGTTATTATTTATGTAAAAATTATTTTATTTCCATATTCAATTATACCATAACTTCTGGGATTATATTTAATATATCTTAATATTTTGATGTTCTGTAAGAACCTCTGGAACAGTAGAGAAAAATACAAAACATCCTATTTCTTATGCAGAGAATTTTAAAGACTGTTTTTATGCAGGCAGAGTAAAAAAATTTGTGGAGAGGATCCAGGGAGACTAAAGAATTCCCTTGTTGATTCCCAAGGAACTCAATTGTCACTTAATAGATCACTGTACACTCTCTTCTTCAAAACCTCATACAAAATCTACATTCTATTTCATTCTAAGACATTGTCTCAAAAGGAATTTGCAAGATGCAAATTTGATGCACCTAAGGGACAGCTATGTGCTTAGAATAGTGTTTGCCCCCCATCAGAGGAAAATGAAAATCTTTGCTAATTAGGTACCTTTGTAATAAGGAAACATAATGATTTCTATTATGCAATCAAGTATGAGCATTTCTTTCATTATAAACTGCAGTTCTTCTTTGGTTATATGAAAGCAAGAATAATGTTATTTTCCGATCAATAGTTGTGGAGCTGAGTTAATAGATGTGAAATGTTAATATGGTATAAAATAGCAAATTAGGCTGCTTGAGTTTAGGAATGTCTTTCTAATCAGACCACATGGCTTTGGCCAGGCATGTATCAGCAGAGTTTTCTGGATTGTAGAGAACTTCTTGGCTGAAACAGGCCTCTTGAAAAATCACAATGGGACTTTGAATAAATGCTTTCATCTCTTAGGCCTGTCTCATAAAGTTGGTGTGGTTCTGAAATGTGTTTTCTCAAGGGGTGTAATGCATATTTGCTTTTTGCTGGGCAGGCTGAGACAATAATGATTGCAATCAATAAGAAACTCTTTCATCAGTAGAGTTTTATGACAGCAGCTTTAAGGGTCTCCCGACATGAGATGTACTCAGTTAAGTTTTATTGGTAATTTACCAGATATACTTCATGAAATCTACTCGGAAAAGTTCAGAAGTCATTTTCATCTGCAACCACTGAAAGCCTCCAAAGATTATAGGCGATCCAAACCCATTTCCAGTCTGGCCAGCTAGCCCACACATCCAGCTCCCAGCTTCTTTTTATTTTATTTTATTTTATTTTTATTTTTAAATTTTTTTTGCCAGCTCCCAACTTCTATACCTCAGCTCTCACAGGGACACTGGCTAACACAGATTTTCAATCCCAGTTTTATTTCTCTCCTTTACCTGTCTTTCCTTTAAAGGCTTTATGTTTACATGTGCACACACACACACACACACACACACACACACACACACCCTATTTGGCTCTCCCGTAAGCAAGAGATACTCTGTTTTTGATAGTATCCTAAGCT
Source organism: Ursus maritimus (assembly GCF_017311325.1). Classification (NCBI taxonomy): domain Eukaryota; kingdom Metazoa; phylum Chordata; class Mammalia; order Carnivora; family Ursidae; genus Ursus; species Ursus maritimus. Next base: position 47,570,721 of record NW_024425563.1, on the reverse strand, counting down.
CTAGCCTTCTTCATGAAGCTTTAAAAAAATAGTCATAAAACATTCCTAAACTAGTTTTGAGTTGTAGTGATACTTTAGGTGTTTTATTTCATGTAAGCCCTACAATGATATATTGAGGTGACTTTTACATTCTTCCATAAGTGGAGGAAATTGGGGCTCAGCAAAGTTAAGCATCTTGCCCAAGGTCATGCAACTATGACTTGGTAGATGAAGAAACTAAAGCCAACTAAACTAACTTGACTTCAAAGCCCATAATCTTGCCAGATACCACTTTGGCTTCCAGGGAGACTTAGGCAACTGAACACTTGCTTTAACCTTGTCTGGCCGAGTGAGTAGGTGAATAATCTGTATTCTACTCACTCAAATGAAAGGTTGAGGGAAGACATGTTTTACAAATGCAAAGGCACTATAGAAGTGTAAGTGGATATCACTAATATGTGAGGAGATTATTTTTTATTTGTCTGAAGGTCAAATGAAGACTTCTAGGAACTCCAAGTATCTCCCAACATCCTTGAAGGGCTTCTAGAAATTTCTTTATATTTACTCCTTTGGGTTGATGGGTCAGGCCCATCTTGCTTCTTTTACCTTCCTTGGCCAGGACCAATTTATCCATTAAGTGCAGTAGGCACAGTACCTAAGGCCAATGGTACTTCTAGAGGTCCACAAAAATGTTTTAATTTCTTTTAATCAGAAGAAAAAAATGAATATAATCCAAAAATGTGTACCTTGATGTACTCTAGAGCATCTTAATTCACCTTTGAAGCATTTGTTATGCTCTGTTGCTGTGTTTATTTGTGTGATTCCCACATTGGCTTAAGATCTATCTTCCTCTTTTACACCTATGTATTTTCACTGTGTGTCCCTGGCACTTAGCACAGAGTCTGATACTTGTTAGAAGCTCAATAAATACTTGTTGAATGAGTTCATGATTGGATAAGTGTCTTCATAGCCAACCAAGTCCTGTGTCCAAGGGTCCAGGGCAAGTTCTGGGTACCAATGGAGCCCACACACCCCTCTCATGCCTTCCCAACCCGTGTAATGGGGTTCTGATTCACCGTGCTCTAGTTCACTTGGCTGCCTAGTATGGCACTCCAGATACCTTGGAAATGGGGCTCAGTCTGTCCTCTAGTCAGAGACTGGAGCTCTGCCATGCCAGCCTGGACCAGGCAGCCATATTTGAAGGTTTGCCTAGTTTATTTCTGTGGTAGAGAGTAACATTTTTGGCAAGCATGACTAGCACTCTCCCTGGCTCCTGAGAGTTCAAGTCCTGTCTCAATTCACCCCTTGCAAGCTCTGCTCCAAGACTAGCCCACAGCAAGGTGGTTCCTGGGGCTTTTGGCCCTGCTTGATCCCAGATGTCTCTTTCTCCACCGCGGCTTGTGTGTCTGTGTACACTTCATGCTATTGGCTATCTTAGGATAAAACAGAAGTTACAGAAAACCTCAGCTGAAATGGGAAGAGGTTTTCATACCCAGCTGTTTTTATCCATTAACTCCAAGTGATTTTTCTTCCTGAAAACCTGTGATTCAGGTGAAGCTGAGGAATATGAGAAGCATGATCAATGCATTTTTTTTATTATGAAGCAATGTATATTCATTATTGAAAATCTAAAATATAAAGATAAAAGAAGGAAAAAATCATTCAATATATGTTTTTCTTTTTGCTCATCTGTATTTTCAGTTTTCAACACTGAATATGGTTTTTTTTTTTTTAATGTCTCATCTTATTTATTTGTTACTCTTAAGCCAATCTCATTTTTGACCAGGCTTAGACTTAGAGGTAGAAGCTCTGAGAGGACCGCCTCTGTCTCTTGGCAACCTGTTCCTGGAGTTTTTCTTTGGCTTCCTTCCTTCTCTTGGCCAAAAGTTTAGCATATTCTGCAACCTCTTCCTTATTTTTCTTAGTGTGCTGTTTCTTCAGAGCAATTCACCAATGTTTAAGTTGGGAGACACGTGGAGTAGCAAGATCCGGAACCCTGGGTCCTTTGTTCTACATGTCTTGCTTTCCTTGTTTAGGGGCTTTCTCACACATCCTGGCAGACATCGTCTTTTTTAGAGAGATTGAAAAGTATGTGGATTCTGCCAGCTCTTTTGGATCCCAGGCAACAAGGCATAGTAATCTCAGTGAGTCCAGGAATACCCTCCTTCTTTCCTTTTCTTACAAGGGCCAAGCTGAGAACACTCAGATTGGCATCCGCAATGTAACCGAGAACAGATTTGTGTTTTTTTTCTCCAGTTCTCCCTGGTCTGTAACACGAATGCCCCTTACTCAACAGTGGTGGACATCAAGACCCCCTGCTTCATGGGGAAGTCTTGTTTATCATCCCCTCCACTGATTCCAACCACACAGCCCTCCCATTCTTCTTCACCCCCAGCATCAGCAGCCACTTCTGTGGCTATCTGATTCTCATAAAAGGTATGAAGTTTGTGGTCATCATCCACTTCAGTGAGTTTCTGGCAGCCAGTAGCTGGGAAAGAGATGTTCAGTTTCATCCTGAAGCAGCTGACCACCTCCAAGGTGCCATGAAAAAGAGAGAATATGTATTATTTTTATAAGAAAAAAGTTATTTTCAATTTTAAAAGAGCTCAGAAAGATATACTCCAAAATCTTAATAGGCTTTTTTTTTTTTTTTTTTCTGGGTTGTAGGATTATAAGTAAATACAATATTTTTCTTTGGACTTCTCTTTTCTTCCTATCTTTGTGCAATGAGAAGTATGCTACTTTTGTAATTGGGAAAAAACAATTTCACAACAAATGTTATTAAAATTAATTGCACCACTCAGAAAGTGTTTATATTTTGGTGTATATTGTTCAAGCCTTTTTTCTTAAGCCTTGATAAAGTTTTTATTTTATTATTGTTTTCGATTGAGTTTTTAGAAGCAGGCTCATAGCAGAAGAGCCTGATGTGGGGCTCGATCCTATAACGCCAGGATCACGCCCTGAGCCGAAGGCAGATGCTTAACCGCTGTGCCACCCAGGTGCCCCTGAGTTTTTATTTTTTTATTTTTTATTTTTAAAGATTTTATTTATTTATTTGACAGAGAGAGACAGCCAGCAAGAAAGGGAACACAAGCAGGGGGAGTGGGAGAGAAGAAGAAGCAGGCTTCTAGCAGAGAAGCCTGATATGGGGCTCGATCCCAGAACACTGGGATCATGCCCTGAGCTGAAGGCAGACGCTTAACGACTGCGCCACCCAGGCGCCCCCTCGATAGAGTTTTTAAAAAATGGTTGCAGTTATGCTGTGTTGTAACCTTATTTTTAAACTCACTCTCATAACTTTTTTTTTTTTTTTAAGATTTATTTATTTATTTTAGAGAGAGAGAGAGAGAGCATGAGCAGGAGGGGCAGATGGAGAGGGAAAAAGAGTCTCAAGCAGACTCTATGCTGAGCACAGAGCCCACACAGGGGTCGATTTCACAACCCTGAGATCACAACCTGAGTCAAAACCAAGAGTCAGCTGCTTAACCAACTTTGCTACCCAGGTGCCCCTTAAAGATTTTATTCTTAAGTAATCTCTACACCCAATGTGAGGCTCGAACTTACATCCCTCAGTTCAAGAGTCACATGCTCTACCAACTGAGTCAGTCAGGCACCTCCTACAAAGTCATTTTAAATGACTGCCTGGTACTCCATTGCCCAATAATAACATAATTTATTTATATGATTTGCTGTCATTGGACATTTATGTTGTTTCATATTATCATCGTTATTAATAATACTAATGACTATTTTCTTTTTTTTTTTTTAAGATTTTATTTATTTATTTATTTGCAGAGAGAGAGCACAAGGAGGGCAAGCAGTAGAGGCAGAGGGAGAAGCAGGCTTCCTGCCGAGCAGGGAGCCCGATGCGGGGCTCGATCCCAGGACCCTGGGATCATGACCTGAGCCAAAGGCAGACTCTTAACAGCTGAGCCACCCAGGCACCCTGACTATTTTCTTTAAGACAATTCCTGGAAGCAGAATTGTTTGACTTTTTTTTTTTTTTGCATGCCCGTCATTAAGGTTTTATATTCATACTGAAGTCCCAAAAGATGGGGTTCTGTTCGTATACTCAGAACAGAGGGAACTTGGAGGAAGTGAAGACCTAAGAGGGAATGGGAAGAAAAGAGTATGGTCACGGAGGACCACAGATCTGGGTTAGGTAATAAAGATCATGGAGACTATATGAAGACAAATACATGTAAAGCCAGGGCAAACTAGGGTGGGGCAAAGACTTATGCTCTTGTTGTGGATGTCTGCTCTCCATCATCCAAAATCCAAAATTTATTCTTAACTTTCATTCTTTTACTCAGGCTCTTTGCTTCAGTTCCTGATCCTATGTGCAGTCTCATGGCTGTGTTTTAAATTTCTGTCTCACTTTTGCTTAGGGCTATCATGTAATTTGTTCAGGTTGTACACCGTGCATTCTAGGGGACATTGGTCATTGTAGTTTGTGATTTGTGCAGTGCAAAGCCTGCACAACCCTTTGCAGTGGTCATATGCTTGCCAATCCACCATGTTCTGATCCTGCTCTTTTGTTACTTAGGAGAGCCCTTGATTCTCAACAGATTCTGGATTAGCTTTTCACATAAACCCCAAATACTATCCCCATTCTCGAGAAGGTTAGTTTTATTAGGAATGCAATGGCATGGATTTATATCCTGGATGGAAGTTTGAGCAAAACAATTCCTTCAAACTCAAACTATCTCGGTTTCCTGCAAGTCTCTTTTTCACCTGGCATGGGAACCAGCTCAGAAACATTAAATATAACTGATCTTAAAATACATTAAAGATAGAAAAATACATCCAACTACCTGGTGTGCAATCCAACCATCCCAGATACTAAAACTTTATGTTCCTCCATAATATTTTCCTCTTAGAATAAAAACATCTGAGAGTAATAGTAAAGCAACAGGGACTCACCAAAGAGTGAAATTGTCACCTGCCTGCAGGAGAGGAGACATTTAAAAGCACTCTATTCCTTGTGGCCCTCTCTATTATAAAAGTTTCATGATAAATCCATCCCCAGCTGGTGCCTAGGGTGATTTAAATATATGACAGCAGAGTCTCCAGTGGTCAATTGAGGGGTCATGAGTTGTGGAACAACCAAAGTGAAACAGAAAATCCCCTTAGTTCAAGCTTTTTGTTCTTTCTTTTTCAAGTGATGGCCACAGTAATTGCAAAGGCAAGGAATAGGTAAAGAGGAAAGAGAGATGGAGAGGCTAAGGGAAAGGATGGAGTCTAGGCTTCGTGCTTACGTACTCCAAATACACATAAGTAGCATGCTAAAAATCATGCGTCACATCCCATGTTGCACATCCGAATGGAATATTTCGAACATCGTTGCAGTGTTGTTCATCAACAAATAAGTACATGTGGCATAAAGAAACCTTTGGATATATTTTGTGAAGCGGATGATAACAGAAGATTCACCTCTAAAATCTGCCTGCCCCCCGCACACCCTCACTCACAATTGTTATGTTTTATGCTTTTAAAAATGTCAAAAGCCTTGGGGCGCCTGGGTGGCTCAGTCGTTAAGCGTCTGCCTTTGGCTCAGGGCGTGATCCTGGCGTTCTGGGATCGAGCCCCACATCAGGCTCCTCTGCTAGGAGCCTGCTTCTTCCTCTCCCACTCCCCCTGCTTGTGTTCCCTCTCTCGCTGGCTGTCTCTATCTCTGTCGAATAAATAAACAAAATCTTTAAAAAAAAAAATGTCAAAAGCCTTGAGGTTGGGAATCTTCCTTCTCACTATCAGTCCTCCCTTCTTCTGTCTGTGAGTACAATCCCCAATTATAGTCAGCTTCAGAGCACCTTTCCCTTCAAAACACATTTGCAATGATGGAAAATGTATTGCTCATTTGTGAAATTTTATCTGCAAGTAACTTTAAGTGCTCACCTTTGCATTTTTTTGGCGTCCTCAGCAATAGGCATCCTCAAGAAAAATAAAGTGGAAGTCTGAAAGCTTGAACGTTGAATATTTTCTACTAATTTCTAGACCATAAATTCTGTCAAGGTAAAGAGAGTGTCTAATTTGTGAAAAAAAACTATTTCTCTATCAGGTATCCTTGGAATCCGAAGAACCAGAGGTTCAAAGTGAAACATATATAACTTCTCTTAGACTTCATATTCTCAAAAGAAGAAGGAAAGAAATGGTGGGGGGTGGGGGAGGGTCGGGGAGAGGGAGGAAGGAAAGAAGGAAGGGGAATCATCTCCCAAGCACTGGAACGTAGTATGTTCTTAATAACAATCTTTTATATTTATCATATTCTCTGAATGATTTTAAGATCTTTCTTTTTATCATTGCTTTAAAGCAATTTGATTATGACATGCTTTGGAATAGTTTTTGAGTTTCTTTTGCTTGGGGTTTGTTGAGCTCCTTTGATTTGTGGGTAATGAAATTTAGAAATATTTCATCCATCATTTCTTCAAATATTTTTTTTTGCCTCACTCCCTTCTTCAGGGACTCCTCTATCTAATGTCCCATGAATTGTGAGGTTTTCCACTCTGGCTGGTGGGAAGAGGGACTCTTCCTGGCCCTGAATGTGTTCCAAAGATTGTTTCCTTAAATCCTTCCAGGTGCTTCTTTTCCCAGCCTCCGGTGGCTTCCTCACCCACAGGCACTATCAGCACTTAGCTGAAGACTGGAGGGCAACTCCTCTACAAATCTGTGAAGTGCCCTGTGTAGTTTGTCCTTCCCTGGCCCTCTCTACTGGGTGCTCTAGCTGCCTCGGCCTGACTGTATTCCCAGCTCTCCCCAGCACAGGGCGCTTCCGGTTTACCCCTTCCTACTCCAGGGCCTGGAAACTCTCCAGGTAATAGACTGAGGTAACTGCAGGGCTCACCTTGTATGTTTCCCTTCTTTCAGGGAACACTGTTCTTCGTTGTGCTATGTCCAATGGCTTGAAAACTGTATTTTGCATTTTTGTTTGTTTGTTTCAGGCAGAGGGTAACTTAGGACCCTGTTACTCTATTGTGGCCAGAGCATAAGTCTCAGTAAATTAAAAAAAATATTTGTTGAATAAATAAATTAATTCTGTGTGATTATAATGGAGACCATCTCTTTATAGTTTCCTTACTATTCCTATCCAGTGATGGAGTTCATTAAAATGTTTTCACTGAAACTTGTTTTATTCCTTGAAAAACTGAATCAGGAGAGAACAGTGGCTCCTGAGGACAAATATGTGGTTACTATTTGACCATTTTGTCAGCACGCCGTTCTGTAACAGGTGATCTCTAGCAGTTTTATTTTCCTATCTTTATGTCCCGCTACTAAAGATGGAAAACCCTAGAGCCTGATTGGTCTGGCTTGAACCACATGCTCTTCTCTTGGCTTGGGAGCACAGTGTGTCTCGGTGGACAGTCCTATCCAAGCTGCCTACCGTGACAGGAGGGTAGGGCCCCAAAAGGAAACAGGGATGCTGTGTCCAAACAAAGGAGTTGGACTCTGCGTAGCCACAGCAATAAATGTCTCCTGCTTTAGCAAGATATTTATTGGATTTTTTTTAGTACTGAAATCTTATTGGCTTATGAGACATGAACTCACAGGTAAATGACTGTTAATTCTTTTCATTGCACTTGAGAGTATTTCTAAGGATATGATTCTCAAATGATTGCTGTCCCATCCCATTATCAGCAGAACTTGCATAATGCGCCCTGCTACACGCACCTGGCTTCTGTTCTGAACAGCTACAAATACTCTTCTACCTAACATGATTTAGCACCAGAGTGGCTACAGGACAGGGCAAGCCTGAAGGCCTCTGGTCTGGGAACGAGGCCAGGTTGGGTCAGGCAGAGAGCATGATGTGAGGGTAAAAGGTTAGAAGTGGGCAGGTACAGAAAAGAGAGTTGGAGAGGTGTGTGTGGGGTGTGTGTGTGTGTGTGTGTGTTGGAATACAGAGACCATGATTTTTTTATTTTATTTTATTCATTTTTATGTGACAAAGAGACAGGCAGCGAGAGAGGGAACACAGCAGGGGGAGTGGGAGAGGAAGAAGCAGGCTCATAGCGGAGGAGCCCGATGTGGGACTTGATCCCGGTACGCCGGGATCACGCCCTGAGCCGAAGGCAGACGCCTTAACGACTGCGCTACCCAGGCGCCCCTACAGAGACCATGATTAAGATCTAGACCTGGGCTGTCTCTAGTGCCCTGATCGGCAGACTGATAAAGCATCCGTGGGCAGACACTGAGACTCAGCATGCAGGGACAATTCAAACTGAGCTTAAGGAATAAGTAAAGAACTTATTCTCCAAGTTCTGTAAGATGAGGATCACAACACAGCGTCCAGGCACATGAGGAGATGCAATACAGCACGACAATTGCTTGTGACCTTTGAGGTTGGATCATTTGTTCCCCAGGGGTTGGTAAGTGAAGTATTGATGCTTTGTGGGTTCCTTATAGTTAGCGCCTCCATTTTTTCCAAGTAGCTTCTTGGGTCTTCAGCTTGTTCCTATGGGGGGATGCCTGGATGTCACGGTACTCTTTATTAAATCTCATAGACTCCCGATACGGCAAAATGTATAATTTTGTCCTAAATCAGAGGTCACCTTATTTGGATTCTCATACAGACGTGCGGTAGTATGTGTCAAAGATTTAGAATCTGAGATAAAAACTTAAAAATAAGAAAAATGAATGCATTTTTTTTCTGTGAAAGTAGTAAAAGTCGTAATCTTTTCATTTTTCATTAGTGGAGAACTTAGATTTAACTTACATAGCACTGGGGTTCTGTGTGAGTAGACATTGAGAATACTTAGAGTGGATGGTCTTTTTTAAGAAAGGCTTTTTATTGAAATATAATAACGTATTTATATATCACATTAGTAATAGTTAATATATATTCACAATCCACCCCTGGCACTATGCAGAGCCGTGTGCGGCTCAAACCCCTTTAAGAAAGAATTCATTTCAACTGATGGTTACCAGAGGGGAGATGGGGGGGAGGATGGGTGAAATAGGTGATGGTGCTTAAGGAGTGCACTTGTTCTGATGAGCACGGGGTGATTAAAATAAAAAGTTAAAAAAAATTTGGGGGGCCCCTGGGTGGCTCAGTTGTTTAAGCGTCTGACTTTGGCTCAGGTCATGATCTCAGGGTCCTGGAACGGAGCCCTGCGTGGGACCTCTCCCTCCCCCTCTGACCTTCCCCCTGCTCATGCTCTCTCTGTGTCTCTCTCTCACATAAATAAACAAAAAATCTTAAAAAAAACAATTAAAAAATTTTAAAAAGTTGTGGTTTTTTTTTTTTTTTTAAGGAAGATCTCAATTCCCAGTTGCAGGGAGTATGGTTAGCTGACAGCCTCTTTAACACCTTCAGGTCTGCTTTTGAGCTTAGGTCATGCTCTTCCCAAGGTGGCCCCAGACAATGACGGAGCAAGACTCCTTACAAAGGTGTAGTCATTCCTCCCAGGAAACTCCCTCCAACAAGTAACCTCACCCGGCGCTCCAGAGGACCGGGCGGGTATCTGCCCGCTCTGCCCAGTCCTGCGTCTCCCCCTTTCCTTTCACAAGCGTTGCCCTCCAGAAAACTTTTTGCTCTCCTCTCTGTCTCAGCATCTGCTTCTGACCCAGCTGAGGGAAAGGTGCACATATCCCAAGTGTCCACCTTGATGAACTTTTCCAAACTGAACATCCTCACGTAACAGCACATTCAGAAGATAAGAAAGAGCACCCCGGAAGTCCCTGTGCTGTCTTCCTTCCGGTCACCACCCCTCCTAAGAGTCACCACTATCCTAACTTCTAACAACATGGATTTGTTTGCCCTGGTGTAGAGCTTCATAGAAATGGAACGTTAGGGGCGCCTGGGTGGCACAGCAGTTAAGCGCCTGCCTTCGGCTCGGGGTGTGATCCCGGCGTTCTGGGATCGAGCCCCACATCAGGCTCCTCCGCTATGAGCCTGCTTCTTCCTCTCGCACTCCCCCTGCTTGTGTTCCCTCTCTCGCTGGCTGTCTCTCTCTCTGTCAAATAAATAAATAAAATCTTTAAAAAAAAAATGGAACGTTAGGGTATCTTTTGTGTTTGACTTCTTTCGCTCAAGATTGCGCAGTTTTAAACATTCTTTTAAGTTCATATAGTTCAGCTGTAAGTTTTCAAGTAAATGACTGGACTTTTACATCTTTTCATTCTTATCTCTCTCTCTCTCTCTCTCTCTCTCTCTCTCACACACACACACACACACACACACACACGGCAAATACAATGAATCTTTTTCAGTTCAATTTTCAATTCGATATAGGATGTAAATGAAATAATAGTAAAGGTGACATAGATGTTCAATCTGTAAATTGGCAAAATGTAGACGTGTTGGAATTGTCCGTGCCTCCATTTGTCTCACACTTACAAGTTCTATGGTTTAGCTTCCACTAGACCTGAGTCATCAGGGATAGATCACCTTTTACTATTATTATGGAGGACAGTAGCTGGTTTCAAAAAACTACCAATGGACCATCAAGAGCTAGACCTATGTTAAGCAGACCTTTCCTGAATTTTAATCAATTCACTAGTTTTGCCCTAGAGAAATGGGGATCTTATTACACAATATTTTTTTTGCTTAATTCCAAAGACATTTCTTCACTCATTAACTACCTCATGGTTCAATAGCTTCTAGAAAAACTCCTATTTCTTAAGCTGCTTGATATTCTAAGATTTCACCCATTAAATATATATGTTTAAAGACTTTCCACCTTTCGATTCTTACTCCCTACCCAATTTAGGAGCATTCTTGAAAATAATAAAGGGAAATTTAAAAGCATTTTGCATAGTCGAGTACACGTACTTATGTATATTATAAAGAGTCCTCTGGTGAGAGGGCAGCTTCTAAGGTCTTTTTATTTATAGCTCTATTGTTGGTGGGATTATTCGCTAACCACTTCATGAAGAGAATTCTCCATTCCTCCCTGGAGCAGGAATTATCTTGCTACAAATTGCTATGCTTCTGCATATGATTTTGTTTCAAATTCTTTTTTTTTTTAAAGATTTTATTTATTTATTTGACAGAGAGAGAGACAGCCAGAGAGAGAGAGGGAACACAAGCAGGGGGAGTGCGAGAGGAAGAAGCAGGCTCCCAGCAGAGGAGCCTGATGTGGGACTCGATCCCAGAACGCCAGGATCACGCCCTGAGCCGAAGGCAGATGCTTAACGACTGACCCACCCAGGTGCCCCATGTTTCAAATTCTTGAAACCAAAATGGTGGTTTAATATAGTTAGACTTCTCTTTCCATTCCTAAAAGCAAGCACTCACAAATATTCATGTTAGAAAGACAAATGAAACCAGGGTTCTGCACTCTAGAAAATCTTCTTTTTTCTTAATGCAGGGATCTGTTAGTATTACTGACCACCTACACATATAAACTCCTTATTCGCTTTCTTGGGGACTCAAATGCTGCAGTGTTCATGGAAGAAACTTTAACAGAGTAAATGAATGAATTGATATAAAGGCCTTTTTTGTTGATATGTTTTTAAAACTAAATAATGATTCTAAGAAGAGGGGAGTAAATGATATGTATTTTGCTCTAAGATTTCAAAAGTTTTCCGTTTTCATGATTCATGACTCTACCTACGAATAGAGGCTATTATGAAGCATGCTGTGCGTTAATGTAAGTATATTGAGATCTGATCTGATCTGCAACAATGAAGTTTCATAGCCTGTAGCAGGATTATACTTAATTAAATGTACATAGAATATAGTATCTTAGCATTTTAGAACTGAAAATGACCTTTAAGATAATCTAAGTAACTCACCCCATACAGACAGGGAAGCTGACACAGAGAACAGGGAAATGACTCTCCACATCGCCCCATTGATAGATCTGGGGCTTTTCACACTGTCTTCTCTTCAGGGACCTCAGGTAGACTGGACCCTTGTTCCTCAGAGGTTGTCAGTGTATTGACCTCTAACTTACATATCCTTGGAAAAGAAATGACTGACATCTGAGGGTCATCTCATTTACCTCAACATTTGAAGTTGTTCTAACTGCTTCCAACAGTTTCTCTTTCAATGTCCATAACATACATTTGACAGTTCACCCAAATGAAATATACTGGATGAACCAGAGTTAGGCCCTGCCTTCAGGGAGTGCATAGTCAGGAGAAGAAGACAACAATTACAACGCCATGTGAAGAGCGTGATAACAGAGGAGAGTTATGGAAGGACGCCAACCCAGACTTGAGAGAGGAGTTGAGGAAGATAGGAGGTGAGAAGAGCACTTGGAGGAATGGGGAGAACATGCCATGTCCAGTAGTCATGTCTGTGAGTCTACAGGAAACAGTGTTTTATGATTTACCATGGAGAAAACCAAAAAGGAAAAGAAACTGGTAGAATTTTGCTTTGAGTGGAGAACTTAATCAATGCTTAGGAAAACCAACAAACTCTGGTGGAAAGAATACTGGATGGGAAGTCTAGAAACCCAGGTAGTCCTCCTGGCTATGCTGCTAACAAACCTGGGCATGTCACATAATCTTTTTAGGTTTTAGATTCTTCACCCAAAAAATGAGTGGAAGAGGACATCCGAAGTTCCTCAGATTCTAGCATCTAAGGATTCTGTGAGTCTAGGTAGCTTTATGCACTTATGTCTACTACACAAGGAAATGTAATGAATAAAATTTCTGAATTCTATCCCATCCTGATCCTAATTACATTACAATTTTATAAATCCACTGTATTTAGAGAGACCTAAGCAATGTGGACTTCCCAGTGACTTCTTTTCCTTTTCTAAGGGGAAGGAGAATAAATATTGATAACCTATTGTATTTCAGGTATTTTATTTAACCATTGAAATAATACGGCAGACTAGGTATTACTACTTTCATTTTACAAATGAGGGAACTGGGGCCACAGATTTTTTGAATTTTATTTAAATTTAAGTTAGTTAACATATAGTGTATTATTAGTTTCAGGGGTAGAATTTAGTGATTTATCAGTTGCATGTAACACTCAGTGCTCATTACATCACGTGCCCTCTTTAATGCCCATCACCCAATTATCACTTCCCACCCCCCACCTCCCTTCCAGCAACCCTCAGTTCGTTCCCTGTAGTTAAGAGTCTCTTATGGTTTGCTTCCCTGTTTTTAACTTAATTTATTTCTCCTTCCCTTTCCCTATGTTCATCTGTTTTGTTTCTTAAATTCCACAAATGAGTGAAATTATATGGTATTTGTCTTTCTCTGACTGACTTATTTTGCTTAGCATGACACCTTCTAGTTCCATCCACATCATTACAAGTGGAAGATTTCTTTTTTTTTTGATGGCTGAGTAATATTCCATTGTATATATGAACCACATCTTCTTTATCCATTCATCCATTGATGGACATCTGGGCTCTTTGCACAGTTTGGCTGTTGTGGACATTGCTGCTATAAACACTGAGATGCATGTGCCCCATCACTATTTGTCTATCTTTTGGATAAATGCCTAGTGTGTAATTGATGGGTTGTAGGGTAGTTCTATTTTTAACTTTTTGAGGAACGTCCATACTGTTTTCTAGAATGGCTGCACCAGTTTGCATTCCCACCAACAGTGTGAGAGGGTTCCTCTTTCTCTGCATCTTCGACAACATCTCTTGTTTCCTGAGGTGTTAATTTTAGCCATTCTGACAGGTGTGAGGTGGTATCTCATTGTAGTTTTGATTTGTATGTCCCTGATGCTGAGTGATGTGGAGCATTTTTTCATGTGTTTGTTGGCCATTTGTATGTCTTCTTTGGAGAAATGTCTGTTCATGTCTTCTGTACATTTCTTGACTGGATTTTTTTAATTTTTGGGGTGCTGAGTTTGATAAGTGCTCTGTAGATATTGGATACCAGCCCTTTATCTGATATGTCATTTGCAAATATCTTACCCCATTCTGTAGGTTGCCTTTTAGTTTCATTGATTGTTTCCGTTGCTGCACAAAAGCTTTTTATCCTGATGAAGTCCCAATAGTTCATTTTTGCTTTTGTTTCCCTTGCTTCTGGAGACGTATTTAATGAGAAGTTGCTATGGCCAAGGTCGAAAAAAGTTGCTTCCTGTGTTCTCCTCTAAGATTTTGACGGATTCCTGTCTCACATTTAGGTCTTTCATCCATTTTGAATTTATTTTTGTGTGTGGTGTGAGAAAGTGGTCCAGTTTCATTCTTCTGCACATGGCTGTCCAATTTTCCCAGCACCACTTGTTGAAGAGACTGTCTTTTTTCCATTGAATATTCTTTCCTGCTTTGTCCAAGATTAGTTGAACATATAGTTGAGGGTGCAGGGGCCCACAGATTTTTAGTAATTTGTTCATACACCAGACAATCAAAGTGGTGCTGCTGGAATTTGAACCCAAGCCTGTATGATGCCAAAGGCCATCTTCTTTCTTTTATGCGATTTCAAAGCAAATGTCTGTCAGAATGCTCACCATTTAGGAAAATACACTGAAGATGACTTCCACTTTGACAAAGGATCCTCAGGGTCGTCTTTCCCATTCGGTGGCAAGCCCTAACCCATTTATTTGTTGGCTGATTCTCCATTCTTGGTTCTCCACACCATGTCATTTTTTCTCAGGTTGTTGAGTGGAAGAGAACCAGGGGATAAGGCTAGTGGAGCGAGAGAAGTTTTCTTCAGAGACCACCTCCTCCACCTGAATGCAATTGCCTTTGCTTCTGCCCAGAACCAGAGTTGAAGTGTCCCAGTACCCAGACTGGAGGCAGAAATCCTGCCCTGCTTCATGAATTTTCGATAGGAGAAATTACCCTCATGCCTTTCTCACTTCTCTTTTTTCTTTTTCTTTCTTTTTTTTTTTTTTAATTTTTAAAAGGTTCCCTTTATTTTTTTAAATTCTGGTTTTTAAATTCTATTTTCTTGCTATTCTATCTGTCAAAGCCCCTCTCCTGATCACAGATGTTGCTTCATAGTGGGACCTGTTAGCAGGCCCTCAGGAACTACGACTGACAACACTTGTTCAGTTGCAAGCAGCAGTGACCTACTCAAGCAAGTTCAGGAAGGAAGCAGTTTATGTAAGGACTAACATGGATCTTCATGGAGTTGCAAGAACATAGCTAAAACAGGGCCAGACTCACAAAGTCCAGAACTTGGGGGCATTTCTAGATCCGAGGTGGCCCTAATGGCCCAAGAACCAGGAGTCTATGGGTCCTTACTCTGGTGTTCCACCAGCAATGTGCCTCAGCAGTCTGGCTATGTATATATACTCTTTGTCTCTCATTACAACTAGCTCCAACACACTTACTCTTTTCATTTACTTTATTCTTTAAAAAAACTTTTTCATGGTTTTGGCTTAATGATAACTTCAGCTTGCCCAGACCCCACACGGCCCCTACTCCACCTCCCTGTCATAATTCCAGCACGACTTCATGGCTTCTCTCTCTTCTTACATCCTTTAAGTCTCCACTCCTTCTGCTAATTGCCTATATTTCTCCATGTTTCCCAACTGAAATTCCCAAGGAACCGTTCCAGATCATCTTTCACAGAACAATTTAATCTTCCCCAATCTAGCACACCCAGATCAAGGGCACCTGACTCAGAGTGGACAGTTCATTGGCTAACCAGTGATTTATGACAGAGCCTGAAATGAAAGTCTGAGTTGGGTCTGTTATTCTTTGCCTGGAGACTTTTTTTTTTTTCTTTGAGAGAGGAGGCTATGGGAGTACCCTCAACCTGTTAACAGGCAAGCTGAAAGAACAAGAACATTAATGCCCCCCAAAGCAGTGCTCAACCAAAGATGGATGGGGAGTTGGCAGATATGCTACTCAGTTGTGCCTCATTTAGAAAATTGAGGCATGTTGCACAGTACTCCCAGAGTTCCCCGGGAAGGCTGAATTCCAGTTGCTCAGAGTGGTGCCTGACCTGATAAAGCACTCCACGTTGGCTCCCTTCCTTTTTTCCCTTCTCTTCCCCACCTTCTACTGGTGTTTCCTGGATCACCTCCTAAGTAAACTATTAGTCTTTTAATCTTTGTCTCAGGCCCTATTTTTGGGGGAACCCAAACCAAGACCCTCCTTCTTGGGGAGGGAGGGGTAACACATCAACTAACATCTAATAGCCCATGAGAAATATTGATCCAGGGTACACAGGAGCTAGGGAAGATGACCTTTATCTCAAATGAATTGAATTTCCTGAGATTTGTTGATAGTAAAATGAACAGCTCAAGTTTTTTTGATTTAAGGTGTTCTTCATTAGGAGTAATTTGACATATATGAGGATACTTGGATCTTAGATGTGAAACCATTCCATTTTTATTTTACCTCTTCGTTACTCTCTCCTGAAGTATGGTTTACATTGTATTATTTTGTATTACTGCATCTTACGAGGAAGACATAGTAGAGCATTTTTCTCAGCATGACTATAAATCCTAGGTGGGTTTTTGAGCCTTGCTCATTTCAGGTATTATTTTGGGGACTCTGTGAGTTACCATAAACATTTTCGTGGTGTTAACAGAGGCAGTGATACAGTTTGGTCTGTCAATATAAGAATTTTCTCCATTGTAAGATTTGAATCATAATGGTTTCCAGAACTACATACATTATCCAAAGCTTTAACTTTTAAAAATAGATTTCTTTCTTTAAAAAAATATTTATTTATTTTAGAGGGAGTAGGGGCAGAGGGAAAGAGAAGGAGAGAAGCAGACTCCCCGGTGAACATGGAGCCCAGCATGGGGCTCGATCTCACAACCCTGAGATGTGACCTGAGCCGAAATCCAGAGTTGGGTGCTTAACCGACTGAGTCACCCAGTGACCCACTAATAGATTTCTAATAATTTCATTATTCTAATCTCCAAATATTTAATCACATGTCACTATTAGCTGAGGTGATTTTATACTGGGCCTTTTGGGTGATTTCTGATCTAGATGGAAGGGGATTCTCATTTGGAAAAATAAAGCATATTTTCAAGAAAGCTGGAGCACCTCACAAACATAGTAGTACCCTATCCTGGTTAGACAATTTAAGATTAAGCCATTCAACTAGTTGTACTATAACTTTAAAAGCCCTCAAATGGAGACGTGTACATGTTCACCTATGCAGATTTTGTTAGATGCTTGGCTGCAAGTAATGGAAAAATTCCAAGTCAACTGTCTTGAACAATTAGGGCATTTTATTTTCTTATTTAACAAGGTGTCCTGAGTCATAGTGGCTCTAGAGCTAATGAAACGATCAAGTCTTTTTCAAGGACCCAGCTTCTTCTCATCTGTCATTCTCAGTGCCTTGGCTTCTTCTTTAGGCTAGCTCGTTTCATGGTCTTGTGACAAGCTATTGCTTAAAAGAAAAGGATTGTTTCCTAGTGCTTCTTCTTTGTCTTCTTTCTAATCAAGAAAACTTTCCCAAGAGACCTCTGGTAGACTTTTTCTTGGGTTTCATTGGCCATTGCCTTTCCTAAACCAGTTACTGGAAGAAGATGATATTACCTTGATTGGCTTGGTCTAATCAAGCTTTCCCTATGAATTGCATAGAGGAAGGGTGGTCCCCAGACAAAATCAAGGCTCTTTCAGCAAAGAAAGGCAGAGAGGGTAATTGTTGGGTGAAACACTATTCAAGTCTGTTGCCATCTCTCATACTGTTTGTCTTGGGTTGACCAGAGTAAGAGCAGCAGTTCTGAAAGCACTCTCTTCTGTGATGTTTTATGGGTAAAGAACATAATCTATAAAGGAATTTGCAATGATAAACTATCACGTTGCGACTTAAAGATGGCTACTCAGCACTGTGTTGTGTTCAAAAGTCCTAACATGAAGTTTGGTGTGGTAGGGAATGGAATGGGTTTGGAGATAGAAGACCTTAATTTGTTCTCTGACTTCAGCAATTACCAGTTTGACCATAAGTAATGAACCAGCTCTTAGCCTTATTTTCATAATCTGTAATATAGAGATATTGTCTACCTCACAGTACCTCAAAGTTCAACGTGAGGATTAAATAAAGTTTGATGCAAGGGAGAGTGCTTTGTAAACTATTAAGTGTTCCATACATGAGAGAGATATTGAAAGAGAAGCCATAATATGCCATTTAAAAAGCAGAAATATGCACACTTGTCTTGGCAGTAGACTCAAGGGGCTCAAAGGGAAAACACTTGGAAGGAGTACAGCGAGTGAATAGGTTTTTCAATGAAACAAAGTTGATTTATGGACAATCCAAATGAAGTCTCATCGAACTTTTTTTCTTAAGTTGATAAGTTCAGGAGGGGATTTAGATGTACAAGTGTGTCACCTGTCCTTCCAATGTCTGGGCTGAAACACAGTATACTGGTCTGAAATGGATTAAGGAGCATGATGACTTGTGTTGTAACATAGTTAAAGCTGGAAACCAAAGGTCACCCATACAAATTCTAACTAGCTCAAACCTGCACACATTTCTAGGTGGCCTACCAGAAAAACATTTTTTCTCCTACCTGATAAGTTACTGCAATCTCAGTTTCCTCTCCACACCGTCATCGGAGCCTAGATCATTCCTCTCCAACTACAGAGCTGGACTCCAACTGTTCATATTGAAGGAGGCCCTGTTGACCTTGAGCTCGAAAATTTGTATGTGTTGTAATACAGATGGCATTAAAATATAACATTTACCCGCTGAGAACAACATTATACTATTTATGAAACTATATAATTTCAATAACTAAACTCAGCAAGATTTTATTGCTCTCTCCACCTGTAATCACAGAAGTGCTGACTCATCATTCTAGAACCACTGCTTTCAGAGATGCAGCTTCACTAAAATCTGCAAGGAGTCTTGTTTTTTCATCATTTCTGTGTAACCTTTTTTTTTTTTTCTTTTTTGGCGGTTAAACAACCCCCTTCTAAAAGGTTGTAATTAATTAAAGCCTCAAATTAACACCAGGAAAGCTTTCATGTCACAAAATTCTCAGGGCCTCCATGGCTAGAAAGGGCTATATTTCTAATATCATGATTATAAATTAAAATTCATGAATGTCTTTAAAAATTTTATAGGTATTTTAACAGTCGATTTCACTTTCTCTAAGATATACTAAAAGAAGACCTCTTTGATGTATTGGAGTGCTTTCTTCCTAATTTTCTTATCCCTTACTCTGGCTAATTTATTTTACTTTATGTTATACATACACACACACACACACACACACACACACACACACACACAAATTTTCTTCTAAATATCAGTCCCTTTTTTATTGGAAAGTTTAAGTGATTTTGTATTTCTCTTAAGGCCTTTAGATATGGTCAAATGAACATTTATGCTGCATTATTTCTTGGTCTCCCTCAAAAGGGAGGGGAAGAAAGACATGCCACAGAGAAATAGACAAATAGTCCCATTTGCACTCTGAACCGTAGTTGACATCAATATAGTCAGGGCAAGAGGAAGGTTCGAGAAGAGCGGAAAAAGCTAATTGTCTGTGCACTGGAAAGTGCTGTATTTCTACCTTACCAACTTAGTGTGAGTATACGGAGGGCAAGTGGAATGTCTTCCTGACTTCAACTGAGATGAGCGTGCGGACAGAAATGTGAGGAGTGATAGAGTTACCAGTTGCTAATGCCATTCTGATCTGTAGAAGTTTTACATCATTTAAAAATTTTTACTAAGCTGTTAGCCTCCATCATGCCCTGAAGCAGTTATTTCCACAGGTTAATGATGTGTTAGATAAAGAATGATTTCCCTTTTATTCTCAGTGACTTTGCCTTTTAATTTCATTTAGCAACCATTTTTGTCTTACATGATAGAATGGTGTGGATGTAAATGAACTCTCCAAAGATTGATAAAAATCGATGTCTGTTCGCCATGCTTTGAACTGTATGTCAACCTTATAAATAGAATTTGCTGTTTTCTGTTAAAAGGGAGGATCATAAAGAATATTTGATTATTTTAGTAAAGTCGAGCTTCCCTTAGTACAAGAGATGGTATGTTATGGAATGACGTTTATAACCTAATGTTATTTAGATAGAGTGAAGAGAAAATGGAAAAAAGAAAAAATAACCCAGCGGGACCTCAGTGAGGGAAGCAAATCTGGACAATGAGGAAATCTGATAAAACAGAAAGCAACCATTTTCCTCTTGTTTTGTGGGACCTTTTCATCACCTGCTGGGGAAACCTGGCAAGTCTGTTCAGAAAGAGCTGGCAAACAGATTTATTAATCATCTTGGGAAAAATGAAGAACGCCTTCAAAGACAATACCCTCTCCTCGGCTTCACAAAATCTTTTTAGGTTTTACTGTTAATAAGATTAAATAAGAGATGGGCAGTAAAGATATTGGAGCGGAGTTTATTGTGAGAAAAAGTATACATCAAGAATCAGTCTGCCCCTACCACTTAGCTCAACGCTCTGTACACATTCCTCCATTCAGATTTTTTAATTGCTGTTTGCTTGGAGAAAAAAAGTCCCGGGTGAAAGAATGTGGGCAGGAATACATTCTCTGCCTCTCCGATGCGTCCCTCCCAACTTTGTAGCTCTCTGCCGCTCGGGGTTGTAGGCGGCTGCTGGCCCAAACCCAACATTCTCCTTGCAAATCAAGGAGTCATCTGCCAGCCCTGTATTCGTCGGGCTTCTTCTGAGCCAATCAGAGAGTGCTCTTGATGGAGGGATGAGGAGAAGTTTATAATAGGATCAGTTTTGTTTGCAATTTGTTTCTAATAGATGCCAATAAGCCAGTTAACTAGGCTCCAGTTAATGGACATTTTATTGTCGTCCCCCCCCTTCCCCGCCCCGCACACATGACCTTTCCTTAGAAGCATTTGCGATGCCTGAAAGCATGTATCTGCCGCCTGGTAGCCGGAGGGCTCTCTCTGCTCTAGAAAACTTGTTTGCCAGCCCCTGGCTGCAGACCAGGCCAAAATACTTTGATCATCCTGTCAGTGGGAAATTTACAGCAACATTCGGGCTTTTGTTCCATGTGTATTTCTCCAAATATAATATCTCCCTCAAGAAATCAATGATAAGCTGTTAAACTAAAGAGCATGGTAACATCCACAGAGCAGTAAATTAATGGTCTTTTGTGGATAGATGGTTACAGATTTCATCATAAAAAATGGATAAAAGATTACATATCACGCAGAGCGAAACTTTTAATAACTCAACATGACTTTTCTTAATGGGTTTTATTCATTTTAATCATTATAGTGTCAATGATGATTATAGCCTTATTAGATTGTAGTGATTGAGGGGCCTGTTTATGAGATATTGAAAATCTCAGGCTGCTCAGAATAGCCCAGCGGCCTGTGTGGGTTTGATGTGTAACTTTATCTGGAGGAGTAGGGCATGTCAGGAGAGTTGCAATTAATACTTTTACTAAATTGCGCCTGTCTTTAGTGACCTAGGTCACCGATGACTTAAGGATTCCACAACATCAGCTTTTCAAAACAGTTGAGGGGCAGCAGCAAGCGTGTGTTTTTAAATAAGGCAGGGCCAGGAGAAGCCTCAGGCAAAAGTGGCAGCCGTCCCTCCTGCCATTTTGTAGCCAGTAGGGTCCCCTTTCTGCTTTCATGGTCCCTCCCCAGAAAGGAGCTATTTTAATAACAGCATCTAAAGTTGGAAGAATCTGGAAGGTTAAATTTTCAACTTTCCCCTCGATGTCTGGGCACATGATGAAATGAAAGCCAGGACTTTATCAGTGATTAAAAGGTGCTATTCCGTAGAAAAGCCCCAAAGACATCACCATCCTAAGAATACTCTTGTAACAAAGGTGTCAGTGCTGTTCCTGTAACACACACAAAAAGAGCCCTGCTAGTGAATACCTTCAGTGGGACCAGGATCATAACATCATCCACCTGATAGCCTCTTGATTTAGTATTGATTCTTCAGGGTGTCTATTTCCATTACAAACGGTTCTGTCACCTAAAAATTATTCCAGATGTTTCACATAATGGAAGTCATATAGAACGGGCCTAGGAGAAGCATTGTGTCATGGCGTCATAGCAGGAGACCTGGGTTTGCATTTGGGGTACCTGCTTCAGTAGCAGTGTTTTCTGGGGCAAGTGACTTGAACTATCCTAGCCTCCATTTCTCCATCAGTAGAAATAGGAATGACATTAATACCTGTTTTGCTTATCTCTTTCGCAAGGTTACTAAGAGAATCCAAAAAGCTTACATTTGTGCTTAAGAAACTCTGTTTTCAAGTTAATCCTTAAATCTCCACTGAGATCAAGGGGTGGGTGACCTGGCTTTTATACGGGGGTTCAGTTGTAGGTAGAAAATACTGTGTGATTTGATGAAGATCAGGAAGAGTTTAATTCAATCTGAGTGTAAGTGATTAGGCCCAATCATTTGAAAACAGAACAATAAAAGTCAAGAGGAATCTAGAAAAACTTCTCTTTCCTTTTCTGGAGGGAGGAGAGGTAGATGCTTGAATTAAAAAGGATAGAGCAAGCCGATGGAAATGGCTTAGGAAACATAAGTATGTATGAGTAGTCTGTCTCCATCTGTCAAATGGGCAGAGCTGAGAATCAGCCTCAGTCTAGAGCTTAGTGAAAGAGAAAGAAACCAAGGGTGGGAGAGGTGGGCAGCTGACAAGACTGTTGAATATTCCAATGAAAAGGGAACATATAGCAAGGAGGGGGGTGATCTCGTCAGGGGAAGAGCATGGGCTTTGGGATCAGAGAGCCCTGAGCAATTCCACTCCACCATCATCACGATAGCTCCCCCAGTTGCCAGCCCTACTCAATACCCACTCATCTACCAAGAAACTCCTGTTAAGTCAGTCATATTTACATCTGTTTGGGATAGATATAGTCTACTTAATGGTTAGGGACACTCACATGGCCTCAGAAATATACTTTTCTTCTTTTTCTTTTTTTAAAGTAATCTCTACACTCAATGTGGGGCTTGAACCCACAACCCCCCACATCAAGAGTTGCACGCTCCACTGACTGAGGCAGCCAGGCACCCCTACAGACTTTTACTCTTGATCTATACACTCTCCCTGCAAAATTCCATTCCTGCCTATGGCCCCCTATACACCAGTCAGTCCCAGATTTCTGTCTCTAGCTGCAACTTTCTCCAGAGGTCCAGTACAAGCTTTCTAACTGCCTTGCTGGTCATCTTTGCTTAGACGTGTCTATCCTTAATCTACCTCTTTCTCAGTAAACATATTCTTTCTCCTGATCCATACCTTGGTTGGTAACATTCCCACTCACCCAGGTCTTACAGATTGAATGATTGTGTCCCCCTCCCCCAAACTCACATGTTGAAATCTTAACCCCTAATGTGATGGTATTAGGAGGTGGGGCCTTTGGGAGGTAAGTAAGCCATGAGAGTGGAGCCCTCATGAATGGGATTAGTGTCCTGAAAGAAACCCCAGGGGCACCTGAGTGACTCAGTTGGTTACGTGTCTGCCTTTAGCTCAGGTCATGATCCCAGGGTCCTGAGATCAAGTCCCACATCTGGCTCCCTCCTTGGCAGGGAGTCTGCTTCTCCCTCTAACCCTCCCCCCTGCTTGTGCTCTTTCTCTCTCTCATGATTTCTCTTCTCCCCTCCACCACATGAAATTACAGTGAGAAGATGGCCATCTATGAACCAGGAAGCGCACTCTCTTCAGACATTGAATCTGCATGTACCTTGATCTTGGGTTTCCTAGATTCCAAAACTGTGAGAAGTAAATGTTTGCTGTTTAAACTACTGAGCCTATGGAGTTTTTGTTATAGCCATGGAATAGACTAAAATACCAGATGATTAATTTTGGAGTCAATTTCCACTCCCTATCTCTTCCCCAAGTCCAAGCAATCATTAAGTCCTGTCAATTCTAATTCCCTACTCTGATGGTTTTAAAATATATCCACAAATTCTTTGACATTCCTCCTATTAAGAAGTGGGTTTATAGCTCTTTTCCTTGAAACTAGACTTCTGTGACTGTTTCAACCAATAGAGTGACTCCATGTGACTTTCCAAGCTAATGCATAAAAGGTGATTCAGCTTCTGCCCTGCTCCTTGGAACATGTCAGCAAAAGGCCTCCATGTTATGGGAAAGCCCAAACTAGCACATGTGGAGGAACCACATAGAGAGGCCCCGAGACTGCAGGAAAAGACAGATGCTTGGCTAGCTCTCAACCGCTCTACCTCTCTGCTTTTTAGGTTTCAACCACCACCTGACTACAACTGTGATAGCCCCTTCCTAGATAGACCACCTAGCTGAGTTCTCTCAAATTCCGACCCACAGAAACCATGAGAGGTGATAAAATATTATTGTTTTTAGCCATTAAGTTCTGGGGTAAATTGAACATAGCAATAGAAACTGGAATGCAAATTATCCATCTCTCCTCCGTTCCTAGGTCAGGCCCTCATCACCTTGCCTGGCCCAGTGATTGGCACACAGGAGGCCCCATCAGCTTTTTTGGCCGAAGGGAAGTCAACTCCATGAGCGCAGGCTTTGTGGGTGGGGTTAGGATCTTAAATCTGGTTAGTCCAGAATTTTGTGAGGATAGATTTCTCCTTACATTGCAAAACTGTTAATCTATGACCTAGATGAATCGGAGAACTGGGATGAGATCCATACCTCTATCATAAATGAAACAAAGGGAAGAGAAAAGGTTTTTTAAAAATAAGCATTATTGAGCCCTATGAGAATGATTTGTTTAGATCGTACAGAGATGTTTTCCCAAAAATGTAGTCTTTCTGTTGTCTTATCAGTTGAAATCAGCCCAATTAAAAATGTAGTCTTTCTGTTGTCTTATCAGTTGAAATCAGCCCAATTACTTAGTCTTTTTTTTCCAAAAGGGCAAAACAAAGACTGTCTTACGTTTTTCTTTTCATCCAGGTGGTGCTCCCCAGTTTCTGTTGGAGACATTTAGGTTTTAACTTCTTTTAATCCTTAGACAATACTTAAAGGATTTGAAGCGTCTGCTTTACACATTCAGTGGGAAACCGCCTTCCAAGTCTTACAGCCTTTTACATGTTCCATTTTTCAATTTTATCTATTGGAATGTAAAATTTCAGCCCTTTTATAAATTGCCTATTAATATTTAATTTCTTATATCATTGTATTGTTACCGGATAACCACAATTGCTACATGGAACAATAACAGAAGATGCATTAACTATCAATAGACGAGGACACGAATAGAGAGCAAAGGTAATAGACATGAAAAATAGTCTGTCAAGCAACGTCGGCCTCAATGAGCGTGAATTTACAGTCGTGTACAGTAGCCACAATGGTTCTCATTGTTGATTCATCCTCTGATTACTCTGTTTGCACTGTAGACAAAATGGTCCAAATGAAGACCAAGATAATAAGTGAACTATCTATCATCTCTTTTATTTTCATTCGAAGCTAGGAGAATTGGCAGAAAGAGAACAGTAAATGGAGATTCCTGCTGGTTCTGTGTCATAGGACTCTTTTAAAACACTGAAGGCGCTGTGAATTATTTAAGACCGAGAATAGAAAGTAGGATTTTGCAATTTTACTGAAGCTTTATGTCAAGTTTCTTACCCATACTCCAACCACAGTAATCTCAGGCTACGATTTTGGTTTTTTGTTGTTGTTCAAAAACTATCAGCACACGAGTGTTTGCTTTCAGTGAAAGGTAGAAATGGCCAAGTCAGGAAATAATGAGAGGATCGGGAAGGGAAACAAATATTCTAGGTGCAGGTTGAGAACTCAGAGGAATATTTTCAGTTAATCAGAGAATCTCTGATTTTAAACCCTTTCTAAGTAATTATACCTGCTTGACGCCTCTACTTGGAAGTCCCATGCTATCTTAAACTCACCGTATTTAAGATAAGACTTATTATTATATTCTTTGCCAGCCATTTTATAACACAACAATACTAACCCTGTTCCTTTTCATCTTGATTTCTCCCTTGCCTTAATGGCACCATGATTTTTTCCGTTACCGGTAACCTTACTCCCCGTTTCTCTGTGTGTTCGCTATATTCAATCTTTGCTAAAAGAAACACATTTACCAAGAGGCAGATGAAGCTTCAGTCCAGGGCCTCTCTTGTACACAGGTGTCTTCCAGGGCAGTGTGTTTTTGTAAAAGCCATATGTTTTTGTGAAATTTGGAAAAATAAGATATTTCAGCTGATGTCTCTTTCCACTCAAACTTCTCCTCAACCACAGTTTTCGTCTTACCAAGTGCCAGTTTGGAGAGTGGGCAAAAGGGATGTTGAATTGAGTTTGGAGATACATTTATTTGGGTTCCGTGGGACATATTTATGTGTTTTGGAGGCAGGATTCCTGTTTATATTTAGTTATTGCTAGCTGTCCCAGTGTAGCGGATGGCTTGCAGTATATTCCTACGGCCCACTGTGCTGAATCACCTGGTTCCCATGACAAAGCAGCAAGGTCAGAGTGTACTCTGCTGTGTGGGTGTGAGGAGAAACACGATGTGACTGTGTGGAACCAGAAGCTAGTCTGGAAAATTCTTCAGGCTCTCAGACAGGTAAAACTGTAAGCAGAGAATTTATTTCTCATTAACACCTGGTCAACATACCGGTTCTCTCCTACTAGGAATATACTCTAAAATGCAGGGTATATGATTATGAATTCACCATACATTTTTTTCTTTCGTAATGAGAATAATGAAAAATAGAATTTATCAGCCTGTGCTTGCATGGCACAAACCCGTAGCAGGACTATAAGGGGGTCTATTACAACTCACGTACTAAAGAAACGTAAGAGAAATGTTTCTCAGGGTATCTAGCTGGCTCAGTCCGTAGGGCATGTGACTCTTGATCTCGGGGTTGTGAGTTCCAGCCCATGCTGGGGGTAGCGATTCCTTAAAAATAAAATCTTAAAAAAAAAAAAAAAGAAAAAGAAAGAAATGTTTCTCAATTTGAAAACAGTCCTAAAAATTTACATGACTTCACCAATTTCAAAGAAACTTTGCTAAACTACCAGTGGAGAAAACCTTTTCAATCAACCATGCTAGAGGAAAGACTGAGTTAACCTTCTATTCCCTCTATGGAAAGTGGTATTATAAAATATTGGTCATATGAAGAGGCAGTCAAGGAGTATGAGCCCCAAATGTCCCAAAATGAGATGTATGGACGTCTGTCAGGCAGTTCTTTTTTAAAGATATGGTTTTTTATGTGTGTGACACTAGTGTTATTTGTCAGATTTCTCAATTTTGTAATTTGTTATGATTTCTTTTGTAGGTTTAGATAAATATACACTCTTCTACTTAGTATTTTATTCTTTTCCTTTAAAAAGAACTCCAAATTATGTAAGCTTCATACCCTACCAAACCTGGATTTGCCCTGGCCCAGCCCTATGGATTCTTCCCCCACGCTGTTTCTTTCTTTCTCTCTCTCTTTCTTTCTTTCTTTCTTTCTTTCTTTCTTTCTTTCTTTCTTTCTTTTTTTTTAAAGATTTTATTTATTTATTTGACAGAGGGAGAGACAGCCAGTGAGAAAGGGAACACAAGCAGGGGGAGTGGGAGAGGAAGAGGCAGGCTCCCAGTGGAGGAGCCTGATGCAGGGCTCAATCCCAGGACTCCGGGATCACGCCCTGAGCCGAAGGCCACCCAGGAGCCCCCCCCGCCACCCCCCGCGCTGTTTCTTGACTCTGTGTCTTCCTTCCATCTGCTACCAACATCACCTTTTTCAGACTTCATTTCTTTTTGGGTATAATCTTGCAGAGTAAGTGCCTAAAGTGGTCCCCACTGCACCTTCTTTTTCTCCTTACTCGAACCCATGCTGCTTCCTGATATCGGCTTACTCTTATTAAGAACAACAAAAGTACAATTTATGTAGTGCCTGTTGGGTACCGGGTACTTTGTATATTTTGTCTTTAATTCCCACATTCACCCTAAGATGTAGGTATAGTACCATTGCTGAGATGAGAAAACCAGGGCGCAAAATACTTCAATAACCTGTCCAAGGTCACAGAGTTACCACATGACAGAGGTGGGATTCAAAACTAGTGCCTCCAGTTCTCCGTCTGCCTATAGCATACGGCTTCCCTCTTTTCTAAAATGCTCAGCTTCTCCCACTGCTTCTGGAAAGCAACTTTAACCTTTGGCCCTCCTCAGTAAGATGCTGGCCTCTCCTTCCAGGCATATGTGTCACCTTTCCCATGTTTATGCCTCGCAATGCAGCTGAATTGAAACCTCTGGTGGTCCCCAAACTGGCACGTCTCCTTGGCATGGCTCCCTCCCCCACTGTAACCCCTTCCTGACTTTCTGGAACTCTTGAATGCCAGTTTCATATGCCATCTCCATAGCCTCCCACATGGGTGTCATTGCTCTTTCTCTAGCTCCCAAGGACTTTGGTTTTGCTGCAAGAGATTATAGGACTTATTCTACTTGTTTTCCTATAAGGAACAGGGGCACTCATCTGAACATTGTTGCAACATCTCATGCTATAGTTTGCTTATTTCATCAATGGCCTAGACGTTTTCCAAATTTCTGCATAATCTTAGTAATTTCCTTGTTGAATGGCTACATATCTTATTTTTTTTACATAGCTTATTTAAATATTTCTTTATATTTAGATATTTTTTGTTTCAGTTTTTGCTTGTGTTTTTGTTGGTCGTTGCTTGTTACTGTTCAAGTCAGAACACCCTTGGCATATAGATTTCTTTCCTCTATGGAATTATTTGCTCAGGATAAAATTCTGGAAATGGTATTACAGATTCAGAGTGCATGGACCTTTCATGACTCCTAGAGTCCTGATGCTTTTCAAAGATTTGCATAATCTACATTGTAATTAGTGGTACAAGATTGTACTAGTTTCCCCTGGCCAGCATTGGATGATATTATTTAACTTAACGATATTATTTAATTTTCTGTTTTTGCTACTAGCAATTTGTTCCCTTTGATTTTTTTTTTTTTTGAGGTTGAGTATTTTTTGAAATTGGGGCCAGAGGAACAGAGGGAAACCAGATGAATTATGTGACCAGATGAATAAAATGACTTCAAATTTTTAAAATTTTAAGATCAATGGGGGAGGAAAGACACATTGGGAGAACGGTTCGTGAAGAAGTTGATACAAATTGTAAAAATAATCTGATGCACAAATGTATCAATGTCTTCAAACCCACACAATTATTACCTGACAATCAGGCTCAGTTGGCTGATTGGCTGAAGATTTGCAGATGCAAATATTACTGCTACACCAGATGTGTAATTGGACAGCCACTGCCAATTAAGCAAGGCAGCAAATTGAAGGGGTCCGGGAGATAATTGATTCTCCAAATTAGTAACTCAATTGGTCAAAATTATAATACCTGTTGAAGTTACTTTAAATTATGCTCTAATAGTAATTAGAGGCTTTGCCTCATGTTCTATGAAATATTTCCCTTTGCCGATGAAGTACTAAGGGACTGGTAATTTAGGCAAATAAATGATGATTGCCTGATCAAAGTCGTTAAATTAATATAAAATGTAATGGTAGTAAATTCTCCGATAAAAGAAAATGGCTTAATATCTCTATAGGGAGGTGGCCAAAAATACATTTTGCAAATATTTGGATACATTTTTCATAAGGTCCAGCAGCCCATTCCATTTTGCAGGTTTTCTTGATAGGTTCATAGACCCATCTTTTTTCTTTTACTATGGCAATAAGTAATTGTGTCTATTCCATGCCTTTGTCATACCTAATTGCCACTTTATTGTTCCCGAAGGGCAATTGGACTAAGACTTCTAAAAAGCTGAATTTAAAATGACTAATAAGGATTAAAAGAAGGAACCCAGAGAGCGCAGAGCCATTGCAGCCTGATACTGTTTCCTAGAGTTGTATTTTAACATAATTAACAATAATCACACATTGTTGAGAGAGCAACTGTGCTTTCTCAAGATCTAAACTCTAAGAGCCACACATGCACTCTCATTTGTGACGTAGCATGTTGTGATTCTCTCAGACACCTTTGGCTAACTTTCCCATCCAACACTGTCATTTATTTAAAAAAATAAAATTATCCCGATGTTGCCCAGGATCCACGAAGGAAAATGAGTCTGAAATAGAAAAAGTCACATCTCCACATCCTGGGAATTCCATTTAATATGCAGCACTCAAGAGTGTGAGAGGATTTTTGGCTTCTTCTTATTGCGGCTCCTGGTTGCTTTGTAGAAAGAAGATCATGACCCGGTCTATGCATCCGAGAACAGAGGGTCTGGAGAGTACTCACTTTCTCACTAAAAGGAAAAATTGTAAGTACCTACTAAAATGCAAGAAAAATTGTAAGTACCTACTAAAATGCAAGTTCTGCAGCAATGATACTTTTGCAGAGATAAATAATTCCTCTGCTTTGAACAAAAGTTATGGTCGAAATTGTTCCCAGGACTTTTGAATACGTGAATACAACCTAAAAGTGTAACCCTTTGCTGGTACAAAAGTGGTATAAACACTGCACATGATTTTTGGAACATTTTTTGGCAAAGGCAAGTTTCTCCTGGATGCTGGGTAAGTGCACGAGGAAGGAGGCTATACTTTCCGTGTTTAGAACTTGCTAAGAGTTAGTGAATCCGAAGCTTAATCATTGCAACTCCAGTTGGTCTGCCCCAAGTGAAACACAAAATCGTATTTTAAAGGGGTGAGTAGATGCTTTAAAAATGTTTTCAAAATAAATGTTCTGAATGTCAGTTTGATTTCGGGGTTAAATTGCCTCTAAATTACCAGTTCTAAAATCGCATTTCAAAGCTTTGGGAAAGCCTGTCTGGGGCCTGTCTAGACCTCAGAATTGGCCTGGTTTGTTTTAAGGTTTCAACAAGGCCCTGGCCTGCTGTGTTTGTCTAATGCCAGGGGAGAGACATGTGTGAGACGTGATGCTGATTTCTGAGGTACTGTTGTGGTTTTGTGTGTGTGTGTTTTTTCTTCATTATACTCTGTATGGAAAAATAATTTGAAAGATGATATCATGGTATATTTCTGGAATTGCATCACCCCTTGGCTTCATCACTTCTTAAGTGAAGCAGGACAAAGTGGTGGATCGCAACCAACAAAGAGGGAGGAGAGACCTGGCTTCTAGTCTGACACCATCACCCCCCCTCTGTGGAACTCCAGAGAAGTCACTCAACCTCTCTGTGCTTCATTGCTAAAACGAGAACATTTGGGATATAGACTCTCCACAGTCTCTCTGTGTCTATGCTCCTATGATATTACAAAAAGCGCTGACAGGTTTTCTACATTTATTGTATGCTTTATGTTTTTACTGGAAAACGAACTAACAATTCAGCACTAATTATATACCAGGCAGGTCTAAAACTTCGAATGGACTTAGCAGCTGGGCAGTCATGAGTTAGTAAGTAAGGGTTTATGGACACTCAGAAGCTCATGCAGTTAGGACACCAAGCCAGTGGGGTTATACATCTGTCACAATCGGTGTGATGAAAGATTCAAACTGAATATACACTTTTAAAACACAGACCCACGTTGGCTATTTTTAAAAAAAATAAAGTTTTGGAGAGAACCAGAAACATGGATCAAATCAATGAGCTCAGACCTTAGTGGTTCTGCTTTGCATGCATTTGACAGGTGGAACATTCACAAATAGGTACGTTTAAGCCCCCGTCAGGGCTGGATTGTGTCATGGTCTGGTATGTGTGACTTCTACCTTTCTCTAATTACTGCTTCAGCAGCACCTGCACTACAGATGGAGCCCTGTGGGTCTAGAGAGCCCACCTCACACCGAAGGGATGAAGGAACCCCTCATATCCGTTGCCTGATCCTTTCCAGTTGGACAAAGCGAGTGGGTCAGTCATTGGGGGCTGGCGCGGTGGGCGTCCTCCTGGGCCCTGTCGTCCCAGCCAGCAGAGGGGTTCCCTCCCAGCCAGCAGCCAGAGCTGTTCGCACATGAGTTTTGAGCAAGGAGGTTCACAGCACACCACAGGCCTACTCCTTCTGGCACCTCCATCCTACTTCATGCCATTCTCGCTCTGAGAGAAAACAACCGCGTCCAGAGGGAGACATGTTTTCAGTCTCGACTCAGGAAAGGGGAGATAAAGTCTTTTCAGGTAATTGAGAAAAGCATTTCTTTCAAATAGTACGATGTATTAAACAGACTCATTGGCAAGTTGTTAGACTCTCTTCTTACAGACCCATTCGGTGATGTGAATTTTCTCCCAAAATGTATCCTTGAAACTCTGTTTCATAAGAGAATTGACTATAGAATGAAAAGTGAATGAAATCCGTGAGAACGTGCTTTACTTTTTTAAGAAATTTAGGTGAGATTCACGTCACATACAACCAACCATTTTAAAGTGTGCAGTCCAGCGCCCTGCAGTGCGTTCTCGATCTCACGCGACCATCACTTCTCTCTGGTTTTGAAACTTGTTCCATCACCCCGAAAGAACACCCCACACCCATTCAGTCGTGACCCCTCATTTCTGCTTCCCCCATCTCCCAGCAACCTCAAGTTCACTTTCCATCTCTGTGGATTTGCCTATTCTGAATGTGTTTTACGTTTTGAAGAGCTACTTCTATTTGAAAGTACTCAGCCCCAAAGGACATGGAAGAAAAGAGCATGGGTCTGAAGAGAAAGGGTCCTGGGATTATTAAATATTTACCTGTCGGGGCCTCCAGCTTCCTTCCTCCTGAATTACAACCACCTTCAGAGCACAACAGGCTGCCGACCAGTCAGGGGGGAAGAATGATGTCCATTTAGAGTTCCCGGAAAGGCGGAAGTGGAACTGAATAAAATGGTTTTGGTTGGAATCTGGCCACATTCAAGGGCTAATTAACGGGGGTTATGAACAAAGCGAGGAATGTGCTCCTGGCCGCCATGGAGTTATCAGTGTAAAGTATGGCCTGTGAGTTTCCTAACCCTGTAGAAGGACGCCCTTGTGCTCCATCCAACATACCGAGTCTGTGAAGTGCTGAAGAAACTGGACTCTTGGAAAGGGATGTGTAGTCTCTTATTCATTAGCTGAGAGGTTGGTGCTTAAATCGGCAGGGACCTGGATACCTGACTCTTTTGATCTTAAATCTCAGAGAGCAGTGGCTCGGTGAGAGGGATCTGTGTGGCAGCCATTCTGAAGCTTCAAAAAGCAAAAGAAGAGATCATTTACCTTTTCCGTCTCCTAACTCCGACAGGTACCGATTCTGACAGTTGAACTGAAGAGACTTCTGTACAGGTGCAAAATGAGAAAAACAACTTTGTGGATGAATAGAAGCGGCTCTGGGGTCTTGTTTCTTCCTTAACTATTTTACAAACCTGGGACCTCTGGGAATGCTAGGCGGGGAAAAGAATGGGAAAATGAAGACAATGACCCCAAAATGATGCCCTCAGGCATCATTCTTCAGAGAGTGAAACAAGTTTCCAAATACCTGCCTGTGTTTCAGGACCATTTAAAGAATCTTAATAAACTCACCCCTATTTCTTTATTATTCCACCCCTCGTCATTTTTTCCCCTCTAGAGTTGAGTACCAAGTTGCATTGCACATGGAAATGCATGGGTTTCATCCAAAAGCTGTGAGTTTTCTTAGGTGAGCTCTTTCTTTACTCACATAAAGTAGCATTGTACATAAAAATGTAAAAATTTCCAGCCCATGATTTTTTAGAAGTTACTTGCCTTCGCCAGTAAATTTCTGCCTAGGTAACTCAATAAATGAAAATTCTATTCTTCGCCATCTAGCTTTTAAATTTTGACAACGGTAAGCATTCACTGGAATTTGCTCTATGGCACGGGGCCTAAAACAGTGTTTTAAGAGAAAAGGGAAAGATACAAGCAAATGGAAATGGAGTTTGTTTTCCTACTTTTGAATTGGGAGAGCAGCCATTTTGCATTTCCTCAAAGTCTTGAAATAAGTGGGGCAGGTTGGGATGGGTCTGTACCTGGCAAGAGGATAAGGGAGATGAGAAGGCTGTCTATGGGGGTTCCCTGAGCCAGGCTAAGGCAGGGCAGGTAATGAGTATCTGAATAGAGAAGAGCTTATTGGAGGTTGTGACTATCTCCCCTACTGGAAATCTCAGAAAAGCCCAGGTATGGATTTGGTGGAAGGCAGAGCTGGCTCCACGAGTGCTCGAATTGCGTGGTGGCACAAGGTCTGGAGCTCAGGGTGCGCACTTGGTTTAAGGTTCTGCTGTCAATATCTCGAGATTCTCTCTTTCTCTTGCTCTCTCTCTCTTTTTTATTCACAAATATTATATGCAATTACGCATACCTATATTCCAAATAGCACAGCATAACCTTAATAAGCAGAAACTACTGTATGTGCAAAGCCCTACAGACATCAATACACTAGTCATAGATTTTAACATATACTTTTCAGTCTAAAGAGAAAGTGGATACAAAAATAAGGTAGACTGTAGAGGACATAAACAAGTTTAATAACATTTATCTTATGGCTATATATCAAACTTTATTTTCCCAACACCGGGAATGATATTCTTTTTCTTTCTTATTTAAACGAATTTTTAAATTTTGTTTATAATTTTATTCACCACTCTGTAACTGGCACCTAGAAATAGATCTGGTACATATTTAGCATTAATAAATACAGTTTGAGTGAATGAATGAATAACAGGACCTGCAACCATCTTTTTGGTATTTTTTTTTAACATTTTGAACTCTCAATAATTTTGGTTTTGAACTTGTGTTTTATATATAAAGTCTGATGGACCATGGAGCATGTGCCTAAGCATTCACGCCATGTTCACGTTCACTGTTCCTTATACCCCCATTTTCACAGGGGCTCATGATGCCTCCTGAGCACAAAAGTCTGGTGGACCCCCCAATGCGTGGGAGTTCAACACGAGAAAGTGAGTACAGAGGCAAGCATCATATGCCTATACTGACTAAGCCCCAAGAGACCAGCCTTTCCATTTGAAAACCTCCTTTCTAGAACTTGCTTCAACTGCAGAAGGAAGTGGAGTTCTAGGATACATGGATGCCCAAGGATTGTGTTGTGTGCTCTGTTATCTGTGCCCTTCCCTGTCAGCCTGACATAGAAATGATGATGTAAAAACAAGGAGACAAGGGGAAACCGTAGTTCCTTTTCCTTTCAGTCCTCCCTCCTCCTCTGTCGGCCAAAGCCAAAGGTAGAGTGTTGGTAGAATATGTGCTTATCAAGAAGGGAAAAAACCGGGGCGCCTGGGTGGCGCGGTCGTTAAGCGTCTGCCTTCGGCTCAGGGCGTGATCCCGGGCGTTCTGGGATCGAGCCCCGCATCAGGCTCCTCCGCTGGGAGCCTGCTTCTTCCTCTCCCACTCCCCCTGCTGTGTTCCGTCTCTCACTGGCTGTCTCTCTGTCAAATAAATAAATAAAATCTTTAAAAAAAAAAGTGAAAAAACCAGTCCCAGTCATCTTGTGTAGCACTTTCACTGTTCTAGGAAGAACAGAATACCTATGCATGGATGAAGTACAAACTATGAATTGTGTAATTCTGGTGATTCCACATACAAGTTCAACGATCTTATATTTTTATTGAAAACTGTCATTGCACAGTATAAAGAACTGTAAAACTCATGCTAATCATTCACATTTTTAATTTTTCTTGATTTAGGACAGCATATGGTAAATAGGAACACACCAAATAGAGAGACTGAGAAAGGGAAAAGCTTTATAACTTAGTACCTCTAGTTCTCCCTGGTTTTTGAACAGGGACCCCCACGTTTTCATATTGCAGTGGGACAAATAACGTAGGTGGTCCAGGGGAAGGTGTGCAGGTAGAGTGCTGGGGGGTTGGAGGACTAGCTGAAACTGTAAAGCTGATCTAATTTTATTTTATTTTATTATTTCTTTAAGATTTTATGTATTTATTTGAGAGAGAGAGAGAGTGGGAGAGAGCATGAGCAGGGGGAGGGACAGAGGGATAAGCAGACTCCCTGCTGGGTGTGGAGCTGACTTGGGGCTCAATCCCGGGACCCTGAGATCATGACCTGAGTGCCCCTGATTTAATTTAATTTTTAAAAATGACTCTAAGTTGCTTGATTAAGGCAACTCCTTCCTTTTTCTTAATAATTTCCTGAATACCAAGTACCATGCTTCTCTTACAAAGCTCTTTGCCCCTCTTACACTTCCATGAGATAGGCGCATTTGAAAAATGAGAACAGTTCTGCTCCAAGTTGTGGCTTGTCCTTGGGGTCTCCTCCCAGGGCTGCTGCAAAGGCTGAGTGCTTCTATTTCTCTGTTCTTGCCACTGAGCGTGGCTGCTTCCTCGGATCCTCAAGCTCCAATTTGTTACTTTATGGTGCATTAAAAACTTTTAAGAAAAGTCTTCAAGAGCACAATAATAATATAAGTTTTCTAAAAAGGTAATGTGGGGTACCTGGGTGGCTGAGTCGGTGAAGCGTCCGACACTTGGTTTTGGCTCCGGTGATGATCTCCGGGTCGTGAGATCAAGCCCCAAGTGGGGCTGTATGCTCGGTGCAGAGTCTGCTGGAGATTCTCTCTCTCTCCTTCTGCCCCTCCCCCAGCTCACATGCTCTCTCTCTCTCAAATAAATCAGTAAATAAAATCTTTAAAAATCAATAGATAAAAATCAAAACATAATGTAAAAAGGCCAAAAAGAGTCACATTGGCTATTTTTTCCCAAAGGCCTCAAACGATAATCAGATATTATTATAATTGTGGGTGTCATTAATCATGTCTTGCATTTGTTTTCCTATTTGTAACTGTGGGGTTTACTAATCTCAGAGCTATGATACTTTCTATAACTGTAAGTGGAAGCCGTTCCCTAGGTTTGATTTGTTAGTCTTCTCGTCTGCTGTTAATTTAGTGGTTCGTTCTACGTATTTTACAAAATCCGACCCTTGCAAAACAAGCCTTGGCAATTTAGCTCCACATATACTTTAAAACTTAAGAAATGGCTGATGTGTTTCATTGATATTCTTTATTATTCATTTGACTTACAAAGTATAGAGGCATGGAAATTGCCTGTCAGTTTTACTACTGAAAGCTCTAGCTACTCTTACTTAAGATTAAAGTCATTCTTTTTATAATCACTCGCTTTCCTCTAAGAAAATTCTCTGCGTGGGGGGAGCTCTTCAGTGGAGAAGGATTCTATGTGGACTCCCAGCCCTTTAACCTAGATTATGGTAGGATGTTTAAGTCAGGAAATGACATATCAGGGCAGGAATCAGTGGTTCTCCCCCCCAAGTCTATTTTAAAGCACTTTCCATTTTAAATATAGCAATAAAATATCAGCCTCGAAATGTCTGATAAGGATAAAAGCCATAGATCCAAATCCAATCTAAATCTGACACTGCCAGGAACAAGAATTCACATTGGTAAGTCAGGACTCATTTATGGGGCCATAAATGGGTGGGCCAGCCATAATTTGGGTATTAAACTTGTAAAATATATTGATGGTATGTAAGAGCTAAATAAATAATTTACTACAAGAAAATTGGAAATCTTTACATGGCACTTAATTGACCAGTGGGTCTCACAGATTCTGGATGGCTCCTTGCTTTGCATTCGTGCTTTGCCCAGGCTAGATTTTTCTTTTCCTTCCTTCAGTTTAATTTCCCTCTGCGGTGAATGATCACAAGTTAGTACATTTCTGAAAACACACACCCGTTTCCATTTAAAATTCTGCCAATCTATTACACGCCTTTGACAATTTCATTTACCTTGTAAGAGGATAAACGTACCATATACTCTGTTCTGGGATTAGACAAATTTCTTTCTGGCCCCCAAAAGCCTCTTCAGTACCACATCTCAGATGCCTGTTCCAAGCACAGAACAGGAGGGGTTTCAGTGAGATGCTTTAAAGTATTTACTGTATCCTTTTGTTTGGTATTTGGGGAATCTGTCGAATAGGGAGAAAAATGAGGTTGGAAAACTCTGTCACTGCCTTCCATACATCGATGAGATGCTTAGTATGGTTGGGGAAAAAAAAGGAGAAATAAAATAGGGAAACTCAAACTAAGGCATTGTGACTTATGTACACGTACCCAGAAAAACAAGCAGATCTCTTGACATCCTACAAACATATTTACCCTAAGGTAATCATACCTCATATGGATAGAGCAATGACGTGTTTCAAAGAGTTTCGTATGTTTTATCTCCTCAACTCTAGTGATATTCCTCCAAAGTAAGCAGGATGGGTGTTACAATACTCAGTTTTACTAGATGAGAGAATAGAGGTTTGGGGAAGTTGGGCCTTGCACAAAGAAATTTGTACAGTAAACAATTAGGCTGGAGCCTAGAGCCCAATTCTTCCAAATCCCAGATTGGCTCTGGTGTAGAGAGTAATTTTGTACTTTCAGGTACACACAATAGAAAAGCCAACTAAAACATGCTTAAACAATCAAGAGTTGCATTGGCTCATATAATGGAAAGACCAGAGGGGGCAGGCTTCAGACTTGGTTCCATTCATGTTTTGACTGTTTCTATGCAGTCCTTTCTCCTCTGTGCCCTTCAGGCTGCTGACTTTGATTTCCAGCTGGCTTTCCTCACACCCTCGGAATGGTGGTCAGTAGCAATTGGGGCAGTATGCTTCCTAGTTCACCCCTAGCAAGAAGGAGAGTCTGATTTCCCCAGTGTTTCTTAAAAGTAAGGTAAGACATTCTAGACACTTCCAGAGGCCTTTATTCCTTCTCCAGAAGTAGAACACATGACTCCCTCCATCAGTGATGGAGAAAAGGCCGCGGGATGACTACAATTGGCTTAATCTAATCTAATCTAATCTAATCTAATCAAAGCCAATCCTGAGTCTCATGGAATATTTGGGGAAAGGGAGCATACCTGAACAAAATCGGGGTTTTTGTGGAAAGGAAGAAGTAGAAATGGGTCAACAGAATCCTGTGAATTAGGTAGCCAACAAACTCGAAAAAAATCCGTGTGTTTGCTATGGAAGAAGGCAGCAAGAAGAGATGATTTTAATTGGTCAGAGGGATTCACCAAAACCAAATTCTGTTGTTTCACTCTCTTTTATCTATTTCCTTATTTTATTTCCACAGCAACATCCCTGTTATCCCACGTGGCCTCTGCTTACCCACGGCACGACATAGGGCTATTCGCGGGCACGATCCCTGTGTATCACCCTTAGGAACCCGGGGGGTTTGGCAGAAGCCTTCAATCCCCCAGGAGCCCTAACTTAATTCTATGCTAGATCCCATATTAAAAGGGAAAACAGACAGGGAAGTTAGTCAGATGGA
This sequence comes from Ursus maritimus, assembly GCF_017311325.1. Classification (NCBI taxonomy): domain Eukaryota; kingdom Metazoa; phylum Chordata; class Mammalia; order Carnivora; family Ursidae; genus Ursus; species Ursus maritimus. The sequence goes on along the minus strand of NW_024425563.1, from coordinate 47,531,860 downwards.
ATCCTATACAATTCCAAGAGGGAAAGCAGATGAGAGATCATCGTTTTCCCTGAAATGAGGCCTGGCAGTCTAAAATAGTCATAAATGTGTTGTAAGGTCGTTTATCAGCAATGTGGTCTTCTTACACCAAACTACTGTCCCAACTACTACTCCATTCAAAAGAGCAGGGCCCTATAGCTAACTCGATCCTATCTATCTTCCCTGACAATGGCCTTATTTAACAGTACGTATCATGGAGCTTTTATTTTCCTGTCTGGAAGAGTCTCTGGTGTTGCAAATATGTAAAGTCTTCCTTATAGAAGGGGCCCGCCTGTCACTCTGAAAGTGGGCGACACCGATTAGCTGCAAAGCCAGGATGGGCCCCACACACCGGGACCCAAAGGACCAGACCCTGAAGTACAGGGAACACACAGTGTTTAAAACAGTGCTCACTGGAGATGATGAGGACGAGAAAGCCAGGCAGGCATTGATAACATCACGTGTTTTCAGGAGAGGATTCACTGAAGCAAGGGGAAGTACTTTCCGTGAAGGCATAGGGCCCAGGTAGATTATAAAAAGCAAAGAACACGATTCTAAACCTCAAACACTGTGTTTTTAAAAATGAAGCTTGAGGCTTAGTTACTCATGGGTGACTAGCAGTCCTAGTGAGATAATTCGCAGGGCCCGGTGCAAAATGAAAATATGGGCCCCTCATTGAAAAATGAAGAATTATAAGACAGTGACACAGAGCATTAAATCAAGCATGGGGCCCTTTTAAGCGTGGGTCCCTGGGGCTGTACAGGTCTCAGGTCCACGGAGCCGGTCCTGTGACAACACTCTTTAAAGTGACGGGACATGTTTCTATCATTATTTACTGTCTATATTTCTTAGATCTAGTGATTTTCTTCCCAAGAGCGCAGAATATAGAAAACTAAATTGTTTGGGTATTAAGAATTGTTTTAATTGGAGAGACTGAGCTTAGAAGGAGATTTAAGAGAAGCTGAGATTGAATAAATAAAATTGTTGTTTTCACTCTGGAGTCAATCTTGGTTTGCTGGAGTCAAACCTTGTTTGATTCTGCTTTAATCCCTGAATGGGCTTAGGGGGATCGCCTGCATCTCAAAGTCTTAGTCTCACTGTAAAACAAGGAGAATTCTAGTACCTACCTTAGTGGGCTGCTGTGGGGATTAAATGCAATATTCAATGTTAGCATAATGCTGACTCATGGCAGTTGCTCCATAAATGTTAACAATTGCTGTAATTATTCCCAGTTCCAAGGAGAAGGGATGGTTGAGGACTGGGAATCCTCCAAGCACGCCTTAGTGTTTGCAGGGTCAAGCTGTGTTGTCTTCACCTGAGCTTAGTTACCACTAGAAATGTTTTAAGTGTCTTTTTTTTTTTCTGAGAATATGCTCTTTAATTGTAGAAATTTTAAAAAATATTTTTAAAATGACATTTACTCATGGATTGATCATTCAGGGACAACTGTATTTTACATATTTTCGATTGCATATAAACGTATCAAAATGAATCCTCGGGTGTCTACAGTTTTCTACCCTGTTCTTCACTACCACTCACCGTGAATAGCGCTTCATGACATGAATACAAACTCATGTTAAGTGGTCTTCAAAAATTTCTTGTGACAGCTTAATTTTACATTGGGCAGATGTTCCCTACTTTGTTTTCCTATCTCTTGGACTTTTAAGTTGTTTCCAATTCTTCCCTATTATAAATTACACTGCTATGAGTGACCACGAGCAGATAGCCCCGATCACCTCTCTGATATTCGTCCTCAGAGAAGAGCTCTCCCTTAGAGCAGAGTAAGGAGCAGGACGTTAAGCCTCTTGATATGTACTTCCAAAAACATTGTACCAGTTTCTCTCCCATTGGATGTGAAAGGAGGGGGGCGGGTTCTGTCCCCTGACACCCTTACCAGTAGCAAGCATCCTCATCTTGCAAACCTCTGACCATTTTATAGGCACAAAATTGATTGCCGTGTTTATGGTAATTTGTTTGCTTTGATCAATAGCAAGGTTGGATATGTTTTAATGTTTATGGAGTATTTGTATTACTTTTTGTAAATTTTAAGTTCATGGCTTTGTCAATTTTTCTACTGGGGAGTTAGGTTTGTGCCTTAAATTATTTTTAATAATGTACCCCCCAATTCTTGCACCTTCCCCTAATAATGCATCTCATCTGCATCAGGTAGTTTTCTGCAGCAATGTATTTTACTTCCGAAAACATGTAGGACCAGAGCAGAGTATGAGACGGTAATGGTAAGATGGTAAGGTAACTGACTAATGTAGCCACAGACAGCTCCTTTGACCATCACCGTCATGTTAGATGAAACTTGTCTTTCTAAAAAATTACAGTACTAATAGAGGGCAATCATTCTATATTTTACATGATTTTTGAGAAGCCAAGGGATTATCACCAAAATGTGAATAATAATTTTTTTTCTGCGTGTTGGGGAAACAGGTACTTATTTTACTTTATTCCTTGTACTTCCCAAAATTTCTATCCTGAACACATTACTTTTTTAGTCTCTCTTTTATTGTAAAAGTAAACTATAAAATAAATCCAAAGATGTGATAATCAGAAGACACTATAATATTTTTGCTCCTTATGAGTTAGCAGAACTGAAATTTCTTGCCAACGAATTATTTGACTAATTACAAGTGAGCTTTGTAGGCAAATTGCTTTTTTTAGTGTTTCCCTACTCAGGTCTTGTAGATGCCAGCTAGCAAAGCGCTCCCAGGGAGGGGTGCCACGCCACCGCAAAATTTGTGTCACCTGGATGTGAGGTCAGATCCACATGGCCTCATATTGGTTGTATGACCCTGGGCATTAATGTGCGTGTGCCTCAATTTTGTGTCTTTTAAATGAGGACAACAATATCTTTCTAATAAGGTTGCTGTGAGAAGTAAATTAGACCATAGACGCGGTGCCATGCCTACTTGAATGGATAAATTGGATTTAACTAGAGCACTGAAAGTCAAGTCCATGGAGGCCTTATTGTATGCCTCTTACACCTTCACCCCCAGTGAGTGATGTCCAGGCACAAAGGTCACTGTGATCACACCTCCCTGCCTACTGGGGTCTCAAGGAGAGAGGTCTGATGTGGCTGTGTACAAGTACATCTCTCTCTCTCTCTCCCCCTCCACCAAGTTCCTCCCTGGCTTATCGTCTCTCTGTCTCGCTCTTTCTCCCATAGGACACACTCACACACTCTAACCTCAACAAGTTGTGCGTGATGGAGGTATACATTAGTTTATTCCTTTCAACTGATTTTCATTTTACGACACATGGTTGTAACCACAAGTATGGTTAAGACAACTAATTGGATGAAGATTGGTGGCAATCAATGAAAAGCTTAAATTAAAGAATGTGTGCCTTTTAAATGCAAACACATTACTTTTAAGCATATTTTATGACTGGAATTAAGCATTAGAAAGAAGAGGTCCTACTGGGCCTGCTTGAATCAACAGACAGACTCACTGGGATTAAGGCAGAGGCCCATGGCTGCAGTGAGGTGGCAGAAGTCCTTAAAATTACATTTTGGCCAAGGAGATGAGTGGGCCCTATGAATCTTAATACAAATTCTGCCTATCACACAGGAAGAATTACAGGTCTAATGCTGCTAAGGGGAAACAGGCATTCTCATATTCTACCAGTAATGGGTAAATTGATACTGTCTTCTGGAGGGCATCAAACCCATTGTGCATCATCAGTGAAGATACTTTAGATGCAAGTAATAGAAAACCTAGACAACAATGACTTAACTAAGAAGGATAATTATTACCTCACATAGCAAGATGTCCAGAGAAGAGAGAGTTTCAGGGATGGTTAACTGAATGGTTCAATGGTCACAGGGGCTCTGTGTCTTTCTGCTCTGCCTTCCCCAGCATGTGGGGGTGGTCCTCATGATTAATTCCTCATGGTTGCAGGATGGCTGCAGCAGCACTAAGCATCACAGACTCACTCATTCAACAATGTACAAAGGCTGGAAGAAAGAATACCCCTTTCTAGTGTCCTTACTTAAGAGGAAGAAAACTTTCCAGAAGCCCCTCTGCTCCACTCTGAAGTTTTTTCTCACATGGCTCATTGGCTAGAATCATATTACATGCCTATTCCAAACCTATCTTGGCAAGGAGAATGAAATTACATGATTGGCTTGGGGCTAGGCAGAGATTTGGCCTACTCTGGAGCACAGACCCTCTCAATATCTGAATCAGATGTGAGTTCGATGAACAAGGAAAAAGTTAATGAAGTCTTGCTGTCAGGCATCAATAGGGTCTGCGGTCTTCTCTGAGACAGTGCTTTCTGGTGATTTTTACAACATAGCACACACTGGAAATTCTAATATTTACATGGCACACCAGAGTAAATTGGAAGGGGTTGGGGAGCTTCTATGGGGCTTGGTGAAAATAATCCCTACTTTTTTTTTTTATGGTATATAATTAGGATACGAAAGATAAAAAGTACTAAGAAAGATACTAAACATTAAATTTGTATAAAACTTACAAATAGAACATTTCCAAGTTTTAAGAAACTTGAGCTTGCTTCTATAGACATTTTTTTCTATTTCGGATTTTATGTTCGAAATGGCTATATTTAACACCTAATCAAGACTTTTCTTTTAACGATGATCTTGTCAAACTACTTATAGTCCCCAGAGAAAAACTTTATTCTCAAAGTAGGTGATAAAAAAAATTTAAAACCATTTTTACAACCATTCGGAAATTTTCTACAGTTGCAGATCTATTAAAAAATTTAATAGGTCTTCCTTTTCTTTCACTGACAAATATAATTTTGAAATTTCTTTTATTAACATGATTGAGTTTCAAATTCATTTGAACTTTTTCATGGCAAGTCTTTCAAAATCATGACAAAGGTCTCATGTGCCCATGCAATGTGAGAGCAGAGGGGAGTACGTAGCCCAGGAGCTGCTGGAAGGGCTTCCCAGCTACAGACGGAGAGAGGTGCATGGGGTACGTGAAGAAAATGGTCCCCACTTGTACACTGTTGGTACAGCCATTATAGAAAACAGTATGGATTTGATCTGTGGTTGTTAAAAACAAAATTCTTATTGGCTTTATTCAGTAATTGATGAATCGGGCTGTATCCAATCTTGCAGATAGGAAGGAGCTTCTAAGAGTTCTCCAAGGCAAGAGATGGTACAGGCAGAAAGGCACAGGAACAAGGAAGTTGTGCTGGGCAAAAAAAATGGATTGGTTATCTCAAGGTTACTTTCCTTATAGGGGATGTCAGGGGTCTATCAAGCAGATTACTGAATACTGATCAGGTGGTTCGTGATTAATTGGGATTTATCCCAGATTCAACTTCTGGGAGAACTGTAAGTCTTGGTTTGCTGATGTGGGGTTTATCACACTAACGACTCCATTTTGGGCCTATTGTCTTGTTTTAAACATGATGACAGACTTGACCTCAAGGGTTCTGGCTCTAAACACTCTCCTCTCCTCACCCTCATGTGCCCCACCTCGTTGTCCTTTCACATTATCTATCTTCAGCAGGTCAGGGTCAATCTCATCCCTACCGACTCATGATAGAACTTTCTGAGACTTGCTTTGTCTAAGAAAACTGTTGTTATGTCAATAAACATCCTCATTCTTGGGAAATTTTCTCATTTAGACTAACATTCTTTGTAATGAAGCCTATTTTTTTTTTCTTGTTCTTTTCTGAAAAAAGTGGGTGTGTGGGGGGGTAAAAAGAACTATAACTGAATTTATTGAGCATTCCTATGTTCCAGGCTTATTCACATGTCTGTCACTACTTAATCCCCACCCTTTGTGAGGTTAGTACTCTCATAGCCCCAGTTTATAGAAAAGGGAAATTGAGGCACAAGGTGCTAAGTAAACTGGCCCAATGTGATGAAGCAGGGATTTCAGCCCGGGTGGTTGGACTCCAAATCTATGTGCCGAACTCCAACACCACGTTGACTTTAAGGAAAGAGATCCCTGATAATCTACTTTCTTTTTGTACTTGATGTAACTCCTTTATTGTGTGTCTCCAAGTAAATCCAGATGCCTTTGTAGTTTTTCCCAGATCTTACCTCGGTTTACCTCTCTCTCTCTGTTTGTTTTTCTGTCAGCTGCCCTTCAGCAGTAAAGCATTCGGGAACCTGTTTCTACGTTGCTTGACTCCTGGGTTATTACTTCCACTGTGGCAAAACTGTTATACCTAATTTGAGCGTAGACCTCCCCAGTAAGTTTTTTCAGGTCCTTCCTCTTCAAGACCAGCNNNNGGAATTTCCCTCCTATCCTCTGCTCCTTCCCCTCCAGGCAATGCATTTCTACTCAGTAATTCACAATACATGGAGGGCACGTATTGCATGGTGCACTGGGTGTTATACGCAACTAATGAATCATCGAACTTTACATCAGAAACCAGGGATGTTCTGTATGGTGACTAACATAATATAATAAAAAAACATTAAAATTAAAAGAAAATACCAAATTTGGCAAAGAAAAAAAAAAAAGAAATTCACAATACATGAAGACTCAGCCAAACATTATTTTTGAGGCTGCTATAAAATTCCCCAGTATAACGAGAACAAAAGATTTTCTATTCGTTTGAATAATTTTCAGGTTAATTTAATGGAGTAATCAAAATAAAATAATTAAAGTCTAATCAGTCAACTGAACTGGTTTTAAAAGCTTGGAATTCAGGGATGAGGAAATGAATAGGAATAAGTCCAGGCTACAAAGACTAAGAAAAAATGCTTTTGTCATTATTCCTAAAAATCCAGAGCAGTTCTGGGCACAAGACTGGGGAACAGAAACAGGGATTACCCCGTCCAACACAACAGCTTCTTCCTACTTTGTCCCTGGCTATCATCATTGTCTCATGTCCGCTTCTCCTCTGGGGAGCCTTCCCTGATGCCCCCAGGTTGGGCTAGGTGTCCCGCTCAAGCCTCTCCCAGTGTCTCGGATCTGCCTATACTGCTGAAGGGCATGGCCTCCATTCCCCTCCAGGCTGCTGGTCCTTATGGGCAATGACCTGGCCTTGCCCTTCATTGAATCCTAGTCTTACCTAGTAAAGGGACTCATTCATAGATGCACAATGAATATTTAGTTAATGAATTGAGTGAGACCCTTATTAGTGAAGACACTTTTTAAATTTACTTTTTCATTTCTGTAAAAGAGGCACCCTGATCTTCCTATGTTGGTGAACATAATTAGAGTGTTTTTTTCCCCCTGACTTCTGTCCTTTAATTAGGTAGATCATGAAAAATTACAAAGCACTTTTTAAACTGAACTGGTTCGGAATATCCATCCCAATTATTAGCAGCTCCCAAGGATACTACAAAGTGCTTTCATGGTGCCCCCCTTTTCTCACAGATGTTTCCAGAACCTGGGCCCAGAAAGAACGTCTGAGAGGGAAAAACGTGATGGGTTGTTGGGCTGATTTTTCAAGCCAGGTTCCCAGCCAGGCCTTTTTCTTCTACACTTTCCCAGAGATCAAGCCGGTGACTGCTTCCTGCCCCCTGCTAAGCTGGACCCGGGGGTTGATGGTTTTACTATTCTTCAGTAATCATGCAGATTAACAGCTGCGGGTTCAGTAGCTTGAGGCCTCCCTTAAATTGAGAGGGCTGGAGCCACACATTCCACAAGCAGTTGGAAACGTCTCTGCCTTTGGTTCCTTATTATGAGAATGTTACTGTGGCTCTGGGCTAGACAAGGAATAAAGCAATGGTTTTGATGTCTTTTGTTTCATGCAGCCCATAAAAAACCAGCTTTGCATCCCTGTCCGCACTTGGTTTGGGCAGATAGACCCTCTACCACGACAGCCTTTAACTTTTGCTCTCACCTGCAAGGGGATAGCTTGTATATCATGTTTCATTTTATAGTGGCACATAGCCCCCTGCCGAAGCCCACCCCCACTCTCTCCCTGCGAGACCCTGATTCAGGAGCTGAAGAGTATTGCCTCCATTTGGTATCTCTTAAGCTGTGCGGAGTTCCCTGGCCTGCTATGGCTTTTCTTCCATTCAGTAGCCGCAGCTGAATTTGGTGGCCTCCTTTTCTGCCTCCGAGATGATTTTAGGGAATATGTGGAAATCTAAATCTCCTGCTGGTCCACCGGCAAGAGCTGGGTACCAGAGGCCAGGCAGCTGATGGGGTATTTGATTCTTTTTCATTCTGATTAAGCCCCTGGAGACTCATAGTCCAAACATGAAGGACAAATGGATTTTAAATTAGTTCTTAGGATCCAAATACTCTGGCTGCAGGTACAAAGAATTTAATGGCCTTGTAGGGATTTTTACTTGCATCTCAGTTTTACAGCTTTGAGTCCTTATGTGAGCCTCTCTGGGCTCCTCTTTGGCCAGAGACGTTAGAGAACTAAACCCAGGAACAAGAGAAATAGTTTAAAGAGAGACTGTCAGGCTGTTTTGACTTCTCTTGACCAGTGTACGCCTGCCCTCGGGAGAGTGGGGGAAGATATGTGAAGGTACCCATCTCAGTCTGCGTCTGGGCTGGCCTGGAATTAAGGGCAGAGTGTCAAAGGCCTTCCTCCCCATTCTGATGTGTCCACCCAGGTGGAATGGCCCTGTTGCTTTTTTTTTTTTTTTCCTTGTAACAGTGGACGTTTATTAAATGAGGGGAAAGTCCTTTTGCAGATCTTTGTGTGGAATGCAATTATTCGTTCAGTATCAAAAATGGTGGGAAGTCAGATATAAATCAGCATATGCTAACAGAAAAGCATAAGATATGAACGATTTCCTCAACTAGTACCAAAGAAAGTGTTAAAATAACAGATACACGATTCAGAGAGATTCCCGTGAAAAAGATAAGCAACCTTAGGTGAAGCGGTGACGGGCTTCTGTACGCCAGATGCCAACAGTCCTTCAGCTCAGATGCAGGTTGCAACAGCATTTCCAGTTCCAAAATTGAAAGCGAAATAAGTACCGGCATGAAATCCACAGTCATATAAAATGTACCAGCTCCGTTTACTATTAGAGAGATAACCAAAGGTCTGGGGTTGTTTTCAATCGCAGTGTGTTTTCATGGCAGTATGTCTTGTTTCTCTGTGGGGAAAAAAGGTTGTGACCTAGTGGCCCTACTGAGCACATTTCACACCTCTGCACGAGGCGCTTGGGGAATCCCTACAAGAAGTCTGTTTGCTTGGGTTGAACGAGACTTGATTCGGAAAGCGGCGGCGGGGAGGGGGTGATTGAAGGCAGGAGATGTTTCATTTGACTTGCTTTACTTGACAGGCAAGCTGTTGTCCCTGTGCCACTTCCTCTGGGTCATGGGGGCAGCAGTGGGCAGAAAGTGCTGTTGACTTGGTCCGTGAAGTCAAAGATTCAGCGGTCCATGGAAAAGTTTTATAGCCAGTCAGGGCATCTGTGTCTAGGCTCTGGGGGATGCGGTGCAAGAGGTAGGGAGAAATGGGGTAGGTCCTTCAAAGCAAAACACGGCAAACATCTCTGTGTTCCATTAGAAAGAAAGTCTCCATGTATTGCTGATGGGCATGTGAGCTGGTCAGTGGGCTGGCCAGAGCTGATCGGCTGCTTCTGGGGGGGCCCCCTCTCTTGGGTGATGGTAGTAGGGGATATGGTGTCCAGCTGGCCCTGCTTTGCACGTGACACCAGGTCAGGATCCTGTGGTCCAGTCAGCTCTGCACCAGGGTCTACAGGCCTGTGGCTAGGTCAGGATTTATCAGTGGCCAAAGTGGTGGAGATACAGAAACAGTTCTTCCCACGTGTCGCTTTTGTTTACGATACTCCCTTAGCCCTTTCCACATTTAGTCACATAGGAATTAGAAACAAGCTGTTTAATCTGGGCAATTCGCTGAACCCCTCTGAACCTCCGTTTGCTCACTGCTGACAACACTTACCCCCTACCCTCCCACCCCCAGCCTAGAACTTCACAGTGAGATTTCTTATTCTTGTTTCTCTTCCCACAATCTGCTAACTCTTCCAAACACTGAATTCCTTATTAAGCCAGACACGTGTATCTAATTTAAAAGGTGGTCAGCTGAAAAGTTAAGGGTGTGGATTAAGGAGCAAGGCCCACCTAGCAGTCCCCAAAGTTGTTAGTGTTTTCACATTGGAAAACAAGCCAACTGATCCCTTTCAAAGGAAGAAAAAGAAATGCATTGAATTCTGTGACCAAGAACGTGTATGATGCTTCTGACCCCAAATTGCAAAACCCATTGAAAACAACATTTAAATTTCACAGCAACCTAAAATTCAGCCAACACCAATGGGGAACAAAGCTAAGAGACTATGCTTCATCTTTGAACTGTGGGTGTTTTTTTCTTTTAAATAAGGTCTTGATAAATGATTTCGCAGGTACGTTCTTCCTTTCCCTGTTGCCTGTAACCTTGAAACTTGATTTGCTATCCACCAAGCAATGCTGATTTGCAGCTTGACTGGGTGGGATGGGGGAGGAGGGATCTGCAGACTCAGAACAACCCTGTTTTCCTCACGGAGAGGAGGCTGGAGAGAGGGGTGCTGTGAGTGGGGCTTTGCTGGGTGCTACTCACGGTTGCGGGCAGTGTGGTTGGTGCTCCCCGTCCGGAGCCAGGTGAATCTTTCGAGTGTACCCATACAACGCATTGGCGTCTGCTCTGCAGAGCTGGGTGCGAACGCGCTCAGGGTCGGCGGCAACAGTGTTGAGTCAGCGGGTGAGAAAGCTGGGCAGACTGGCCCCCGGGGCTTCCGGGCAGAACACAGGCCATTTCTCTCTGTAGGCAACAGTAAGCGAACAGAATGCCTTTCAAGAGGCAAGTCAGAGACTTGTTAACTTTTTCATAGAGCCTGGATTCTTGCCCTAGTGCTAAAAAACACATTGTATTTTTTTTAATTGCCATCATGTGGCATAACTGTCATTTCCCTTCTCCAGCATTCCTTCTTTCTTGTACTCCTACCTCCAGTCCCCACAGCTGAGCACCCCTAGACAAAACTGCAGGGCAGGTAGAGAAAGCTCTGACACCCTGTTCGTACCGCTCTGCTCGCTGCTCCCCGCTCCCCACCCCTGATGCCCCGGAAACACCCTCTCACCCAAGGGACTTGCTCTCCAGTGGGCAACACAGCATGAACTTCCACTCTGACTTCTGTCATTTACCCGCAAACAACCACCACCACCACAACAAATCACCTCTGTGCCTCCGTTTCCCCATATAGGCAAATGGATAATAATCCTCTTTCTACCAGTTGGGTGTTTTCAGCAATAAGTAACAGAAATCCAAATCAACTTCTCCTTAACCATCAGAATACGCACTGACTCCTAGAACAGGGAGCACGGTGGTGGGGAAGAGTTAGCACAGTGGCTCCAATTTCCTTTCCCAGCCTGTGTCAGCTGCAGGCTTGGGTTAACAGAGAATCAGGGGCAGCAGTTCTCAGCCTGACACGGGGGCATAGAGCACGCAGAGGAGACAGACGGGGTTGTCTCTGGCAGCTTTCCTAGAAGAGTAAGAAAGAAATTGCTTGGAAAACATTTTTCTTGAATCTCAGTAGCCTGGACTGAGTCGCAGAGGGGTGGGATTGCCTTTAGACTCACCTCTGGAGCTGGGGGAGGCAAGGGCAGCGGGGAGGGGCTTCAAGGAGAAGAGAAGGGTGCGGGGACAAAAAGGGAACTCCTGTTAGAAAGAGAATGGGGGTAAAGGATGCCGGAGCAACACCTGACATTGTCTATTACATGGGCTTCTCTGCATGGTCTGAGGCCCAAAATCAAAAGGAGAAAAAGGATGAAAACACACTTTGGAGCCTGCAAAACATGAAGGTAATAGAAGGGACAGTTACAAAGCTAATCTCGCCAGGCTTTGGGTGATTTCATTGAAGGCATCATCATCCTAAGAGAAGATTTTGCTCTACAAAGGTTCTGGTCTTTAAAGGTGAGATTTCGTGCCCTACAGTCACTGGCATCTATGGATTTGAAGTATGAGGTGGACTTCCAACATCTGGCTATCATGCTTGCCTAAGAACATAGGGCCAGCCTTACCTCCCTTGGCATGTGGGAATGTGTCCACACCAGACCATAGGAGCTGGAAGGTCCAGACCTCCTGTGGGATAACGCGTGTTATCAGATGATGTTCCTCTTGGGGGGGGGGTAGTATTGATGTGCCCTAATATCCAGAGCTGGAGAGGAAACTTGAGACTGAAATTTAAAAACTTGTCCAGAGACGTCAGTTTGTGTCACCTTGGATTCTGTTGGAAGGAGGAACGCAGAGCAAGCTGGCTCTCTCACTCCTGCTGGTCTTCCAGAAACCTAGGGCAGTGGTTCGCAAACTTCAGCACATCAGAATCCCTTTGAGAGCTTATCAAAGTACGTACAGATTGCCTGGCCGTACCCCAGGAGTTTCCAATTCAGGAGGCCCGGGATAATTTGCATCTCATGCAGGTTTCCAGGTGAGACTGACGCTCCTGGTGCAGGGACCACACTTTGAGAACCACTGACTGAGGTAGGAGACAAATGATGGCGTGCATTTTGCAGCAAAGAGAAAATAGCAGCTGTCCAAACGCAGTTGGCTTTCTCCCTACTCTGGATTGGTTCATTTGTTCTCAATATGCTCCCCCATTTATTGAAGTGTCCTAGGTCATTCGCTCATGGAAGGAACCTCATTTTTACCCTGTAGGCTAGAGCTTCTTGTGGGAGAGTGGTACGGTGTGTAGTTTGTCAACCGTGAGGAACCTCTGCATTTTGCCAACCTGGCTGTTTATGATGTACAAAAGAAGAGCCACGTTTCCAGAGGTGCTGCTCTCTCTGCACTGGATATTCAACACTGGGAAGCACAAGGAAGTCCCAAACAGAAACCTTACACAGTGGCTCTGGAGAACTTGTAACTAATGGGCACTTGTAAATCTAACAGGATTTCCTACCCGTGTGAATGCCTTGGGTAAAATGCTCATTAAACTGTCAGCTAGCAGAGAGGTGTTGCTCCTGGGAAGAGGGTCATAGCATCCTGGGGTGGAAAGAAGCCTCCCCAGGCCACCAGGGTCTTCCCCTCCCCCAATCACTCACTACCCACCCCAGGCTCAAACCCTTCTTTCCAAAGCCCTTCAGAGGATTTTATAGTTCTTTTCCAACTCCATCAGGAAATTATTCATTTTGTCCAATCCAAAATATATATCCCTTTTAAATCTGCTATTTCCTCTTGTTGGAGAAGATCTCCTCTGTGGAAATTGAGAATGGCTAGCCCCTGTCCATGGTAGAACCATTCTTCATGCATAGTACATAAAGTCCCTTGTAAATTCACTCTTGAATCTTAATTTTTTCTTTTTGTTTCAACGTTAGAACAGTTAACATTTATTATTACTCAAATAACACCGGCACAGGGTAAAAAAAATAGTTTTTTATATAGCACAAAGTGGTGTACGATGGAAAGTGAGTTCCCTTCCCACCCTTGGCTTCAGGGCTGATTCCTTGGCATTAACCTCCCACAATACTTCCATAGGTGCCTACTAGAAGCTGTCCGAACATATATCTGTGTACACGCAAACACAGACACACACTCACACTTTCTTTCATTTTACTTAATGACACATCTTTGGGGTTCCTTCACAATGGCACATACACTTCTTTGTAAGAATAGACCATAAATTATTAATCAGTTCTCTATTTATGGTCTTTTGGCTGTTTCCAGTTTTGTGCTTCCAGGCGATGCTGTGGACACACCTTTGATTATGTTGACAAATATAAGATTTCCTAAAGCAGTATTGCTGGGTCAAAAGTTTTGTATGTCTTTAATTTGGCAGATTGCATTCAGTAGAGGTTACACCAATTTCTGTTCCCTTCAACAATATTCAAATGTGCCAGTATTTTGCCATATGCTATAGTGTGTTGACAACTTCAACATTTTTGCCTCATAAGCAAAACGAATGCTATTTTAAAGCTATGATTCACACCCCTCTCATTATGAGTATCATCGAACAACTTTTTAAAAATTATTGTATTTTACTTTCAAGTAATCTCTACACCCCATGTGGGGCTTGAACTCACAACCCTGAGAGCAAGATTCGCATGCCCTAATGACTGAGCCAGCCAGGCACTCCCTCAGTGAATAACTTTTCATACGTGTATTTGTATTTCTTTTTCTCTGAAGTTTGTTTATAATTTCTTACCTATTTTTCTACTGGTTGTTGAACTTTTTTCTATAGTTTAAAATGCTATTTATATATATATCAGGAATTAGGCTTTGTCTGTCATATATGTTATAAATTTTAAGTGTTATTCCCCAACTTGTCATTTCTCTTTTAATTTAGTGTAAGTTTTGATTTTGATTTAGCTTAAGGTGTTTATGTCATGGAGGAACTTCTAATTTTTATGTAGTTAAATGTAATGGTGTTTTTTATTGGTGACTTTTGAGTTTTATGTCATGTCTAAAAAAGAAAGGGCTTCCCCAATCCGAGATTTTTTTTTTAAAGTTCTTCCTCGTTTTCTTCTAGTAATTTTGTGGTTTGTGGCTTTGTGGGTTTTTAAAAATATTTATTTTGGTATAAGGAGATACTGATCCGAGTTCATTTTGCTTCCCAATGACTCCCCACGTGTTCCAACACTACTTACTGAATAATCCGTTTTTCTTCTATAGTGATACGCAGTGTCAGTATAATAATAGCCTAAATTCCCATTTGAACATGAGCAGGCTATTTGTGCGATCTATATTCATTCCATTGACCAGTATATTCATTTGCCAGAATCTCATTATAAGAAATAGTGCAACTTTATAATGTATTTTAATATCTGGTAAGACTAGTATCCTTCATTACTCTTCTTTTTCAGAACTTTCTAGATACACTTGTATATTAACTTTTCCATAGAAACTTGAAAATTAGTCTGTCTGGAATTGGAAATTATCCTGTTGGTATTTCTACTGAGACTGCATTAAATTTATAGATTAATTTAAGGAGAATTGAACTTTTTTATGGTTATTGTCTTCCTATCCAATAAAAGGGTAGCATTTCCAGTTATTCAAGTTTTCTTTTGTGTCCCTTAGTAGCATTTTAAAGTTGTCTTCACATATAACTTGAACACTTTTTGTTAAGTTCATTCAATCTAGGTATTTTTTGGTCCTTTATTGTGAATGGATATTTTTCCCATTTTGTTTTCTGACTTGTGTATATTTTTGTATCTTATTTTCATATCCATCAATTTTCTAAATTCTTTTGATTTAAAATAATTTTTCAATTGAATTTTTGTGTAATCTGTAAATAATAATTTTAACTTACTCTTTTCCTGTATTTTCACTTTTTATTTTTTTCTCCTGTTCTAGTTGCAATGCTAGTACATCTAGAAAATCGTCAAATATCAGTGAGGCTAGTAGAGACCTTGGTCTTCTGATCTGAAGATGAAGGCTTCTACAATTTCCCCATTCAATACGATTCAAGCTTTAGTTAGTGATAATGTTATTTTATTGAGTTAAGGTATTAGGGAAGTATCCATCAATAACATTTAGTTAAAAGTCATATAAAAATAAAAAATGGATGTAAGATGGTTTCATGACTTTTTGGCATCCATGGAAGTCATTATCATTTTTCTCTTTTGCTTTATTAATATGGTGAATGATAGCAATAGATTTTTCCTATATTGAATAACAAATAGCTAATATTTATTCAGTGTTTACTATGTGCCAGACACTATTCCAAGCACTTTACATGCATTAATTCATTGAATCCTCTCAATACACTATTATTAATTGAATCCTCTCAATATACTTCATTTTATAAATGAGAAAGCTGAGGCATAGAGAGTGAAATAATTGTGTGTCCAAGGTCCTATACCTGCTGAGTAACAGAGCTGGGAACTGAACGTAGACATTTTGGCTCTGGGATCTTTCAACAGTTATGCTTATCAACTATCTTTGAATTTTTTACCAGGAGGCAGCATTCTCTTAATGTACTGTAGGATTCTGTCTGCTCAAAATTTATTTAAATTTGCTTTGCCTTGATATTGATAGAGTAATTTGGACTATAGTTTTTCTTTTTATATGTGTGTGGCATCTTTGTCAGGTTTTGAAATCAATATCTTGCTTGTTTCAAATCTAATTTGAATGTTTTATTTTGCTATGGCCTGGAACAGTTTGGGCAGCCCTGGAATTATTTTCTCTGTAAAGACTCGGTAGAAGACATTCTTCATATCTGTGAAAGTGTCTGATTCTGCTTAGGGAGGGTGAATTTTTGATAATTTATTCCATTTCTCCATAATGATTAGTCACTTAGTGACTTTCAGTCAATTTCTACAACTTTTAGTCAATTATGTGTTTCTAGAAAACCATCCATTTCAGGGCACCTGGGTGGCTCTGTTAGTTAAGCGTCAGACTTCAGCTCAAGTCATGATCTCACAGTCCTGGGATTGAGCCCTGCATTGGGCTCCCCACTCACCTGGGCCTCTGCTTGCCCCTCTGCCCCTCCCCCTGCTCATGCTTTCTCTCTCTCTAATAAATAAATAACATCTTTAAAAAAAAACCCATCCATTTCATCCAGATTTTCAGCTCCATTTTAGTAGAGCTGAGCAAAGAGTATCTCAGAATTCTTTTAATTTTTGTATATATTTATTAGTTCCCCACTTACTATTTTCATTTTGTATTGTTTGTTCACTTTTTTCTTAATTGTATTAAGCAGTAAGTTTATTGTTTTCTTTTGTTTTCAGAGAACTAGCTCTTGGATTTATTTATTGTTTCTCCATTTTATTATGCCATTTCCTGCTTTAACTGTGGTTACTTCTAATTTT
Organism: Ursus maritimus; assembly: GCF_017311325.1. Taxonomy (NCBI): domain Eukaryota; kingdom Metazoa; phylum Chordata; class Mammalia; order Carnivora; family Ursidae; genus Ursus; species Ursus maritimus. The sequence goes on along the minus strand of NW_024425563.1, from coordinate 47,515,190 downwards.
GTATATTTTTGTTCCACCTTTTTAATGGACTAGGTTGGCTGACGATTTATTTTTCTCTTTTATTTTTTTCTTTGCTTTATTTCTCCCAAGAACCATCTCTTGGATCTATTTATTAGTTCCACTATTTTTTTTAAAAAAAGATTTAATATATTTATTTGACAGAGAGAGAGAGAGAGAGAAAGCACGAACAGGGGGAAGGGCAGAGGGAGAAGAAGGCTCCATGCTGAGCAGGGAGCCCGATGTGGGGCTTGATTCCAGGACCCTGGGATCATGACCTGAGCCGAAGGCAGATGCTTAACCAACTGAGACACCCAGGCGTCCCAAGATTTTTTGTCTTTGATTAAAAAAGTAATTTCCAGTTTAGTGTACTGACATCAGAGATTCTAATATGTAGTATTTCTGTTTTTTGAGATATATTGAGATTTTTCTTTGTGGCTCAGCTTTTGTAAAAACGGTCATTTTTATCAATATTTCAAGAATTATTGAATAGTAGGCATACTGTTTTCAAGGTTCAGAGGTATAGATAGATACAGACAAATGTGGATAGATCAGAGATACTCATGCTTATGCACACACATGGGCTCCACCAAACTAATGGGATGTAGATTTTCAATAGCCTTACTTGCTTTTTTTGTCTACTTGATCTGCCATCGGCTGAGAAAAGTGATTTCAGTTTTCCCACAATTACCTTTTAGTCTATTTCTTTCTGTATTTACTGCAGTTTTCTTTTATGCATTTTGAAGCAATGCTAATTGCCGCATGAAAATTCACTGAATTATACGTGTACCATTACAAAGTGTTTATCTTTGTTTTTTTAATGTTTTTACATTTATTTATGTAAGTAATCTCTACACCCAACATGGGGCTCGAACTTGCAGCCCCGAGGTCAAGAGCTACATGCTCTACTAAGCCAGCCAGGTGCCTCTATATTTTGTATAGTGCTGTCTTGAATTTACCTTTGGCTACCTCGCCATTCTTTCCTTGCACTTAATTTGCATGTCTTGGCTGATCCTTTTACATTCAACAGTTCCAAATAATTTTTACAGATGCATTTCTTAAATGTGTTACATGATGGTTATAATTTCTTATCCAATTTGAATCTTTTTCATTTAAATAGAAAACATTTCTCATTTACATTACTGACAAACTTTTTTTTTTAAGATTTTATTTATTTATTTATTTGACAGAGAGAGAGACAGCCAGCGAGAGAGGGAACACAAGCAGGGGGAGTGGGAGAGGAAGAAGCAGGCTCCCAGTGGAGGAGCCTGATGCGGGGCTCAATCCCATAACGCTGGGATCACGCCCTATGCCAAGGGCAGACGCTTAATGACTGAGCCACCCAGGCACCCCTGACAAACTCTTTTTGATCTTAGTTCTATCATCTGATTACGTGATTTATTATTTTACCCTCTTTTTTTGTCTTTTGCTATATGGCATGGGTTCTCTTGCTTTAAGCTCTATGCTGAGTGATGTGCTTATCTTCTAGTAATTTTGAAGACTGACATTTTAGTTTTTGTTATTCTAATGATACCCCAGTAGCTTTTAATAATATGCTGAAAAGTCTTCTTGATTTGTCAACTTCAAGCAATATGTTTTGGCACCCTGCCATAAAAAAGTGAGGAAATTAGCAAGACTTCCTCTTGCCCTCCATACTTTCCTGCCCTTCAGAATTAGATCCCCTCCGCCATTGTACTCAATCACTACCATTAGTTTACTTCTTCTTGGCACTTATCACAGTATGTGATTATCCTATTTATTTATTCATTTACTTGTTTGTTCTTCAACTCCCCCAGTAGACTATAAAATACTTGAGGCCAAAGGCATTGTTTGCTTTTGGGTGACCTGGAAGAGGTGGTCCAAGTACAGAATAAGAGCAAGCAGTATGAGATGACCTGATCCAACTCTGTCTTCACAAGTGAAGAAACCCAGCCCCAGGGGATAGAGACACTTGCCTTACATCATAGAATTAGTAGGTGAAGGAGCTGGGCTAGAACTTTGATCTCCTCACCAAACTCGTTCCAAAACTCCAGGTTTCTTCAAAATCCATCACCACAATGTTTACATCCTAACACCAAGGGAAGGTTTACACTTACACAGGACCAACATCAAAAATATTTTTTTCATTATTCCAATTATTATCACTCAGTGCCTTCTAAATGACATGTTTGAAAATAGCTTTATTATAATGTACAATTTAAAGGGATTGTCGTTTCAAACATCCACAATAACTCCATAACTCTTTATGGATATATTCTGAATCTTGACGTTTCTAGATTGAGGAAGCCCGACAGGGAGAATACCCCCATTGTAAACTGGGAACCAAGATTCTAAGTAACACACATAGAATGGCAAGAATTGATTCCAGAAAAGAATCTCTGTTTCCTGGCAACCAGCTCAGAACTCCCTGAAGGGCACTTTGAGGGAAAGTTCAATCAATGGAAGGGTCAAATGTTTTCTTTTTCAAACGTCCATTTTGCATGTAATGGCTGCTCCATGCAGACTTTATGGGGTGTTCTCTTGTTCCCGAGATCTAGGGTCCTTCTGCGCAAATGCATGTGCTATGGGTAAGAAATTACTTCAGCTGGGTTTATTGACATTTCTTAGAGCATATGAGTTCAAAGAAAATTATTACAGGTAAGAGCTCTGTCCGTTAAAACACCACTGTATAGATTACATAGTGATATATATGGTCAGAGAGACATCCAAGAAAAGCTCCGTACTGATCTCACAATTCTAAAGACCAGCCTTTATAACAGGTCAGTAAATCTTTCTTCTGACCCCAAAGCCACCTGCTTGGCCCTGATTATTTTTTCAATCTGACTGAAATCTCACTAGTGGAAATGAATGGGGTACAGGAAGGATGCTGTAGTCAGACAGTCCTCAGATTGAGCCTGGGTTTTGCATGGCCTTGAGAAAGGCCTTTAACTTTGCTAAGCCTTGATTTCTCTAGACTTGGATTGAGTAAAATAATACTTTTTTAGAGGGAAGTTGTGATGTTTCAGTATGTTTATGTTCAGGAATCTGCCACTTGGTATGTACTTCACTTGACCACAACACCTTGTTGGTTGTCAAAGATTGGCATGGAGGTCTGGACCAAATGGAAAACCGAGGACTAACTAATGTTCTATCATCAGTTGTGCTCAATTGGGAATTATGTCAGTTTCTCTGTCAGTTCTCAAAACTCTATATTAAGCATAGAAAATAACTCCTAGGACTTGGAATAAAGTTTTCCACTTAACAGAAGGACGAGTGGAGTCATCAAGAAGGAAAGTCATAAACCTAAAACTATACATGTCACTAGTCAGCTCTGTGGCGAGCAGCTCTCACAGTGGGTACTATGGCACCCTGTGGGGTCCCATCTGTGAGTATGAGGGTATGACACGGATTCCCCAGAGCCTTGGTGCTCTGGAGAGCTCTCTGTTTCTGACCAACGTGACATATTTCCTTAAATTCTAAGTTTCACACTACAGATATTCAGTTTGCTATCCATAGCCATTATTACTTTGTGTGCTAGAAATGAGTTAGAAGGAATAGGACAGCCTTTCAGAAGACAGACCTAAGAGAAATAACCCTACAGAGAATTGGGGAGTTGTCATTTCTCACTCAAGGAATATTATGGAGCAATTATAATGGGCTAGACTCTGTGAGTGCTGAGTGGGAGGGACACCATAGGTCGGTCAGACCCAACCTGCCCAGTGTTGAGCTGCAAATAACTAGATAAGACTGTTGTGCTAAGGTGGGCCAAGTTAACCCAAACCTGTGTCCTAATGTGTAGGAAAAAGAGGACTGAGCTAGATGATTCCCCAAGATTCATTGTACTTCTCTGATTCATGTTTTTATGAAACTTTACCCTAAGTTCCTTAAAAAAGAAACCACAAAGGATAGAGGGATATAATAAGAGACAAACATTTTAAGTGATTTTACAACATCTTAATGTCCTCTTTAAAAAGATTTGCCCTGAACTAATAATCGTGGCTTCATCCCAGTAGTCAATTTTAGCTCAACATTTAAGAGTCATTGTGGGAGAGTTCCAAGAGCCTAGAGAGTCGAGTCCTTTTCTGGCTCCTTCTTCTGGTCTGTGGCTGCTAAGTCTTCCATGTGGGTTTTTTCCCTTCTCTTGCTGCCTGCTGGCTCCTCCATATTGTGTACTGCCTGTGTTAATTCACTTTTATTTGACCCCTAGCATCATCCATCAAATTCTCATGTGGCCATTAGCATATCATTGTTTTAGTAGAGAGCTCATCGGCATCCAGCCAAAATTCCTGTAACTCTTGCTGCTTCTTCTTCCTCCTTCCTTCTCTGGCTCTAGCTCTTTATGGGTGATATTAGCATTTAGAAGTCTAGCCCATCCACCCCTGTCTCCCCTCCCCCGCCAAATCTCAGCTTTCAAAAATGAACAAAGTGGTAGCGCAATAGGACACTATTATGCTATGGAAATTGGGATTTTGCTTATTAAAGAAGTGGGGTTTCACATCGTAATGGATTTGAATTTTTCTTTTGAAAACACTACATTCAATGAAGTTGTATGTGAGCTAAGCTCACAGTCTATGGTTTATATTGTTATAATTGGCAGACGAAATAAAGATTATAAAACATACTGAAGAGGGAAATGCAACTTAACTATGTTAGAAGTGTTAATTCAGGACATTTCAATTTTTTATTAGCCTCTCTATAATTAAAAGCACAAGCTCAATGAAACTAAAAATTAAAAAGGATATTTTTAAAGACTCAACTTAATGTAATTATCAAATATTCTCAGTTTTGCCCAGAGTCATCTCTGTCTATCTGTCCATCTTTCCATTCAATAGCTGGCACTGGAGCGCAGGCATGGGAAGCCTACAGAAAACAAACTGGATGTTGTCCCTTCTAATGAACTTTCATTCTAATGGGTGGAGACCCAAAACAGAAACAAAAACAAGCACACAGATAAATAAACATAATAATTTCAAAATGTAGTGAGTTCTATGAAAAATGGTGGAGGGGGAGATGGTGGAGAGTGCCTGGGGAGCACTTTAGGGTACCAACGTCTGAGGAGATGGCATTGGGGAAGAAGCCTAATGATGAGAAAGAGATAATCATACACATATTTGAACAAAGAGTGTTCCGAGATGGAAATATCAGTGTTCTTTACAAGGAAAATGAACTTCCATCCCATAAGCATGTTTTCTTGAAAGGGCCTTCAGAAGATGAGGAGAGAAATCAGTAGTCAGGAGACAATTGGTAAACCAAGCTCTAGCTGAGAGAATATAAGTCCTTATAGTGTTGGCTTGTGAAGCCAGAGATGATGGGGCCTGACCCCAATTTAACCTCTCTGTTCTGTCTTCTACATTTTTCCGACTTAGCCACACCGACCTCTTTACTTTTCCTTGAACATTCCAGGCATGCTCCCATCTCAGGGCCACCATCCATGCTATTCCTCTGTCTGGAATACTCTTCTCCCAAAGGGTCACATGTCTTGTTCTCTCACTTCCTTTGGGTCTTTGGTCAAATATTACCTTCTCTCTGAGGTCTTCTTTGGCCATCCTACTTAAATGTGAATGCCTTATTCCCACCCTGGCTTTGTTTATTTATTTTTTCTGTAAGAATTTCATCATCTTTCATGATATATATTTTATTAATTGTTTTTTGTCCAGCCCTCCTTCCACTAGAAATGAGGGTAGGGAATTTTGTCAGCTTTGTTTAGTGCTGTATCCCCAGGGCCTAGAATAACGCCTGGCATATAGTAGGTGCTCTTTATTTGTTAAGTAAATGAAAGAATAAACGAATAGTCATATTTGCAGAACTAAACCCCTAGTATTATAAAAGGAAATTATTATACATTAGACTAAATACAGTAAGTGGAATACATGGGTTTATCTCTGCCCCCTCCAGAAGCCTCTCTTAAAGAACATAAAAGGACAAACTCACAAGACTAAGGAACTAGAAAAGACAACCGCAGAAAAGAGATTTCAACAAAATTTTAATGGCTGATAGCGTTAACTATTTTGCCAGGCTGGAAAAAGCTAAAACGTAAGCCTATAGGGAGAAGCCAATTAGAAACGAGCTCTTTGTGCCATGGAACCTTAGAAAGGCTGAGGATTTGGAGGTCTCTTGCACCTCTCATGCACCTTTCTCAGGAAGCTACTAGAGGATGCACCCCAACAAAACAGAACAGAAATGGAGAAAGAAAAAGACCTAGGATTGAGGAAATAAGAATCTAACACAGGAGAGAGGGAGAGGAAATTTCCAGCATGACAGCAAAGGGAGGTCCCAGTCTGACAGATGGTTGGCCGGTATATGGCGTAAGCATCCAGATTGTAGCAGGACAAAAGACTCCAAGGTTGATGTCTTAGAAAAAAAAGGAGAAGAAACTGATAGACAGTGTGGTGTATTTGAACATACAGAGAGGAGATTTTATAGTTCCGTCAGAGGATTTAGGGTTCGATTAGTTATGGGAACATGGAAAGTAAGCGAAGGAGAAAAGCAATTAGTAACTCCAGGGAAAACAAAGAGTTATACAAAAATAGAAATGGAATTATAATTTACTACTATGACTCAACTGTGCATAATACTTACTTATTCATCATAATATGACATTAAGAGGCTGAAGGGGAGGGCAAGTGTTTGATGTATGTGGGGAAGTGATAGTATTAGAAGGAAAAAAACCAGTATCTTCCATAGTTGGGAGTTGGTAGATAGTAGCTAAAACTGAAAAAAAAAAAAAAAGAAAGAAAGAAAACATCAGTAGAAACATATTATTTAGAACTATGCAGATAAAATACAAGAAGAAATGGCTAAAAATTAAAAGTGTTGACCTCTCAAAAGCAGGATTATAAGTAAGGAAGAGGTAGGACAGGAAATGCAGCTTTTCATTATAAGCCCTATAAGCTTTCTAAGCTATGTGCATACGTTATATTTTGATATAAATAAAAACTAAATTAACAAGAGAAAATTTTGCCTTCTTATTAATCTCAAGGGAAAGATCTTAAAATAAGACCTGTTCATTCTGAAATACCCATACGTAGAAGATATTTGGGAAATGATAAATAAATGAGTAAGAACTGTCATGAGCTTATTTAGAGTTCAGAACGTATCACTGGCAGCAGGTGGAATGATGAGAGGTCCTGCACTGTGAAATGACACAAGGAAGCCCAGAAAAGATGTGTAATTGCGTACCCCACCACAATGGAGCCCTGGGGTTTCTGCTCAGTTTAACCTATAGCACAGTGTAAGGCTGGCAAAAATTGCTCATTTCCATAGAGCTGACTCCACAGATTTAAAAAGTCCTGAATGGGAAATAAATATGCTGCTCTTAATAAATGTCTAGTTAAGGTATAGTTAATATAGTTAAATGTGAAAGTGTATAAATGATATATTTTAATAGCATTCAGAGCACATTTCAGCACTGAGATAAATGCAAACTTAAAAAAAAATTCTAACATCCTCTAAACACATTGCCTTATCATAGCAAATGATAAATTACTAAAGAAAAATGTTATTCTGCAATGTTTTGAAGATTAAGTGGAGTATGAGTGAAATTAACATTGTGTGTAAGTGAAGCTGTGACTATATCATGTCAGGGTGGGAATAAAATTGCAAAGGGGAGAGAATTAGAGTTTTATGCCACAGAAATGGAAGTAGTTTTCATTTTAATTGTTTTTCTTTAAATGGATTGTTTCTGTAATATACTATATTCTTTCCAGTTCACAGATGTTCAGGAAGGATAAAAGAGTTATAAAATATTCTAATGTGAGCTTTTAAAATAGCTTTTTTGGAACAGAAAAAGAACAGCCTAAAGAATTCAGAATTTTTAAAGTACAATAAAGCATTCATATTGCAAAGTTAGTGATTTGCATTTTGTGAAATGGAAAAACAAATGGCCTTTTAACATTGATGCCATGGCTGGCCTCTCAGTTAAATAAATCAGTTTCATTAATGATACTCTTTCTTTGAAGTCAGGTATCTCTACAGGCATTTCTATTCTTTCCTCCTCTTCTCATCTTTTGCAAGCACTTCTTTATTCCTGGCTCTAGAAATGTCCCCCATTTCTCTGTCACATAAACGTGGTTCCAGACTTCACCTGAGATGAATCTGGTGTGCTAATGGCAGTGGTTCCCAGCGGTCCCTCCGCTACCTCAGAGCCCCCTTCTCCCTTTGCGCATCCTGCAGCCCCTGCCATGGGCTGCTCGGAAGCGCAGCTAAGTCAATAGAACCAGAGTGCTATGCTCCTCGCAAATTCCACACTTGGTGTTTCTCTTCCCCTTCTTCCTTCTTCCTACTTACTTTTAGAAAGCCATTAGTTTTCCATGATTCTTTCTACTACTTGTATCCTTTGTGCTGTGTGCAAAAGCTCTGATTTATCCCGACAGCCCTGATTTCCTATCATAGTTGTTTTTTCTTTCCTGGACACATGGTTGGAGCCTAATCTATATAGCCTTAGGCTTGGGACCACTGTCCCAAGTGGGTTGGTGTTCTGTTGGAGATTAGCATTAAGATCAAGATGCTACATGGGGCACCTGGGTGGCTCAGTCAGTTGAGCGTGGGATTTCTGGTTTCCTCTCAGGTCCTGATCTCAGGATCATGAGATCGAGTTTTGGGTAGGGCTCGAGCTCAGCGTGGAGTCTGCTTAAGATTCTCTCTCTCCCTCTCCCTTTGCCCCTCTCCCTGCTGCACTCTCTCTCAGATAAATAAATCTCTTTTTTTAAATTAAGATGTGACTTCATTTGCTTATTTATTTAATGACAGCAGTATTTACGAGTGCCTATTAAATTGCACATATTCTGCTATGTTCGTAATGTTGAACAAGTTGGAATGGGCTCTGTCCTTAGGAAGCTTACAATCTGGTGAGCCGAATAAACATTAAGCATACAGCTGAAATGAATTAATTGGTGAACCCATGAATTTCAAGTATCATAAGTGCTTTGGTTTTCCAATTCCTTCAGTAAGCCAGAGGGTTGGGCTGATCCTACACTCCTATCCTCCTCTCTATAACCCAGTAAAAGTATTTTCTCTGTGGGAAGTAACACTATTTGATGCTATTTTATTTTCTATCAACTATTCAGAAAAATAAATTATTCTGCTCATCATTCCATGAGTCCATTCAGCATCAGAGTATTTTCTTTGTTTTTCATTTGAATTCTAGTATAGTTAACGTACAATGTGATATTAGTTTCAGGTGTAGAATATAGTGGCTCAACAATTCTGTATGTTACTCAGTGCTCATCACGACGAGTGTGCTCTTTTTTTTTTTTTTTAAAGATTTTATTTATGTATTTGAGAGAGAACAGAGGGAGACTGAGAGGGAGAAGCAGACTCCCTGCTGAGCAGAGAGCCTGATGCGGGGCTTGATCCCAGGACCCTGGCATCATAACCTGAACCGAAGGCAGATACTTAAACAACTGAGGCACCCAGGTGCCCCATGATAAGTGTGCTCTTAACCCTTCACCTTTTTCACCTATCCCTCCCCCCCTCCCCCTTTTTCCCCCACCCCCCCCCCCCCCCCCGGTTTAAAGACTCTTTTTGGTTTGTCTCTCTCTTTCTTCTTCTCCCCCCCCTCATTTGTTTTGTTTCTAAAATTCCACACGAGTGAAATCACATGGTATTTGTCTTTCTCTGACTGACTTATTTCGCTTAGCATTCTACTCACTAGCTCCATCCATGTTGTTGCAAATGGCAAGATCTCATTCTCTTTTATGGCTGAAAAATATTCCATTGTATATATATATATATATATATATATATGCCACTTCTTTATCCATTCATGTATCGATGGACACTTGGGCTGCTTCCATAATTTGGCTATTGTAAATAATGCTGCAATAAACATAGGGGTGCATGTATCCCTTTGAATTAGTGTTTTTGTATTCTTTGGCCAAATACCCAATAGCGTGATTACTGGATCTTCAGGCAGTTCTATTTTTAATGTTTTGAGGAACCTCCATACTGTTCTCCACAGTGGTTACACCACTTTGCATTCCTACCAACAGAGTGTGAGAATTCCTTTTTCTCCACATCCTTACCAACACTTGCTGTTTCTTGTGTTTTTGATTTTAGCCATTCTGACTGGTGTCAGGTGGTGTCTCATTGTGGTTTTGATTTGCATTTCCCTGATGGTGAGTGATGTTGAGCATCTTTCCAGGTGGCTGTTGGCCATCTGTGTGTCTTCTTTCTCTGTTCATGTCTTCTGCTCATTTTTAATTGGATTATTTATTTTTTCGGTGTTGAGTTGTATCTGTTCTTTATATATTTTGGATATTAACCCAGCATCAGAGTATTTTCTAATATTTTCCTTGTAATTCAGCACTTGGTTTCACTGGGCAAAAACGCTTTCTGAGTATAAGAGCAAATCTCTCCCTCCCTTTTTCTTTTCCTTCCTTCCTTCCTTCCTTCCTTCCTTCCTTCCTTCCTTCCTCTCTCTTTCCCTCCTTCCATCTGTAAGTATTGTTTATGACATTCAGAGCATTAACTTCACTTCAGGGTCCAATAGAAAAAGGAGTGTGGACAGGAGGAAAGGGTTCTTGGGAGGAGTTAATGCTAAGGAGCACGACAGCTCCAATCTGCTACCAACAGGATGCTTCCGGTGATCCCAGACTGGTGGGCTATGCTGTGAGGGGAGGGCTGGACTCCTTGGCAGTGTGTTAGTACGGAGACTTTTGACTTTCCACAGACTGCTGTCTCATCCTAGAGTGGACCTCATGTGACTGGACATGGGTGAGTGGCTTCCCCATCAGTGAAGAGTGCCATTCTCAGGGAAGCACCTCTCCCTCCCGACACTGGACCAACCTCTGTGACCCCTTTTCACCATTTTTCTAAGTTTTACTTTTTCTCTCCATTTGCTCCATTCACATCTTGTATGTGGAGGATGTGATATGTGTCTGTGCCCAGTGTTACTGTTAGGCGCAAAATTATCTTTTCTTTTGCCAAAATGTGCTTTTTGGGGGGTTGAGGGTCTACTAGCCAGTTGAAGTGGCCCTCATAATGATTTTATTTTTATATTTTAAAAGATTTTATTTGTTTATTTGACAGAGAGAGTGAGAAAGAGAGAAAGAGCACAAGCAGGCAGGGCGGCAGGCAGAGGAAGAGGGAGAAGTAGGCTCCCCACTGAGCAGGGAGCCCAATGTGGGGCTTGATCCCAAGACCCTGAGATCATGACCTGAGCCAAAGGCAGATGCTCAACCGACTGAGCCACCCGGGTGCCCCCTCCTCATAATGATTTTAAATATCTTCTTGCAACAATGTATAGCCTTCAGGAAATACTGGCGCAGTGTCTATTCACATTGCAGTATGAAATAGTGAATTCTTGGAAAATTAAATGAGGCACAGATATCCAAACCATTCTGCTGATATTCATGCCAAATGGGACTATAACAATATATACTTCACTCTTTTGTGCATATTTCTGTTGTTTCATAAAGAAAACTCTCTTGAATAAGTGGACTGGAGATACCAAGATGGTGGCCGAAAGTTTTGTCTTATGGAGGCGAGTCGCCTGAGCGGCACAATGTTCAACTATCCTGGCATCGTTAGATGTAGGAAAGCAGAAATGTACCTTACTGCAAACGACCTCCTCTAGCACCACTGCTGTGTGAAAACCCAAACTTCCTAAACGTACAAATTAAATGAATGCCGAACCCCTCCTCTTACAAAATTTTCCTGAAGTAGTGAGTTCCTAGAATGCATTCACATGAAGACAGCTTTTCAGAGGTTAACCTCCTGCACCGTATGAAGTATGCCTACCTCTCATTCTGCATGAAGCATTCCGACTAATTTTAATCATGTAGCCTGAACTTAAATGCTTCGCAAGGAGGAAAAGATCCCCATGTTTTGACATTTGTAATCAGAGGCTAGAACAAGATCAAAACTCATCTTTGAAGCCAACAATATCTTGTCCTGGAGAGCAAAGGAAAACATGCCATGTTTGTCAGCGTTCCAGCAGCCTGTGCCAGGACCACAAAGATAAGCAGCTCTTGGTGCAGGCTACAATCAGGGGCCTGCTCCAGCCTGCTGGGCCTTCCTGTAGGGTGACAAGCGGGTTTGCTGCCTGGGGCACACAATCATGTCCGCCGTGTGGGCAGACATCACTAGGCAATGGCTCACGGCTCACTAGGATTTTCCCAGACCTCGTGGACTCCTCCAGCCTGACCTAACCGGGTGATTTTCAAAGCATTTCTGGACAGGCAGGGTCTTAGGAAAGCCATGGAGTTCTGTCCCTTAATTTATGAGATGAAGAAAGAAAGAATTTGTTCAGGATCATAATACCAACGAAGGCTTGGGTTGAAATTACACTTCAGTGCTTTTGGCTTCTAGTCCAAGGCTCTTTCTCTACCTGTTACCGTAATGAACTCTTCATCTCTTTACCTCCAAGATGGGGGTACTCCATGTAGTTCACCTGCCAGTTCACCTGTTCATGAATAAAGAGTGACCGTGGAAAACTCTGGGGCATAAGCTCCTCCAGCCATAGCATGAGTACAACAGGTAGAGATAACAAGCCCCAGCCTTCCACGTGCTCACCTGCTCCCAAGCCCAGCTCCCGGTGCTCTCAGCAACGAGCTCAGCCTTCTCTAAATCTCTCCCAGTAGAAACCTTAGGATCCTTCTGCTTCAGCTCCCGTATACACAGCCACAATGGGGCATTAAGGCTGCCTTGATTTCCTCCAGGAATGAGCAATAGTTCATGGAGTGTTTTCTATCGGCTCCACATGGCTCCAAATCACAGCCTGTGGCCATGGGAGCTGCCAACTCCCTCAACAAAATGGGGAACTTTGTGGACCCCGCCAGAGGCCTTATTTATTACATCTCCCAGAGAAAGCAGACCAGGGCAATAATCGTCAAAGTAATATTTACCCCTTAATAACTGCCTATTTTTATACCGGTGTTAGAGGTTAATAGCAGTGTTATTTACTCCTCTGCCAAAAAGAACTGAAGGATGTGAAATGTAGCAGTCAATAAAGCTGAACAGTCAGATAAATAACATTCATATTATTTCCTGACAAATCCTTCTGCAACCCAGGGATATAAATAACTCTAAGAAAGCAGTTCCTGCATTACAAGTTTACTGATGTGTAAAATGTAATTTTAAAAGGAGCTTCAAACCCTAGAAGCATCGGATTCTATAACTATATACACTGGCAGACAGCCCCCACGGGGTGTGCGTGTGTGCATGTGTGTGTGTGTGTGTGTGTGTGTGTGTGTGTGAGTCCTCTGGGAGCACACATGCACTGTCAGACGTGCTTACTACCTTGGACATGTGAATGTGGTGTCACTGTGGGTAGCTGTCACCTGTCCTTACCTCTCCACTTCTGTGCTAGGCCCCTTCTCTGCTTTTCTTCCTACCTCACTGATGGCTCTTTCCGAGTCTCCTTCTCTTATGCTCTTAAAGCTGGAGCGCACAAGGGCTCTGTCCTAGTCCCAGGCTGTCTGCTCCCTCGTCTTCCGAGGTGACCCCACCCATTCCCATGGCTGACTGGCAAATGTGCATCTCTGCTCCTCAGTCTCCCTGAGCTCTACCTGCACTATGATAGTAACATGCTCCTTGATTTCCACTTGGAAGTATAATAGGCACCCCGGTCACGGTCTGGCCATGAGGCAGCTCTACATTCCACCCCAACCCCCACTGTCTTCCCCACATCAGCCAATGGTACCACTTTCCATGCAGTTGTTGAATTAAAAACTTAGTACTTTTTAATTTTTTTAAAAGATTTTATTTATTTATTTGAGAAAGAGAGAAACAAGAGATATCAAGAGAGAGCATGAGCAGGAAGGAGAGGGAGAAGCAGGTTTCCTGCTGAGCAAGGAGCCCGACACGAGTCTTGATCCCAGGACCCTGGGATCATGACCTGAGCCAAAGGAGATGCCTAGCTGACTGAGCCACCCAGGTGCCCCTCCCTCAGTATATTTTTAATCCCTCCTCTAATATTTACCTGTCCCTCCACCTTGTACCCAGTCCCTGAGCAAGTCCTATAAACTTTTCCTTCAAAATATGTCTGGCATCCATCCATCCATCCATCCATTCATTCATCTTCTTTTTCTTGTCTCCACCTCCCTCCCTTAGTCCAAGTGCACCATCTTTCTGACAGCTTTCCCAGCTTCCACTCCAGCCTCCTCCTCGTTCTCCTCCCAGCAGACCAAGCTTTAAAATATGAACCCAAATGTCTTTCCTCAGCCTGTAGGCCCCATGTGCCCTGGCCCTGTTCCCCTCCTGTCTGCTTCCCCTCCTTCATTGTCCTCTGGCCACAGTGTCCACCTCTTTGATCCTCAAACAGATCGAGCACTTTCCTTCTGCCCAGAATGCTCTGGAGCTGGTGTTCCCAGGCTGGTTCCCTCTTATCAGTCCATGAGCAGACACTCCCTGGTTGTTCAACCATCTGGTCTAAATAGATGCACCAGCACCCCCAGTCACACCCTTCACATCGTCCTTACTATGTTCTTCATGGCACCCACCATTTCTTAAAATTATGTTGTTCATAGATTTGTATGCATGTTTATTACCTCCACTAGGATGTAACCTCCCTAAAGGCAGGGCCTTTGTCTGTCGTCCTTACCACTGTGCATCCTAGGGCTAGGAACTCACCAGGCACATAGTGGGCATCTGTGCAAGTGTCCTGGGGTTGCCATAACAAAGTACCACAGATCTGGTGACTTAAACAACAAAAATTTATTTTCTGAAGGCTCTGGAGGTCTTGAGATCAAGGTGTTGGCAGGTTTGGTTCCTTCTAAGGCCCCTTCCTCGGCTTGTAGGTGGCCAGCTTCTCCCTGTGTTCTCACGTGACTTTCCCTCTATCGTGTTTATGCCCAAACTTCTTTCTCTTATAAGGACATGGATTATATTAGATTAGTAGCCGCTCTAAAGGCTTCATTTTATTTTATTTTATTTTTAAAAAAGATTTTATTTATTTATTCGACAGAGATAGAGACAGCCAGCGAGAGAGGGAACACAAGCAGGGGGAGTGGGAGAGGAAGAAGCAGGCTCATAGCAGAGGAGCCTGATGTGGGGCTCGATCCCATAACGCCGGGATCACGCCCTGAGCCGAAGGCAGACGCTTAACCGCTGTGCCACCCAGGCGCCCCTAAAGGCTTCATTTTTAATTAATTACCTCTTTAAAGATCCTGTCCCCAAATACAGTCACATTCTGCGGTATTGGCGGTTAAAGCATCAACGTAAAGTTTTGGGGAGGGACACAATTCAGTCCATAACAGCATCTAATGAAAACTAATGGTGATGATCAGGAAAGCTGACATTATTGAGACTCTGTGCTGGACAGGTTTCAAGTGCCTTTCCTGTATTAGCTGACTCTTCACTATTAAGATGAAGAATTAAGAATGTCACCATTTTCCAGTTGTGGAAACTGAGACACAGAGGAAATAGGTGACCTGCTGGAGGTCACAGGTTATAAGCAGGGGAACCTATTTGATTCGGGGAGCTGTGTCCATTCCTGCTCCCCCAGCCTGCTCCCCTCGTGTTTAGAAACCTCTGCTGAATGAATGGATAAAGACGCCTGCATGGTATTCAGCTTGCTGCAAGCACAAGGCCACCAACACCACACACAGTGGCCAGGAATACCTCATTTATATCTTGGGCTCCCTTCCAAAAATGATTTGAAGCCAAAGATATGAAAGGGCATCTATACAATATCACTAGCAAAATAGAAATTAAAATAGAGAATTCAGAGGAAGAAGAGGAAAAAAGGAAAAAGAAAGACACTTACAAGGGCATCTGGGCGTCTCAGTTGGTTAAGCATCTGCCTTCGGCTCAGGTCATGATCTCAGGGTCCTGGGATGGAGTCCTGCACCAGGCTCTCTGCTCAGCAGGGAGTCTGCTTCTCGCTCTGCCCCTTCCCCCGCCCTCGTGCTTTCTCTTTCTCTCTTTCAAATAAGTAAATAAAATCTTTAACAAAAAGAAAGAAAGAAAGAAGAAAGAAAGAAAGAAAGAAAGAAAGAAAGAAAGAAAAAAGAAAGAGAAAGACACACATTATGAGCATTAATGGAGCTGCTGAGATTAACACCAGTTTTGGCTCTGGGCTTCCTAGTTCTTTTATTCAGAAAGAAAGCATACCAATTCCTTAGATAAAAATTCTTCTAGAGCCAAATTCTAAATTCATGCCTCATGCACTTGCATTATCCTGAGAGGATCCACATCCATTTTTTTGCCCATTAGGGACCTTCTGTGATTTCACTCTTTCTCAGTTTACTAATCCACCTGGAGTTAGGCCCTCCCTGACTTTCCTCCTTCATACCAATTATTCTCCAGCAGAAAGCCTCAAAAGTGCTGAAATGTGAACCACAGGGGAAGAAGCCCCCATTTCAAAGAGGGGGGGCTGGGTGTATGCAAAGGAAGGAACTCCTCTTTTTCTTTTCTTTTTGACATGATAGCGGGAGTGGCAAGTTGCAAGGGCCAGAAAGATTAGCTTCCCCTTTAAGAATCAGTTCCCCAGAAGTAACTCAGACACAGCCTCCAGCAGCGAGTCAGAATTTGGCAGAGGACATTGCCTGTGAAACACCCAGCAGAGGGCCTGGCATATGGTAGCGCTCAGTAAGTATTAGTATACGAGCGGCTTAAGAGAAGTGTTCAGAAGAGTGTTTTCTAGAGTATTTTCAATAATATGGACATAGAATAGATGTTTATTAAATTGTGGAATCCCTGGTAAAAAGCAAATTAGAACATTTCCAGAAACATTGAAAGAATACCTATCTATAGCCTTACTAACTGCCAAAAGCCCCACCCAGTTCTAAGCTTCTATGATTTTGCTTTACAATAAGAGTGCAAAAAGATTATGAACAAAGGTGTTCATTATGGATTTATTTGTAATAATGAAAACAAGAAATTAGGGGATTTATTTTGAATAAACCCAAAAATGATATATCAAAGGTTGGAAAAATCTCAATAATACTATATACATTGTTCTGCAATTTATTTTTTCCACTTAATCTATCTTGGTTTTCATGACAACATCTATGAGTCTACTATATTCTTACCCTACTGCCCAACTTTTTATCATGAACATTTTCTAATAAACAGAAAAGTTTAAAGAATCATATGATGAGGGGCATCTGGCTGGTTCAGTTGGTCAAGTAGGTGACTCTTGATCTTGGCGTCGTGAGTTCAAGCCCCACATCTACTTAAAATTTTTAGGGGGGCCTGGATGGCCCAGTCACTTGAGCCTCCAATTCTTGGTTTCAGCTCAGGTCATGATCTCAGGGTCCTGAGACTGGGCCCCACGTGGGGCTCTGCAGTCAGCATGGCGTCTGCTAAAGTTTCTCTCTCCCTCTTCCTCTGCTCCCCCACCCTGAGTGCTCATGCATGCATGCTCTCTCTCTCAAATAAACAAAAATCTTCAAAAAAAAAAAAATACTAAGATTTGGGACGCCTGGTTGGCTCAGTCAGTGAAGCGTCGGCCTTCGGCTCAGGTCATGATCTCAGGGTCCCTGAGATCTCCCTCTCCCACTCTGCCTGCTCGTGCTCTCTCTCTCTCTCTGTTAAATAAATAAATAAAATCTTTAAAAAAATATTAAAGATTTATCTTTTTATTTGAGAAAGAGAGAGAGAGAAAGAGCATGAGCAGGGGGGGAAGAACAGAGGCAGAGGGAGAAGTAGACTCCCTGTTGAGTGGGGAGCCCAATGTGGGGTTCAATCCCAGGACCCCATGATCATGACCTGAGAAGGCAGATGTTTCACCGACTGAGCCTCTAAAAAGTTTTTTTTTAAAGAATCATATGATGAACGTCTGTGTATTCACCTTTTCAATTCTGTAATTACCACACTCTTTTAAAAAGAATAACCCATCTTAGGACAGACTCTTTCACTTATTCCTTAATGATGTATATTTACGCTTCTTCCGGTTTTTGGTGTAACACAGCACATCAATAATCATCTTTGTATATATGTCATTGTGTATATATACAAGCAGATCTGCAGTATAAATTCTTGGAGCTGGGGACTCAAAGATCAAAAGATACATGGATTCTAGAAGTTAGTATATATTGCCATGTGTCTTACCAAACTGGCTGCAAAAAGAGGGTAGGAGAATGCTTACTTCACATCACATCTGCCAACACTGGGTGTCGTCAAACATTTAAAATAGTTTATAATTTCACAGATGAAAATGGTGTGTTTCTTCGTCTGTTCGGGTTGCTGTAACAAAATACCATAAACTAGGTAGCTTAAACAAGAGACATGTATTTCTCGAGAATGGAAGACCCAGACCAGGGCGCCAGCATGGTTGGATTTCTGTTGAGGGATCTCTTTCTGGCTTGAAGACAGCTAAACAGTCACCTTTTCCCTATGTCCTCCCGTGACAAAGAGAAAGAGCGAGCTTTTTGGTGTCTCTTCTTGTAACAGCACTCGTCCCTTCCTGAAGGCCCCGCTGTTACAACTTCATCTAAATCTGATTACCTCCCAAAGCCCCATCTCCAAACACCATCATACTGGGGGTTAGGGCTTTGACATATGAATTTTGGGAAGATACAAACATTCTGTCCATATCATTGTAGTTTTGTTTGTTTTTATTTGTGAATTTTTAATATGTCTATTTGCCGTTTGTATTTATTTTTCCATTAACTGCTTGATTAGCTTCCTTATCCATTTTCCTTCTCTATTGATTAATAAGAACTTTTGAATTTTAGAGAAATCAGCCCTTTGTCGTATATATTGCATATATTTTTTAGACATAGTCATTTGTCTTTTGATTTAGTGTATATGGCTTTTTGTGCAGAAATTCTAAATTTTTATGTAGTCAGATTTATCGATCTTTTTCTTTATGGTTTCTCATCTCCCTTAGAAAAGTCTTTCCTTCTTCAAGATTTACAAATTCAAGGATAGATCTTTCTCCCAAATCTTGAGGCATGCATTGTTACTTAAGGAAGTCACGAGAGTCATCTTTTTGATATGACTGAAGCCATGGTTTTCTTAATTCACCACCCCCAGAAACTTTGCGTCTTGCGTATAGTGGCGATAGACATGAAAATTTGTCATTCGTAAACCTGCACCAGGACTTCTCCCCACAAACCCTTCTTCTTGTGTTGTGTTAGGTACTTGGAAAGTAGCATGACACTTATATTCTTCTAAGCCAGAAGTCCCCAAACCTTTTCCTGATGGCAGCTACTTTTGATTTCTCTGAAGTCTTCAGAGAAAGCAGGGAAGCACGCGTATCTTTGTGTGTGTGTGTGTGTGTGTGTGAGAGAGAGAGAGAGAGAGAAACAGAGAGACAGAAAGAGAGAGAGTGATAGACAGGAGTGGGGGCAGAGTGGTTATGGAGATCTGGTGACTGCTTCCCCCCTCCACTTGAAGTTGCTAAAAATCATGGCAGATAGAATGATTGAGCAGGTTAGGGAGAGAGGGGCAGAAACCACAAGGAAGCTACAGGAGCTGGCACGAGTGAGCTGGCTTGAATGTTGACCCAGTAAGTCTTGGAACCCTATGAGTTGTAAACATCAGAGCTTTCACAAACAAATCCTACTGAAGTATTCTTGGTATGGCATGTCCCGTTCTGGAGATTTCGGGCAGGTACAATCTGTCATCATGTAGCACTTCATCACTGTCTCTTCTGCAAATTTCTGAGAATAAAAAGAATTGGCTGAAAAAAACTCCTAACATCCCCATCGGTTTGTAATCAGTGAATACAGTAAGTGCAGGGGGTTGATGACTGTTCGCAGAGTATGTTATTTTATATCTCTTGTGGGAGAGGTTGAGAGGATTCTGTTTAAAAAGGCTGCCCTAATAAATGATTTACCAGGGCAGCCAGAGATCAAAGAAATTGCTCAGAAATTGCATCTCAGGGCACCTAAAATTGTAAGTTTATGGAAGTCCCCAGAACCCCAAACATTTTATGACTTTTATATTAGCTAACCACTAAATTTTCAAAGCACTGTGACTGCTGTGGGTTTTAATAAGAGCTGCATGTTTGACCCCTCCTCCCTTTAATAAATGTAACGGTGATGCTGCTGAGACATTTTGAAAATATGGTAAATGTCATGGAAGATAGAACACGAGTGAGGCTCAAGCTGGATGGTGGAAATTTTTAATTCTGATGCAAAAAAAAATTGCCTGAAGACAAATCCCACATACCCTGTAACAAAATGATAGGATTATTGCCTTGGATGTAGTGTGTTGGCTGGAGTCTAGATGTAAGAGCATCGTGGGAGGCTAAGAAGCTCTGGAGACTGGAAACTGAATTTAGTGATGTCCAAACAGGCTGGGCACTGATTACTCGTGCTTACAGTTCGACAATTTGAAAAATTTCCCAGCACCCTCGGAATCTGGAAGAGTTTCTCTGGAGTTAACTGGGTATCTCCTACCAGACAAGCCATGGTCTAGTCTGAAAATGGAGAACAAAAATCAGGTAGGATAGTGGTTTTCAAAGTGTATTCCAAGGACCCTGAGACCCCTCCAGATGGAATGTAAGGTCAAAACTATTTTCATAATAATACCAAGGTACTATTTGTCTTTTTTATTCTCATTCTCAGACACGTGTCCATTAAAAGAACTGAGGGAAGAATCACCCAGTTGAGCACTGTTTGAATTGCAGAATCATGAGCAAATATGGGCGTTGTTTTAAGCCATTGAGTGTAAGGGTACTTTGTTTTGCAGCCATAGATAATTGGAATAGTTATGTTGGGGATGCATGTTGATGCTGCTGGTGTTGGTGACCTTGATGAGGGATCACTCTAAGTTTTTCAACCATCTGAGGACCTAGTCTGGGCATCACCGTGGAGAACACATAAAGGGATTACTCACAGGGACAGAAATCAGAATGACTGGTTTCCTGACATGTTGATAGTTCAAATCAGAAAGTGAGGTGACAAGCCTGGTCATGGTTCCCCCATCACAGACAGAGCCAAAGATAATTCCTGACACTTGAAGGAAATTTCTTCTGATGAGTAACTTTGAGGACATTCATAGCGATGACGATGGTGATGATGGTGATGATGATGATGATGATGACGACGTGATGAGGAGGATGACGATGATGGTAAGGATAACGAGGATGATGGTGGCAATGGCAGTGATGATTGTGTAGCAAGGATGGAACTTGGTCCAGGGACTGTAGAGTCTTGAACCAGAAGAAATGACCATGGACGATAATGCATTATAATGGAGAGCGTATAGGCTTTGTCATCAGAAAACCTGGTCATGTCCTGGCTTCATAATCTTGGAAAAGTCATGCCTCCCCTCTGAAGTTCAGTTTCCTAAGTGCCAAAATGAGAAAAACTGGACTCCCCACCCTTCCCCCGACAGAATTTTCATGAGGGTCAAGTGAGAGTATGTGAAAATGCTCTATAAACTGTAAAGTACTATGCAAAAGGGAAGAATATGAAGATAAGAGATATGAGATTGTTGCTAAAAGGAATCTTCCTTCTACTTAAGCAGTTCTGAGAAAACACAGAGCAGATGATTAAAGACCTTTCTGCAGGAACTTTTTGAGTTTGCTTGTGGGAGTTCCTGAGCTTGCTGCCCCATATAGCTGCTAGCCCAGCTCCGCAGATAAATACAGGTTCCTGCTTTCTGGAGCGTGTGGTGTTTTCTGTTCTGTTTACCAGCATCATATATAAACCCGTCAATATTGCCTAGACATTCGGTGCTGTACTAGAAATTAGGGATGGGGCTGAAGGTGTAAAAGGCACTCCTTCCTTTCTAGCCTGTCTGTGGTAGGCAGAATAATGGTCTCCCCAAGATGGCAATTTCCGGATCCCTGGAACTTGTGACTATGTTAGGTTACATGGCAAAGGGGAATTAACATTGCCAATGGAATTATGATTGCTAATCAGCTGTCTTATGATGGGGAGATTACCCTGGCTTGTTAGGCAGGGCTAGAGTAATTACAGTCTTTTAATGTGGAAAAGGGAGACAAAGGAGGGAGAAATAGAAAGATGGCAGTGTGAGAAGGTCCCAGCCTAATGTTGCTGGCATTGCAGATGGAGGAAAGGGCCATGAGACAAGGAATGTGAGCGTCCTCCAGGAGCCAGAAAAGGCAAAAAAATGGATTCTCCCCTTCTAGAAGAAATGCAATCTTACCAACATCTTGATTTTAGCCCAGTGAAACCCATTTCATACTTCTGACGTCCAGAGCTGTACGACAATACATTTGTATTGTTTAAGCCACTACCTTTGTAGTAATCTGTTATGGCAGCAATGGAAAGCTAATATCTTGCCCGAGATCCTGCTAGGCAAGCTACCTTTGTGGGAGGACTGAGCAAAAGAATGGGAGTTTTGACCCAGTGGTACACATGATGTCAATGGAATTTTAGTTCCATTTGTCATGATAAATTCAAAGACCTAAACCAGCAGGCAAGGTCTGCAAATTTTCCCATGTGGGAAGATATAGTTGTGTGCACAGGAAGTATATCGGCACCAATGGCCAAGCTGTGTACAACTTATTGTCTGACATTGATATATTGACTCATCTGGTTTGTGTCTGTCTTCCCCCCACTAGAATATAAGCTGTGTCAGGCTCACTGCTGTAGCTGAAATGCTTAAAATAATGCCAGGGTTCTAGTTAGTGCTCTGTAATTTTTTATTAACAAATGCACTCATTTAACAAATTTTAAGACTATGCATCAAGCCCAGAAAAAAAGTTAATTTTAGACAGAGATATGCATCTGTTTTGTTAGCTGCTGTATTTTCGTGCATAGAATACAGTGTGCCTGGCATTCGATAAGCATTTATTAAATGGATGAATGAATGAATGACTTAAATGAATGAATGATTTAAAGAATGAAACATAAATGCCCCTTGCTCTTGAGGGATCCATAGTCTATGGACTTGGTTTCAGATTTGTCAATATAGCCACTTACACCAAAATTGAATTTGCTTTCCTCCTTAAAATTTCCAGTAATTGGCAATGATTTGTCAGGTCGATGTGTTGTGGAAGAGGAGAGGTGAAGGCAGAGAATGGAGACAGAGAAATAAAGTGGGGTTTATAGGATATATTTTGCCAGGTAATAGGGGGACTCATCTAGACAGAGTATTTAATGAAACAATTAATTTCTATTTTTATTATTATTATACATTATTTGTTATTTTACCACATTACATGCAGAGTGTAACAGAGTTGAGAAGCAGTAGGTCCCCCCGCTGCCTCAGTTCTGCTCCAACCCCCCTCAGAGGTAACCACTCTTTAGAGTTTGGTCTATAATCCCCCCTCTTCAACTATCTTAGTAGATGACTCATTTTCAGAACTGCTTAAAGTTAAGTATAGGCCTAGCCCTTGATATGATACAAAATCGCTGAGAAAAACAATTTAAAAACATATACTAAAAATAATACGAGAGACAGCATGTAACCGAAATCCCTAGATAGGAAAAATCATTTTTAAATTGCTGTGATTTGTACAATAGCTGGTTTTCCCATGCTCTATATTTTTGTCTCCCTAAAGTTTTTCATATCTTGGAATTGGAACCCTAAGCCTATTTGCCTGAGAATTAACAAATGAGACTGTATTACTATATTAAAAATAAAGAACATTTCCTGACATTTATGGGAATGATATTTTTGTGAAAAGTTGTATAAAGTACTTTGAAAAAAATTTGTGTTTTTCTCAAAGGGAGGTAAGGCTATCAGTCACTACTGGGCAGCCTAATGATTCTTGTCCGTGACTGACACTGACACAACCCCAGAAGAAAGACAAGTCAGCAAACTAGGATTGAAGCCCAGTCAATGCCCTCAGGGCTGTGCTTGAACTCCTCTGTCACTTATATTCCCTCCTAACCCTGTTTTGTCCTGACATTTAAAGAGTAAGTTTATACTGTAAAAATAATTAGCACTTGCGTATCACTTAGTTTACAAAGTGATTTCCTACCTATTTTCTTATTTGATCCTTGAACTTCCTAAGAGATATGTGCTATTGTTTTGGGGACTATTAACTCTCCTTTCTCAGATGAGGAAGCTGAGGCTCAATGAGCTTCCATGTGACTTGCCCAAGGTCATATGGCCAGTTAGTGGCAGGACTTCCTCTTCAAATCTCTTGCCTTTTCCTCGAAGCACTGTTGACTCTAGATAAGAAACCCCAGGCCATAACCTCCTGACATGGTCATTAAAACCCACAACAACTTGTTAGGAAAAAATTAGGCAAGGTGTATTATTTCACTGTGAGCGTTCATGCAGCCGATGCAAAGTGTCCAGTGCCTCTAAGATGTCTTCTGAGATGGGAATGGACTTGCTTGAGGGAGAGTGACCAGCAGGTGCATTGGCCTACATCCGACTCTCCAGTGCCCTGATGCCAAGCCTGGACACTATGTTCTGCATGAGTGCAAGGCCTCAAGAAGGGAGAGAGCTTTCCCACTGCATGTTTGCCAACACCACTCACCCCAGTGTCACTCTTCCCCTGGTCTGCTGTCCCATTGTCCAGACCACCCTTGCAGCCAGCCAGAAAGGCAGGTGAGGGAAGTGACAGACCAGGAACTTTCCAAGGCTTTATTGAATTTAACACTGGTCTGGATAGAGGGGAGGCCTAAAGGTAAGACCCCCACGCTGTCCTGGAAGGTATGTCAGGCTTTAGGCTTCAAGTGGTCTGGCTCGCTAGCTCCATTAGTTCAAATGGCTGGGAGCAAAGCATTATGGGAAATCCTTGAATAAATACAAGATGGGGTGAGGGAGAGCTGAGTTTGAATCCTGCCTCTGCCACCAAATAGCTAGAAATGTTCTAACCTTTGAGATTCCCTTTTATCACGAAGGTGAAATGGAAGTAGCATTGTATCCCATTCCTGGTATTTAAGGTTATAATGAACCAATGAAAAAAAGTTTGCAAAAACACTTTAAAAACTCTAAAGTACCAAAATAACATCTGTTTGAGTTTTCGTTGTTGTTGGTGGTTTGTCTTCCAGATAGAAATCTCTGCTCATA
This sequence comes from Ursus maritimus, assembly GCF_017311325.1. Taxonomy (NCBI): domain Eukaryota; kingdom Metazoa; phylum Chordata; class Mammalia; order Carnivora; family Ursidae; genus Ursus; species Ursus maritimus. Next base: position 47,490,380 of record NW_024425563.1, on the reverse strand, counting down.
AAAATCTTCCACAGCACAGAGACACGGATACAAACACACGTCTCCTGTCCATTACCTCACCATCTACGTGCCCCGCTAGACAGCTCACCGGTGAATTCCTTACTTCTGTTCCTTGTACTTATTTGAGTCCTTTCCTGATGCCTTATCTTAGCATGGAGCTTTGGTCCTCCTTCCCAAGTAGTCTGAAGAGATCTCAACAGAGACCCATTTGATGGATGGGAAAGTAACTGCAGGGTGAAGATGAAGTCTCCCTTCGGTTCCTCCTAATTTTGGCAACACTGCTCAGACTGCTGATTCGACAGTTACTACAGTTGAGGTTCGATGTTGAGGACTGGATTTTTGTCCCCCAGTGTGTATTTTCTCTTCTTCTGTAATTACAGAGCTTTTAGCTGGGCACATGGCTGCTATAGTAAAAGCCACATTTCCCAGCCTCCTTTAGGTGTGGCATGTGACTAAGTTCTGACCAATGGAAGACAAGCAGAAGGGATGTGTGCAAATTCTGGGACATAGGCTTGACGGGAAAGAACACGAACTCCCTTTTCTTTTTCCCTTCCTGCTGGGTAGAATGCTGATGTGGCAGTGGTTGTTGGGACTGTCATCTCAGAGCACAAGATGGAAGTTAAGGATGGTGAATAAAACATCGGAAGCAGCCAGGGGCTCTGACCCTGCTAAGACACCCTATCTTTGGCATGAGGCAGGGGAATGCATTTCTCTCCTGTTTACGCCACTATATTTGTGGGTCTCTTGTGATGGCAGCCTGATATGTATCATAACAGAGCTTATAGGAGGAATACTTTGAGGTCTACTTTTTGTACTTTTTGAGCTTGGGAAGTTCCACGTCTGCTCTAGATCTTGGTCTAAAATAGGAAAAACTCACAGGTGCTCTCCCATGGCTTCCTCCCTCTGTGTCAGTGTCCACTATTATCACTACTGTTGTGCTGGTTATCACCATGAACACAGCTTTAAATAAGCCAGGGGATATAAGCACAAGCAACAAGTGCAACAACAAATAGATAAGTTGGACCTCATCAAAATTTAAAACTTGTGTACATCAGAGGACATTATCATGAAAGTGAAAAGACAACCAACAGAAAGGGAGAAAATGTTTGTAAATCATATGTCTGTTAACAGTCTAGCATCCAGGGACCTCTGGGTGGCTCGGTTGGTTAAGCATCTGCCTTCAGCTCAGGTTATGATCCCAGGGTTCTGGGATCGAGTCCCACTTTGGGCTCCTTGCTCAGTGGGGAGCCTGCTTCTCTCTCTGCCTGCTGCTCCCACTACTTGTGCTCACACTGTCTCGTTTTCTCTTTCTCTGACAAATAAAATCTTAAAAAAATATTTTTTTAATGTTTTTTTATTACATTATGTTAGTCACCATACAGTACATCCCTGGTTTCTGATGCAAGGTTCGATGATTCATTAGTTGCGTATAACACCCAGTGCACCATGCAATGTGTGCCCTCCTTACTACCCATCACCAGTCTATCCCATTCCCCCACCCCCCTCCCCTCTGAAGCCCTCAGTTTGTTTCTCAGAGTCCATAGTCTCCCATGCTTCACTCCCCCTTCTGATTACCCCCCTTTCTTTATCCCTTTCTTCCCCTACTGATCTTCCTAGTTCTTATGTTCCATAGATGAGAGAAATCATATGATAATTGTCTTTCTCTGCTTGACTTATTTCGCTTAGCATTATCTCCTCCAGTGCCGTCCATGTTGTAGCAAATGTTGAGAACTCGTTCTTTCTGATAGCTGAGTAATATTCCATTGTATATATGGACCACAGCTTCTTAATCCAGTCATCTGTTGAAGGGCATCTCAGTTCCTTCCACGATTTAGCTATTGTGGATAATGCTGCTATGAACATTGGGGTGCATATGGCCCTTCTCTTCACTACGTCTATATCTTTGGGGTAAATACCCAGTAGTGCAATGGCTGGGTCATAGGGTAGCTCAATTTTTAACTTTTTAAGGGACCTCCACACTGTTTTCCAGAGTGGCTGCACCAACCTGCATTCCCACCAACAATGTAGGAGGGATCTCCTTTCTCCACATCCTCTCCAGCAATTGCTGTTTCTGCCTTGCTGATTTTTGCCATTCTAACTGGTGTATGTCCAGAATATATAAGGAATTCTTACAACCTAACAACAAAAGGCAAACAATGTAATTAAAAGGTGGGTAGAGAACTTGAATAAACATTTATTTCTCCAAAGAAGATATGCCAATCAATGGCCACCAAGTTCACCATCATTAGTTATTAGGGAAGTGCAAATCAAAATCACCATGGGATGCCACTTTGTATCCACTAGAAAGGTTATAACTTTTTATAAAGGGAAAATAGCAAATGTTGGCTAGGATGTGGAGAAATTGGAGTCTTTGTACACTGATGGTGGGAATGGAAGCGATTCAGTTGCTGTGGCAAATAGTTGGGTGGTTCCTCAAAAAGCTAAACATAGGGGCTCCTGGGTGGCTCAGCTGTTAAGCGGCTGCCTTCGGCTCAGGTCATGATCCCAGCGTCCTGGGATCGAGCCCCGTATCGGGCTCCCTGCTCAGCAGGAAGCCTGCTTCTCCCTCTCACACTCCCCTTGCTTGTGTTCCCTCTCTACCTCTCTCTCTCTGTCAAATGAATAAATAAAATGTTTTTTTAAAAAAAGCTAAACATAGAGGAGTTCCCCAGCTCCTACTTCTAGGCATGTCCCCCACAGAATTGAAAACAGGTACTCAAACAAATACGTGTACACGCATGTTCATAGCAGCATTATTCACAATAGCCAAAAGGTGGAACCAGTGCAAATGCCCGTCAGTGGACGAGTGGATAACGCTGGTGGCCTACACATTCAATAGAATGTTATTGAGCCAGAAGGAGGAATGAAGTGCTGGTACATGCTATGTAACATGGATGAACCTCACAGGCATCACGCTAAATGAAAGCAGACATGCAAATGTCTCTTAGTGTATGACTCCATTTACAGGAAATACCTAAAATGGGTGAATTCTTTTTTTTAAAGATTTTTATTTATTTATGTGAGAGAGAGAGAGTGAGCGAGCACGGAAGAGCAGAGAAAGAGGGGCAAGTGGACTCCCCGTTGAGCGGGGAGCCTGAAGCGGAGCTCGATCCCAGGACCCTGAGATCACGACCTGAGCCGAAGGCAGACATCCAACGGAGCGAGCCACCCAGGCGCCCCTAGAATGGGTAAATTCACAGAGACAGAAAGTAGATTGGTGGTTGCCAGGAGCTGGGGGAAGAGGAGTAGAGAGAGCAACTGCATAATGGGGTTTCATTCTGGGGTGATGGAAATGTTTTGGAACTAGATAGATTTGGTAGCTGCCCATTTTGAATGTACTAAATGCCACTGAATGGTTCATGTGAACATTGACATGGTTAATTTTGTTACACGAATCTCACTTCAGTCAAAAAAAAAAAAAAAAAAGCCATAGGGTCCCAAAGCAATAGTAGTGTTGTTTGTTTCCAGAAAGGCTCCTGACAGTGTAGGGGTCTACTTAAAACAGACACGTGAACCATCTAAGCCACTAGGCCGCTAATGAGTGCCTCTCCTCCCCTAGAATCAGGTGTTCCTCCTCCTCCTCCCAGGCATTCATTAGGCTCTACCCTGCTACTTGTCAGGTAGCATTACTTGTACAGGTGTCCAGGGAACTGGAGTGCCCTTGCTCTTCCTGATTCCTTATTTATTATGTTAATGAGAACACGACCACAGCTCTGAGGCAGAAACTCCAAGATGGATGGCTATTTGGGCTGTATCAGTGGCAGGGGGTCTGCACAGGGTGCTATAGAGGGACTCCTCCCAACAGGTCTGGTTTCAAACCCAGCACTGTCATGCACAATTGCTCCATATTCTTGAGAAAGTCAATTATTCTGAGAAGTGAGGTTTCTCACTCTAAAATGGGACTAAATAATATTCTTTCTTCATTTCCATATCCAGAAACTGATTGCCTCTCAACTCCTCCCTTGCTGCCATCTTGGTTCAATCCACTGTTATATTTTCCTTGGTGAATGTCATAGTCTCCTAACTGGTCTCCCTCCTGCCTCTGCCCTCTCTCCAACCTATTGTTATGCTGCCACAAGACTGGTCCCTCCAAGCCTAAGGCAGACCGTGTCGCTGCTCTGCTCAAAACCGTCCAGAGCCCTCATCGCATCAGGGGAAAAGCCAAGTCTTCACATTGGCCTTCAAGGTCCTCCATGATGGGATTCTTGTTTCCACTCTGACCACTAGTTCCGCGGCTCACTCTGCTCTACACCCAATGCTCTTTTACGTTCTTGATTCGGAGCCTTTGTACTTGCTGTTCCCTCTGGCTGCAAGGCTGCTGCTGCCCTCAGCAACTCCAGATCTCTGTCAAATGTCATCTTACCAGTGAGGTCTTCCCACCCTGGCATTCCCTATTCCCCTTCCTGCTTAGTTTTTATTTTAAATTATAATTACAATTAGCACCATTCAACAGGGAACACCCAATAAACATATTTTTGCTCATTTGTTTTTTTACTTGTCTGCCCCTAAAATATAAATTCCACAAGCTGCTTTGATCGCTGCTGTATCCAGAGTACATAGAATAGAGCCTGGAACATAATCAGTGGTCTATAAATACTGAATGAATGAGTTCTTTTGAAGATGAAATAAAACAATAAATGTGAACATACCATACAAATGTACAGTATTTTATTATTTGTATCAAAATGAAATTCATCTCAACAAGGCCTACATCAGTAGGATTTGTGATAGCTGGAGAAAATAAATAACAAAAATTAAAATTTTCACTGCTCAGAAAACTTTCATGAACCCCAAAGGATATTTTAAGATCTGATACAGCCTCCATTTTTAGACCCTCATCCCAGAACTCATTTTGTCAACCTTAATGGAATGGACTTCAGACGCTCCCTGAAATGTGGGAGTCGAAGGAGCCTGTGCATTTCATAGCCTGTGTGGGATTTTTACGGATATATCAAATTGGCTTTTTATTTGCTACTGCGAAATTAAATTAGGAATGAAAGTAATTTGGTTCAATGAAAATAAAAAAACTAAACTCAAAGTAGGGGGAAAAAGGCCAAATCACACAGAGGTCAGGACTGCCAGGAAGGTTCCTCTTAAAGTCTTATAAATAGAAGGTAATTTCTAAAATGTCAAGGGTTTCTCGGCTCAATTAAAATTATTTGTAGCACAAATGGTTGAGACCAGGGAGTGCTTTAAACCATGGAAATGCAGTAACAAGAATAATAAGCAAGTAGGCTATTGTTGTTCAGGAGAAGTCTTTTTTTTTAATGTTTTTTTATTATATTATGTTAGTCACCATACAGTACATCCCTGGTTTCTGATGTAAAGTTCGATGATTCATTAGTTGCGTAGCACACCCAGTGCACCATGCAATACGTGCCCTCCTTACTACCCATCAGCAGCCTATCCCATTCCCCCACCCGCCTCCCCTCTGAAGCCCTCAGTTTGTTTCTTGGAGTCCATAGTCTTTCATGCTTCATTCCCCCTTCTGATTACCCCCCCTCTTTCTTTAAATGTTGAAGAATTTCAATCATGTCGGATGCCAGAAAGGGCCAGTTATGAAGGGAAGTGGAGCTGTTTGCCCTCAGATTTCTTTCCTCCTGCTCCCACTTAGAAATAGGAGACAGCCAAGAGCCATTTTGCAATCGAAACGACTTCATTTCCCACGTCCATTCGGAAGAAAGAGCCATAACTCAACGCAAACACATTTAGGACAGTTTGGGGAATGGCCGTGATGCCGCAGCCCTGAGCTAAGAGCATATAACTTCTTTCTGAATGTGTGTTGGACTCCGTGGCTGTCATCTACTAAAGGATGAATTTTGCAAATATTATGAACTTATCCATTTGGGAAGCAAAAACAAATATCGGATAGACCCAGCTTTTGTCATAGATAAATAGTTCTTTACATAGCAAGCCCAGGAGTGTTCCGAGCAACCTTGCAAAGTCCAATGACGTGTCAATTCAAGCCAGAGGCGTGATCATTTATTGTCAACATGGACTGTCACCACTTGCGGCCATAATCGGAAAAATTACTGATGATTGATACCGACGGCAATGATGATTACTCTTGCAATAAGCTTAATTAAAATAATGAAGTGTTATTGCATGTGACTTCTTTGTCGCACGGGTGAGATCATGTGTACGTGCCACGACAAAGTCACCAGGCAGCCTGGCGTTCATATTTCAATCCCGACACAACGGGGAGCCCAGAAGAATTGTGTGTGACTCCCGTGGTCCCCTCCCTTCTCGCTCGGGCCCGAAGTTCCTCCCTCATCCCTCCTGCACCCATAACTGCTGGCATAAGTGCAATGACAAGAGATCATTTGAGCTGCACGTCCCACCCAGCAGATAGTTGCAACTGGCTGCTCCTGGTCGGCCTTCCCCTGGAGCTGCTTTACCAGACACCCCATCCGGGTGCCAAGTTAAGCTGCGTGTGCGCTTTCCCCACTGCGGGCAACCTACCCACTCGAAGGCGAGAGAAACGCTGCTGACCTCCTGGAACACGGGCTCCAGAAAGTTCATTTTTCTTCCAGAGCTGCCTGCTGCTTTCCTTTTCCTCGGTTCCTGTGGCACCAGAGGTGTGGGGGGAGACAGGAGGAGAAAGAATAAAAACCGTTGAGGGACTTTGGAACCACCCAGAAGGCCAGCCTCAAACCCAGTTCTGCGTCCATTTCAGAAAATTGGCGAGGGCCTTAAAAACCCTAACAGCTCTCATCCACGGCAGGAAGATCAAAGGGACATTTACCCACTCACTTAACTTAGAAAAAATAAAACACCCAGCGCGAATTGTGGGCTTTTAACTATCTTGTGAGACCAAAAACCTAATCAGAGTGCCGAGGACTATAAACATGTAGGAAGGGAAGCAGACAGTCATTAAAATCTGATTATGAGCCCAGCAGCGCTGATAGGGCCTGATGGCCCACCTTCCTGCAGGGGGATCCGGTGAGAGAGCACGGAGAGTGAGCAAAATTGGCCTCGAACGTCTTTCCTTCACATACAGAAGAATTTGGAGCCATACAGGCCACAACAACTTGCCTCGTTTCAAGAGCAAAGTTGGCCGCAGCAGTCCATGGAATTTTTTCCCTGCTGCTCACAAAACATTCGTTGGCTATCGGCCGTAGAAAAATGCAAAACCCCCACGTAGCATATCAGAGCAACCCTCTCTGGCTATTGGGAACTGGGATTTGTTTCATTTATCCAACAAATATGTATTGAGCCTTTGCTTTATGCCAGGCTCTGTTCCGGGTGCTAAGACATGGCAAGAACAAGACAGACCGAGACCCCTGCCCTGTGAGAGCTTGCATTCTAGGAGAGACACACAGTAAACACATATGCAAAGTAGGAGTATGTCAGACGGGAAGCACATCGTAGAGAAGGAGGATAGAACGTATGTATGGGGTGGGCTTAGTTTGAGAGAGGGCAGCCAGGAAAGACCACACAGAGAAGGGGACGCTTGAGTAGACACATGGGGAAGTGCTTCTAGTAACAACGAGGATTGGGATCAGGACAAGTTATCAAAAGCAGGGACAGGACTGGCATTTATGGAAAGCCACCCTGTGACAGGCTCAATGTTGGTTGGCCCCTTTACCTACGTCGTCTCTTTAATGGTGCCTCCTGTTGGCACCCATTGAATTGCAACGAGTAACGCGTTCAAGGTCAAATGTACATCAGCCAGTGCCTCTGTCACCCCAGCTCTGAAGTCCCCGGGCATCTAAAGGACTCAAAGGAGTCATTCTTGGATTAAGGTCTTGCCTGCAGCAGGGCAAAAACATACATTTCCGGGACCCACTACCTCCAGTCTATCAGTTTTTGTATCAGTTGTATTATCCTCGTCACTGTTAACGTGGGGACTGGAGGAGTCTCTGTTGTGGGGGCAGCCGTGCGTTGCAGGGTGTTGATCAGCATTCCCAGCCTCTCCTCAGTAGATGTCAGTGGGACCCCAACCCCCCAAGCTGCAAGAATCAAAGATGTCTCCGCAGGGCAAAGTCCCTGCCATTAAGAACAGCTGACCTAACGTGAACTGATTTAGGTTTGAAAATACATGTGTTCGGGATAAACTCGAGCAACCTGCGCACCTTGCAGTGCACTCCGTAGCCGCTCTTTGGCGAGCCCCCCTCTGCTCCAGGTGTAAATGGTGGGACTCTAGGTTGCCTCCCACCCATCTCCTGCCACCTGCCCATACACAGCGAGTCCCTCTTCTTTGGCCTGCCTGCCACCAGTCTGCCCCCTGCCACAGCCTGTGTCCTCCACACGGTTTCTTATAATGAGACCCAATGCTATTACTCTTCTCTTTAAAAGCCTTCGACCGTCTTACATCACGATATTCCAGACCCCTCACAGTCTGGCCTCAGCTCTCCTGGCTAGCCTCATCTCCACGGTGCCCTGCCTCGACCTCACACTCCAGCCTCGCCGTTTGGTCAGTGTGTCCCCAGTGAGGTCACGCCTTCTTGCCCTGACCACACCCTCCCCTCTGCCTCTGCTCCTTCTGCTCACTCTTAGGTAGCAAAGACTTACTTCTCCTTTAAAGTCCAGCTCCAAATGCATCTCAACTAAGTTTTTCCCGACATTCTTCTCAACTCTTTCAAAACATTGTTTCAAGACGTACATTCCCATAGCACCTTGATCACGCTCCTGCTACAGCCTTGTCTGAGCTCATCTGTCTGTCCGTCCGTCCGTCCATCCATCCATTCATCCATCCATCCATGTTTGTTGAGCACCTACTATGTGCCCGGCACTCTTCTAGACCCTGGGGATTGAGATGTAAACAAATCTGGCAAGAAGCTCTGCATGCACTTAGCTTACATTCTAGAAGCGGAGCTCAAAAATAAATAACTAAATATACGTCAGATGGTCATGGTGCCAGGTGCTACAGTAGGTTCTAGGAGTAAGAATGAACTAGGCCCAGTCCCTGCATTCAAGGGGCTTATGGCTGCTGGGATGGGGGAGGGGTCAGGTAAGAGGTGGGGGAGAGGAACCGTGGGAGGTTGGGAGAAAGGAAAAAAGAACACACTTACTCTGCCCAAGTGTTAGGGGTCCCCAAGGTCACAGAGAGGTCCGTGAAATGCCTAAAAGTCTTGGAGAACGTTTCGAGACGTTTAAGACAAGACATTTGCAGGGCGGAATGCATCTCAGGGAGGCCCGGCCTCTGAGGTAAGGAAAAGAGACAGTTGTTAGGAATGCTGAGATGGACTCCACACCCAAATTTACCTCAGGCTAGAATATTTCCCTTTGCTTCAAGGTCACTTGCAGAAGGACTGGAAGCCCCTAAGGCCACACCCCTGGTTCACACTCTGCTCCTGAAACCCTGTGCTGCTTGGGTGGGCCTTCCTACTGGCAAACTGACAAACACCTTAGTTCTTCCCAGGAGAGACTCGTGTGCACATCAGGTCAGACAAATTTTCATGCCTCCCTCGAGGGAATATCCCCGGATAATAAAGGTGGTCTCCCAGGCCTCCCCGTAAAGCGAGAGGTAAACCAGAACACATCAAATAAGAAGCCCAAACTCATTCCAAGAAGTTGACATTGAATCAACGAAAAGATCTTGTGGGTTTGACTTGCCTTGTTTTACAAGGTTTGTGTGAATTCCCTCCCACCTCCCCATCCTGCCAGGGCTTCAGAGATACGTTGACTTTTGTTTCCTTGAAATGGTTAATCTTTGCAACCAACTTTCCAAACGGGAGGCTTAAACTGGGGATCAGCTCACTGTGTGTGGAGGTCATTTAAGAGCTCAGTCTCATCTTTGAAATATAGATTAGCCAGGAGAGTATGAGTTCAGCATTTCTATGTAATGTTGGTTCATTGATCCTGCAGGCCAACTGGACATGGCTTCAGATGGATACCTAAAAATTAGTTTTAAAACTTTCCCATCTTTTAATATTTTATAACCTGTCAGAAAATCAATTATGGATTCTGCCCCCTTTCAATGCTTGGTTTCATGGGAGCCGATGTTTAACCAAAGTGAGTTTCTTTCCTCTCCTTTTACGAAAAGCAATGGGCAAGTTCAGAGTGAATGATGACTTCAGGGAAATTCTTGGATTTGTAAAGATTTAGAGATGAATTGAAAAGCTTTGACCTGCCAAGTCCAGAGCTTGAGTTTCTCTCTCATGCAATAGCCGGAGATGGGCTTTCTTAAGCACCGGCAAAGAGCAGGGATCCAGAGGTTAGTGCTGTGGGGATCCACCTATAATTTGAATTTGGCAAATATCTTCAAGCCCAGGGAATCACAAAGGGCTTTCTCCAAAACCCACCCTTCCGCTTACACACACACATAAACATGGAGCATCGTCTTTCAGGCTTAAAAATATTTTTCCACTTTTTTGTAATAGAGGAAGATTTTTAAGGAAAAAAAATATTAGGAAACATGCCAAAGTGATTTTTATTTTCTTGTCTTTTCAGTATTCTATACAATTTCTAATATGAAAATGCATTAATGTTATAAGAAAAAAAAGCTTTAGGGGCACCTGAGTGGTGCAGTCGTTAAGCGTCTGCCTTTGGCTCAGGGCGTGATCCCAGCATTCTGGGATCGAGCCCCACATCAGGCTCCTCTGCTAGGAGCCTGCTTCTTCCTCTTCCACTCCCCCTGCTTGTGTTCCCTCTCTCTCTGGCTGTCTCTGTCAAATAAATAAATAAAATGTTTTTTTTAAAAAGAGAAAAAGCTTTAAAAAATAACTTAGATAAAGTCACAGCAACATAACACCAAGAACCGACGGTGAAAGGACGTGGAATTAATTCTGATGCCAGGTCAGCCATAAACAGTGCAACTTCCACACCGTTGGGAGTTCTTACAGAGACATGCGTGCACCTGTCACTACTGCATAGCCGTGTGCGTCACAAGGAACTAGAGTTTGTCCCATGAAAATAGGTGTGTGAAGTATCTGCGTTCAAGAAATGGGGGAAAAGAGTGAGGAAGAGAGAGGAGAGGATAAAGGGCGGGGCTCAGAAGAATGGGGATAAAAAGAAGAGGAGGTGAAGAGTCAGAAGAAGAAAGTGAATTGGGTCATGTGGCTGTGGAACTGGTAAAGTGGGGTTCTATCTTTGTTATGCTGCATAAATAACCAGAAGAAGGGCCCAGGAGATAAACACTCATGAGTATCTGCCTTTGGCCGCAGCTCCCAGAATAGGGACACCAATTACCTGTCTCTCTTTCTACTTTCTAGCAACTCATAGCCTGAAAACCAACAGCCAGCAGTGTGGCCACCAGCAGAGCCTTTCTGATCTCCCAGTGGCTAAAAGCCTGGGTAGTCTTGGGAGGAAGGGGATGTGTTTGGCCCCCGGGGACAGGGAGAGTAAAGTGGCTGCTGGTAGAAGGTACAGGGGGTGAGGTTTGGGGTGGGGCAAATGCTGAATCACAGTGAACTTAAGTTTATCTAACAGAATAAGAAGAGAATGTTCAATTTCTGCTTTGTGACCTACCTGCCTTGTTGGTTCTGAGAACTCAAGTTATTTCTTGCTTATTGCATTTGCCAAATTTGTCAAGTGCCCAAAATGTGTCACCAGGCAAATGAACCCGGTTTGATTCTTTCCACTAGATGGAGGGAACCATATTCTTTTTTTTTTTTTTTAAAGATTTATTATTTTTTTAGAAAGAGAGACAGCAAACAGGGGGAGAGGCAGATGGAGAGGGAAAGAGAGACTCTCAAGCAGGCTCCACACTCATCTCAAAGCCCAATGTGGGGCTTGCTTGATCCCACGACCCCGAGATCATGACCTGAGCCAAAAAAAAAGTCAGACACTTAACTGACTGTGCCACCCAAGTGCCCCATGGAAGGAACTATATCATTTTCTTATGCCCATTTGGCAATGACATTTTACCTTGGCTGGGGGAAGGTCTCTGCATCCTCCTACTTGTTCGTTACAGAGGCACCTAACATCAGCTTCACTTTCAAATGCACCTCTCCCCAGCCATGGGACCTTGAGCAAGTTAATGTAGCTCTCTCACCTCCAAAATACAGAAGATGATAATAGTACCTACCTCATGGAGTGGTTGCAGGGATTATCCATGTTCATGAATGAAAGTATTTAGAAAAGTGCCCAGTGAGAGTTCAGTGCTCTGTATTCAATATTGTTATTTCAATCATCAAACATACTTCTGGTACCTGGTGTGTGCCAGGCACCATGCTGAACACCAGAGATAGAAAAATGAGAATACCTTTGGAGTTTATATTCCAGTAGGGTAATAATAAAATCCTGACAAATAACAATAACAAGAGCAGCTAATATTTATTGGGAGTATAATATGCATAATCCAATTTGATCTTCATAATAACCTTAAAAGGCCAGTAAGAATATTATTTATAGGACAGGAATCCACAGGCTTAAAAAGGTCAGCTACCTTGATCACACAACATGGCTGGTGAGTGGCAGGGCCAGGGCTGGAAGACTCCTGAATTCTAAGTTTGTTTTTTTTTTAAAGATTTTATTTATTTATTTGACAGAGATAGAGACAGCCAGCGAGAGAGGGAACACAAGCAGGGGCAGTGGGAGAGGAAGAAGCAGGCTCATAGCGGAGGAGCCTGATGTGGGGCTCGATCCCATAACGCCAGGATCACGCCCTGAGCTGAAGGCAGATGCTTAACCGCTGTGCCACCCAGGCGCCCCCCGAATTCTAAGTTTTAACCATGTCTTTCACTTTAGTGGAATGCGGGCTACTTTCAAATCCTAGTCATGGTTCTGGGGAGCAACACATTCACCATGTTCCTTCAAAGAATCATTGCCCTGCCTCCTACTTCTCTTCTGCCAGACACTGAGCTTTTTGGGAGCCACTCATTTAATATGATAAAATCCAACTATCCAGGGTAAAACATTTCCCCCCTGCTAGTCAGAGGAACAAGTCAGCATTTGAAAGAACATTTAACACTGTTCAGCTTGGCCTTCATGCTGAGAAACGCGCACACATCTCGAGGCCTACCCTGAGCCAATCACTGGAGAATGGTTTAATTGGTTAATCATATAAATTACAATCACTTAATCATTTTAATCACCATCAGCCAATTAGCTCAGAGTTATGGGCTCTGAGGTAACAGTTATGCAAATGTTTGTTCCACTGTAGGCTGTTAACAGCCATATTTTCTCGATCAAGCTGACAGAGACGGATGGGGGGGGAGGAAAAGGAAAGCGAGCATTTGTTTAGTTTAAGAGTCTTTCCTGTTGGGTTGTAACGAAGCGTTCAGTGAGGAGAAGCACCAAGCACTGAGATTCCTTCATCTCATTCAATGTGAGTGTGCCGAGTGGAGGAGAGGGAGGCCCCCTGAGGGAAGTGCAGGTGGTGGAGAGGGGAGGAAGGACCAGCTAAGAAACTGTTGAGTCTGGACTGAGTCAAGCACGTGACTGCTGAAAGTGGTGGCTTTCCTGATGGCCCAGGGCACTGTCCTGTCAGAGCTACAGAAATGAAGAACCAATAAGGGGGCACGTTTGCTGCTGCCTTTCCTCCACTAGGCCACAGGGAATGTCCGCTAATAATGCAGGAGGACTAGGTCAAATTCGAGTGGAGCATCCGTTTATACGTAGCCATTATCATCTATAATAAAACAACATAATAACCATGAAGAATATATAACAGCCCTGGTATGATATTTAAGTCACCATCGGTAGACGAGAAACTTTGAAGAATACCTGATACATGGGTGATGCAGAAGGAAATGTGCTATATATATATCCCCTTCCTGGGTGAGCACCTGGCACCTGATAGCACTTCAAGAAATGCTTGTGAATCAACAAATAGTGACCCAGTGCGAAACCAAGAGTCAAGGAAAGAAAGGAATTGGAATCTATGTAAGTGAGCTGAGCAGACATGGATGGGCTGGCGTGCACAGGACACTTGGCAGCCTTTGCCTGTTTTTATCTCCTGTAGCCCCGAGCGTACTAGAGCTTTCTGTTGGATGGTCAAAAGAGGGGACTGGCTTCTTCGCAAGCTTTCAGTTGTAAAATCGTCAAATGCTATGACGGTGAGGAACAATCAGAATCTCAAAGATAGAATTAATCTTGTCAGGAATGTACAGGAAGTGACATGGTTTTGGGGTCCCCAGAAGATCCTTTGTGACCATGGCAGCCTAGTTTTTCTTCAAGAAATATCTTAACTGCCCCTGGGACTTTGTCTGCCTTTGCTGGTTAGTTAGGCCGAGGTTGGACCCTCCCTACCATCTCCCAGACACAGACCGAGATACACACACACACACACAGTGTGTTACAAAAATGGATTTGTTCATTTAATAATACATATCGAATTTCCATTGTGTGCCAGAGGTCATGCAAGGGACTAGGTAAACAGCCCTGCCCAGCAAAACGCTTGTGATATGATGATGGCAATGTGTTGTTAGATGCAGACAGAAGAGGCCGATTCTTGAAGGCTGACATAGTCTTGGAGGACCTCTTGAAAGAGGTGGGATTTTGGATAGAAAGAGAGATGAAGGTAGGGAACTTCAAGGAGAAAATTAATTTGGAATCCCAAGTGTCTAAGTAATATCCATGTCACTAATGTAGTGATAGGGTTTTTTTTTTTGTTGTTGTTGTTCTTGTTTTTTAAGGCTTTCTATTTTCCAATTTAGTAGTTTTTTTGCCGGGTACCTGGCCTTGTTTGGACTTGCTTACAGAGGTAGGGCCCAGAGGTTCCTTACCCACAGGCGGACAGGTCAGCCAATGTTTCTTGGTGGTAGCTCCCTGTTTGACCTGAGCCAATGACATTTCCCACCTTGCTTGCCTTGCTTTTCTCTTCCTCAAACAGGAAAAATGATATTGACCTAACCTACCACTGTTGTGAGGAAAAACTGATAAAAAATATGGTAACACACTTCAGAGAGTGAAGAACTGCTATAAAAAATGCCTAACAATGAGTCCGCCTAGCTGAGTGAGACACAGAAAACAATGGATAGAAATGGAAAATTGGACAAAAATCGTATAAAGAGGTTTTAAAGATTTTCTTCCTTCTGCATTTACAACATTCTATTATTGACTTCAGATTTTTTCTTGCACTTAATTAGTCAAAAGCCAGGAAAACACTCTCTCAAATCTTTCTGTAGGTCAGACACGAGCCAGAGTCCATGTTCTTAAAGACAGAGTTGTTGAACCGCTGCCATCTTTGATTTCTTCTGTTTTCAGTTTTCATACATACTAAGCTTGTACCATGTTTACTTGTTCTTGTAAACGTGAAGACATTTTATTTTTCTGTGGAGATCCCCCCGCCTTTACTCCAAAACAAAATATAGGTCCCTCACTTCCTGATGGGCTTATTTAATGAAGACCCTTTGGTAAGACAACTTTCTTAGAAGAGATCTTATAAAATTAGAACAGTAGGTTCAAAACTCATTCTGACACCAGCACCCAAGAGAAATGGTCAGCCCATATGCCCAGTTTGGTTCAAATTCCTCTTACCTTTCCTGGTTCAGGATGGAGTTGAAACTTAGGTTAGGAATTCCCTAGACTCTAAGCCCAGCTTGATTTATATAATATAGGACAGTTGGTGTCTTAGTTTGAGTTTCTCCAGAAGTAGATGCAGAGGCAAGGATTCAAATGCAAGTAATTTCTTTGGGAGAGGCAGGGAACACTAGCAGGGAAGAAGGGAAGCAATACAGAGAAAGTGGCCAGTAAAGGGTGAGTAATTAAACCAACTGTCACAGTGAGTGACTAGAGCTGAATCCAGGACACACACCTCAGAACTAACCCACCAGATGGCAGCTGAACCAGGGTATTGAGACACCAACTCCAGTCAATGATTGGTTAAAGGCAGCCGGAGGAGGGGTTGTTAATTCGGGGCAGAGAGCTTTGCGTAGTTCCAGAAAGAGCTCTAGGGCTTGGAGACACAGGTGCTGGAAGTAGGACACTGTCCTTGTTCTTGGAGCACACTAACATGGTGAGGTCGGAGGGATGTGGATAGGACAGGGACAGCAGCTGCTACGATATGAACCATAACATCTGTACTTTCTTACTCGAGGGTGCAAATTGGAAGATGAAGACGCTTCGGGGACAGAAGAGGGGGGCCCTGACTGGGAGAGCTGCTCCTACGTATAACAGCTATAAAAAGGGCAAGGTCATCGGGACTCACTGTAGGCAATGTGCCTTGAGTCACACTATAGTCATCGCTCAAGCATCTGAAAGGGTCCAAAGTGCACACATTATAACACAATTACAAGCTTTTGAGAGCATGATCGTACATATACACCAGAATCCAGAGGAAGCCACAAAACAGCCCTTTATTTTTTCCTTTGGATCATCTATCAGAGGATGTTGAATCCATTCTAGACCCTGGGAAGGGAGTCATATTTGGTGTTTCAGTTTTCCTGCCCATGACTGGCATCAACACAGTCATGTATCCCAGGCCTGGCCTATGAAACCTGAGCAGAAGTTAGGATGGTGCATGGGGGGGGGGGGTGGGGAGGGAATATGGAAAAGGTTTTTCTTGCTCATAAGAGAGATGCCTGGATAAGAACATCTTTTTTTAAAAAAAATTTCTATTTAAATTCAATTTAGTTAACATATAGTGTATTATTAGTCTCAGGGGTAGAATTTAGTGATTCATCAGTTGCATATAACATCCAGTGCTCATTGTATCAAGTGCCCTCCTTAACGCCTATCACCCTGTTACCCCATCCCCCCACGTACCTCCCCTCCAGCAACCCTCAGTTTGTTTCCTAAAGGTAAGAGTCTCTTATGGTTTGCCTCCCTCTGTATTTTTATCCTATATTATTTTTCCTTCCCTTCCCCTATGTTTAGCTGTTTTGTTTCTTAAATTCCATTTGAGTGAGATCATGTGGTATTTGTCTTTCTCTGACTTGTTTTGCTTGGCATAATCTCCTCTAGTTCCATCCATGTCATTGCAAATGGCAAAATTTTCTTTCTTTTTGATGGCTGAGTAATATTCCACTCTGTGTGTGTGTGTGTGTGTGTGTGTGTGTGTGTGTGTGTGTATCTCACATATTCTTTATCCATCAAAGGACATCTGGGCTCTTTCCATAGTTTGGCTATTGTGGACATTGCTGCTATAAACATTGGGGTGCATGTGCTCCTTCAAATCACTGTTTTTTACTATTTAGATAAATACACAGTAGCACAATTGCTGGGTCATAGGGTAGATCTATTCTTAACTTTTTGAGGAAACTCCATACTGTTTTCCAGAGTGGCTGCACCAGTTTCATTCCCATCAACAGTGTAAGAGAATTCCAGAACATCTTTTTTTGCTAGAGATCTTATTGTCCACTTCTGATGCCTGGGACTCCTACACCCACTTTACCACCATATAGGGTAACCATTAACATAAAGCCGTGTCGTGGAAAGATGGAAAATCCTTGGGCCCATGAGCCTCTGAGTTATCAATACAGGAGACATACCACCTTCAGACATCTTGTTCTTTCAATTTAAGATACTTTGGTTGGATTTCCTTTGGTTTAAGACAATTTTCTGTTACTTATGACTAAAAGAATCCTAAGAGACATAATGTTAGTTAACCCAGCAGGTTGGTGAAGAGAAGCTCTACTATGTATTAAAGCAATCGAGTGTGGGACTGTACAGACAGACTGGCTCAGGCTGGAAGCCTGTTCCATGATGACTATCGAATATCTTGTGCTTAATTGTCTTAGCTCAGATTGCCATACACAATACCACAAACAGAACACAAACTAAACAACAGAAATCAATTTTCTCAAGTTCTGGAGACTTGAAGTCCAAGATCAAGGTGCCGGCGAGGCTGGTTTCTCATGGGAAATTTCTTCCTGGCTTTTAGACAGCTGCTTTCTCACCATGTCCTCATATGGCCTTTCTTTGGTGCATGTGCAACCCTGGTGTCCCTTACTACTCTTATGAGCACATCAGTCCTATTGGATTTAACCTTAATTATCTCTCTTAAGGCCCCCTCTCCAAATACAGTCACACTGAGGACTAGGACTTCAACATATGAATTTTGGGGGGACACAATTCAGTCTATAACACTAATCATTTATAGTCTCCTCGAGTTTCTTGGCTTTTTTTGTGTTCATCCTCCATTTACAAGCTAATAATAGTTATTTATTAAGCCCTTATTACCTCACAACTTTGTATTAAGCATTTTATATAGATCAGCAGTTTTCAAAATCTGGTTTATAACTCCTGGGGGTCCCAAGCCCTTTTTTTCAAGGGATCTGCAACGTCAAAATTATTTCCCTAATAATATTAAACTCTTATTTGCCTTTTGCGTTGTGTTGACATTTGCACTGATGGTACAAAAGTTATAACAGGTATCCAGGGAGTGGCACCACCATATATATTTTTTTGACCACCCCCACCCTGCATTGCAGAAAAAAAGCCATTTTTTCCTAACAATGTCATCGATGACGCAGTGAAAATTATTGGTTTTATTAAACCTCAACTCCTGAGTACACACACTTTGAATATTCTGTGTGATGAAATGGAAAGTTCACATAAAGCACTTCTGCATAATGAAGTAGGATAGTTGTCTGGAGGGAAAGCACTTGTGCAATTGAGTTGTAAGACGAACTAACTGCTTTTCTTCATGGAATACCATTTTTGACCTGAAAGAACAACAAACAAATAAGCTCTGATTAGTCAGACTTGGGACTTTTGCAGACTTCTTGAAAGTGAGCGAATTGAGACGGCTACTTCAAGGAAAACAAGTGACAGTATTTGTTGCCAATGATAAAATGTGGTCTCTCAGGTGAAAATTAGAATTTTAGAAAAACCTGTATTTTCTCTTGGAGTTTGACAGCTTCACAATATTTAAAAAGAGTTTTCTGATAAGATTAGAAATAATAATAAAGGATATTGATTTTTAAACATTATATAATGAATTGTTGAATGTACATTTTCCAAATGACCAATATGTGATGTTTCAAAATCATGCATGGGTGAAAGATCTAATCAAACGGAAAGAGATATGAATGAACTTTGCTGTAACGGGACATGAAAAGTTCATTGATAATGGTTTTTAGATTCCATATTGCAAATAGTTAAGAAAGTGCTACTTGTCAAGTTTTGGTATAGTAGCAAAGAAGAATGTCCACAATTATCTGAAAGGCTATTAAGATCTGCGTAAATCTAGTTTTTTAATATACTTCAACCAAAACAACACATTGCAGCAGATTAAGGTAGAAGATATGAAATTGAGCTGACTTCTATTTATCCAGACATCAAAGAGGCTTACTGAAATGAAAAAGAATAATGTTATTTTTCCCACTAATATTTCATCTGAGAAATTATGGTAATTTTTTACACAAATATGTTATTAATGTTGATATAGAATGGGCTTATTGTTATTTTCAAGGAATTAATAGATACATTTTTTAAATCTTAAGATATAATACAGTAAATATTGATAAATGTAACGTACATAACAAAAATTCTTTGGAAGTTTCAATGTTTAAGTAAGTAAAGGGATCTCAAAACCAAAAAGGTTAAGAATTACTAACATAAAATAATGAAAGAACCAACTAGATAGACAGCTATGTCAGAGTTCTCAGCTGCAGACAAGAGCAACCCCTCTCACAAGCCAGTTTATGCAGAAGAAGAATCATGTAAGGATGGTAGGAGCTCCCCCAAAGCTAGATGATTCCTCTACCACCTTTGTAGAAAGGTGGAGTCCATGCTTTCTCACCCAAGAAAAAGGTGACATACTTTCAACACTAAAAATGTGCTTGTTCAATTCAGGCTTCGTATTTCAGGGTCCTTGAATCTGGAAGGAAATGTGAAAAAAGGAAAGGACATTTTAAAGTAAATGTCTCGGGGCACCTGGGTGGCACAGTGGTTAAGCGTCTGCCTTCGGCTCAGGGCGTGATCCCGGCGTTATGGGATCGAGCCCCACATCAGGCTCCTCCGCTATGAGTCTGCTTCTTCCTCTTCCACTCCCCCTGCTTGTGGAATGTTCCCTCTCTCGCTGGCTGTCTCTATCTCTGTCAAATAAATAAAGAAAATCTTTAAAAAAAAAAAATAAAGTAAATGTCTCCTTTCTTGTGATTGTCAGACATCCCGCTGTTACAGAAGGGACATCCTGAGATGGTGCAAGTGAGAGTGGTCATCTGCTTATATTCTGCCAGGTACCAAACTGGGGCACATGGTGGACCTTAAATAAAGCCATAGAGCTGAGAAGCACTAAAAGTAGGAAAGAATTATTGTAAATGCCTGATTTAGTAGCGTTGCTGCCAATAAAGGATGACTAAAATTCATGCCTATTTCCATTCTCACATATGGACAGAAAAAAAAATGAGAAAGAACAAATGAAAAATAAGGTGGCTATCTTAATTTTTAGCAAAGAATGGGTTAAGTTTCCAGTATTCAATAACCAAAGAGACCCTATTCACCTTTGGCTTGATAACTGCTCATTGATTGTGTCCCTGGGAAGGTAAGCTCTGTGAGGGCAGGCATTGGTGTGTCTTGCTCATCACTATACCCAAGTGCCTCGAACACTATTTGGCACATGGCAGGTACTCTGTAAATACCCTTGAAGAGGTGAACAAAAGAGACTTCCTTGCTTTGCTTTTATACTAGCTCCTCTGCATTCTTCAGAAGCCCCCATAAATGTGTGCCTTGGCATTTCTGAGCCCCTCAATGTAATACAACAAATAACTGAGCTCCCACTAACTGTACTGGGCACAGAATCTGCCCTTAAAGAACTCTTGACTGATCAGCGTATTTTCTCAGTGCTTCTCAGACTTTAATGTGCATACGAATCCCTGGGGATCTTGTTAAAATGCAGATTTTGCTCCAGTAGTGTCTGGAGCAGGGCTGGAGAGCCCGCATTTCTCAGCTGATGCCGATACTGGTCACAGCACTTTGAGGAACAAAGCATTCATTGCATATCGGAAGATGGCTCTGTCAACAGACTGAGTCCTAGACTAATTCCCTTGGCACATATAAACTCAGCTCTGGTCTTGTGATCCCCAGAGGTGTGTGGGTCCCAGAGTGCACACTTCCCAGCACAGGTAACCTGAAGGCAGGCAGGATGACCTTACAGTTCTGCTGAGGTGTGGAAGAGACGAAAGGCTGGATGCAGTCTGGGTGTTGACGGGAAGTAAGGCATTTACATACCTTGCACCGCTTCATAGAGGCAGGGTCCCCGAGGAGATCATTTTCTTTCTCACTGCTGGAGACCGCATTCTCATTGTCACATCTAGTGGAGATATTTCATAACTCTGCAGGGTAATCATTTAGAATTTAAGTTCTTTCTCACTAAAACGTGTTCATAGAGGATATGAAAGTTAGCAAAATGCAAAGGCTTTTTTTCCACATCACAAATGTGCTTCCTCAGCAACTAACAACTTTCAAATGATCTGTCACATTTCGCATAATTAAATCACAGTCTCGATGGCAGTGAATCATTGCAGGAACAGTTGGACAGCACAAATAGAACATGAAGCATGGAGGGAAGAATCTCTTGGTTAGTAAATATCTCTTACATTGAGCGAACTAGTCCACATCAGCGAAAGGAAATGGAGGGAAACATGCTCTCAATTCAGATTCACAAAAGAACATTTCTGGAACACCAACTGAGGCAGCCCTGCCCTCAAGAAGCTTCCAGTCTTTGGAAGGACAAAATGTCGACAACAACAAAGTTCACCCATGGAATGACAAGAGCACCAGCCAGGTGATGGTATGATAATTGCAGGATGGTTATAATAAGGGTCACTTGATGGAGTCATTTTAAATAAAAATTTTCATGTCTACTTTCTTAACACTCACCTTGGCCACCCAATAACATAGTTCTTCATCCCTCAGAACTGTCCTCCCTCCAAGACTCTGAACTCAGATTCAGGTCCCCATCATATTATTATCACTCTCTTTCTCCTGTGCTGCACTGTCAGTAAGCATTACCAGGGCTTCCTCGCTTTTCAGACAAGTGTGGTGATTCGTAACACATAAGAACATTGGACCCTGACTTTCTGGGTTTGTGTGACCTTGGGTAAGTCACCGAATTACAGTGTGCCTCAGTTTCCTCATCTGAAAAATGGGATAATAATCGTACCATTTCAGAGGGTTGTTGTGAGGATGAAGTGAATTTAGGAACACAGGTAAGGTTTGTAGAGCAGTACGGACTCGTAATCACTATGTGGTGTTTGCTTCCTTTGCAATCACTGCTGTTCATTCTCCCAGTTCATCTCCAGCTGTACGACTCCCCTTGCTCCTGACCGATGGCCGTCAGTTTGCCCTGCCTGCCTTCACGAGGTACGGCCCTGGAGGCCCTTGGAGCCGGTCTTCTCTACTACCACTGCTGAGATGTCAAGTGTTGTTAGAGAAAGATGGAGTCAGGACCCTTCTTGGTGTGTCTGTCAGACTCACTATGCTCCCCATTCTTGGCAACTGCCCCCAATACACAGGGCTGGGCAGCCAGCCATTGTGAGTCCTAGGGCCCTGGCTGTGGCTGACTGGTCTAGGAACACACTACTGGCCCATGTGGGCCCTTCTTCTCTCTCCCAGGAAGTTGACATTGCCACGGAGCCCTTGAGTTGAACCTTTCATGGCAGAACTTTGGGGAGAGGGCCCCTGCCTCTCGCTGCTGAGGCCTCTAGCATTGCGCAGGCTTTGTCACTTCTCTTGGCCCCTGTTGACTCACCCCGCATCCTTCCAATAAGTTCCTGCTCTCTCACACGCTGGCCAGAGTGTGTTTCTACCTTTCACAAACCAAGGGAAACTCAACTGAGGCAGCCAAGGAACAATGACAACGAAGTCTTCTCCGAAGTCGTGCTATTTACTCTCAGGTGGTCCATCATTACGGCTGGGCACTTACTTATTCGTTATCCAGATCAAGACTGCCATGCGAGCGCCTTCAGCAGACCTCCGCTTACTCACGTTTTCACTTTCTCTGGTCCTTTTCTCCTAACTTCTGGGCCCTAGACTGAGCACCCCCCCCCGCCCCCTGCTGGAGAAGGTGGCCGGTCCCTGCACCACCTTAGGAACCCCACTCCTCTTCCTTTCTGTTCCCCCAGCCAAGCTCCTCAGAGGAACAGTCTCCAGGCTCTATTCCGCGCTAAACCAAATTAGGGAGACCAAAGAATGCATTTATCCTCCTGGGCATCACATGACTCAATGATTGTAATTAAGAGTTTTGAACGAGCGGAAATGTGTGGTAATAATAATAGCAAACACGTGCTCGAGTGCTCACTACCGTGATACCAGGCAGTGAACTGTGCACTTGCCGAACGTATAAATATCGTCTCATTCCCACGACCGGCCTATGAGACAGGAGCTATTCGTACCCCTTCACAAATGAAGAGACGAGCTGTGGCGAGGCTAAGAGCTTGCCAAGGACATCGAGCCGGGACACAGTGCAGCTGGGATTCAAGGAGATTAATAATAAACATTTAGTAACAGGTCATTGTTTTTTATTTAAGAAACACATACATGCATGTTTGGTTCTCACTTAAATAGTTCTCTACATATGGTTGACTCTGAGTTTGATTTTTGAAATGGCAGTCTGACCAGAATTTTAAGATTAAGGCAAAAATTAAACAGCTGCTGTCCCTTCGCCTAGAATCACTTATTCTGTAGTAATAGCCTTTTTTTTTTTAATCGGAAAGAGAATGTAGGAGGGTAATTGACAGCATTTTATAGTCTGTGTGAAGGCCAACAATTGTCTAATCTAGCCATGTCATATGCTAATATTGATTAAATTTAATGCTGAGATTTTTCAGCAAATGAAAAAAAAATCAATCTGTTCGTATCAGCCTAAGAGGGACCATTTATGGAATTCTTGCTGTTTGTAATTGCTGTTGGAACAGACACTGTGCAATGCAGTTGCTCTCGGTGATTATTTTCTGCTTTCCTTAAGAAATTGCAAGTTACAGTGGCACTCCCTAGGAGCACTGTTTGCCGAGTCTGTCTGTAGAGCGGAGGGCGGAATTACCAGAAGAGCCCCAGCAGGTCAAGGGAGGCTACTGCCGCTCCCACCATCATAACCAGTCCACCCAAGTGACAAACAAGCCCTCGCTACCACCTCGGCTACAAAAAGCAATTGACTGCTGCTCAATTGGGCAGAAATGAGACTGTCACTCACTGAGGTGGAGACGTGAGAATTGCCTTATCTGGTTCTCAATAGCAATTTGGGTTTTTGGAAGTTATTTTACAGTTGTAATTACAAAGGGAAATGAAGTCTGCTTTCGGGATGTTACCAGGTGCTCTTCCTTCCATTATAACCTTGATGAATAGCCCCCTAGAGCAAACTCACTGGCTGTTCTACTAACTGGTTTTATTACGCAAATACAGGATTGAAAAAACACCATTCAATTGAGGCCGCATCTTAAGAACCATGGAGGTAGCTGGCTGTCCTCGTTCAAATATTTGGGTGAATGATACAAACTATATTTAAAGTCAACAAAATCCGTTCAGGCCAAGAAAACCACATTCTAAACTAGAGTTTTTATTTAAAAATTAGATTTCGTGAAATAGGATAAACATATTGCCAAGATCTGAACTCTTCTATGGACTTGTTTCCGGTCCCAGAGAATCGGCCAACTCCAGGTCCCAAGGCTAGCACCAGGGAGGGCAGACTTTTCCAGAACTCTGTTGCTGTTCTCTAGGGTCAGACCTCAGGGTAAGTCCCTTCACTTTTCTGGGCTCCACTTTTCACTTGATGGAGTTTTCTAAGATGGACTAACTTCTAAGGAGGACTACGGAGAAAAATGCTACAGAAACCAAGCAGAGCAGAGTTACGGGTTCCTAGAATGTTGGAGGGGACTTGAAAAGCCCTGCTGACCAGTCCTCTTTTTGACAACGGAAGGGACTGGAGGCCAGGGAAGCAGAGTGACCGCCCCAGGCCCCTGGATCAGTTAGTTGCAAAGCCAGAAGGAGAAAGGAATCTCTGAGTCCCAGGCCAAGGGCAGGTCCAGGAAATCCTTAAATACCATGTGGAATCCAAAGCAAAAATCACAATTTGCTCCTTAAACTCGACACACAGTGGGTTGCACAGCCTTAACTTCCTGTTTCGCAGAAACAGCATTAGCTGATGGTCAAATAGCCAGGCCATTCCCTCTTGAAATGGGCATTATTGCCATGTCTGTATTAAAGAGAGCACCAGTGATATGACATTCATTAAGCAGATGTCGTCTGTCAGGTGCTGTCTTTGTCTTGATCAGTAAGCTTTCTGATGGGATTCCCATTCCTCCCCCTGAATAAATGAAGAGAGGGGGATCCTTTCATATCCTTCTGCCTAAAAAGTTTCCTCTGAAGCTCAGACACAACAATGGAACTAACCAATGAATCCTCATCTCCCAAGTATTTCAGAAACTCTACACCTCTGGTGGCCTGAGCAAGAAACCCCTTGCAAAGAGTTGGGTTGGTGTGCTAAGAGCTACCCTTCTGACCCTTGCAATAAACAAATAGTAAAGTTGTCTTTTGCTAGTCAGTACAAAACTCCCTCTCGCTGCTCTAAAAACCATTTGGAACTGGTCCAGCTTACATATCTGTTGGATGTTTAAGAAATAGATTAAGAGGTCAGCAGGGAAAAGAGACATCTCCAGATGGCTGTCGAAATGGACTTTGGTAGGAAGAAAGGGGTGTGTGGCGGGGGGTGTTAGTTGTGGTGAAATAAATCAGGGCTAATCAAGACCACAGAGCCAGAGAAGCTCAGACTCACCAGGTGAGGGAGCCTGTGACAGTTAGAATTTGTTCAGTTGAGAGTAGCAGAAAACTCAAGTCAATGGGATTAAATTGTATTGGGTGGTTCCTCTTAAAGTGCACCTCGATTACCTGGGGATCTTTATAAAGGTGCAGATTCTGACTCAGTAAGTGTAGGGTGGGATCTGAGATTCTGATTTTCGAGGAATCTGCCAGATAATGCTGATGCTTGCTGGCCCTTGGACCACACTTGTTAGGGTGTTTAATAGGCCATGTCCCTGATAAGACAATTGTAAGGGCAAACTTCAGGATTTCTTTTTTTTCTTTCTTTCTTTTTTTTTTTTAGAGGGGTGCAGAGAGAGAGGGAGAGAGAGAATCTTAAGTAGGATCCACGCCCAGTGTGGAGCTCAATACGGGGCTTGATCTCACAACCCTGAGATCATGACCTTAGCCAAAATTGAGAGTCAGATGCTGAACCGACTGAGCCACCAAGGTGCCCCAAACTTTAGGAGTTCTTATCAAGAGGCTCTACCTTGCCCTTCAGAATCCAGTTTCTATTCATTTCTTTGTCCTGCTGGCTATCGCTTGCTCTGAAGTCAAAGGAGGCTTCTTCTAGTGCTCATATAATGGCCCCCAATGCTTGCCTCTTTATTCTCAACCAATGAGTGACCACCTGGCGAAGCTCTGGAAATTCACCCCAACTGGACCTGCTCAGGTCACGTGAGTCAGTGACCAGTCAGAGGAAAGGACTATGTCATTTGCTAAAGCCCATCAGACCCCACCTCTCCAGTTGGTTGAGAGAGAAGGTTCCCCTAAAGCACAAAACCTTCATGGGTGAGAGGTGGCTGACAGATTAAAAAACTGGTACTGCAGGAAAAGTTATGGAAGAAGCGACGCTGGGGAGCCAACTAACAGAGGCTTTGTGACTAGAGCTGAAGAATGTGCTCTGGGGGCTCTGGATTCTTTGCCAATCGTGGCTCCTTTGATACCCTGAAGCTTTCACTCTGTTTGCAAGATGACATCGACAACCTCACCCTCACAAAAGTTCTGCCAATATCGACCCCTCCCACCACCACCCGCACACTCATAATGCCCTCTGTAAAGTAGGTAAGACAGACATAGGGACATTGGTGTTTCATGAGTGAAGTGTGTTTTCCAGTCTCTGTCTTCTCTATTATGGACTTCCTTCCTTGCCCCTACCATTAGTACTACGTGCCACCAGATCCAAATGTTTTCTTGGGGGAACCCAGTAAAATGTATCTACTCTGTGTTTCACTTAACAAGGTGACAACCAGCTGACCTGACAAACTTCTTGGTATCATGTGTGCTTCCCTAACAGTGAAATGTGTTACCCCTCCCAGAGCGACCATGCTCACATTTTCGACTGGTGTCCTCTGGACGCTTAGCATCTTGTGTTAAATGACTGAACCCAATAACAGGGTTTCAGGCATCATGACATGCCCCCTGGAAAAGGCATTTTTGGGCAAAGGAACTTTTGGAGCCCCTTAGGCCATAGCACGTTAGTAGCCATGTGTGCTCACCCAGAGAGCATGCGAGCCCAAGACTGATGGGAAAATGAGCTTTCTGTTTAAATACTACTTCCCACACGGGAGCTTACGCTAGTTGTGATCTTCACCCATAATATAAAAAAGCATGTTGTTTACACCTCTATTTAGAACTTACTTTACTCCAACTTGCTGTCATTGTTGTTCTCTCCACCATCGTGTGCGTTCCTTGCAGGTGGAACCTTCATGGTGCCAAGCATGGTACCTGGTACTGGGCAGATAGCAAGTATGTGTGCCGTAAATGGAACGGAAGTGCTGAGAGCAGTCACAGAACCACACCAAGATTCTTATAAAGGCTGCTTTCTCCATAGCACAGATACTCTACAACAAGAACTAACTAGTAATACTACCAATGATCCACTTCCATTGTTTCCGAAATTGAAAGATGTCATTGGAAANNNNAGTGAACCTTTCAAGCCATCAAGAAGCACACTCCAAAAGGGGGAAGTAATAATAGAATCAGGAATTGAGAACCAATAAAATCTAAATATGGCCTGTCACCACACTGATCATACCCTTCTCAGAAGAAGAAGGAAGAGCAGGTAAGAACAAGAAAAAGAAAAGGTAAGAGGGAGGAAGGGGAGGTGGTGGTGGGGGGAGAGAAATTTCTGGGCAAGGTGAGTACTTTGGCTACTGAGCAACAGGGCTGAGTACTAAGTGTAGAGGTCACTTTTAGGCAACAGGCTTGAGCAATGGAAACTTGAGCAAGGCCTGAGGGCCCCCAGTGACCACCAAGCTAACGCCTACAATCTCATTAAGGAACCCACCTTGAAATAGCCATAGGCCCTAACTGACCAAGGGGCCACTTACGACCAGCCACAGTTCCTAAGATTACCAAAAAGGGGGAAAATTCCATAGTTCCCATCCTTCCTCACTCTACCCTAGAACTATAGTCCCTCACCACTGCCACGTGGCAGACAGTCTCTCCTGTGCTGTCCTACCTGCAGCTCCCTTGCAGTGTATTCAGTAAACTTCTAACTCTTTGTTCTGCCTTGGGTGAATTCTTTCAGCTCCCATGCTGCTGGCCCCCATGCAAATGGAATGCGCTAGGCTGTTATTGTCTCCTTCTGCACAGGTCTTCATAAGATCAAGTCCAAATTAAAAATTAAAAGAAGACTCTTTGAGGATACGCAGTATTGTCTGTACCTTCTATTAAATCTATTAAATTTGGAAAGTAACCAAGGCAGCCAGTCACGGTAGGAGCAGGACACTGCCAGGCCTCCTTACAGAGGCCAAAGTGCCATCACTGAGGATTCCTGTCTATTCACGGTCATCCGCTTGGACACAGGATCGCTATGCTCTGCACCCACGGGAGCCCTGTGCCAAGGAGGATTTAGAATAGTCTTTGCTCCCCTAGTTATCTTTGCTCCCCTAGTTACCTTCTCCAAACTGGCAGGAAAATGAATTAGATTTCCATTTTTAAATGTGCGAAGTTTTGCTTAACACTGGTTTAAATTATTGGATGCTGGACCAATAAGGTAGGAGCTGAGAATGTAAAATTTTTCCAGAATCTGCTTCCACAGTAAGTTATAAATGCTGTCGTTTCACTCAGAGTACCACTGGAGGTAATTTTCAGTTCCTGAGATCAGGCTGAGGAAGTAAAAAAGAATGGAGGAAGGAGATATTTTTAGTTTTCTTTCTTCAAAATGGGCATTATTATATTGGAAAAAGACATAAGAGATCACTTGATTTTGTATAGCTCCGCTGTGAGTGTTCAGTTCTCTGTCTTCCCGCTTCTGCCCCGGAAAACAGAGGGAGGCTTGGAGAAGGGAAACAAAGGGAAATGTCTTTTCTCACCCAGAAGAAGCTCATCCTTAGCTGCCCCTGGGAAGGAAGCTGTGGGGATGAGGCTTTATCTTCAGGGAGCGCTTAGAACTTTCTAGCTATGGATACAACTGTACACGGGAGCAAAGAGTCAAGTACAGCTCCCTGTGAAAACTTAAAAGGTTTAGGTTTGAAACAAAAGAGAAAGAAAAAAAATTTAAACATAAGAACTAAGAAATGGACACCCGATTATTGCTAGATACACATTTTTAATTCTTGCTTTCATAAACTCACGCTCTAAAACGCCCTTTAATAAGGGAAGAGTGAGGCATTGCAGGGCCAGAGGCTTCGGCTCTGGAGCCATTTCTGCCGTTCACGGCCGT
Organism: Ursus maritimus; assembly: GCF_017311325.1. NCBI lineage: Eukaryota > Metazoa > Chordata > Mammalia > Carnivora > Ursidae > Ursus > Ursus maritimus. The sequence goes on along the minus strand of NW_024425563.1, from coordinate 47,461,144 downwards.
GTAGCTTTAGGAAAATCACTTAACCCAGCAGAGTGACCAAAGAATCCTGATTTTAGCCCTGCAAGTCCCATGTCCTTGGAAATTCCTCAGTCCCAGAAATTCCTCAGTCCCTTTCTTTAGGATGGTTGTTAGCCCTCCTTAACAATGCTGAGTCACCTCCTGAAACCAGCACTACACTCTATGTTAACTAACTTGAATTTAAATAAAATTAAAAAATTAAAGAAAATTTAAAAACAATGCTGAGTCTCCCTTGACTCATTTGTAAGATAAGGGAGTGGAGGGAGATCAACTCTTAAATCCCATTTAGCTCCAGATAAAGACTTAAGTTGTTACATTGTTTTATTGTTTATTTATTGAACTTGGACTACTTTTACCAAGGATTTGAGGAAGCTTATAAGGATCAGCAGTATAAAATAAAAAAATATATATATAGGTTTCAGAACAAAACAAAAACATCTAAAATAGAAAAACAAGGCCAAGGTTTAAGTTGAAATGGAGATATGCTGGCCATTTGACCCAATAATTATTAAAATTGAGTGGAAAATTTGGCTCTGAGCTTCCTGGCAGTCAAAGCAAAAAGGGAAATATAATCTATAATGTGATTCACATTGTCCACTAGGGAAAGTATCAATTTCTCAGGGGAATAAAAGATTTTCCTGGGATTTGATCTTAAAGAAATTTTACACATGCATCTTTATATAGAGGACATCAAATCAGGTCAGAAACCCTGCACTTAACAATATCCTAAGGGTAAATGCAATAATGATGCTCACATGGCTGTTTACTAAATGTTCTTCCAAGTAACCAGAGGGTGTTCTACTAAACAGATTCAGTGGAAATAATCCCAGAGTCTCCCAAACAATATGGTACAAGCTGGTATTTTTGAGGTTGGCTTAAAAAGAGAAAAACTACATAATCTAGAACAATTGGTGTACTACAGGCCATCAAACAACCCTCTTTAAATTAGTATTTTTCAGTCAGCCTTTTTCTTGGTGTTCAAGAAATCTTGGATTGTAAAAGGCTTAGAAATCATGGAAGAAAAGCTAAAAATTGGATCTGAGCCAGAACCATTCTAAGGGTCTGTTGGCCATGGCCCTTGTGGAAAACACCCCCTGGATCCCTTTCCTTATAACTTCTCCTTCCTCCAACCAATCCCCCTATATTGCAGGTCCTCTTACTTCTTCCAGAAGGAGTTCCCATGACTAGGTTTTGTCCTTTTCAACAGGTCAAGTAAAATGTTAGCCCATAATGTATAGATAGCTGTCATATTACTTTCCATAGCTACTTATTAAATCTCTAATTCAGAATTTGATTTGGGTTTTATCTTTAAATAACCAAATGTCTATTGAAGTGTTTTGTCCCAAGTGAGAGCTCGAACTCCCAATTCAAGTCCCCACCTTGAACTACATAAGGAATTTTAAGGCCTTAGATCAAAGTGTGGTAGTCTTTGCAAAGTATTAGGATTTCCCCAAGTACTTATGGCATCACAATTGCCTGGAGAATCTGGGTAGGGATTTAGGAAGAGAACCTCCTTCCTTTAACAAAGGCAAATGCCAAGGATTGTGAACTTCCCTTTGTTATACTTATCGCACAGATGTAAATTCAAAGGGAAATTAAGAAATGCTATCCAGGGGTGCCTGGGTGGCCCAGTCCATTGAGCGTCTGACTCTTGATTTAGGGTCAGGTCATGAAATCAGGGTTGTGATATTGAGCCCCACATAGGCTCTGTGCTCAGCGAGGAGTCTGCTTGAGGATTCTCTCTCTCCCTCTCCTTCTATCCCTCCCACTGCACACATGCATGCATGCTCTGTCTCTCTCCCTCTCAAATCTTAAAAAAAAAAAGATTCCCTCCCTCTGTCCCTGTGCACACTTGCTCTCTCTCTCTAAAAAAGAAAAAGAAAAAAAAAAAAAAGAAATTCTATCCAGATGAAGGTGAATATCTTACAGAAGCAATGTCCTTTTTAAAAATTAACTTCTTTTTGGTTTGTTTTGTTTTTATTGTTGTTCTAAAAGCAATACATGTTTACAAAAAATTCAAACAATAAAAATGTGTAAAAAGTGAAAAATATTTCTTTTCCCTCCCAACCAACTTCCCAAAGGAAGATATGCTTCTTGCATATCTTTCTAGAAATGTTCTATTGAGCCATATTTCTGATCAAAGATGGTTTGTCAAGGATCTGAAAGCAGACCTAACAAATATATTACAAAACATGTATACAAGCTACTCACTAGTATATAAGTCATGGTTCTCAGTTGGAGTTCAAATCAAAGCATGTACCTTATCATTTGGTCACCTTATCATTTCATAACCAAGACCCTTACTCACTGAACATAGGCTACCTAACATGGGTAGCATAACATGACTGCAGGCAAAACATTCCAGAAGAAAGGAATGTGTTTTGAGTAGTTCTGTAGGATTCTGTAGGGAATCCTGTGAAATTCAGCAGCCGATATTACCATGATATACAGAAATTTAGATGTTCTAAGATACAACTTGAGATGTCTTGACATGAGATCTATTAGATTCAGATTTTCAAGATGGTGGGATTCTTCAGGTGGTTATGTAGTTCAGATGGTTATATAGTTCTGATTCACCATTACAGTTAGTGAGTGTTGGAAACTGGAATACAAATAGCACCAAATTTAGGAAGGAGAAAGAATAATCTATCTAATGTCCTTGACACTTGCCTCACTTTTTAACTTTATGGGCCTTTTTGAAGAATCAAGACAGGCATAACAAGGATGTCTTTTTCTCTTCCTCGGTGGTGGTGGCTTCCACTGGAAGACTGGAAGCCTGAGAGATGGAATCATCTAAAGGCTCTTCACTCATATGTCTGGCAGTTGATGCCAACTGTTGGTATAGCTGGGACTGAGGATGGGAACACCCACATGTGGCTTCTTATTGTGGCCTGGGCTTCCTCAAAACATGGCAGGTAAGTTCCAAGGCCAAGTGTCTTGAGAAAAGGAGCCAGGTGGAAGTTATATCCTTTCTCTGACCTGGCCTCAGAAGTCATATAGCATCACTTCCACCATACTCCATTGGTTAGGGCAATCACTCGAAGATTCTAGGGGAGAGAATTTAGATCTCCATCTCTTGGTGGAGATGTGTAAGGTACATTGTAAAAAGAGAGGGTAAATGTGTAGATGTGGCCATCTCTGGAAAACATAATCTGCCGTACTATCCAAAGGGTAGAGGTTATTGTTAGCAATGACATAAATGCTAGGAAGGTTTACTAGACAGGGTTATTGGCATGCCTCTCTTGTCAGATCCTAGATGAGCCCTATGCAAAATCATTGAAATAGGTAGGGCTTATCTTCAAAGATGTGTCCTTGCCCCCTTGCCTTCTACTTCAGTCTTCTATTTTTGCTTCCTTCTCTCCTAAGCCCATAATGCCTTCTAAATGCCTAGACTTTTCTATTCCTTTACCCTCACAAAAACTCATCCTTGGGTGTTTCACTCCACCAGGGCCCCAAGAGATTTCACTTTCAAACTCACTTGCCAAAGTGAAAATGGCTTCACTTTTTAGCCACCTCAGAGAATGGACATATTTCTACAACAGCAGGGCTTTGTGAAAACAAGGTCACGTGCCAAGGCATGATTTGGGGGAACTGGTAAAGCCAGTAAAGTTCTTGATAGTTTGTACGTTCAGGAGTTTCTCCCTTTCTTTAGAAGAGCAAAAGAATGTCCTTGATACACGCCAGAAAGTTAACTCTTGTTATCTGTGGAATTGTGGTTGACTTTTATTTTATCCTTTCGTATTTTCAATCTTTTATAAGTTTTCCACAAAGAATGTGTATTGATTTTGTAATTTGGAAGCAAAGCTATTTTTTTAACAGCTTTATTGAGATATAATTCACATACTATACAACTCACCCATTTAAAGTGTACAATTCAATGACTTTAGTATATTCACAGAATTGTGCCTCCATCACCACAATCAACTTGAGAACATTTTTATGACCCCCCAAAAAACTCCATACTCCTTCCCTGTCACTCTCCAAAACCACCCCCCATCCTCTATTTTCTGTCACTATAAATTTGCTTATCCTGGATGTTTCATGTAAATGGAATCATAATATGTGACCTTTTGTGACTGGTTTCTTTGATGTAGCATAATGTTTTTCAAGGTTTGTACAAGCTATAGCATGCATCAGTACTTCTTTTTATTGCTGAATAATATTCCATTGTATGGATAAATCACATTTTATTTAGCCATTCATCCGTTGAGGTACATTTGCGTTGTTTCTACTTTTTGGTTATTATGAATAATGCTACTATGAACCTTCATTTACAAATCTGTGAGTGAACATATGTTCTCATTTCTCTCGGTGATGTATCTATGAGCGGAATTGCCAGATCATATGGTAAGTGTTTAACCATGTGATGACTCTTTTCCAAAGATGGGCAAGCCGTGTAACAGTCCCACCAGCAGTGTATAAGGATTCTAAATTTTCTACATCCTCACCAACATAAATTATTATCTGTCTTTTTTTAATTCTAGTCATCCTACTTGATGTAAAGTGGTATCTCATTGTGGTTTTGATTTGTGTTTCCTGAGTAACTAATAATGTTAAGCATTTTTTTATGTGCTTGTTGACACTTGTACGTCTTCTTCGGAAGAATGTCTATTCAAATTCCTTGCCGATTTTTTGATTGGGTTGACTTTTTTTTTAATGGATTTGTAATGGATCTTTATATTTTCTAGATGCAAGTCCCTTATCAGATATATGATGGGCCAAATTTTTCTCCCATTCTGCAGCTTGTCTTTTCACCTTCTTGATGCTGTCTTTTGACACAAGAGTTTTTAATTTTAATAATGCCCAGTTGATCTATTTTTTCCTTACTGCTTGTGCTTCAGTGTAATATATAAGAAACTACTGCCTAATACAAGGTCACAAAGATCTACCCCTATGTTTTCTTCTAAGAGTTTTATAGTTCTAGCTGTTAGACTTAGTTCTGATCCATTTCCAGTTAATTTTTGTATATGATGTCAAGTAGGGGTCTAATGTCATTCTTTTTTTTTTTTTTTTAAGATTTTATTTATTTGACAGAGATAGAGACAGCCAGCGAGAGAGGGAACACAAGCAGGGGGAGTGGGAGAGGAAGAAGCAGGCTCATAGCGGAGGAGCCTGACGTGGGGCTCGATCCCATAATGCCGGGATCACACCCTGAGCCAAAGGCAGATGCTTAACCGCTGTGCCACCCAGGCGACCCTAATGTCATTCTTTTGCATGTGGAGTACCATATGTTGAAGAAACTATTCTTTTTCCCATTCAATTGTTTTGGCATCCTTGTCAAAAATCAATTGAAATAAATTCTTATTTATGTTATTTTGTTTCCATAAAGCTTTATCTCTGGTTTATCGATTTTATTCACTAATTCGTGTCTCTATCCTTATGCCAATACCACACAGTCTTGATTACTACAGCTTTGTAGGAAGTTTTGAAATTGGAATCTGTGAGTACTCCAATTTGTCCTTCATTTTCAAGATTGTTTTGACTGCTCTGGGCCCCTTGAATTTTTACACGAATCAGTTTCATATGGATCAGTTTGTTGACATCTGCCAAGAAGTCAGCTGGGATTTTGAAAAGGATTGTGTTGAATCTGTAAATCAATTTTGGGAATATTGCCATCTAAATATTATGTTTCCTGATCCATGAACATATGATGTCTTTTCATTTATTTAGGTCTTCTTTAATTTCTTTCAGCAATGTTTTGTAGTTTCCAGAGTATGGATTTTTCACTCATACTTTCATTAAATTTGCTAAACAATAATTTTTGTTAAATTTATTCCTATTTTATTCTTTTTGATGCTATTGTAAATATAATTGTTTCTCAATTGAGCTCTGGGTATTGATCTTGTATCCTGTAACTTTGCTGAGCTTACTTATTAGTTCTAGTAGTTTCTTTAGTGTTATTTTTAGGATTTTCTTATATATAAGATCATGTCATCTGCAAATAGAGATAATTTTACTTCTTTGTCTCCAATCTGGATACCTTTTATATCATTGTCTTGCCTAATTGCCCTATCTACATCCTCCAATACAATGGTGAATAGAAGTGGTGAGAGTGGACATCCTTGTCTTGTTCTTGAGCTCAGGGGTAAAACATTCAGTCTTACAGTATTAAGTATGGTGTTGGCTGTGAGTTTTTCATAGATGTCTTTTACCAGATTGAGGAAGTTCCCTTCTGTTCCTAGTGTTACATGTTTTTATCAGGAAAGTGTGTTGAATTTTGTCAAATGCTTTTTAAAAATTTATTGAGAGGATTACATGGTTTTTGTCCTTATTCCATTGATTTAGGTTTTCATCCTTTTTCTATTGATGTGTTGTCCTACTCGAATTGATTTTCAGATGTTAAACCGAACTTGCACTTCTGGGTAGATCCCACTTGAACATAGCATATTTTTAAATATTGCTATTATTTTTGTAAAGGTTTCGGGGTCTATATTCATAAGAGATGTTACTCTCTGGTTTTCTTTTCTTGGGATGTCTTTATCTGATTTCGATATCAGAGTAATGCTGGCCTCACAGACTGACTTGAGAAGTCTTCCCTTCTCTCCTGCATGGAAAAGTTTGGGAAGAATTGGTATTAATTATTCTTTAAAAGTTGAATGGAATTTAGCAGTGAAGTCATCTGGTCTTGGGCTTTTCTTTGTGGGAGGTTTTTTTGATAGTAATTCAATCTCTTTACTTATTTGAGGTTTATTCAGGTTTTCTATTTCTTCTTGAGTAAATTTGGATTTTTTTTTCTTTCTAAAATTTGTCTATTTCATCTAAGTTATCTCATTTGTTGATCTTTTGAAGAATTAACTTTTGCCTTCATTGACTTTCTCTATTGTTTTTCTCTCTATATTTCATTGATTTCTGCTCTAATGCTTGTTACTGCCTTCCTTCCGTTTGCTAACAAAGCTATTTTTGACTTTTTGAAAAGAAGAAAAAATTATTCATCCAACATATTTGTGATGGCCATTTGGGTCGTTTGCAGATTGAACTATTACATATAAAGTTGTATGAACATCTCTACATGTATTTCTATGAATGTATAGTTTCATTTCTCTTGGGTAAATATCTAGGAATGGACTAGGAATGAGATAGATGTATGTTTGACTTTTTAAGTGTTAGAAGATAAATCGAGGTATATTAAATATGTTAAGAATGTATTTGAGCAAAAATTAATTCAAATCAGGCAGCATCCAGTCTAGCAGATGGGGAGGCGCTCCGAAAAACTGTACAAAATGAATGAACTTTACAGGACACGGAGTAGGAACAAGGAAGTTCTACTAGGCACAGTGTGGGTCGTTATTGCAAAGCCACCTTCGTCTAGAGGATGGCAGGGGTCTACCAGGCAGCTTATCACACTAGTGCTCATCAGGCAATTTGTTTTTTTTTTTTTAAGATTTTATTTATTTATTTGACAGAGATAGAGACAGCCAGCAAGAGAGGGAGCACAAGCAGGGGGAGTGGGAGAGGAAGAAGCAGGCTCATAGCAGAGGAGCCTGATGTGGGGCTCGATCCTGTAACGCCGGGATCACGCCCTGAGCTGAAGGCAGACGCTTAACCACTGTGCCACCCAGGCGCCCCTCATCAGGCAATTCCTGATCGACTGGTTACGATTGCATTTCTGGGAGAGCCAAAACTGTAGCACGTCTCAGTTTGGTGATATCAGGCTTAGCATGAGTGACTCTGTTTGGGGCCTGATGTCTTGTTTTTTAATGTAAAAAACTATTAAACAGCTTTGCAAAGAAATTGTACCAATTTACATTCCAACCGGAAATGTATGAAGCACCCCCTGCCACACACACACACATTTGGTACTGTCAGTCTTTTTCCATTTCGCCCTTTTGCTGAGGAGAATAGTGGTATTTTCTGGCTTTAGTTTGCACTTCTCTGATAATTAATGAGATTGATCACATTTTCACTTCTGTCCAAGGGACTCTTCAAATTTTTGTCCCCTTTTCTGTTGGTCGTCTGCTTTTTCCTTATTGACCTGAGTTCTTTATATATTCTATGTGTACACTTTTTGTCAAATAAATTACAGTATTGATGGGGTTCAGGACACACTACCTCAAAAAATACAGCTCCTTGGCCTACTAAGTATTTCGAGCTGAAGAAATTTGAGAAATGGCATGTGCAGGAAGGACTGTCTGACCTTCCCCTGACGCAGGTCATAAAATCCTCATGGTAGAAGTGCCCTCCCTATATCCAAGGAAAGGAGCATCCTCACTTCAAGAATAGAGAGACACAGAAATCTGAATGAACGGGCCTTGCTAAGTTTCCCCCAGTTTACCACACTTACTTCATGACTCTGTCCTATTATATTTTTCCACAACTTTCCACTCTAGGTCAAACCTACCATAAAAATACTCTGATTTAACTTTCTTTGGATCTTCATTTCCTAACAAAGTCTTCTGTGTTGCATAAAACTCACAGTAAACAGATTTGTATGCTTTTCAGTCTTTTGTTACGCGAGTCCCAGTAGAGAACGTAAAGGGGTGGAGGAAAGACATCTTTTCCTTCCCCTACAGTGTATATACGTGGACCACGATAAAACAAAGTGAATGTACTATTGCTACATACAAGTATGTGGATAGATCCATAGACATAATGATGCACAAAAGGAGCCATCATAAGAGAGGACATACTATGTAATTTCATCTGCATACGGTTTAAAAATGGCAAAACTAACCTACTGTGTTCAAAGTCAGGGGAGTAGTTCCCTTTAGGATATTGGGTAATAACTGCGAGGATAGGGGCGCCTGGGTGGCACAGTGGTTAAGCATCTGCCTTCGGCTCAGGGCGTGATCCCGGCGTTATGGGATCGAGCCCCACATCAGGCTCCTCTGCTATGAGCCTGCTTCTTCCTTTCCCACTCCCCCTGCTTGTGTTCCCTCTCTCGCTGGCTGTCTCTATCTCTGTCAAATAAATAAATAAAATCTTAAAAAAAAAAAATAACCGCGAGGATGCATACGGGGACTTCTAGGGTCCTGGCAACGTTCCATTTCTCCAATAGGACGCTGGTCACACAGGTGAGCTCACTTTTTGAAAATCCACTGAGTTGTCACTTTGTGGCTTGTGCACTTTTCTGAATAATTATACTTCCACAAACTATTCAAAAGAAGGAAAATTGTGTTCTTGAGAAATGTGTGAAGTATCAGACACTTGGTGTGTATGAGCAAGTTCTCTGCATACGATACATTTCTTACTTGTATTAAGGTGTTGTTTTCCTTTGCATTAAATCTATTCTTTGTGCATACTTTCTTTATATTATAAGACTAGCATTTCATCTAATAATAGGTCAATAGTAGAGTTAAACTTTGCCTTTGCTCTGGACTGTAGACACCTTGGCAGATAACACAAGCTGAGTTCCCGAGGGCTAAAAGATTTTAAAATCTACTCCTTCCCCATCAATCCCATACTGCGGAATACAGTGCTCATACAATGAAATGCCGCGGCTAACACACTGCTATCGCCGTCCCCTTAGGAATTCATTGTAAAAGGTTTCACTGTACTTTGTAAAGCAATTTGGAATCCTTCATGATGAAAGGTTCTATATAAAGAAGGTAATATAATGGACTTGGCTTTCAACTTCTTTCATTTAAGCCTTAACAGAAACATGAATCTAGTATATTAGCATCGTAAACCAATAGGTGCTATATAAATGCTGAATAGAAATATTCTCGAAGAATAAATTGCAAATAGAGCTATGTGTTAGCTAAGTGCTTTACCAAGTATTATGCAAATGAGGATTAATAAGGCAATTACACTTAATTAAAATAATAATAATAATGCTACATTCTTCTACATTCTTCCAATCCTCTCAGCACCCATTGAGTTAGATATTGGGTGTGTGTCTGCCACTTAAATCCCAAACCTAAATGCCCCTAAATGCAAACTCCCATGAGATGCCTCTTTGGAAGGAAACAGTCTTCCTTTGAGTCTGTACCAAACAAAAGTTCTAAGCAAGTTAGGGGGGAGAGGGGCAAAGGAAGCCCCTCTCATGCGGGACATTGACTCGATGCTTTGAAAGAGTCCATGATACTTAAAACAGTATTCCCAGGCCCTAGAAAATGTGTAATACTGCCCAGAATTACTTTACAATGCTTCTCGGCGTTGCTTTTGGAGACTAGACCCTCCAGGGCTCCCCTAGGCTGTGATTACATCATTAAACGATTGTCGTATTCACCCCGAGACAGTGACGAGCAGAAACACCCCATGTTATCCCTACACGGAGCCTAAAAAGTTATTAGAATGCTTTTGGTGAAAGGTGTGTTAACATCAATCATTATCATCATTATATATATATATATATA
>NW_024425563.1:47324136-47450821 GCF_017311325.1 Ursus maritimus | reverse complement strand
ATAACATCTTTGGGCACTGAGAAGTGATTTCTACAGGGGCTGTAGTCCAAAAAACATTTTGTTTTGTAATTTCAAGTCCAGATTTACAGAGAAACGTATTTATGATGAAACATATTAAATCTACAACTCTTATTTTTGTGTGTAGATCAGATGAACTGCTGCACTTGATGGGTGAAAAGTGGCATTTCTATTTGACCTCTCATTTTTGAGCCTTGCCGTGATACGACAGAGCACAGTAAGGCTCTCTCTAGAAGCCAATTTTCTTGCTTCAGCTCTCTGGACAAAATGATATAAACCACCAATCCTTTTGCAGAAAGTTTGAAATTTCACTGTGGTTGGGGGCAAATTTGAAAAAGGGGGGGGAGACACCGCCCAGACTGGAGAGAAGGCTACCCAGGGGATGGTGAGCAGCTGTCCCCTGTCTCCCTAAAGATAAGCCGGGCTGCCCTGAAACGGGAGGGGATGCGGGTCCATGTCTCCGAAAGGAGCTGCGCTGAACGTGTACAAGTCCTCACCTCAAGGAAAGCACAGAACGAACCCCACTCTTTGTCTCTACTCCTTTCAGTTGCAACATCACAGGTATTTCACAAGAAACAGCGTAATCTATGCAGGAAGATTGTTGTCTTAAGGGTCATCCAGTGGGTCCCAAAGCTGTTTTTGTTACATGAAACCCCACACAGAAAACAAACAAAAGCGCTGCACGGGTCCCTCAGCAGCCTGTTGGCACCGCTCTAATCTGGTGCAACCCAGGATCGTGATGTCATGGTTAGAGCCGCACATGTCAGTGACGCCGCCGTGAAGAAGATGGGACGTGAACTAGGCTTCGCACGTCCGGGACACGTTGCCTGAGTGATGTGTCCGTCGGGGTTCCAGGCAGGAAAACACCAATCACTCTAGGCGTGTCAAGCAGAAAGGGATGGAAGCCAAGGATCACGTGAGGGGCCGAGGAGTCAGGTCAGGGGGTCAGTAGGCTGGACATTTGGCTTCAGGGCCACCGCGCAGCAGGCGTGATGTGGGGGTGCGGCAACTGCCGGGCTCCGGGCGGCCCCACAGCCAGCCCCACGCAGCCGCTGCCGGAGCTGGGCGGCTGCTCGCCCCGCGGCACCACTGCAGGAAGCCGGCCTCTGCCTCCTCTGTCTTCCCGGCTCCACGCAAGAGCGGCTCACTGCGGAACCTCAACGGCATCCGGGACCGGAACCTCAAAGGCGTCCAGGAACAGAGCGTTCAGCCTTCCAGCTCTGTGACACAAGAAGGCCCCCAGAAGGAGCTGACTGGATCATGTCCAGAAGAACTGGGGGCAACGTATGGGACGAGCCTGAGCAACGGTGGAGCCAAGGCAAACTGCCCGGTGAATTCCAGGTCAGTGGGAAGCTGCAGGTCAGCTGTAAAGTCAAGAAGGCTTCATTGGATAAATGAAGGGCCAGGTATCATTTTTCCATTGAAAAGTTTAAGAATAGCTTGAGCAGTCTTTTATTTCTTTCCTATTTTTAAAAGTAATCTATGTGCAGTGTAAAATTATTAGAAAACACATTTGCCCAAACAGAAAAATAGTCATAGCCCTACCATCAGGGATAATCAAATATTGGTGAACCTCCTTCCAGATATTCCAGTGTTTCTTTGGCTATGATATCACGGTTTTCCTTGTGACGAGCGCTCCACATCAATAAATTACCATCTAGTGACATTATCAATAGCGCTATGTTACAGAGGAGTCTCATACTTTGTCTAATAAATATTTAAAGGCTCTCTTTGCTGGGCATTCTGATATTTTAGATTAATAGCGATGGAATGAATAGAAAATGCAATATTTCAGGGTCGGGATTGAATTGGGAGATGCGAAAAGCAAAAATATCAATGAGGCGGAAGGACGCAGCAAAGCTCATAACGTGTTCAGGCTGAAGGAACTTAGGAGTCGTCCTCGTCCATCCTCCTCATTTAGCAGATGGGGGCAATCGAGACCACATTTCACTCCCTTCACCCCAACTCTCCGGTCTTCATTCTCCATCTCTCTTTAATCTGTACACACACTTTCTGAGGTCTCAGCTGGACGTATTTGAAGCCACGTGGGGATCATAGTTTCCAAGCGCGGTTGAAGATCTGGTCAATTCGCCCTGTTCTTGTAATCCCTCTGTTTGACAGTTTGTAGCTTCTTTTCTTTTCTTTTTTTGGTCAGAGTAATAGCTCTTAAGCAGATGGTTATAATCAGTCCCCACGGGTGAGCCTTGGACGGAAGCTGGACGGGAGACTCAGCCGGGATGGAGGGTTCTGTGACTCACCTGGCTTGAACCCAGGCCCGGAGTGAGGGTGCTGATTGCTTCCAACCTGTTCTTTGGTGAGTGATAAATATCAATTGAACTTTCTTCATATGGTAGAGATAATAGACTCAGCTCTAAACAGCAACTAACAAAAAATATAACTTTACAGAACAAGGTCAACAAAAATCCAAGCTATTACAATTCAGTTCGATTCAATTCACCTCACCCAGCGTTCATTGAGACCCTTTTCTGTGGCTAATACAGTGTTTGTGGGAGAGGATCAGTGTTAAGAAAAAACCAGATACAGACCCTACCCTCAAAACAACTACTGTCTTACAAAGGAGACGAGAAAAAACGTTCAGGCACGTTGTGGCATCTGCTTCTGTTTTACGTGGGAACGGCCCTGGGTCCCAGATGATTTCTTGCAGTTTCCTCACCTCTTGGGCTTTGGTTGTGAAAAAGCAGGAAAGAGAGAGAGAACTGTATATGGTTTTATACTTTTTCAGTCCAAGAACACTTAAGACATGATATCTAATATTTTTCTGGTCTAGATAGCCTCGTCTTTATACTTTTTAATAAAGCAATAGGCAGTTATCCCTTGTGGTTTGTAGCTACGGTTCATTATCAGAGGAATGCTGGCCTTTTAAGTGGTGTTAACACCAAAACCCTCTTCTCTTGTCTCTTTCTAGTTAAGATTTCCTCCTCTTGATCCTCCCCCCCACACATTGATCACACATTGCATGCTTCAAAGTGTTCACTTAATCATTCCACTTTTTCCAAGAGAGTAGCTAACTCTTAATATGCTGCCGGTTTCCCATAACACTTCCTTTGCCTTAAAAATATCTTGAAAGAGTAAATCTGCCAATAAAGAAACTACCCAGACCAAAAAGCCCTTCCACAAATTTTCCCAAAGGGAGCTGGACGGCAAGCGGGGGAAATGTAGCAATAACATTTGAACGCTGTCTCAGAGCTCCCGGACCCCTGCCTCGACGTGGTCCAACCCCAGTGGAAGCGAAGCCTCGGCTTGTCCCTCCCTCGACACTTGACCCACACCTTCTGAGGTCTCAGCTGGATGCCTCTGAAGCCACGTGGGGATTATGGATTCCAAGCGTGGTTGAAGATCTGGTCATTTTGCCTTGTTGTTCTTGTATCCCTTCTGTGTGACAATTTGTAGCTTTTAATTTTTTTGATCCGCGTAATAGCTCTGAAGCAGATGGTTGTAATCAGTCCCCGCGGGTGAGCCTTGGAGGGAAACTAAACAAGACACGGAGCGAGGATCGGGGATTCTGTGACTCACTGGGCTCAACCCCAGGCCCGGAGTGAGGGTGCTGGCTGCTTCCAACCTGTTCTTCGGTGAGTAATAAATGTCAGTTGCTCTTTCCTCTATGGTAGGCGTGATGGCCACAGAAGAGAACATGACAAACAGTATGTGGTCAGAATGTATCTACAGGAGCCAAACTCATGCGTGCTCAGAATGCAGTTGTTGAGTCCGTTTGTCATTCTTTTTATGTCCAAGTTTTAGTAACAGGATGTTTTCAAATAGTTTACATTTCTCTTGGGACATCTTCCCCAACCAAATGTCATACCCATGCTAGCCAGGAGTTATTTGGATTTGCTCAACTCTTGTTTTTTCCAGACCCATGATTGAGGCCATTTCTGCAAGCGGGATCCTGCACTGAAGATAATGGGCTTTTCTTGCTTGTCCATAAGGAGAAAGATTATGAGATCAGTGGGAATTTGACAGAGCACATTATTAAATCCTTGGACGTTAAAAATTTCAGTTACTTGGAATGCTCACGATAGAAGCAAACTGCAGATGACATTCAAGAGCGTATTTGATGAAATTGTTAATGCTAATATTTATTTTTATTCATGTTATTTTATGTAATGTTATTCTCTAAGGAAATTATAGTTATTAGGCCTTTCTTTTTTCCACTAAACCTTTTTGTTGTGCTCCAAAAATATCTTTTTTTTTTTCCTGGTTACAGAGTAGTAGCTCTTCATTGTAGAATACTTGAAAAACACAGAAAAGTATTAAAAAAATTTTCAAAGTACCTATGATTCTTCAATCCTAGGGTCTTCATTTTTTTAAAAGACAGTCAACAGTGAACATCATTTGAAATTTTATAAAGCGTTTAAATTTTTTCTGAATTGAGCATTTTCCAATTTAAACCCTGATTCATTCTTCCAACAGAACTCTTGCCCTGGGGTGCCTGGGTGGCTCAGTCGGTTAAGTTTCTGACTCTTCATTTTAGCTCAAGTCATGATCTCAGTGCTGAGAACTGCTCAAGATTCTCTCCCTCTCTCTCAGCTCCTCCCCCGGCTTGAAATCTCTCTCTCTCTCTAAATAAATAAATCTAAATAAATAAAATCTTAAAAAAAGAAAAGAAAAGAAATCTTGCCCTAGCATCAATACTCCTTGACACCATATATCAAAGGTTAGCTCTAGAATGACTCCTTTTCAAATATATGGACGAGAAGATCCAGGCAGGAAGTGGTTTAGCCTGGTTCATTTCCCTGGGGTCTTGGTAAAACCACTATTTGCTTTTTAATATAATAGTGAATAAAATCTAGAATCATGCATGCAATTGAGGGGACCACTCAGTAGTAAAAAGAGAATATATTCAACAAATAAGAAAATGCAGTATCAGCCGTGGCTGCAAGGGAATCTTGAGAAGTCAATATTTTGAGTTGGACATATTGCTGCTCTGGGAAAAATGATGTTTCCAAAGTGAGGGGCAAGAAGAGAGTGAATATCTGGTAGGCAGCTAACTGTGTCTACCAGGGAGGTATTACCCCCAGACCTAGTTGGGGCAAATCTGGGACAGTACCCAAGGCCTCTAGCCCTACCTCCCATGAGCTGTGAGCTAATTACGCCCACTTTCCCATGTAAGCCTAAAACCAGATCAATAAGACAGTTATATGTTAGAATTATTCAGCATGAGTAGTGAGAGAGAAAGCAATAGTCTTTTAATAGGGCACATGGAGTTTTTACTGAGCCAAATTATGTAGATGCATTTATGACTAAATTCACCTCCTATCTCCAGCAGGCTTTTTTAAAGCCAGGTCTCTGGAAGCAAATTCTTTCCAGATACAGCTGTCCTAAGATCGATGTCAAGAAACGTTTATCCTAGAACCAGTAGTTTTTCACCCCAGCAATTTCTAAATTGAAAAATATACCCCGGCTAATGAACACAGATAGGGGGGAAAAAAACAAACAAAAAACCCAACCTACTTATTTAATTCAACAGATTTTTATATTGGTACAACTTAATTCTACAGGCTTGTATATAGATAGGACTTTAATCTGGTAGGACATCATTCATTTACTGTGCCTCAGATATATCCTGATTGTAAAATTCTCTCTGAAGTTGTATTTCTAGGACTTTTTCTTAGGCTTATGTCTTCTGATCCCAGTTTGAAAGTAAAGGCATTCTCCAGTTAATGCCTGCCACCTTGAACCACTTCAAACCAGAGAACTTGCTAATTATTCTTCCCCTTCTCTTTCCTCCTATTTATCACCTCAATTCACTCACTCTAGCCTGTAGATCGGGAGAAGTGTCTAGAAGTATAAAAGAGATATTACTTAGAACAACAGCTGTCACAACAAGGTTTTGTTCTACTGCAGCCCTGCCCTTCTTTGCTCTTTTCTGCAAGTGAGTGGCTAATTGCCCAGAATTTCTAAGATCTGGTGTTTAAAACTCCGCCGTCTTTAGGCTGTTCCTATTATTGGCTGAGATAACTACATTCGGCAGAGGTGTGTATAGCTGTTTTGATGGCAGAGAACATTCATTTGCAACCACGGCTGCACAGAAAGGAGGAAATGCAACTGCTGTCCTCCTGGGAGAAGCCACTTAGGCAAGAAAATAAATAAGAGGATTTTGATTATATTAGGAACTCTTATGCTTGTGCCCAGGGAGGCTCCATCTTTAAACTCTTGTCATTTCGTGTTTACACAAAAATTATAATGGAAGGAAAAAGGCTCATAGTTTTCTGTACAAGCATTTCACATTTAAAAACTCTGTCCATCTATGAGACACAAACTGAGGGCTTCAGAGGGGAGGGGGGTGGGGGAATGGGATAGGCTGGTGATGGGTAGTAAGGAGGGCACGTACTGCATGGTGCACTGGGTGTTATACGCAACTAATGAATCATTGAACTTTACATCGGAAACCGGGGATGTACTGTATGGTGACTAACATAATATAATTTAAAAAATTAAAATAAAAAAAATAAAAAAAATAAAAACTCTGTCCATGTCCTATTGGGATCATGCAAGCCACGGTTTGCATTTGTTCCTTATTTCATCTCCTTAATGAGATAACGAATGTAAAGGGCCCAGCGCCGTCGATGGCACATGATGAGACACCTAGAGATATCTTTTTTCTTAGCTTCTCCCTCTTTTGCTTCTTTCTTGTGGCCCCTGCTCCTTGTCAGAAGTCCAATCTGAAGAGAATCCAGACTCCCGCATATCCGGGGTAGAGTCAGTTGGAACCAATGACTGGAACACTCTGCTGTGGGGTATCAAGCTCCCCTGGCCCCGCCATTTCCTGTGCGTGTCATGGCTCTTCATGGTTGGCTGCAAGGAATCCATGTTCGCGCAGTTTGCTCTTCCCCCTGCCTACCACGATTAATTCAACAAATGGAGTGTTGGCCTAGTTGAAGGAGAGATATGCACATAATAACTTTATTTTTTTATTTTGTTTTATTTGTTTTAAAGATTTTATTTATTTATTTGACAGAGAGAGAGACAGCCAGCGAGAGAGGGAACACAAGCAGGGGGAGTGGGAGAGGAAGAAGCAGGCTCCCAGCGGAGGAGCCCGAAGTGGGGCTCAATCCCAGGACTCCGAGATCACGCCCTGAGCTGAAGGCAGACGCCCAATGACTGAGCCCCTCCGTGCCCCAACTTTATTTTTTTTTAAAGATTTTATTTATTTATTTGAGAGAGAGAGAGCTTGAGAGAACACGAGCAGGGGGAGGGGCAGAGGGAGAAGCAGGCTCCCTGCTGATCAGGGAGCCCCATGTAGGGCTTGATCCCAGGACCCTGGGATTGTGACCTGAGTCAAAGGCAGATGCTTAACCGACTGAGCCACCCATATAACTGAGTGCCCGCACATAACTTTAATAATAATACTGTGTGCCAGGCACTAGGTGATAATACTATAACAATAATAACCATTATTAGTGTAGCTGATATTTATGGAGCATTTATTAGATGCCAAACATATGTGCTAAATGTTTATACGTATGGGATACATTTTTTACTGAATGGGCCCAGGGGGGTAGATTTTAATCTACAAACATCTTTACCTCCTTCAAAGACGGTCTGTCAGACATTGGACACTGTCAGATCTCTCTCTCTCCTGGTCACTCTTCATTAAGAAAACAGGCCCAATTCAGGTACGACGTCGTCCAGTCTAGGCTAGACTCAGATAAGGTTAAACCTGCCTGGATCCCTACTGGCCTCCCAGCTCCCATCTGCAATCCCCATGAAGACCAGCTGTGCCTGACTTCATGAGCTGCCCCTGGAATTGTTCAATATCCTCCTCTCTTTATTTGAGCAAGCTGGCAAGCTTACAGCCAACCTTCCCCGACTAGAAGAAGATGGGCAATACATTCTCTGCAGAGCTTTTGAGTAACAAGACACTTTGGCTGCTGCAACCCCCCTGGCCTCCACCCAAGTGCTCTGGCAGTAATTGCTGCCTTTCGCTACCTTTCTCCCTTGGCGAGCTCACGTGTGGTGGCTTCGTGATTTCTTAACTAACATCGCTGTTTGTGGAAAGGGATGTTGGGGCTGAAGTTTCAACTAGGCACCAAGAGAGAGGGAAAGGGAGACCTTTTTTTTTTTTTTTTTGAGGAGGAGGAGGAGGATATTTGGGGGACAGCCTCACCCTCAATCGTGAGAGAGGTTCTGTCCTCTCACCTCCAGTGAGACAGGGCTACTGGGCAAATGTAACATGTCGGCCACGTGAAGTTCCGTTAATCTCTGGCCTTCTCCTGCACGGTCTGTTGGGGCCATGATTGCTGGATCTCATACGCCCCTCTTTGTGAGTCCTTGGGGTTGTGTCTCGTTCCACTTTTCAAATGTGGGGTTCCTTGTCACCTAAGGTCTCCACCTGGGAGATTCAGTAGAGAGCTGAGCCCACAAGATATGTCCCCTCCCACATTCTGTTGCACAGACACTATCTGACTTAATCCTCTCAACAGCCCTCAGAGGGAGACAGATTCCTGCCTGACAAACACGGAGCTGCAGGGAGATTGAATATCTTACTCCACATCACATACTCAGGAAGGCCATTACAGGATTAAAACCCACTGCTGGTCTAATCCCCAAACCCATTCTTCCCACGACAGCCTGGCAGAGAAGGGGAAAAAAATCATAACATAAACCAGGCTGTGAGCGGTGCGCCGGCGAAGTCCTCACCTCTAACTCTGACGGCAAGTGCTCGCCAAGAGCTGCAGATGGAAGGAGCGCTTGGGAGGAGGTGGCATCTGGTCTGTGGAGGCCAGATCGTGCGACATGCATGGAAAAACGGTGGGAAGGTTGGACTCTGCCAGAGATCACTGAAGTCGTTCAAGTTTTGAGCAGGTAAGTGATGCTCTCATCTCTCTGCTCCGGAGATGGTCCCGGGTGGTAGGGTGGAGAACAGGTGGGGGGGGGGGAAGCCGGGCTGCAGTTAGAGGCGTAATGAGGGGGTGAGGGCCTAGGACCAGGACTGGTGGGCTGGAAGGAGGGGAAGGGACCGCGGCAGGAGAAAAGGTACTGATCAGCTGGAGACAGACACAGAAAGGTAGCGTGGGTGCTCTCCAAGGTGCCCCGGAAAAAAGCAGATCCACAGGCTTCCCCCGTGAGCCCGGCCCAACTGGCACACACGACAGAGAGAAGCTGAGCTCTGCAAAGGTAGGGCAAACACTCAGCACAGCGCATTCCTGCAGCATCCGACAGACAGCGCAGGCCCGGACATGTGTTTGTAATGGATTTGCAGGCTGCTGACAGTTAAGGCTGTTAGTGACCTGTGGGGAGTTCAGATCTGTGGATAGGGCTACCTACAAATCTTGCTTATTACTTGTGAAGTATGCAAAGTGAGCTCGGGCTGGCCCTTTTCTGTTCTCCTTTTTAAAATGCAGATGCTGGAGTCTTCAGGGCGTGAGTGTGTGTGTGTGTGTGTGTGTGTGTGCGCGTGTGTGCACATGTGTGTGCACGGGATCACATCTGAATCGCTTTCCCTCTGGTTCAGCAGACCACTTTCCCTGCCCGAATCAGGTCGCCTTGTTACAGCCGGGAAAGTCCAGGGCAGGCATGCAACTTTCATTCTAAATCAGTTTTTGCTTCTAACTTAGTTCCACCCAACAGCGTCCATTAATCAACATCTCGTTCAGCCCGGGGTCCTTTCAGGCTTAGGTACGGTGCTGTGTGAGCATCCGGCTTGGGCTTCCAGGTGAAGTCCACGTTCCAGTGCCTCCAGCTCGTCATGCTCTGCTCCCTTCCTGCCCTCCCAGCCTCATCTTTACCACTCAAGGGCTCCCTACTTCTCAGCCTTTCTGAACTTGCCATTCACCCAATATGCTTCTTCACACCCCAGGCGGGGGGTATTTTTCTTTCTGCTTGAGATGTCCTTCGGCTCCAGCACCACGCACACGCTGCCCTTCCTCATCCCATGTCGACTCACCTTTACTGCTCAGCATAGGGAGACCTCTTCTGAGGAGCTGTCCCTCCCTCACTGCTCTGAGTTTCCTTCTTCTGTGTTTCCATGGCGTTGTCACAACACGTTCACACTGGATTTTAAAGTGCTTTCCCCCTCATTATAAAAGTCACTCAGGCTTATTGTAGACAATTTGGACAATAAAAGATTTTGGACAAAAAGACTCAAAGGAGAAAAAAAACTACACATAAACCAACAATTTGGGGTTATAAGCGCTGTTAACAGTTAAATGAATTTCTTTCCAGCATTTTCTTTTTAAAGATTTTATTTATTTGTCAGAGACAGTCAGCGAGAGAGGGAACACAAGCAGGGGGAGTGGGAGAGGAAGAAGCAGGCTCCTAGCCGAGGAGCCTGATGTGGGGCTCGATCCCAAAGTGCTGGGACCATGCCCTGAGCCAAAGGCAGACGCTTAATGACTGCGCCACCCAGGCGTCCCTCCACATTTTTTCTATGCATATATTCAAATACTTTAACAGACTCAGAAAAGAAAAAAAATCAAATGCAGCAAAAAACGACAGAGAATATTGACTGACAACAGTTCTGGGAATGTAGTGTTTTTAGGTGACTGGTAACTCTAATAATTCATTCAGAAAGTTTAAAAATCAGATTGCAGGGGCGCCTGGGTGGCACAGCGGTTAAGTGTCTGCCTTCGGCTCAGGGCGTGATCCTGGCATTATGGGATCGAGCCCCACATTAGGCTCCTCCTCTGTGAGCCTGCTTCTTCCTCTCCAACTCCCCCTGCTTGTGTTCCCTCTCTCGCTGGCTGTCTCTATCTCTGTCGAATAAATAAATAAAATCTTTAAAAAATAAAATAAAATAAAAATAAAAATCAGGTTGCAAGAGATTTTTTTTTAGCATCAGTTTAACAAAAATACATGCTGGAAAATGAGTGCTTAAACAAATCTGTTTTAACAGTTTGTATTCTCTCTCCCTTTTTTATTTGGCATTTTATCACATCCGAAAACATCTTTGAGAATGCATTGTTAGTCTATAATCCTCTGCTTCATGATTCTCACTGTATTACAATGTTTGCTTACTTTTTGGTATCCCCTACCAGACTAGAAGCTTATTTAAGGTAGGGCCTATGAATTCTATCATTTTTTTTTTTAATCTAATACCTAACACAGCCTGTTTGGTTAGCATGTAAAAAAAAAAATGAATGAATGAAAGATGACCTCACTTTTCCTGAATTCTTTACTCAACCAACCCCTGACTAGTTGTTTTCTATGCTGAGGTGCCCAAGACTATGCTTGAGTCCATAGATCTGGTGGATGCCGGGAGGCTCCCCTAGCCACATGCCCCTTCAAGGATGAAAGCCTGACCCTTCCAAATGCTGGGAATGCTGCTGGCAGGAAGCCCTTGGGGATTGCCTCTCTGAAAGGGAGCTGCTTTGTCCAAGGTCACCGGCTTTCCTAAGGTGGCCTGTATCCAATGACTGGTCCACGGAGGCATGAAGCCCTGGCTCCCAGACCCCAAATGGGGACAACTCTGAAGAGTTGTCTCAGCTTCAGAATGCCCCTTAGGGTCTGTTGACGCTGCCACAAAGACCATATCACAAGTCCACTTCTCCCTTTGCCCAATCCTGCTTCCTTTATCCTTTCCTCAGGTGTTGACTCCAGCAGCACCCCCCCGCCGCCCCCGCCTCCCCCAATATACTTCCTGCACATTAATCTCCACCTCAGAGTCTGCTTCCTGGAGAACCCACCCTGCAACATCAGGCATCTAGAAGATGAGTAGACACACTTCTAACTTGTGTTTCATGTACTTCCGGATCATAGACTGGAAACTCCTTGAACAGATCCCGTCTTACACCTGTCATGGCACTGGGCCTCACCACAGTCTCTAGTACATGGAACACTCTCAGATACGCCTCCCCTCCTCTGGAAGGATGATAATGAATGGAGAGAGAAGTGTGAATCTGAGGAATTCTGAGTAAGCATCAGCTGAGTGTTGATGGCTATTGGGGATTACAGGCAAGAACGGCCAATAGGTGGTTCCCGAGTTTTAAGCCTGAGAGACTGAGAGAGGGAAATGCTGCTGGGGGCAGAGTTAATTTTGTGGAAAATTGGTTTGAAATTAGTTTGGGGCACACATGTTGCATTTAAAGTATGTCAGAATCTTCCAGAGGAAATGTCTGACAGGCAGTCGTTGATACCGAACCAGGTCTTGTGCATGAGACAGTTTGGAAATACAGACTGAAGCAATGTGGGTTCACACTGAGGGAACAGTTGACACTGTGAGAATAAGAAAGTCTCAAAGTTGTTCTTTTTTTTTTCTTTTGAAGTTTAGAAGCAGATCCATCAACTGATTGCCCCTCGATTAAAGGAGAGAGCAAAGTCCAATATATTAGGAAGAGACGCTGTGGGTGTACCGTGTCTCCAGAGACAAAAAGATGAAAATTACTATAGCAATTTCCTTCTGTTAATTTGGCTCCAGCCGTGCTAGAGCTGCAGTCGGAGTTGTCTGTTCCATGATGTGCAGTGGGGGACACAGAGGTGATGCAGGGAGCAGGACAAATCCTCAGGGAACATTGCCTGCTAGCCTCAGAGAGGAAGAAAAATAGCGAGATGCTGGAAAAGGGGAATAGCCAGTGGACAATACAAAACCCTGGGACCTTAAGTATATAATAATGGAAATTTTAAATGTAATAGAACTGGCAGGTAATTGGTGAACTCTTCCAAAAAACAGAATAAATAGGCAAAAATGTAGAGAAGAGAAAGTGGAGAATTAATTCAGGAATTCTCATTTCTGAAAGATAGGCCAGATAAAACAGGCCAGGGAATTATCCAAAAAATTATACAAGAAAATTTTCCTGAAGGATGTGAGTTTCCAGTTTGAATGGATTCAATGAAGGCCCAGCACAATGAATGAAAATTATTCCCAGCAAAGCAGGTCATGATATTGTAGAGTTCTAGGGATAAAGAATAAAAACTCAGAGAGAGAGAGAGAGAGAGAGAGAGAGACAGAGAGAGAGGCAAGAACAAGTCACATGCAGAACCAAAATGGTATCAGACACAGCAGTAGTACCGGAAGCTAGAAGACAGTAGACTAATGTCTTGAGGTCCTAAGGGAAAATAATTTTTTTCTGGAAACAAACTTGAATCTCGTACCCAGCTAAGTTTTCAATCAAATATGAAGGGGAAAGATAAGATCTCAAAATGTGTCTTTCAGGTATTACTTTTCAGAAATAGGCTCCACCAAAACAAGGGAGTTAAGAAAGAGCAAGACATGAGATTAACAACAACCGTAACAACAAACACGCAAAAATGAGAGCACGCAGGGCGCCTGGGGGCACAGTCGGTTGAGCATCCGACTTCTGGTTTGGGTCATGGGTCGTGGGATCGAGCCCTGCGTTGAGGTCCACGCTCAGTGGGGAGTCTGCTTGAAGACTCTCCCTCAGCACCTCTCCCTGCTTGTGCACGTGCACGCACTCTCTCTCTCTTTCTCAAATAAATAAATAAATATTTTTTAAAAATTAGAGGATCCAACAGAGAAGAAAAAATTCCAATGATGATTAAGGTGGAGAAATCTGAGAGAGCTGAATTCTGATCTTCCAAGCGGAAAGTTAATGAGCAATATCTAGACCTGAAAAATGAAGAAATAGCAGTATAATATTTTTATTTATATGTGCAGGAAATAACAGGAGGAACCGCTAAAGAGATGAAAGAAATTTCCTGGAATCTCATGGAAGTAGGAATTGGGGGAGGGGTTGGGTGGGAAAGGATTGCTGTTTTTCTTTAGAGGTCTTGTAGTAGTATTTGACTTTTAAACTAAGCACATTTCATACAAATAAAATTTAAATAGGCAAAAATCCATTAATATGCCAGAAATAATTTGTAAATTGTGTGTAAAATAGCCCCCTTCCCAACATTATTAGAAGTAGTATTTCAGGGGAAAAAGTAAGCCCCTCTGATTTGTCTTTCTTCTTTCTGCAAATGGTTTTTGAGCAAATTCTTGGGAGCCCATCAATCTGCCAATTAGAAGAAAATGTAAGAGTAACAGCAGGAATCATGACTGCAAGGAAACAGTTACCGTCCCATAAAATTATGGCCTTTACCAAATTAGAATAAACCTGTCAAGACAATGTTTAACTATCTTTATGTAAAAATCAAAATGGTCTGACTTCAACTGTCAAACAGACTCTTTCAACTTGTCTGTAACAAAGTGCTCCCTTAGCAAGTCGTATACTTCAAGCTGCATTTGCAGTTGGGGGAAGCAGCTGGCTGGCCCATGAATCCAGAGTCTGCTTCTTTATGGCTGCCTCTGGCCTGCGGTAGCCTGGCTGGCTCATTTAACTGGCCTGGCAGTTTCGGCAGGCTGAGGGGCTGTCACTCCTGCGGAAAAACTATGAAGTAAAATATCGTTGCACCTACCTCACGGATCAATAAAACAAAAGAAAAAAATCTAGCTCTTCCATTTGGACGAGAGGCAATTTTCTGTGGCTTCTCACATTTGCTAGAACTTTACAAATATGTATCCCCCAAACCACGGGATGAGACAAATCGGTACAATACTAGTTATTTTTATGCACTGCCTCATCCTTTATACAAAGTATCTGAGATCGCTTTAAAGAGAGGGCAGAATGGAGGGTGTGATTTATAAAGCCTGAGGGACCAAGGCTAAAGCAGCAGAAGCAAGGAATGGTTCACGGAGGATTCTGGGAAAGGAAGATTAGCTAAGAGGCGAATGCAAACTATGTGTGTAGCCCCTTGCAGGGACAGGGAGAGGATTGTAGCCGGGCTCACAACTTCAGGCCTGGAGCTGAGAAGCCCATCCCGAAGGGCTGATCAGAGCTAGAAGACAGATGGACAACAACAGAAGTTGAAATGCTTATAAATCTCTCTTTGCAATGTTTTCTTTTTTAAGAGAACTTTATTGAGATATAATTCACGTGCCATACAATTCACCCCCTTAAAATGTAAAGTTCAATGGTTTTCAGTATATTTACGGAGTTCCACAATCATCAATCAATTTTAGAATGTTTCATCACCTCCCAATAAAACCCATACCCCTTAGCGGTCACCCCCTTCCCCCTCCCCACCTGACACACAGTCCTAGGCAAACACTATTCCACCTTCTGTCTCTACGGATTTGCCTGTTCTGAACGTTTCACATAAACAAAATCATACGGTACGTGGTCTTCTGTGACTGTCTTTTCTGATGCAGCATAACGCTTCCGAGGCTCACCTACGCTGCGGCATACATTGGCACTTCGCTCCTCTGGGTGGCAGAATAACATCCCGTTGCCCGAGCGACCACATTTGCTTTATCCGTCCATCAGTTGATGGACATTTGGATCGTTTCCCCCTTTGTGGTCATTATCATTAACACCGCAGTGAACATTTATGTACAAGTTTTAATGCGAACATAAGTTTTCAATTCTCTTGGATACTCATCTAGGAGAACAATTTCCGGGTCATGGGATAACTCTATGTCAAACGTTTTGACGACCTGCCAAACTGTTTTCAAAAGCACCATTTTACATTTCCATTAGCAATGTATGCAGTTTCCAATCTTTCCACAACCTCCCCAACACTTGTTATTACCCGCCTTTTTATTATAGCCCCTCTCATGGGTGTGAGTGGTGTCTCATGGTCCCATTAATTTCTCATCTTTATTTTTGTTCCTACACTCTCATGATATATGGGCTTTAGCGGCCTGTAGCTATTGTATTAAAATTTCAAAACGGAAAGGAAAGGATCAACAAAGAACTCTTGAACTTTGGTGCACACTTTTTAAAAAGATTTTATTTATTTGGGAGGGGGAGGGAGAGGCATGGGGGGAGAGGGAGGGAGAAGGACAAGCAGCAATCCCACAACCCTGAGATCATGACCTGAGCCAACATCAAGAGTCAGTGCTCAACCAACTCAGCCTCCCGGGTGCCCCTTGGTGCACCTTTTAAAATTGTCCACAGACCCCAAGGCTTGGAAGAAAAATTACCCCAGTGCTCAGAAGGGGTAAAGAGAGATATTAAATAAACCATACGTTATTGCTAGTCATTACACATTATTACTTACTGAGGACATATATAACACTAAAGACTGTGCCAAGTGCCTTAGAGGAAATTAAAAACACACAGGCTCCTTACCACCAAGGACTTGCAGAATTCTAGACCTCACAGTGATGGCAATAATACTGTTTGCACATAACTTTATAGATGATAAAGACTTTGAAATCTTCATTCTGTTTTTTCTCCCATTAGGAGCCAAGAGTTACAGCAGCCAGGGGCTCCAAGACCCTCTAGCCCAACAAGACAAGGATCAGAGTGGATATGTCGCGGAGCGGAGTGGCAGGGCACAGCTGGGGAGCCGCACGACGCAGGGAGTGTGAAGAGCCAGGAAGGACTGGTGGCCTGAGAAGGTGGTCCAACCAGGTCACAGTGCCACGGGCAGGAGAAACAGCGGGCTCCAGAGACACACCCTGGCGGCCTTAGTTGTCTGCCCAGACCACAGAGGACCGGGGACCCAACGTGAGGGTGCCTGGCACCACCTGGAATGGGCCCGTGGGCCGCCACTAGCTTTCCTGGGCCACCTCCACTCCTCTAGCAATGCTGACCTATTTGCGGGTTTTTCAAATGTACCTCCCTTTCTTGCATCTGTGTGCTTTTTCTGTAAGATGTTTTCTAAAACCCTCTCCTCCAATTCCCACACCACACTGCCGAAAGTGTTGTCCTTCAAGATGGTGTCGCTTGCTTATGTGAAACCTATGCCCTCCCACCAGCGCTTATAGGAAGGCAGCCAAACGCGGCATCCAATGCTCTTCCCAATCTGCCCAAACCCACCTCTCGCAGCCCTTCTGTGGCCCCCTCCCGTGGCACCTGCCGTTCTCCCGTAAATACTCCGCAAAGCCTTCCCTGACTCTCCGAGGCAGGACTGACTGCCCTTTGGCCCGTGTTCCCTCACCCCTGGCTTTATACCAGCATTGCCCTCACCAGTGTTCAGCGCGTTACGTACAAAGGTGTGTGATTTCAGTTCCTCCGACTGGGAGGCCATGGCAGGCAGGGGCTCTGTCTCATTCATCTTTGTATCAATAGTGCCAGAGTGGGTAATCCAAGTGGAAAAGTCCAAAAGGTGATGTATGAATGGGTGAGCTAATGCATAGGTGAATTTACACAAAATGCCAGACCAATTTGGCAATATTTAGAAAAATATCGTCTTGGACAAAGGATATAGCTAAGAGTTCATCCCTACATCAGAGCAAAACAACTGGCAACTTATGTTTACGCCTTTGTTCTCAAAGAGAACCTATTTATTTATTATTTATTTTTTAAAGATTTTATTTATTTATTTGACAGAGAGAGACAGCCAGCGAGAGAGGGAACACAAGCAGGGGGAGTGGGAGAGGAAGAAGCAGGCTCATAGCGGAGGAGCCTGATGTGGGGCTTGATCCCATAACGCCGGGATCACGCCCTGAGCCGAAGGCAGCGCTCAACGACTGCGCCACCCAGGCGCCCCCTCAAAGAAAACCTATTTAAACCTATTTAAACCTGCTTTGATTAGAGCTCTTTTTTTGATTAGAGGTCATAAAAGATACAGAGTCAACCAAAAAATGCCATTATGACAGAATATAAATGAAAAAGCGAAATGCAAGCATGCTTTCATTTACCAATGATCATCAATAGCGGTGAGCTAGAAGCGCAAACAGAAGCGCAGTTCCTGAGCCTAATTACTCTCCATGGTAGTGAGATATATATTTTTAAAAGGGAGCGGGTGGTGCTGGCCTTCGAGTTGAGTTCTAAGAAACACAGTGGACTCGTACATTTGTGAGACAACTGTGATGTCAGAGGTCCATTGTGCGGTACGCTGTGTCCACAGGGGTGAATTGCTGTCTGCAGGGGAAAACCGCTGTAGTGAGTTAGAGAGCGCTGCAAATGCTTTGCCACGCCTGTCCCCAACCGCGGGAGTCTCCAGCCTTTCGCCTTGAGTCTGGGCTGGCCCTGTGACTTTCTTCCTCCACTAGGATGACAAAAGTGACGCTGTGACACCCAAGGCTGAGCCTTTGGAGATCTGTAGTTTCTGCTCTGGTGTGCTAGAAATGCTCCTTCTTGTAATCCAGATGGAGCTCTGAGGAGCTCAAGCATGTGGAAAACCCCAACGGCGGAGAACTAAGGTCCTCTGGTCAATAGCCCCAGCGAGCGTCCAGTCAGCAGTGGGTGCCAGCCACGTCGGGGTGCCCTCCCAGTGGCGCCCCCAGATGCCTGCAGCCCCATCACACACCGCATGGAGCAGAAGAACCATCCAGAGGAGCCCAGTCGACCCACAACACTGAAATACAATGCATGGTGGTGATTATTTTAAGCCACTGAATTTCGGTGGCTTTGTTATGCAGGAGTAGATAAGCAAGGCGACCCTGAGTCGGACGAGGCAGCTTGTATTTACTGGAAAGTGAAACCAATTCAAAATTCTGCTCATCCCTAGGAATACCAAAGTGGACAGAAATAAGACTTTCTGCCTCCCAGGCAATTCCCAAGAGAAACAGCTTAGCTGGCTGTGGAAGAATTAATAAGAACAATGCAGTAAAGTGAGATAAAGCGTGCTATGTCAGCAGTGTCACTGGCCAAGTGTGCGAAAACGCTCTTGCCATTAAAGTAAGCAATCCAAGGACTACGATATGTACAAAGCGAAATAATCGACTTGCAGTTTGATGAGAAGAGTCTATAAAATCAGTAGCTGTAAAGAACACGGTGGAATCAATAAAGTTTATGAAAATGCAAGTAGTTGTGTGTGAACGTGGGTAACAAATGCACCACGTGTTCTGTACCTAGGAAACGAAGAGGGGGTCCCCTGTGGTCCGATGCCACGTTCAGAGTAAAGGCTTAACAAAAACCTACCTACTACCTGCCTCCTTCTGATCACGTCCAAGGCTGTTGCATCTATTCTACGGGTTAGGTTCTGCTTAGGCCCAGGCGGTGGAGAAATCCAACCAGGCGGACCCCTACTTAGCAGTGTCCAGGCTATGCCACCATTGGGAAGCCGTCCTTTATTTCTCCTCCCGATAAGGAATCCTTCTCCTCACTGTGTCCCAATGACACCTCTTACAAGTTGTCAAAATAACACATACCTAGTGTCAGTTTCTGGTTCCATGCGCTCACTGGGCGGCAGGACTATGTCTCATGCAGTTTGGTGCGCCCTATAATAGGTAAGACGTGCTCCTGGGTGTGTAGAAAGGCTACATAGCGGGTATTGTGTTCAAACGGACAAAGAGGTGGATGGATAGAAAGAAGGTTAAGTGGACGGGTGTGTGGATTCCCCTTAAATTGTGACCTATGGTAGATCCCAAGAGCTAGAAAGATAAGAAAGGAAAGGTTAAATAATGGCTAGAGAATTTCTCCGCAGGAAGGGTCTGAGCATGGGAGGACTGTCAGAAGGAGAGGTTGGAGAGTCTGCCTTGAAGCACACTCTTCTAATTTATATTTCCTGCTTCTTTGGGGCTGATCTGGGGGCAGTATTTGAGTCTATGAATAGGCCACCCCTTCGTGCAGCCACCGAAAAAGTTACTTGTAAATAAGTTTGATCAGTTCTCAAAAGCTTACTGTTGGCGGCAACCCCTGATGTGTCCAAAGAAGCCTCCTGGGACCGAGAAGAAAATTACCTGATCGTGGCTTGAAACTCTCCCACTAAGGCAACAGCAAGAGAGCACGATTTCACAAAACTTGTTGTGGCGACCTCTGCAGATGGGGTCTCTGCCCTCTGGAGCAGTGTTTCTCAACCCTGCCTGGCCTCCATTCCTTGGAGACCTTGCTTTGATTGATGTGAGGAAGACCCCTCCACATTTTGTAAAAGTTTCCCAGGCGTTTCTAAGGGGCAGTCGGGATTAGGAACCAGTCATTTCTCTAGAAGCTTACACTGGATCCAGAAACAATGAGAAGGTCCACTGTGTACAGGGCACTCTGGCAACAGAAGAAAAACATTGTCTGCTTATGAAAAGAGCCACACTGTATGGACATTAATTTGGCTGACGTTTATTGAGTGAGCATGACGTGCCAGGCCTCGTGCCAGGGGCGGGGATACAGTGATGGACAGTGCACGCACGGGCTCACGGAGTTTATAGAAGTCTAGTTAGAGTATCAGACATTAGATAATAAACACATACGCAATTACAAATTGTGATAAGTGCTGTGGAGGAAAGGACAAGGTGCTGTGATAGGGAATAATCCAATTTAGGTGGAGTGGGATAGGAAAGGAAAGCTGGGAGCAAATCCCATTGAGGTTGAGACTTAAGAATACAATTCAGGGAGCACCTGGGTGGCTCAGTTGGTTACGCATTGAACTTTGGCTCGGGTCCTGATCTCAGGGTGCTGGGATCGAGCCCCCTGTCAGGCTCTGCACTCAGCGGGGAGTCTGCTTGTCCCTCTCCCTCTGCCCCTCCTACTGGTACTCTCTCTCATATAAATAAGTAAAATCTTCTTTGAAGAATACGACTCAGTGGTACTTATTTGAGGAGGTGGATGTTCACATTAGGTTGAACCACGTGACGTTGCTGGGACGTCACCATTTATGACCTACAAGATGGTGGTTCCATACGGTTCCACCTGACCCTGAGTCTGAGCAGGCCGGGAAGAGAAGGCGCGGGTGTCCTACTTCTCTCGAGCAGGGCCGGATGGCTGCACGGATCGGAGGCACCTGCAGCGAATGGAAGAAAACTCGCGACTCTACGTTACAAAAGCAGCGCTGAGATCTGAGCAGTATATTTAATGTTTACAGTATCTTTTTTCTTTTAAATATTCATGCTTGTTCTCAAATCACTGAATCGATGTTCAGAGAAAAACCTGAACTTGCATTGTTTCCTCTCCTTTTAAAACAGAGGTGGAGAGGGGCTGTTGTTTAAAGTTCGATTCTCGGGGACTGTGCATTTGTGAATGAAGCCCCGAGTCCCGTCACCGCGTGACCGCGCAGCGCTGGATATGACGTGTGCGCATGCTCTGTCTGGTTACTCTGTATAACAAACCACCCCAAATGTAGTGCTTTAAAACAACTGTTTATTATGCTCACGGATTCCAGAAATCACTCATTAGAAAGGGCACAGTGGAGGAGGGTCTTCTCTGTTCTATATGTCTGGGGCCACGGCTGGGGAGATCTGGCGGATAGGAATCCCTGCAATTGGAGGTTCCGCTTCCCAGGTGGACGTCGGGTGCCGAGCTGGGGTAAACGGAAGGGCGGCTCAGCTGGAACTGGGGGCTGGACCACCCTTCCCGGCTTGTGCTTCTCACAGCCCGGTGGCAAGGTCCTGAGAGGAGGGGTCCCAAGAGGGGCATTCCAAGAAAACTAGGCTGAAGCTACCTGGCCTGACCCTGTTTCAGAAATCACCTTGCATCTGTCGCAAAGGGGAGTCTGCTTGTCCCTCTACCGAGAGAACCAATCATGAGCTCACCAAGATCCAATGGGGGGAGAGGGGGACCCAAATCCTACTTCTCAGTGGGAAGAGTGTCAAGGTCACATTGCGGAAGAGCATGGGCGGTGAGAGACATCACTGCGTCCATCTCTGAAAATGTCATCTGCCATGAAGTGATCAGACAGTAACACCTAGAGACACTTCATGAGGGAGCTAAGTACTAGCTTTGCACAGCATTGCTCCATCTGGGCAAAGTGAAGGTGAGGGCGAGTGCACCCCCGTTACGAAGAAGAAGGTACTTCACCAAAAGGAGTTTTCCAACAACCCTTCTCTTGCCACGGTGTGCAGAAAAATGTTGGGTCTCCCTGAGAGGATGGCGACACGCACGCTCCGTTTGGAGAGACAGAGGCCTTCTGCTGGCAAAGCCAGAATTTTGCAGAGCACAGCAGGGGGAAACCGAGTCTTCCAAGGAAATAAAAGGCTCAGTTTGAAAAGACTATTCCTAGAGCAAACTGTAAAAGCAATATCTGAGTTTTAGTCTCTGGGAGCAAGAAGAAGATGTCGAGATTTAAGACATCTTAGAAACAAAAGCAAAAATTAACTAATGGAACTACATCAAACTGAAAAGTTTTGCACAGCAAAGGAAACCATCAACAAAAGGACAAGGCAACCCGCTGAGTGGGAGAAGATATTTGCAAATGATAGATCCAGGAAGGGGTTAATATCCAAAATACATAAAGAAGTCATACAACTCGACACCAAAAGAGAAAAAAAATTAAAAATGGGCAGAGCACATGAATAGACATTTTTCAAAAGACATACAGACTCTCTCCCCCAGCATCCAAGATGCCGAAAGGAAAGAAGGCGAAGGGGAAGAAGGTGGCCTGGCTCCTGCTGCCATGAAGAAGCAGGAGGCCAAGAAGGTCGTCAATCCCCTGTTTGAGAAAAGGCCCAAGAATTTTGGCATCAGACAGGACCTCCAGCCCAGAGGGGACCTCACCCGCTTTGTCAAATAGCCCCACGACATCCAGCTGCAGCGGCAAAGGGCTCTTCTCCATAAACGTCTCAAAGTGCCTCCTGTGATCAACCAGTTCGCCCAGGCCCTGGACGGCCAGACAGCTACTCAGCTGCTTACACCGGCCCACAAGTACAGACCGGAGACAAAGCAAGAGAAGTAGATTGTTGGCCTGGGCTGAGAAGAAAGCTGCAGACAAAGGGGATGTCCCCACGAAGAGGCTGACTGTCCTTTGAGCTGGGGTTAACACTGTCACCATGTGGGTGGGAAACAAGAAGGCTCAGCTGGTAGCGACTGCCCATGATGTGGGTCCCACCAAGCTGGCTGCCTTCCTGTCTGCCCCGTGTCATGAGATGGGGGTTCCCCACTGCATTATCAAGGGGAAGGCCAGGCAACAAGTGTTGGCAAGGATTTGGAGGGAAAAAAACCCTTGTGCACTGTTGGTGGGACTATAAATTGTGCAAAACAGTATGGCGGTTCCTCAAAAAGTTAAAAGTAGAGATAGCATACGATTCAGTAGTTCTACTGTGGGGTATTTACCCAAAGAAAATGAAAACACTAATTCAAAAAGATACATGCACCCCTATGTTTATTTCCATTAGCCAAGATATGGAAGCACCCCAAGCGTCCATGGATAGATGACTGGATAAGGAAGATTGGTATATAGACACACACTGGAATATTACTCAGCCATAAAAAAGCATGAGCTCTTGCCACTTGTGACAACATGGATGGGCCTAGAGGGTATTATGCTAAGTGAAGTAAGTTAGACTGAGAGAGGAAAATACCAAATGTATTCCAACTCAGTGCCACCTAATTATTTTCCAGCTGCCCATACAGGTCAAGATTACCACAAAAGTACACATGTTTGAGCCAGAGAAAATCAGGGAAACAAAGACCTGAATGGAGCAGGGCACTAAATAGTTAAGAAAATCCAGCACCTCAGATTTCTTTGGGGCCCGGTTTCATCTGGATGATACTCACATGGCCTGGGAGGCCTACCCATGACTGCCTGCCTGTCTTACCTCTTTCCCCACTTCATGCTTAGACTCAGATATGGCATATTTGCCCAGAAGGAACACATCTGCCTTGATTTTTTTTTAAAAAGAAACATTTTTTCTCCTTTTAATAAGAAGCTTGTAATTTTTACTTGACCCCTGACTACCACTGAGGTCCATCCAGGCAACAGTTCTCCTGGACCCAGGAGTGTGAATGAGACCTAATTTGCCAGCACTTTCTGCGTGCCAGGCCCCCGCCACACGGTAAAGGGCACCGTGTCACCTAATACAGTATCCTCTGAGGTGTCCTCTATTCTTGCCCCATTTTACAGAGGAGACAGGTTTGAAGAGAAAAGGCAAATCACCTCAAGTCACCTGGGTAGTGTGACTCCGTCACTCATAAACCTCAGGTCGTTTCATTAGTATAAAGAACAACAGGAACTCAGTAATCAAAAATCCAAGATTCTATTTCTTGACCCCCAAAGTCCTGCTTTTGAATTCAGTGACAAACTCCACAGGGGGGCAGAGATCAGGGACACAATCCGCAGGCCGCAGGCGGTACCCTGGCGCAGGCAGGGAGAGGGCACCACTGTCCCACGATGGCACCTTTTCCTCGCTCCCCCACTGCCAGAGACACTGCGCTCGCAGGTGACCTGCCCCAGGGCGAAGCGGCTTCTTCCGGGCAGACTGTGGCTGTGTGTTTGGGTAACGGGCTAACTAGCCTGCTCCTGGGGTGGGGGGTGGGTCTGCCCTGGCAGCAGTCACCTGGCGTCCACACCGGCTTGGGATGCGCCCCTCCTCCCGGTCCCTGGGTCCCCAGCGCACGGGACAGAGCGTCCCCAGCCCGGGCCAACGGCTGCACTCAGGCCGCACTGCACCTTGCTGGGCAGGGAGACCGGCTGCTTGCACGGGTCTCTAATGAGGCCCCTACCTGCTTTCACAAGAGCCAGTGCTGGCTGGGTGTTCCTAGAGTCTTTACAAATCTTTGCTTTGAAATCCCTGGAGAGAAAGAAAGGTGCCCTAAACGTCCTTCTTCCTCACCTGTTAAGGGGTTCCCATCCAACATCTCCACTCCCCCCCTTTCCTAAACCAAAGGAAAGGCCTGCCTTGCAATCCCTTTAACAGTTTGTTTTTATTTTTCAATATTTGGTGGTCGATTTAGTTTAAGGTCCTCGGGGAATTTACACGGATTAAATCAGAGCAGCTGGAAAGTGGAGAATGTTTCCTCGGAGTTTCTTTTCTCTCTTTAATTGGTAGCAGCACAATCTAACAAGGTGAGTCTAATTCCGTTCTGCTGAGAGAGGAAGAAAGTTTCATCTTTATTATCCTTCCAAGAATATCTAGCAAATTGGCAGAGTTGGGTTTTTTTTTCTCCTTAATATAATGAAAAGGAGAAAAACCTCAATTTCTGTCCATTTCTGAGGAATCACCAAGTGTGGGGTCAAATGAGGACACCAACGTGTCTCCTTCATCAAGCCTTCGCCCGCTCCGGAGCCTGGATGCTGCTACCCGGTCTACCCAGCCCAGCAGGGGTTGGCTGCTCCGTTGGCAGCCAGCCCAGCACCAGTTTGCTCCTGCTCCATCGGCGGCAGGTAGCACCTCCTCCTCCACCCCCACCCCCCAACTCTGAGACACCTTCTGCTGGGGCCAGTCTGTCTCTGCCTCACATCAGCTGTTTCCTTGACCTCTGAACCAGTCAATTATCTGTTTTTGTGGCCTCCCTCAAGCCTCACCTCCTCCATGGAGCTTTCCCTAACACGAACTCATAAGACTGCTTCTTTTCTGTGAATTCCACACAGTCCTGCACCCTTGGGTCTAATTCTCCAGGTGTGACCACAGCAGCACGGACAGCAAGCGCCAAGCTGTCACAGACACGGAGTGCGTGCACGCTGTTAAAACTATTTTTATATATCCCACATACTCTTGCGCTGGTCTGCAGGGTAAGAGCAACTAGATACAGCCTTAATGGAAGGCAATGGGGTAATATGAATAAAAAAACTTAATATTTTGTCAGCTCTTTAACCCACCAATTATACCTCTAGGAATATATCTTCAGGAAAAAAATCATGTATGAAGGAATGCTTATTAGAGGTATTTATTACTTCTAAAAATTGGAAACCATCCAAATGTCCAACAATAGGAAAATAAATTATAGAGCAGTTATACAACAGACTGCTCTATAGCCGTTACAAATACTATACAATAATATTTAATGACAGGGAAAGCTATTCAGGGTAGATTGTTCAGTTTTTTAAAAATGGGCTTCAAAGTAATGGCAAAGTTATTTTTAATCATCTAGCTGTAGTTCAAAAGTGCTGGAAAAGGAAATAGACAAGTCATAAAATTCGAAGGCAGAGCTTCCTTGATGCTCTCTTCTCTAAATGTTAGATGAAAAATTTTAAAAATACAGATAAGTAAAGGAAAGTAAAAATTAACCAGATTGTTTTCATCCACATGCAACCACAGTTAACATTTTGATGGATGCAAAACTAAGAGGCAGCCCACGGAATGGGAGAATATATTTGCAAATGACACTACAGATAAAGGACTGGTATCCAAGATCTACAAAGAACTTCTCAAACTCGATACACGAGAAATAAATAAACAAATCAAAAAATGGGCAG
Source organism: Ursus maritimus (assembly GCF_017311325.1). NCBI lineage: Eukaryota > Metazoa > Chordata > Mammalia > Carnivora > Ursidae > Ursus > Ursus maritimus. Next base: position 47,424,895 of record NW_024425563.1, on the reverse strand, counting down.
AAGATATGAACAGACACTTTTCCAATGAAGACATACAAATGGCTAACAGACACATGAAAAAATATTCAAAATCATTAGCCATCAGGGAAATTCAAATCAAAACCACATTGAGATACCACCTTATGCCAGTTAGAATGGCAAAAATTGACAAGGCAAGAAACAATTGTTGGAGAGGATGTGGAGAAAGGGGATCCCTCCTACATTGTTGGTGGGAATGCAAGTTGATACAGCCACTCTGGAAAACAGTGTGGAGGTCCCTTAAAAAGTTAAAAATTGAGCTACCCTATGATCCAGCCATTGCACTACTGGGTATTTACCCCAAAGATACAGACGTAGTGAAGAGAAGGGCCATATGCACCCCAATGTTCATAGCAGCAATGTCCACAATAGCTAAATCGTGGAAGGAGCCGAGATGCCCTTCAACAGATGACTGGATTAAGAAGTTGCGGTCCATATATACAATGGAATATTACTCAGCTATCAGAAAGAACGAATTCTCAACATTTGCTGCAACATGGACGGCACTGGAGGAAATAATGCTAAGTGAAATAAGTCAAGCAGAGAAAGACAACTATCATATGATTTCTCTCATCTATGGAACATAAAAACTAGGAAGATCGGTAGGGGAAGAAAGGGATAAAGAAAGGGGGGGTAATCAGAAGGGGGAATGAAACATGAGAGACTATGGACTATGAGAAACAAACTGAGGGCCTCAGAGGGGAGGGGGGTGGGGGAATGGGATAAACCGGTGATGGGTATTAAGGAGGGCATGTATTGCATGGTGCACTGGGTGTTATACGCAACTAATGAATCATCGAGCTTTACATCGGAAACCGGGGATATACTGTATGGTGACTAACATAATATAATAAAAAGTCATTAATTAAAAAAAACATTTTGATGGATGCTCCCTTTTCTGTGTGTGTGTGCGTGTGCACACGTGGGGGTGATACACACATGTATCACAGGTGCACTCTTACTATTCCTATAGTTGTTACCCTACAGACTGCAATACACATCTTTATCAAAGCTAACGTTGCTTTGAATTTTTGCTCTCTTTTGATAATACTAAAACCTTAGTACATTAATCTACCCCTCCTCCCCCCTCCTGAACTTAAGCGACATTGTTGCCATGCATTTTAATTCTATACGTATTATAAATTCCACAAAGCATTATCATAATCGATATTTATGTTCCCTATATATTTACACTTCCCTTGCTCTTATCTCTTATTTCCACTCTTCTTTGTTCCTTTCTTCATCTCTTATTTCCATCTGTGATCATTTTCCTTCTCTGTAAAGAACGCTCTTTAGTATTTCCTTTAGTACGTGTCCGCAGGTGATGTATCCATCAATTTTTGGCTGACAAGTTTTTATTTCACCTTCATTTTATCTCAGGATATTTTCACTGAGAACAGGATTCTAAGTTGGCAGTGGTTATATATATATATATATATATGTACACACACACACACACACACACATATGTATATACATTGATCAATTTTTTGAAAATGTTTTGAATAGTTTTACTCTAATGTGCCTAGGTCTGGGTTTTGTTTTGTTTTGATTAGTCCTGCTTGGAGTTTGTAGTGATTCTTGAATCTGTGGCTTCATATCTTTCATCAGTTTTTTCAAATTCCCAGCTACTATCCCTTTAATCCTGCTTCTGCCCAGTTTCTTTCCTCGACTTTCAGGATTCTAATTATGCATTTTGTTAGACCTTCTCACAGAATATCTGTCTCTTATTCTTCTGGTTTGTTTTTTATTTCATCATTCAAAATATCATACCAAATTTTTTTTTTGTGACCTATCAGTTCACTAATTTTTTTATTTAAATTCAAGTTAGTTAACATAGAGTGTATTATTCAATTCAGGGGTAGAATTTAGTGATTCATCAGTTGCATATAACACCAGTGCTCATTACATCAAGTGCCCTCCTTAATGTCCATCACCCAATTACCCCATCCCCCACCCACCTCTGCACTAGCAATCCTGTTTGTTCCCTATAGTTAAGAGTCTCTTAACTGGGTGGCTTAGTCCATTAAGCATCTGTCTTCAGCTCAGTTCATGATCCTGGGGTCCTGGGATTGAGCTCCAAGTTGGGCTCCCTACTCAGCAGGAAGTCTGTTTCTGCTTCTCCCTCTCCCTGCCCCCCCTTATGCTCTCTCTCAAATAATAAATAAATAAAATCTTTTAAAAAAAGAGTCTCTTATGGTTTGCCTCCCTGTTTTTATCTTACTGTATTTTTCCTTCCCTTACCCTATGTTCATCTGTTCTGTTTCTTAAATTCCACACTTGAGTGAAATCATACGGTGTCTTTCTCTTTCTTTCTTTCTTTCTTTCTTTCTTTCTTTCTTTCTTTCTTTCTTTCTTTCTTTTTAAGATTTTATTTATTTATTTGACAGAGACAGCCAGCGAGAGAGGGAACACAAGCAGGGGGGTGGGAGAGGAAGAAGCAGGCTCTCAGCAGAGGAGCCTGATGTGGGGCTCGATCCCAGAATGCCAGAATCATGCCCTGAGCTGAAGGCAGACGCTGAACGTCTGAGCCACCCAGGTGCCCCTCTCTGACTTATTTTCACTTAACATAATACTCTCTAGTTCCATCCACATCGTTGCAAATGGCAAGATTTCATTCTTTTTGATGGCTGAGTAATATTCCATTGTGTATATATACACCACATCTTGTTTATCCATTCATCTGTCAATGGAAATCTGGGGCTTTTTCCATATTTTGGCTATTGTGGACATTGCTGCTATAAACATTGGGGTGTATGTGCCCCTTTGAATCACTATATTTGAATCCTTTGGATAAATACCTATAAGTGCAATTGAGTTCACAATTTTTTTTAAAAAAGATTTTATCTATATTTGAGAGAGAGAGAGAGAGAGAGGGAGAGAGATTGAGCAGTAGGGAGGAGCAGAGGGAGAAAGTGAATAGACTCCCCACTGAGCAGGGAGCCCAACATGGGACTCCATCCCAGGATGCTGAGATCATGACCTAAGGTGAAGGCACACACTTAAATGACTGAGCCACCCAGGTGCCCCGAATTCACTAATTTTCTATTCAACACAAGCAGGGGGAGTGGGAGAGGAAGAAGCAGGCTCCTAGCAGAGGAGCCTGATGTGGGGCTCGATCCCAGAACGCTGGGATCGCACCGAGCCGAAGGCAAACGCTTAAGGACTGCGCCACCCAGGCGCCCCTCCTCTATATTTTTATCCCGTTATCGGATAATTGCTCACTGTCTGCTTCTTATCATTATTACCGAATTGGTTGTTCTTTGTTTCCTTGAATCTCAAAACAACTACCAACAAAAATTGCAGAAAATTTCTTCTGCCTGGGATGGATTTAGTGGTAGATAAATGTTCAAGGATTCTTTCTTTTGTGATTTTCTACTTTACTTGTCAGAACCTGATCTGTGATATTGCCTGGCAAACCAAGGCCCCAGGTGAGACGGAGTCCTGATGGAAGAGACCACACTGTCTCTTCCTCCCTGACGTCTAATTCTGGGCAAGGGCTGAGAGCCTGCAGGGAGCCACATCCTCTTGTTCCAATTCTAATGCACTGGGGCTGAAGGAAAACACAGTCTGCAATTCCACACAGTAAATCCCCGGGAAATAAAGCTGAAGCGTCCACAGGATAATATTGTAATTTGCCTTTGCCTCTCATTTGTATTGGTGAGAGTTGCAGCTACCAGCCCCTCTTCTGTCAGTGACTTACACGGTGCTGTTGCTAGTGCTGCACTTCCCAGCTACCAGAAAGAGGATCTAAGGTTTCTTTTTCAAAGGTCAAGTCTATCACAGTTACTATTTTCCCGTTTGAGCTGATTTTAAGAACAGCCTTTGGAAGGGGTGAGGATGAGGTGGCGTTCTGGAGCACTGCTTCCGTCTGCAGGGCCCCTGACGAACAGAAGTGAATGCTGGCAGGAGGTGACCACAGCGGGGTCATGCACCTCAGGGTCCTGCTCCTCAGGGCACGGAGCTTCTTGGGCTCTGGCTTCTTAGAGAAGTTGCAGAAGCAATGGCTTTCTGTGCCCCATAAAGCCTGCATGAGCTAGCGACATTTGGGTCCCCGAGGGGCTGATAAGTGCCACAGAACTTTAGAGGAGTGGGGGTTTGTAAGTCTGGCAGAGAGGGCTCCATTCTAGTCCTATCACCCTCCTCCCTCATCCTTCTAGGAGAGGAAGACCTGCCAGACGCCAAGTGTTCATGAATGCACCATCCCCCCACCTTGGCTCACGCAGGATTTTAACAACATTACTACCCTCTCTTCCTCAGGGAAGTTCTTCATAGCTCTTTCTCCAGCCTAACTCATCTTCTAAACCCAGGGGATCGAAAGTAAAGGATCTGGGAGAATGAACTTTAGAAACTGAATTCAGTTTATATCACCTTTAATGAATTCTTGGGGCTGAGGTTATAGGATATATCTAGGGCATTTTCTGAAATGCCAGCAGTCTTTATTAATATAGTAACCTCAAGATGTCGGTCATATGTTTTAGGAAAAAATAATCTATGTTTATGATACCATTTTAGACAAATAAACAACACATTTACATATAACTAGATGATATATATATTTTTAAAAATCTAAAAGGACATACAACATGTTGTTAATAAAATTATTAAGGGAGGACTTAAGTTTTTTACTTATACACTTTGTTTTTTGGATTTTTTTACATTTTTTTCAAGTAATCCCTATGCCCAACGTGGGGGTTGAACTCACAACCCCAAGATCAAGAGTCACACACTCTACTGACTGAGCCAGCCAGGCATCCCTATATACCTTATTTTCTTTTTTCTTACAAGTAAGAATCAGTTTCCAATAAAGATTTAAAATTTTTTTAAGTAGAGGCTTTAGAAGAGTTTAATGAAAAATAAAATTATAAGAAGATACACCAGAATGTTCAGAATCTTAAGTTAGATTTAAAATTCTGTTCTGTAACTGATTCATTTTTCATTCATTGTGCACGTATTTTTGAACATCACTACCCTTAGTATTCTATCACTGGGTGATTTTTAGAGTTAAAATGGATTGGGTTGGGGGAGAGAAAGGAGAACAGGAAAGAACCATGAAAAGAAGGCCAAAAAACTAGAAGACAAGGTCCTGTGCTTAAACTTACATAACTTATTCATCCCATCCATCCATCATCCATCCATCCATTAATCCTCTCATTGACTATATACCCACTAGATACTTACTACTTGCAGGACCCTATGCTAAGTACTTCAGGGCATAAAGAGATTTTTTGTTTAAAAGATTTTATTTATTTGAGAGACAGCAGAGCAAGAGAAAGCACAAGCTGGAGGGAGACGCGGAGGGAAAAGGAGAAGCAGGCTCCCCATTGAGCAGGGAGCCTGACTCGGGGCTCAATCCCAGGACCCTGGGATCATGACCTGAGCTGAAGGCAGACTCTTAACTGACTGAACCACCCAGGTGCCCCAAGGGGGTAAAGAGATTTTTAAAAATCACTCCTACCTAAGAAGTTTATAACCTAGTAGATGCCACTGTCATGGCCCTAAAATGTTTGTACTAGTCATGGACATAGTAATGTACCTCCCAGATGCCCCTTCAACAAAAGGTCTGTTGTCCCAGCTGTTGGGAGCGTTGGGCAGACAACTTTCAGTTTTGCCTTAGTACAGACCACACTGTCTCTTCCTCCCTGGGATTGCCTCTGCTCCAGAGAGCCACCTCACCCAAGGTCTGGCCCTTTCCCAGGTGGCCAGTATCCAGTAACCAATTGATGCAGGAGTATAAAGGTCTGGAAATCTCAGCCCAACATGGGAACACTCTGAGGGCATATTCTGGGTCCAGAGCTCCCTTTTGGAATGGACTGAGTCTTGCTGGGCCTGAATCACAGCTTGGCTTCTCCCTCTGTCCACTAGGCTCCCCTCCCCATCTTCCACAGGCGTCAATACCAAAGGCATCCCTTAATGAATATTCTACACATTAAACTCATCTCGGAGTCTGCTTCCTTGAGAATCCAACCTGCAACACATTAGCCGTAGAAAACCTAATGTTTACAAAAATGTTAGAATAAGTTACGTTCATCTACTCCTTGGCATTAGTCTAGCCAGGGCTATAGAAGCATTAGTGATAGGACAGGGTAGGCCTAGGTAAACGACCAGATAGTAGGCCTTTGCGGGCCACATGAAGTTCCTGTTGCTTATTCTTCTGTGTGTGTGTGTGTGTGTGTGTGTGTGTGCACGCGCTCACAGCCCTTTAAAATGTAAACATCATTCTTAGCTCACTGGCAGTAGAAAAACAGGCTGCAGGCCAATGGGCTGTAGTTGACTGTCCCTAGCGTAGAGTATTACAAGCACAGACCTGTTAGGACACAATTCTCCACGTTCCTTTGTGTTTCTACACGTCCAGCAAAGCAAGGAGCTGAGCAACACTGTGCCATACTATCTTTCTAAGGATTCTGTACAGCTCAGAAGATAGCGTGGCTCCTTCCATAGACGAGCTCAGGCACACTCTCTGGCCACTGTAGAAGATTCAGGTCCCCTCATCTTAGGGCTCCTTTCCTGTAACTCAACCCACTACATGTAAGAGTGTCAGCTGGCTCTCTTCATGTTGCCCTGCGGGAACTAAGGTTCCGGAGACTGGTACAAGAAAATGTTGGTGCTCTGGCTACTGCTATTCTATAAGCAACAAAGCGTCCTTGGTCTCTGACCCAGGAGTATCGTGTCTGTGGCCAGCATCCATGAAACCGTAGAAGGCTCATTTGTTAGACTGCAAGTAGAGGAAAACCCCAGACCCTTCCCAGTTCTTGATATCCTGGGTTCAGATTCTGGCTTCACCACTTCCAGGTTGAATGACACTGGGCAAGTTACAGGACTTCTCTGAGCCTTAGCTTTCTCATCTGTAGAACAGACGTGGTGATGCCACTAGCAGCATCGGTCTCATGGGGCTCCTGTGAGGATCACTTTAGGTAAAGGAGCCCCTCCATGACACGTTATAAGACAGTGATAAAAATGAGCTCTTAGTTGAGGACTAGGTTATCTAATTCCCAGGAAGGCTCGGAGATAGGGATGGGGACCACACCTGGGGCCTACCCACACTCTACAACAGTTGACTACATGTCGGGACTGCCCCTTGCCCTGGGGCACAGACTCTGCACCTGCCCCCAAGCGAGCTTGCCGAGTCCCTGCATTTCCTCCCCAATTCATGGGCCAGCAGCGGGCCTACAAGGTGGTCACCAGACCAGCACCCTGACCATCACCGGAGGATGAGTTAGAAATGCAAACTCTTGGCCTCAAGCCAGATCCTTCCCATTGGAAATTTAGGGGTGGGACCCAGTGATCTGATTTAACAAACCCTCCAGGTGAGAACAACGAGGCTAACACTTGAGCACCATGGCCTCCGGGCATCTGGCTCCCTCAGAAATCAGTTCTGCCTCACAGCCAGGACTCACACTCGGCCACCAGAACCCCAAAGGTCCTGGGATTTTCAATGAGCTACTGTGCCTTTCGGGTGAATTTTACCCCTTCTGGGTAACTCAGACAATGACATATTCTAAGCACAAATTAAAGAATTGTACATGCTTCAAGGTCAAGGGCTCCTGTGAGCAGACAACAAATTCAAGCCTGAACATGTGTCAACCTCCAGATACACATTTTTCCCCATCTGAAAGCTCATCACCAAACTTGTCTATGTGTTTTTCTGAGAGCGAACCCACGCCCCTTCGGTAAACATAAAAAAAATCTCAAAGTTTTTCTTAAAATTTTTGAACTATAAATATCTTGACTTCAAACAAATCAAAAATTTAAAAAAACAAACCGTGTGATTTATAGACGGCAGGGCTGCAAACACACAGAAAAAGAATACATTACCAAGTGCTGGGTGCTGCCTACACACTCCCTCGGTGAGCCATATGAGAACTTTCCAACTTTTGGAGGGCGGCAGCAGCGATGCCTCTCCTTTGCCAGTCACAGAAACAGAGGATCTGGGAGGATGCGGGCGAGACCAGCCACAAATCGGTGGCGGGAGGCTCCCACCCCGTCTGCTGGGCCCAGAGGCCTGCGTTCTGCTTTCCATCACGCAGGGTCCTAGCCGCTCATTTGTTCGCGGGGCTCCAGCCAGGCTGCACTAGAACCACCGGGGGCGCTATCACAGACTTGGCCGGCCCACCCCGCACCAGCTCCATAGCAAACCCTGGCCATGGCATCTGGGCTGAAGCATTTTTCTTAAGCACTCCCCGCGTGGTTCTCTCGTGCAGCAGAGTGGAGAACAGCTGAGCGCTCGGCCCTGGGCTGAGGGTGTTGGCACACCACAGCTAGTGCACGCTGGGGCCGCCGGCCTGGTCCTGTACCCCTCGGCCCATGGGGGGGTGGGGGTGAGGGTGCTCCCATGAGACAGCGTCTGCTTCCGCTCCTCCCCACGCTCCCAGCCAGCTCATTGGCATCCCTGGTGTCTGGGAACCTGCCAGTCCTGGTCTGCCTGCTCTGGCCCCTCGCCCTGGAACCGAAGGCTCGTTCCTCCGTGGCTGATGGCACCCTGAGGCTGGCACTTGCCAGGAACATTGTGTGGCTTCGTGTGTCTGCCAAGAAGGGGATCGGTAAAAATAGAACCTGCCCGAGAGGAGAAAGAGCAGCTATTCCAACACCAGGATGGCCCTGGTGGAGGCTGGGGGCTGGAAGCTTCCGTCCAGAGAGACGTCTATTTGGGCTTCTTTCCAGAGCTCGTCCAGAACCAGTGCTGCTGCACTGGGTTCCGCGCCCTTACTCTCCTCTCGGTGCCATGTGGGGCTGAGTGCTGGAGGCCTCACTTAGTCAAGGGCTGACGATCTCGCAGAGCTCCCGGCTGCTTCCTCCTCCTCCCTTTCAGCCCACCTTTTGGTCATTTCACTGCTCATTAGCACCTCCTCCAGAAGGCGACCTGGTTAGGCGGAGGACATGAAACTCAAACCCAGCAATTCTCTGGCCTGTTAGAGCTCTTAGAAAAGCCTCGATGAATGAGCAGGTTAATGTGGTTGGCTGAGACTGGAGCCTCCGGCATCCCTGTCCCGCCGCTGCCCTGGGACTCGGCGCTTACTGAGCACCTACGGTAACCACCAGAGCAGCAGGGGGCTCAGCACTTACTGAGCACCTACGGTGACCACCAGGGCAGCAGGGGGGCTCGGCACTTACTGAGCACCTGCGGTGACCACCAGAGCAGCAGGGGGCTCGGCACTTACTGAGCACCTACGGTAACCACCAGAGCAGCAGGGGGCTCGGCACTTACTGAGCACCAACGGTAACCACCAGGGCAGCAGGGGGGCTCGGCATTTACTGAGCACCTACAGTGACCACCAGAGCAGCAGGGGGGCTCGGCACTTACTGAGCACCTACGGTGACCACCAGAGCAGCAGGGGGGCTCGGCACTTACTGAGCACCTACGGTAACCACCAGAGCAGCAGCTGAAGGCTCGAGAGGTGCTCGGGAGTTGGCGAAGCACGGCAGATGTTAAGACAGGACGTCCACCACCAAGCCTGTCTTGCCATTTTCTTCTTTTACAGATGCAAAAGTGCGGTGGGGCAGACAAGCGACTCATTCAAGACCACACAGACCACAGCCACTAAGTCCACCAGAATGCGAATTCTGACAGAAGTGTCTTCTGATTTTCTACGCTGCCATTCTCGCTGTGAGGTTTTCAAGTCCCCACCGGTGGTCAAGGGACTTCTGACCCAGCATGAAAGGAATGGCATCTTTAGATTAAAAAGAAAAGAAAGCCACGGAAACAACAGGGGGAGTGTCACCGTTGCTGAGAGGAGGATGAGTCCCCACCCGGCGGGAGAATGAGGAGGGATCCTGCAGGGGCAGATCAGGGGCGCACCTGGAAAGGGGTAGGTGACCATCAGAGGAGATCCAAAGCAGGGGTGGGTGAGGTGGGGCCTGGGGCACGGCCCTTGGGCAGATGGGGATTTGGTCAGGGAGGGATGGTGGGACCTGGCTGGCCAGGGCAGTGGAAGAATGGACAGCGCAAAGGCCCGCCACCCTCGCAGCGTGAGGTCGGGGCCCCGGCACGGAGCTGTGCTCCAGGAAGGCCAAAGTGGCAGCCTATGTGGGGTAGGCCTCCGTGGAGAGCGCAGAGGAAGCAGGGATCAGCCCCCCCACCGCCATAACCCAGGCTGAGCCAGGAGGGAGAAGGTGGCAGGGAAGAGGGGGCCTGACCAGCAGAGAGAAGTCACGCAAACCAGATCACCCCCATTTCCGAGCTGTAACAGACTCTGGGCGGTGCTGCAAAATGGGGCCACGGGGCTTCCATCCCATCAGGTTCCCTTGTTGCAGCATCCCAGGGTTAGTTGTGGTCCCCAGATGGCTGAGATATCTGCTCTGGAATTTATAATTTTTCTAGAAACATTCAAATTCTTAGAATTCTTAAAGATTTTAAATCTTTCCATAATAATGTTTAAACACTAAGCTTTTCTCTAACAATTTCTTCCAGGCTTCATAAACTCAGCTACGCTATTAGGCTCTTTGAAGAAAAGTATGGGGGTGCCCTGTCTTCTGAATGATCCCCTAGCAAATGTCAGCCGGAGGGAACTTCTCTCCCCAGGCTCCCTCGTGCATAGTTCTGTATCTTGACATGGTAAGTCTCCAAAGTAACTGGCCCACAGAACGTCTTAAAATGAATGTTCAGTTCTCCACATTCATCTTTCCCTCTTTCCTACCCTGGAATAGGTCTGGTAATAAGTGAATTTAGAAACATTTTCTGTTTCCTTGGCTCAAACTGACGTTGGCTTTGGGAAGTGCCTTTCCCCAAGTGCATTCAGAATTTCATGCTGGGGTTCTTATAAACTGTGATGAGATTTATGGGTGGCCAGGAGCCCGTCTCAGGGCTCTCACCCCGCCTGCCCGTTGAGGGGCAGCCTTTATGCAGATCACTTGCCTGTCTCTGCCCCCAGCTGATCCAAGAGTCCGGTCCGGTGACTTATGGGTGCCTGGGGGAAAAACACCATACTGGGCCAGAATCTAGCTCTTGGATATGATGATGGAGCGAAGGACTGGGGGAGCCGTGAAGGGCCAAGTAGAAGCCAGGGTGAGGAGGCCGCAGAAGCAGGGGGTAGCTTGCCCTTAGCTTTGCCTCAGATCTTCCTTCCAGATTCCAGCTCAGGTCCATGTACACCCTTTCAGTAAAACTTCTGCTTCTGGAAGTGCTCTGAGTCTCTCTTTTTTGCTCCCAAAGAACACCCCTTCAAACTAAAAGCCTGCCAATGAGACTGAAACACAGCATGAGCCAGACTCAGGTACAAGCTCTTCTCAGATTTGAATGTGAACAGGAATCCCCTGGGGAACCTGTAATACTGCAGATTCTGATTCAGCGGGTCTGGGCTGGGGCTGAGAGTCTGCGCTTCTGTCCTGCTCCCAGGTGATGCCACTCCTGTGGGTCCCTGGCCCACGAGGGCAAGAGGATAGGTGACTGCTGTTACTTATATGGAAAGAAAGAAAAACCTAAACCAAAAAAGCCAACAAAAACTAGGTTTCCAGCCTGTCCAAAAGATAGACAGTGAAGAGGCAAAATTGGTGACACTTCCTAGCTCTTTTCCTTTCTATGGCATTTAGAGAGTAGATGTAGGTGGTCAAGCCTGAAAGACTAACTAACTAACTAAATACAAAAGGAAAAACAAAACATAAAAATATAAGGCAAAAAAACACACAAAAAACGAAAACCCACAAAAAACCCTGACATGACCCAGGGCCTTGGAAGTTTTAGAATACAATAATGTCTCGAGGCAATTTGCCCTTAATTTTTTTTAGAGCAGAACTCTTGAGTTTTTAAATAAATCTGTTCTCTGGCATCGATAAATCCACTCATTTTGCTAAGTGGATCGATTTTGAATAATTTCTATGACTCTAACACAAAACTTTGATTTCACTAGAAGGCAATACGCTGGCATTTGGTAATCATTCTAAACTCAGCGGGTATGTTTCCCGCTGCACTATTTCCAACAATGCCGCTTTCTGTGACTGCTGACCTATGTCGGAAGTAGAAGCCTAACTCTTGACTCAGTGTAAATGCTAACATCATTTTCCGTTCTGTTCTAACTGCAAGATGAGTCAGACCTCACACCAGGCAAGCCCCACTGGGGTAGAGGTGGTAGTGAGATGGGACGTAAAGGGAAGGAAGGCAAGGGGCACCTTTCTGCAAATATGAAAGCCAACCGTGGATCTGGTTTAATCACTTTAAAAAGCATAAAGTAAAAAGATGAGCTCTAAAAATATCCAGTAGGCTACACACTCACTCATCTTTAAAACAAAACAGAACAAAACAAGGCTTTGCCTCAGCGGTGTTATCATCTGGGTTAAAAATCTTGGGCAATGGCTCGTTTAGTCCATTACAACTTGCGAGCATTTACGGCCTGTGATCAGCTTGGAAGCATGACCGTGAGCTTTCAGTGCTTCAGGCAGCGTGATCACAGCTCTCCAAACTGCAAATTACCTTAGCAACGCCTCTGGACAGAAGCAAGGGAATGAAAGAGAAGACCCAAGGCTCAGAGGACTGCCCGTTAGTCTTTCTCTGTCCTGGTGCTTATCTGCATGGGACACTTAGGTAAAAGCAGGCTTTCTACCATCCCCCATCCCTTCCCTGACCAGCCTTTTTAGTTGTATTTTGAGGAAACTTCAAAGCCCTCTGTCAGTCGTGCAACAGATGTGAACACAACTCACCGTGATGCTAAACACAAGTGCTATCAGAGGGCTAGCCGCCTCATTTCACGTAATCGCATTTTAACAATGTTTCTCTTGGCCTTACCGATCTACTTCTTCACTCTTCAACTTGCTGCATCAGTCAACAATAGCATCTTTAATCAAAAAAGGTTAATACAAGGGTAAATGCTTTAAAGCCCCACTAAGGCCATGAAAACTATGCCAACTATATGAATCAGACCATTCATATGTGGGACATAAAATAGTTCTAAAGATGTCACATCGATCATTTCCTCTGAATCCAAAATCAACACACGTTGTGGAGCACACACATTTCTTAAGGAAACAACAGGACAAAATACTTGAAAGTGGAACTGTTTTTTTTTTTTTTTTTTTTTTTTTTTAGATTTTATTTTTAAGTAATCTCTACACCCAATGTGTGGCTCGAACTTACGACCCTGAGATCAGGAGTCGTACGTTGTACTGACAGAGCCAGCCAGGCGCCCAGAACTCACTTTTATTACCTGCCATGGGTTCGACGCTTCGCATACACTCTCTCATCTCATTTAATTCTTGCAATGGCTCTCTGGAATGCTTTTCCATTTTAAAGATAAGAAAACGAAACTTCATGAAACTTCATGAATAGTTCACTAACTCTTGGCAAGGCTGGTATGCAAACGCAGGTCTACTGTATTCCAAAGCCCTCCCCTTTCCCTCGTCTCCCCGGATACTAGCCAGGCAATGGTAGTCCTCCATCACCTCTCCTCCCACACTTCCGACCCCCGTCTTCTCCTGGCGCGCACAGCTGCTCTATTTACCTCCTATGGCTCTATTATGCTAGCATCAGGTTTGGCTGCCTGTAAACAACCATTTGTATTCCCTTCCTAACAACTAGGACGGCTACTGGTGGCTAGAAACAAGGATGGATAGATCATCTTCACTGGCCCTGCGATGTCTCCATTGACAACTTTATAGATAGAGGGGACATTCTGGGGTTCCCAGAGTTTGGGTAGCTCTTCCTATCTTTCTTCCACCTCCAAAGCCAAACATTCTCACCAGCTGACTCTGGGCCTGGCCAAGAGCTGGAAAGAGCCTGATAAGGAGACCAAGGCACAGAAAAGGAACCAAACGACTTGTTAATACTCTAAAACAAAGATCGATGAGTACACTTAATATATCTCTATGTGTTTAGTTATAAATAGATGTTTTATTATTTCTTTACGATACATTCCTAGGAATGAGATGCTGGGTCAAAGAGTTTATGTGGCCAACGCTGGACCATGCATTGCACATAGACTGTCTTTTTTGAAGCCTCTCAACTCCCCCGTGAGCGAGGTACTGTTACCATCCCCATCTTAAGATGAGAAGACAGGCGGAGAGAGGCTGTCCGTGGCCCAAGGCCACACGCTAGGAAATGGCAAATCTGGGGTTCACATTCAGGTCTGACCTTTTCACAGCCCAGCACTACTGCCTCAAGGCTGCCGTGTTAAAAGATGCAGCAGGTGAGTGGGGGGAAGAAGGATGGCTTTCACCATTATTTTCAAAAGTTTGATTGCAAGTCTGTTAAATAAAGGAGGGTTTTAAAACCTGTTGCACTCGTATATAAAAACTCAGGAAACCCAGAGCAAGCACAGCTTCGGCCTTCCTATCATGAGGGGTTCCTGTGTTCTCTAAGCTTGGTAGAAGCTTAGTAGAAGTAGCGTCTCCGGGCAAGAGGCCGTGACTCCAGTCACAGATCGTCCCTGCCAGTCTCCGGCCACGGCCGTGCTGAGAGGAGGGCGTTTGCCAAGGATCTACTATAGGTCAGAGCCTGTGCTAGTAGCTTCACAGTCTAACTGGCTGTTTAGAGGGACTTCTCCCTATGCCCTGGAATTAGCCTTGGGGCCCGTAACAACAGGGGGTAAGTGTTCTCTGTTTCTAACTCAAGAAAGCTTCCAAATACTGGGGCTGGACACATTGCATACAGCAGCCGCCATCCCCCCCCCCCACCCCACCCCAGACTGCCTCAGAACTGGCAAGCCTGCCTCACCACAACCAGACCCATTCCCTCCCATCCGTCCTGCCCTGGAGCTCTTGGAAGCAGAGGCCCTGGGAACTTTGGCTTTGGCTCTGTTCCCAGTGAGCCAAAGTCGGGGAGTGTTAAGTATCACTAATACAAATCAGGGATGCTTATAAGAGAAAACTGGTATCTCATTCATTCATTTATTCTTTCATTTTCCCAACAAATGCAGTATTTAGAGAGTCCCTAGGAGCTGCCAGACACCGTACTAGGTGCTTGGACGATATCAGTTGCAAAACAACGGTCTGGCCTGCACGGAGCTCACATTTGGAAATCTGCTCAGGCAGTGGTCTTGCTGATCTGCCTCACGCCAACCTGAGCTGGGAGACATGAACTGGAGAGAGATGTCTACAGAAAGAGGAGAAGAGGTAGAACAGCCCAGATTCCCACTGTGGTGCCCCAAAGATGCAGGTGCCGCCGTGTGTCAAGAGGACCCCTGAAAGGCAGATTGGATCCTTCTTGTCATATCCACCTACAGGGCTTCTAAAGGCAAGCGTGCCTGCCTGGAAGAGGTCATGAGGTATATTCCTGTATGGAAGGTACGAGACATGTAGAAAGGGACAAGCCGGAGGGAGATCTCCCCATTAGGAAACAGTGGAATGGGCGTGCTAGGAAGGGGACCAGCAAGGCCCTCCAAGGCTTCACCTGTGTTCTCTTGAGAGAGACAGGATTCACGTGATTCAGCTTTCCTAAGGAGTCCGGGTGCCTTACTTGGTCACAAATGGATTTTACTGGATCCTCTCCCCAACGGTCTTCACAAGCAGGCAACCCAACATGGCCTCCTCTTCTTCCTCAGCCTAATCAAATCCATTTGGAGAAGCAAAGGGCATGGCCTCCCTTTATGCCCCCTATCCATCTGAATTACCTGGACAGGACCTGGAGTCCTGCCCAAATCAGTATGAAATTGTCCCCAGCCTCCCTTCTAACACTTACCAGACAGAGCTGGGCCGTTTTTTTTTTTTCCTCAGTGGAATGTATCCAAGGTGACATTTATAGGAGCGTGCTGATTGGATCTAGCTTCTAGGAAGCAGTGCAAGGCTGAGGTCCTCGGCCTTGACGAGGCAGGACACAAAGGCTGAAGGTTGTTATTTAAACCCAAGTTCCCAACTGAGCAACTTAGTGTCACCAATGTTTACAATGCTTAAAAACATCTCTTATAAGCAGAACAATGTGGCTGCAAGCCAGACAAAGAAACAGGCCATCGTCCACCAACAACTCACTGCACTTCTGGCAGATCTGAATTGAAAACTTTCCTGTATCCGCTCATTTTATTTCGAAAGTGCTCTTTTCAAAGTTACCCTTCGTCTCTACTGAGCTGCTCCTCTTGTTATCCATCAAGTCAGCAGAGTAAGCAAAGGCTTTGATATTTTCTTCACTCCAAAATTTAAAAAGAGGAGATATTCCTGATCACTGACATCAAAGCAATGACTGACTTTTCTGAAAATCAAAAATAAAAGTGGAATTCTATTGATCAGAGGGGATTCTTTTCTCTCCGGGAATACTGAGCTTGCCATCTCTCAAGCAAACGGCTGCTAATTTGTAAAAATTTCAGAACACGTGTTTATACTGGCCTGTTTCCTTTTCTCTGCTGCTCCCATTTCTCCACAATGGCTCGGGAAGGTAGGCTCTGGGAGAGCAGGGCCCTCCTCTGCCTTGAGCACCGAGGGAGGCTCGGTCCAGAGAACACAGCCTGGGTCCAGGGAGGTCCTCCATAAACATCTGTAGATAAATAAATATTTGCGGTCCCAGCCCGCAGTTGCGTGTTACCTCTTCTATTTTAATTTGGATGAATCCTCCTTTATCTCTCAAATAATAGAGAAAGGGAAGAAAACCTTTTGGTAACCTAATTTTAAACTCATAACCTATTTCCTTCATTATATCCTTCACCATTTAGAGCAAGCAAAACAAGTCTCAGGTCATCATTTTCCCATTAGCTGAGGACAGCAAGGATTCACGTTATATGAATATTCTTTCCCTTTCCCACAAAGTAATTACCTAAGATTTCTAGCTAGAAAAAAAAAAATGGTGTCATTTCCAACCTGGAAACGGCATTGCTCATTAAGGTTGAAAAAGTGATGGGGGCTTGCTGAATCCTATGCAAATCAGTCCTGATGAGCCCTTAACTAATCTGTTTACAAACCAGACCTGCTAGACAGGCCTCAGTGATTTTCTATCAAAGCAAAGCACTGCTCTTTATGGGCATCTGGCTGTCCCTGAATGGGTAGTTTAAACATAGACTCTTTCCTTCAAAGTAAGATCAAAGGCTTTATTACTCCTAAATGAGTGCATTATTTCCACTTACTACCTTCTTGTTTGCAATTTGTGTTTATTAACAGCACTGTCTCAGGTTTACTTTGTGAATTACTAGTTTCTGAAAACAGTATGGCAGTTTTATGGAGCACGGTATCCATTTGTGCGGATTATGTAGCATATAATACATAGAATGGCCCATCAGATAGGACATCAGGCAAAGAAAATTCTCTGCAAAGATGACAATACCTGACCAAGCAGAATTCATTTATGATTTTTTATTTTTTTTTTAGAAGAGGAAACCATCTGGTGTAACAGGCTAACACAAGAGGAGATTCCCCAACTCTAAAGAGCTGGTGATTAGATAACTCTTGGACTGCCCTGAGAAGAATTTTCTTTGAAGTTTTGTTTCTTCCGAGAGAACAAGTATGTAAAGCTGTCCTGTGGACAAGGGATGCCATCACTACCATTCCCGGAGAAGCACAACGAGGTATTTTCAGAAAAGAAGCAGATTGTTCCAAAGCACAGAAGTTCCAGCATGGGCTAGACCCTCCTCTCGGAGCCGTCAGCCAGCGGCCTCCCCGGAGCCTGTGTGAGGAAGGACAGAGGCGTCCAC
This sequence comes from Ursus maritimus, assembly GCF_017311325.1. NCBI lineage: Eukaryota > Metazoa > Chordata > Mammalia > Carnivora > Ursidae > Ursus > Ursus maritimus. Next base: position 47,407,343 of record NW_024425563.1, on the reverse strand, counting down.
CCGCCCTGGTCCTAATGCGGAGATAAGAGCCCTGGCCTTCACTCGCATCCCCCTATTCATCTGAGGAGGATGGAGCTGCCAAGAAAACTGCATCGTTTAAGATTTGTGGTGACACAGGTATATAAGCTCGAGGGTGTCGCCGACCTAGAGCAGGAGCCAAGCTGAACTGCTCTGAGTACAATGCAATGCAGGGAACACCCAACCTCGGACGGGGCAGCTTTTAATGTCCCTAGTTGGGCCAGCCAGAAATTAAATGGGATGGCCAGGAAGGGCCATAATCAGGGATCGAGCCACCGCTCAAACTCATACCACTTTTTAATAGTTTTGTTTTCTTTTTGACATTGAAGCAAACATAAATTCACAATGATAAAAACATGTTTATCAGAACCCCATGGTCAGATTCCTACCGATCCCAAATGAGTTGGGCTGAAAGTGGTAAGCTCAACGACAGGGAAACTAAACCCATCGTAAATCTCTTTTAAAAAGTCTCTTCCTGCTTATCACCTTGTACGCGTCCTTGATGGCCCAGTTCTGCCACTGCCACATTGGGGGAAAAAATCAGAGGTTATGTATGAAACACTAAGTGAAAAACCCACTCCTGCACACACAAACAGTATCAGAAATTGGAGAAATCAGACATTTGGATTGCAGAGACACCAGCACAGAAATGTGTGACTGGCAGACACGGGGAGTCCTGGAGCTCCAAAGGGGAGGAGTTCTGAGCAGGAGGACATGAGGCAGCAGCTAATAAAATATGCTCTGGGTGAACGCGTGTATGCATCTGTAACGTGGTTGTTGAGGCACCGAGTATCAAGTCTCTCTCATTCTCCAACAGTTTGCTTTTTCTTTCTTTCCAGGGCAGTGTCTGTCTCCTGACTTGCGTGTTAACGTTCACTGTTTGGATCTCCTTTGTCTAAAACATGGACCTTGCATCTCTGAGACAAAGGGTCAGTTCGAGGCAAAAGTAAAAGCCAAATAAATGAGTTAGGAGTTAACTAGTACAGCATACTTACATTAGCACAAATAAGCTATCAGGTCTCCCTGGTCATCTTGGCTCATTAAAGGGACAAAACTAAATCAAGCAAGGAGAATGAATCATGTTTGGCACTTATAGAGAGCAGGCCTGGGGTCAGGGTTAAGGTCATTAAGAGGAGGAGAGAGACAGGGATTGAAGCGACATTTGCTCTTAGAGTCTCTGAGATCGGAGCTCTAAGGGGAAATTTCTGTGAAAGGCCTCAAATAGTCTAAAATGACCATAAGATATTCCAAATTCTATCCATAAATGGAATGAAAATTAAGTTCAACAGGCCCCAAACAAATGTAAAAGAAAAGTGAACTTGATATCATCTGAACTCTCTGCTCAGAGTGGCTGAAAAACTCCATCTGGAGGTGGATTAACTCTTTCGGGCCACAGGGCTATCTCTTAATGGTGTCGGGAGGAGTAATTCACTCCCAAAGGTAAGTCACTTCCAGACCATTCATTTTCATCAGGAGTACTGGCAACAATTATGCCCAATTTCATATGATTTAAAGGGAAAATAACGGGGTGTTTTTTTTTTTTTTTTTTTTTTTTTTAATACTTTCTGGTTTGACAACGTCAGTGAGAAGTTTTCAACTCTAAGATACTGTTGGGTACTGAAGCAATATTTGTTCTAACCTACAATGATCCCAACTCTAAAGCACTTTAGGCATTTATCATTTTTAATGACTACAGCAAATGCCAAATTTTGTCCTTTTGAAGATAAAATGCTGCACTCAAAAAGTCATGGGATTTGCATATACAGCCAGGGCTGGGAAGCACACCCCAAACCTGCCCTTTGATTTTATGAGTCTGGCTGTGAGGAAGGTTTCCATCGTCTTTCCCTCTGCCAATGTCATTATTTTACAGAGAGGCCTGCCAAAATGCAGCTCGTAGCTAAGCCCGCGTGTCAGGTTTATTCAAGTGGCTCATTCTAGATGAGCTCTCTTGCCATCTCTTTACCAGGCATGACGGACCATCATTAATAAAAATGTATTGATCTCTGAATCTATTCCCGGCTATAAAAAAAACCCTAATAAATGAGATGGCTATATGAGCAATAAATAATACCCGACCAGAGAGAGCCCAAAAACTGTCAGAAGCACATGCCTCACATCTTCTCAAACCCTTAACTAAAAGGAATCAGAATTTCAGAGCTGAAACAAACTTTGGAGATCAGTGCACTGCTCTCGTTTCCAAAAGAAGGAAACTATCCACACGATATTGCACAGGTTGGTGTGGACCTGGGACACAGGTCTCCTGTCTCCTCACCGGGGACAGTTCTGGTAACCCAGACGCTGGAAAGCACTCCCTGCAGGCTGGCTGCAAAGTGCTTCTGCTTTACTGTATTTCCTATTCACGTCCTGAAAGAGGCAAATTCTAGTTAGAATGAAGAAGTCTTCATCCCTTTTAGATATTCTTGAATTATGAAATGATGAATACAATTACATAGTAAAAGGTCATCTTCAATCTCTCTGCCACCAACGAGAGACAATTCCATGTGTGCACTGGTGCAATGGACATGCTAGTTTATGGGTCTGACACCTCGCACGGAACATTACAAATCCCTCTGATGTCCTTAAGCTTCCTCTTCAATTGAACTGAAAGATGGCTAAAAACCCCACCCGGGCAGATGACTCCCCGTGGGCTGGCCATCCGAGAATGCTCGAGGGTGCATTACTGCGGCTGAGGCCGGTGGTAGCTTGTGCTGTTTCCCCCCTGAGCAGCAGCGGACTCCTGACAGTAGCCTGGGTGGAATTTATGCACATGGATAACGCTGTCCCGCTCTCTGCTCTTTCTCCTCCTTGCTTCCCACTCCCCATAAGAAGTGGACAGATCACACACATTTCTGATCGCCTGGAAGGTAAGTCACGCCATGAGAAAAATGACCAAGGAGTAGGCCCTGTCCGTTTGGAGTTCACTTAGCGTTGGGACTTAACTGTGTCTGAGCTTATGTTTCCTTATCATGATGTCAGAGCAACAGGATAACGAAAGATCCTCCCAAACAGCTGACTGGTCACAGAACGCCTTGAATAAGTCAAACCTGTGTTACTATGAAATTCACCTATGCCTCGAGGTCCGTGTAGCCTGTACAGAGATTACATCTGGAACCACTGTGCTTTATAAAGGGGCATGTGTGCATGCAAGTTGACATTTAAAGTACATAAACAGGGGCGCCTGGGTGGCTCAGTCGATTGGGCGTCTGGCTCTTGATTTCAGCTAAGGTCATGATCTCATGGGATCTCATGGGATCAGCCCCACATTAGGCTCTGTGCTCAGTGGGGAGTCTGCTTGGGATTCTCTCTCTCTCCCTCTCCTTCTGCCCTGCCCCCACCCCACACTCACTTGCTCTCTCTCAAATAAATCTTTTTTTTTTAAGATAAAGTACATAAACAGACAAAATCTTGCTACCAAGAATGCATATTTTCCCCCCAGAAGTTTCTTTCGACTAAGAACAATCTGTCAAAGTTTCACATTCTGCAAGACTTCTTGGGCAGCCGCGTGTAACAAACTGCATCATTTATAACACAGAGTAAAATAAACCTGATCTGCTAAAGAAGAATCTTTAAGAAAGAAGTTCACGCGGTCAGTTCACCCAACACAAATGCAATGTCATAGCTTCCACTGACTCAGTCATTCACACATTCACTGAGCTCTTACTCACATGCGAGGTGCTGAACTCGACACAGGACTCAGAACTGAACGGGACACTTCCTATGTCCCCAAGAGCTCACCGACTGGTGTGGAAGACAGACAGGCAAGCCAGCACATATCATGTAATAGAGTAAGTCCTGTGATACAAGAGATATCATCAAAGAGCTACCTATAGAAACAGAGGGCAAGTGACTCAGCCTGAGGTGGCCGAGGAAGGCCTTTTAGAAGATATGGTGCCTGAGCTGGTCGACTAGGAAAGGAGAAGGGCATTTCAGCTGAAGGAAGTGGCACGTGCAAAGGGACTGAGGTGTGACACATGCGGCATTCTTGAAAAATGGCAAGTGCTGTGGTTCACAACCCTCTGGAACCCCGGGTACCATAAACAGAGCCGAGGGCGACGATGCCGGTGAAGTGCGACAGGAGCTGGAGCATGAAGGGCCGAGAACGCCACGCTGCAGAGCTCCGGCCACATCCCGCCTAAAGGATTTTCTGCAGGGGAATGACAGGACTGGATGTCAGTCTTAGAAAGACATCTCTTGCAGGGGTGTGAAGGATGAACTGAGGAACCAAACTGGTGGCCAAGAAGCAGCTGTGAATCTATTGAGACAGAAAGATGAGCGGTTGCCTCTGGCTAGAGGGTGGGGGTGAGAACAGTCAATGACAGTGAATGGGCACAAGAGACTGGGGAGGGGGGTGGCGCGGTGATGGAAACGTTCTAAAATTGGATCGTGGTAATGACTGTACAACTCTGAAAACTTACTAAAAGTCATTTAATTGTACATTTAGAGTGAGCAAGTTTTACTGTATATGTTCGATACATCAGGAAAGCTGTTAGAAAAAAAGGAGAGCAACTGCAAAGATGATGAAGCATCCCAGACAAGGTGTGATGAGGGCCTGAAGCAGGCTCTAGGGGTTTAGACCTCACAATGGAGAGCGGGCGGAGGGAGAAGGGAGTCAGGGATGGCTCCTGGGAACCTGGATGGGACAGGGACCAGTCAGAGAAGCAGGTCGGCTGGGTGGGAGGATGGGGAGCTCAGGTGTTGATATACCACGTTTGAGGTACCCCTGGAACCTACACCTGGCCAGGGTTCCTCAAACTCCGCATTATGGACATTTGGGGGAGGCTAATTCTTATTGTGGGGTGTGGCCAGTGCCTTGTAGGGTGGTTAGCAGCGTCCCTGACATATACCACTGAATGCCAGGAGCACTCCCATCCCCCTGTATGGCAGCCACAAATGTGCCCGGACATTGCCATATGTCCCCTCAAGGCAAAATTGCCCAGTGGAGAGCCACTTAGGAAGAAAGATTGTAACTCATGATATTTTTCCTTAGTTTTTCTTTTTCATAGGGATATAATTCACACACCATAAAATTCACCATTTAAAAGTATTACGATTCAGTGGTTTTTAATACATTCACAAAGTCATGCAACCATCACTATCTAATTCCAGAACATTTTCATCACCCTAAGAAGTAACTCCATACCGAATAGCAGTCACTCCCTATTTCCCCCTCCCCCATTAGTCCCTGGAAACCACTCATCTACTTTGTGTCTGTGGATTTGTCGATTCCTGACATTCCATACAGAATCATACACTCTGCGGCCTTTCGTGCCTGACTTCTTTCACTTGGCGTCATGTTTCCAAGGTTCATCCATGTTGTACCACGTGGTAGAACTTCATTCCTCTCTATGGCCATTCTTCCACTGTACGGCTTTGCCAGTTTGTTTATGCAGTCATCAGTGGGGGGACATTTGGATTGCTTCCACTATCTGGCCCTTATGACGAATGCCGCTATGAACATTTCATATACCAGTTTCCGTGCAGGCACATATTTTCATTTTTCTTGAGTATGTATCTAGGAGTGGAATTGCTGGGTCCTGTGGTAACTCTCTGCTTAATTTTTCGAGGAACTGCCAAACCATTTTCCAAAGTGGCTGCACCACTTTATATTCCTGGCAGTAATGTAGGGTTTTACTTCTCTCCACACGCTTGCCAACACCTGGGATTGTCCTTCACACATATTTTTTTGTTTCAAGTTTCCAAGCAAGCATTTCATATTCAGCTCCATTGTTTATGACAACTTTATAGATGAGAAAACTAATGGTCAGAAGAAGGCAGACTTCCACATGCTGGTAGAGAGGCTGGTGAAGTCCTTTCTAGCACTAATATCCTTCACGTAAGATGCTTACAAGTCTGACACATGATCTGTTTGTGCTGGTTTTTTGTTTTCAGAGATCCATCCCTGCCTGTCCCCTTTCCTCTCCACTAAAAGATATCACTCGGCAGGTGTCCTCTCTTTCGTACACTACTTCTTTCCCTTACCTCATCACCCCACTTCCATCAGCATAACCTCATAGTACCTCTAATCTTAATATCAATAAAATTTCCCTTGACCCCAAATCCCTGCATCTACCCCATTTGTTTCCCTCTACAGCAAAACTTCTTGAGAATTGTCCCTACTCTTCACTTCCAATTTCTCTCCCCATTCCCTCGTGCTCAAAGTCATTTCCAACACACCCCAATGTCATTTCCAGCACACCCGTCAGAGCCACCGACTATGCCAAATCCAAACCATTAATTCTCAGCTCAACTTATCAGTAGCTTTTGATACAAATACCCATTCCTCCTTAAAACACTGTCCTCATTTGGCTGCCAGGTCACGACTGCCGTTGTTTTCGTACTGTCACTCCTCCTCAGTCTCATTTGCTGGCTCTGCCTCATGTTCCCAACCACTGAAAGTGAGATTAACACAAGGCATGGTCTTGTACCTTTGCTTTTCCCCACTTAGGTGGCTACGAGGCACCTCAAATACAGGGTTCTCTTCTCTTAAACCTCCCACATCTTCCCCACAGTAAATGGTTCCTCCCTTCCTCCACTTTCCCCACCAACCTTAGCTTCTTCCTTGGACTTCTCCCTTTCTCTCTCATCCCATCCATCAGTTAGTGGACCTACCTTTTATATTCAAATCTGACCATTCATTTCTTGCCTCCTCCACCATTAACATTCCGGCCCCAGCGCCTACTGCTTCTTATCTGGACTATTACAATTCCCTCCTACCTGGTCTTGCTGCCACCCATGCCCCTACACTCTACTCTCCACACAGCAGCCAGAGTGATCCCTTTAAAGAGTAGGTCACACCACATCAATCCTCTAAATGAACTGCTCAGTGGGCTGGCGTGACAGGATGCTTGCAAACCCTGATGCCTTTGTGTCTATACTCTATGTTGTCCACTCCTACGTGGACTCTGGGCTTGGCTATGTGACTTGCCTCGGCCAATGCGACAGTATACTGAAACAAGCAGAACCCTGCAAAGTGTCTGTTCACTGGGGCTTGTCCTATGTTGCTATTGAGAGCCTTTCCGCCACCATGTGAAGAAATTCAGATTAGCCTCCTGGACCATGTGGAGAGAAGCCCCAACCACTCTAGCTCTCCCAGCTAAGTGAGGCCAAACTAGACCGTCCAGCTCCAGAGGAGTTGGCCCAGTAGAAGAATAATACAGCCAACCTAGAGAATCTGGAAAAATAACAGACATGTGTTATTTTAAGCCATTAAGTTTTGGGGTGGCAATATAGCAGTTAGCTTTTGCTTTGGCTAACTGATACCATGCTAATTTTGCTCAGAATAAAAGCCAAGGGGTGCCTGGGTGACTCAGTTGGTTAAGTGTCTGACTCTTGGTTTTGGCTCAGGTCATGATCTCAGGGTCTTGAGATCGAGCCTTGCATCGGGCTCTGTGCTGAGCGCAGCGTCTGCTAAAGTTTCTCTCTCCCTCTCCCTCTGCCCCTCCCCACCTCGCTGTCTCTCTCTCTCTCAAAAAAAAAAAAAAAAAAAAAAAAAAAAAAAGAATAAAAGCCAATATCCTAACATAGCCCACAAGGCCCTACAAGATCTGGCTCCCCTCATCTCATGACTTCACTTACAGCCTCCTTGTTATTCCTCATATCTAACATTATCCTACCTCTGTGCCTTCGTACTTTCTGTTCCCTGTTCCTGCAATATTCTTTCCTCGGACACCTGCATGGCTTGTTCCCTCACTTCCTTGTTATCTCTGTTCAAATGCCACCTTACCACCCTAACAAAATATGCTGGACACTTCTCAACCATCCCCCTGATCCTGCCTTCTTTCCTTATTATTATCTGACATGTTCATTAAACATTTATTTTTTGTCTGTCACATCCCCTCACACACGCGCGAGACACCAGAATTTATGGTCTACGAGGGCAAGATTTTGTTCTGTTCGTCACCATAGCCCCGTCACCATGGAATTTTTTATGACCAAGAAAATGATGAAAACTGTGGTACTTCTGCCAAATTTGGTGTCTAGGTCTACCAACAAGAATATTCCTAGGGCCTGTGGTAGGGAAAGTGGCAATTGCACTCAACACTGGGGGACATTCCATTTAATGCAGGCTGAATTCCCATGCACCCACAATGTAGAAAACATTCAAATGAATGCCCATTAAGGATTCAAACAGGGCCCAGCAGGATGCTGGCTTGCCACTGCCCAATTGAGACTCCGTTCCTTTTGACCTCCCCTCCCTTCTTTTCCTTCCCACTGTTTCCCCATCAGTCTGTAATACCAGTTTGTCAGATCATTTAGTTGTTCACCAAATGGCTGGGAAGACAGAAAAACTCCAAGGATGTATTATTAGCATAGAAATTTATTTGAATTCAAAATAATACAGTTATATTTAGAATATTGTAATAATTATCTAAAGCAAATATCATCATTGGCTCTGAAACAGTTCTAAAGATGTCATTCTTTTGAAGTCAAAAAATATGTAGTAAGAATGTACAAGGAAGCAAAAATATAAAAAACAAGGTTGCTGAGTATTGGGAGTTGTAACAAGGACGCACTAAGGTAATGTAACAGAGTCCAAATTATAAAACATGCAGCAAGGAGTTCTCTAGCTTTCTCAACTCCCTGGAAAATCAGTGACCTCAATAGTGCAAGAATACTGCCACTTGGTTAAGAGGACAAACTTCCCAAGGGACCCAGGTAGTCATTCACCACGCTTCCCCTTTTTTCTACCTCCTTTCCCCACACCAATTTCTTTTCTTTTCTTTCAGATCGGTTTCATCCTGTTGAAAAAATATTTGGTTTTATTTGTGGAGTAAATAATATCCTGATTGAAGTATGCAACGATGTCGTTGAAGAGGCTCAGGGATAAAACTTTCGAAAAAGGTTAATCAGCTAGCTAGCAGAGACCATCAGTGGCTTGCAGGAAAGTAAATTCAGGTAACGCATGTTTGCTAAATAGGTAGAAAGAATAAGCAGTTAAAAATGGGTGAAAAATCCTAGGAGTTACTGGGACCTAGACAATCAAAAGCAGACAGGTGGCCTTTGATTAAACCCATTTACTTGTGGAGTGAGCTCTCAGGAGGCTCCAAGATAGAGTTTGGTGGTCCGAGAGTGTCCACGGCCAAGGGCAGACTCAGAAGCTCTCCTCCTCTCGTAGAAACTGGAAGACGGACGAGAAGTCTTTCTTTGAGTAACCCTTTGCACACATCATTCTGTAGATCTGATGGGCCTGACTGCCCAGAAGGATCGGGCTCTTTGTGCTGGTGGCAGAGTCTTGTGCTAACCCCAGATCCTAAATCAAACAAGGGCAGGAGGGAACACATTGAGACTGGTAGTTAAGGCTCACTTTGGAACTGTGGCTCCTAATGCTTTGGTTTCAAAGAAGGAGAAACGAGGTCTGAAAAAATAAGATACTTACGAATATTGTGGTAAGTTATATATATTTTTATAAGTACTTTCATATAGCTGCCAAACTGCTCCAGACAGAAACCTTAATTTCTGAGTGTCCTCTCCACTCCTCCACGCAGACCTGTTTGTCTTGTTTTGACTTTGGACAGGGGTTACTATACAGATGAGATCATATAGGGAAATGCTTTTTCAAATCTGCAGAAGCCTGTAAGCCTACGACAAACCCCATTATGGAATTACTGAATACCCACTCAATCTCCTACTCAAGAAATATTTAGCAACTGGTGTGCGCTGGACACTGTTCCCAGGGCTGGTGATACAGGTACGATAAGACCAAGTCACTGTTCTCATGCAGCTTGGGGAAGATGGACAACAGAACAAATACTAAAACTTCAGACAATGACAAGCACTATGAAGAAAAATAAAACCGGGCAAGGGGCTGGGAAGTGGCGAACAGCAAGACTCGGATGGAAGGAAGGGAGTCCTGGGAGACGAAATGTTTAGGGAAGACCTCTTTGAGGTGAAGACACCTGACCTACAATCTGAATGTTAGGGAGTAGTGAGTTCTTTGGAGAGCAGGGGGAAGAGAGTTTCAGGTAGATGGAACAGCAACGAAAAGACCGTGTGGGGGACATGGCTTGGATATTCAAGAAATAGCATTCAATTCAATGAGGCTGAATGAGAGTGAGCCAGGGGGCTGGAGTGGGAGATGAGTCTGGGATGGACACAGGCAAAACACGGCAGCTTTAATACGTTTGGTAAGGAGTCTGGATTTTAAGTGCAATGGGGCATCCGCCTTCACGACAACGCTTTAACATCTCAGTGAGCTAATGCTTCATTCTGAGGGTCTCAGAAAACTTATGGCTGTTTAAAAATAGACAAAAGTTCACATTATAATCTTTTAGAGTTAAACAGTAGCTAATGAATACCGACTACCATAGAAATGGAATCTTGCCCGAACCTGAAATATCTGGAGTTGATGGAAGACAATGAAGGCTTGGATAATTGAAATAATATCCTCCACATTTCATTTTATTTGTGATTTTATAAGAGCTGCAAACTAGTGGCAAAACCAACTAGATCTTCTTCTTACCATTACCACCCTCACTTCTCCCACCAATGGAAAAGTCAGCAAACAATGAAAGGGGAAAACAAGAAGCAAGATGAGAAACAGTTCTACTCGCTGAGGAACATCCTTGATAACGGAGCAGTTATCGATACTGTCCACTCAAAGTAAAAAATTATTCAAAGAAAAAATAAGTTTCTTGACTGTATGATCGTATAGGTGCAAACAAGATTTTGTGCTTATTTGTATAATTTTCACAGGTAGACAACAGATTTGAAAAAACTGCTTAACCTTAAATTCTTCTATAGCTTCTTAAAACTAAAGAGGGAGTTTGTCACCTACACAGTTAACAAACACACGGCTGCACTACTGCTCATACCCGGACAAACCTCTCTTGTTGACATCGTTTTGCAGCGTATCTGCAAGATGTGTTTACTTTCAAGAGACGGAGAGAAAAATCTACATAGACTGCATTCAACTTTTAACGTAGTTAACTGGAACAGAAGAACTCAGAGTTAAACAGAACATACCAAGGAGGACACAATACTATCGAGAAGACAAGTCTATAGTTTTTCAAATGGGCAAGTACATACCCCAGATAAAACCTAACAAAACCAAAAACACGGACGGTAAAATAGCTTTGGCGCCTGCTACCTTAAAAGATGCACATTCTAAAAAGAGAAAAGTGATTAGTCTCTCAAAGTCTGAGAGGCCTATCTTGAAATGTTAGAAAAAGAAGGCATCCTTTGAAGCTTATAATATATAATTTAAAATAAACAGATTTTCCACTTCACTAATCAAATAAAATATTTATGAAGCCATGAGCTAAGTGGGTAGTTCAGGAAAAATACAAAACAATTGTAATAAGGTTTCAACAAGTTAACGGAGGAACAAGTTGTTACGTTTTACAAGGAAACGGGTATACTGGGGGGAGTATCAAGAGTCGTGATTTTCCATACGTTGTTCTGTCGTGGCTATCACAGACATCCAGGTTGGAGAGTGCAAAAGAATGTTCTAGTTTTCATACTAACTGTGTTCTGATTATATACACATAACATGTTAGAATTTTACGATGTTAAGACCTAGAACTAAATATACAGGCCTCTACTTCAGCGACACACTAACATCATATACATTTAATGGCAGTTGAGCAAAACATCTCTTAGGAAGTAAAGCCTTGGTCTGCCCAAGCAGGTATGGCTGCTTTAATCCATGTGGCATCGATGGGGATTTCTTTAACCTCCATCAATTTCTCTATACGAATCTAATTAGCGATGGTGTGTTTTTATTAACAGCACTCTGAAGTGATGGAAGATTTTTTTTAAAGTTCCTAAGTACTCTCATTCCGAGCAAAATTAATAAGTCTTCCTCTTTATGAGAGAAATCACAACTGCATTTCATAGAGGAAAGGAGAATAAAGGAGAACAGTAATTTCCATATGTTTTACTCCCATACTGTCTCATGCTGTTAGTTGAGAATGCTACCGTTTATTACCAAGAAAATCGTTTTAAAGGGAAGACTTTAACCATGGCAGATTCTGCCTGGGCAGCGCCACCTCGGCAAACGGCGAAAGCTCAGGTGTACCACACAGGGGAGGCAGCGAGGGCAGAGTCCCCAGACAAAGCCAGCACGGCAGAAGACCAGGAGGCCAGACCAGCTCATCTGAGCCTTTGGACGAGAAGCCTCCCACTTCTTACTACACTCTGCTTGTTAGCTGCTTCCTCTGTTCTGACCATTAGCGGTATTACAGGAACCGAATACGCTACCGGCTCACAACCCACTTCATGGGGAAAGAGAATGGAAACTGAGCATAAATGCGATTCCTCCATTCTGCCATGTGCCCTAATAAATCACCTGCAGCTTCAATGAAAACAATATACTTAAGGAGCTCCTTCCTGTTTCTAACAACAGCCACACAGCACAATTACAAAAGACTGTGTGGAAGGTATGCAAACCTAAATACAGGATACAGATTGGCATAAAAATAAGTATTTTCTTAAATGACACATGAGGGGGAACCAAACTGCAAAATAAAAAATAGTTCAAACACTGCTTTATCCAATAAATATTTAAAGCACGCTGACGATTCGCCAGGAACAGTGCCAGAAGCTGGGATGGAGGGGGCAAGGACAAATGGGGTGCAGGCAGAGAGAAGAGCCAGCCTGGAGGTCTGCAAGTGAGGGATGACAGGCAGAAATGAGTTCAGTGTGGCTGAAGCGAAGAGAGGGGCTGCGAGGACAGAAACGAACTGGTAGGACAAGCAAAGGCTAAATCATTAAGGGCTTCGTAAGACAACTTGCAGATGGACTTTCATCTACGAGTGATTGTAGAGACAGAGACTTAGTAGGAGAAAAGGCACACCCGGGTTTTTACACCCCAGAGAGCCCGCTCTTTCCCATGATGTAGAAAATGAACCGGAGAGGGCTATGAAAGGCAAGGAGACCAGTAAAGGGCTGATGTGGAATAATCTAAAGGAGGCCCGGCAAGGTAGTGGTAGTGGCAGGAGAGGGGGCTGCATGAATTCAAGGCATATTAAGAAACAGAATGGACAGAATGTCATGGAGAATAAAGGAAAGTAAACTGAAAATGGTGTCCGCGTATAGGCTTTATTATTTTTGTAATGGGGGGTGTGTCAACTACGGGGGCAGGGTGGTGGGTGGGTAACAGCTCTATGCAGAAATCTGAAAGTCTATTTCCCTAAAAAGTATTTTCTAAAGTTGAGATCACAAATAGGAGGAGGTCAATAATGTGCTTTTCAAATGACTTTACACATAAATACACACATGTTCTTAAAACAGGAAGATGTATTTAGAAATCTACTATCATGAGAAAGATCCTCTCTTCTTTTGTGATGGGTGTACCCAAGGTCAATGTATTAAGAAAATTCTTACTGCTTCCATTCTAAGGACTTGGTAATAACGAAAATTTCTGATGAAGAACAAAATGCTGCCATCTCATATTACAAACAAACCCAAAACCGCACAAAATAAAACCCCCAGCCTATTCTGCTCATCTGAAATGAACAAGATAAGGATTTTTATCGAAGCTAAGTTTTAACTCCTTTCCAGTGAGTGAGTGGGTCACTGTTTTAGTAATCCTGCCTTCTAGGATAGATATATGTTTTGTTAAAAGGGAGTGAAGGATTAGACCATTAAGCATTTCTTCCCCCTCTCTTGGGTCGTCGCTGCATTTACCATACCTTAGCCATGAGCGTTGCCCCGAATCCGCCCTGATAGTTATTAGCCGACGGAACTCCATCCATCACCCCAGGTACAGGATTGTAAGTGTCGCTTGACCAACACCGTCCTGAGCTCATATTTAGGATTTTAGCCAATAGTTTTGGGTCAAGCCCTAACCTGTGAAAGGTCAAAGAAAAGAAGTGTTAAATGTCAAAATGTACAAGTCATGCGTGACTTACTTACGTATGAGGATGCTCCATCTTCTTTCCCCATTTATTATATGTCTTCAAAAATCAAAGCAGATTGATGAGCGCAAAGAACCCAATCTTAAATTATAGGGCATTAAAAGTGCGTGATTAAACATTTCAGAGCCAGGAAGTTCTGCACTGAGAGAAAACCTTCTGCACTATCTTACTTTTCAGAAACACCACACAATCGCCGAAGTGTTGTTGGTTTATCACACACGTGGGTTTTCTAGTCTTTTGGATATTATTGCATTTATGTGTCACATAAGAACCTTAAACCAATGTGATAATCTAAATTCTACATTCTTCACTCACAAATGATATATTTCAGAGAGAAATACTGACAGATAAACTATGCATCATGCGAGTCCGTGTGGATGCATTTATATGTATGTTTATTCTTTTAGCTTTTATGAGAATGAATGCAAGAGATGAGCCATGGGCAGTAAAACGAGCTTAAGAGAAGTTATCATTACAAAAGAAGACCTTTCTTGCTGCAAACTTTTCCTTATTTATTAAATCTTCATTAGACGATCTTGCTTATGAAGCAAGTCTGCACAGAGCTGTGACATATGCTATCTATTCAGAGACATGCATTATAGTTCTGGGTCAACTGCTGATAAGGTTACTGATCCTGATAAAACAAAGCTTGCCCAAGCGGAAACATCATTTGTTCTATCACTGAGCTGATGGCATCAACGGCTGTTCAGTGTGGACCCAGAAAAAAAGAGAATCAAAATGCGGCAATACTTTGATTCTGAGTACCTTAATGCAGTTTGGGAAGCAGAGTCTTGCTAAGTATCACTGAATCAAGTTTCAAATAAAACTTTCTACCCAGCAATTTATTGGTTTCTTTCATACAAAGAGCCATTATAAAACAATTGTCATAAAAGCTTTCTGCTTTTTCTTAGAACGAATCTCTTCCAGAATTAAAAAAAAAAAGAAAGACTGAAAAGAGACACATGAAAATGTGAAACAGATTGTGTATTCTGGCATGCCTAAGTTCCTGTTTACTTCCTGCGTTTGAAACCTATGTCTGTTTATTTCCCAATGTGAGTATCACGACCATTACAACATTCTTCCTATGCTACAGCAGGGGGCGAGGGCTGACAGCCAGGATATGTATGGATTTACCACACAATACAACTGTTATATAATCAGGCTTTCAACCAGCAGCCATGGTTCAAGGAATATATATGGCATGCCACATATGTGAATTCATATGGTGGGCCGTGTTATTACAGGGGGTTTTCTTAAGGATTATAACAGAGAAGATTCGCTCTAAATCCGCTGCCATACATTCTGTTCAATGGTAGACTGCCAGAAAGAAACCCAACATTCATTCATTCCTTTATAAAAATCCAAGTCTGGGGGCGCCTGGGTGGCACAGCGGTTAAGCGTCTGCCTTCGGCTCAGGGCGTGATCCCGGCGTTATGGGATCGAGCCCCACATCAGGCTCCTCCACTATGAGCCTGCTTCTTCTTCTCCCACTCCCCCTGCTTGTGTTCCCTCTCTCGCTGGCTGTTTCTATCTCTGTCAAATAGATAAATAAAATCTTTTAAAAAAAAAATCCAAGTCTGTTACTGGTGTAGTTTGCTATTGCTGCTTTCTTTCCCCTTTTAAATAAAGTGAGGCTATCAGTATGCTGTTATAGTGGATAACTTGGGAAAAGATAAAGCCAGCATACATAGGGAATAATAAGAAAAGTAAAACCCTATATATATTAACAATTAATTAATCTGTATAACTGCAAGTATATTCTCTAAGCACAACTGTTCAAGAATGTCTATGTCTAATGTGTTCTGTGAGTAGGAAACCTTTTTAAGACCCCAAAGCATGGTTCTTCCATTGCACTTGAAATATAATTTAGGTGCTTCTGAATTGAGGTTTTCTTTTAAAATGGCTCATCACATTCAAAGCAGCAGAGATGCTCCTCTCTTCATCATCGACCTGCTTATACTCAACAGTTCCTCACAACAGTCTTTACTGCTAAAGCAATTCATGCTCTGTCTCTAGTACTCACCAAAATGGTGAGCAAAGCTTATTATCCTTTGTAAAACCCTACATTTCATTTTTCTCGAGTGTTTGAGGAAAAATACTGGCACTGATTCACGGAACCCTGTTTGGTGAACATATTACTATTCAGAAGCATCCCGAGGGGCACGCAAAAAAGCCAGGTGGCGTTTGTTACGTGCTCGCTTTCAAATCTGATGCTTCCCCACTGTGCTGACTCCCCTTTAGGAGACGGCTACTCCCTCTCCGCTTTTCCTCCCCCGACTGCCCACCCTACAGCAAAGTGTATCATTAAAAAGAGCAAGTTAGAAGTGTTTTGCATTTCATCTTTCTGAGGATTCTTTCACTGGCACATATATAACTGACAGTTAAAATTAGACATAATATTAAAATCAGTTACTGAAGTCCTCTGTCTTCCACTGTGCCTAAGGCTTGTAATGGTCTGAAACCAGCTAGAATACACAGTAATTGTCATTCAGAGAGTCTATCCTAGAACGTCATGCTTCACTGGAGAAGACTGAGTTTCCATTTGAAATCAACAAATTAATCCAAGACAGGTATCTGAAAGGGCAAGTTTAATAGGAAGCAGCTACTGGGCTCTCAACCATGATAAAATGTTATTGCTGTTTCCCTGTAAATTGGCTGGGAACATATGATACTTTCTGCATAAGAGCCCCATCGCTGTTCAGGAGATATACAGCTCAAGCCATCAAAAGGATGACAGTCTGTCAGTCCCCATAATAACTTGCCACTGGATGTTGGTTCGAGAGTGTGCGCGTGCATGCATGTGGCTTTACAATTGCTGGAATGTTCTCTGATATAAACAGAGAATGAATTCATTGCTCTGACCGCATATATAATGCAACTCAAATAAACGTCACTGTGTCAAATCTACTCACCTTTAAATCACAAGAATTCTAAATGAACTTTTGAGAGAAGTAAAAATGATGCATACACGTAAAAAAAAAAAATTAAAGAGAATCCAAATGTGCCTTCACTATAACCAGGGCTTTTAAAAAGGAACAAAAAAGTTTGTTCGCCTTATAGTCTCAAGAAGTATCTACATCGTCTGGTTTTACGTAAGAACAAAGCAAATTATGTCACTAAACTGAGACATTTGTATCACAGAAACAGATCTGGAAATGAAACACTTAAGACTATGTCAGTTTTAATCAATCATTCACTTACTCATCATTGCTTACACAGATCTGCCATGTGCAGGCGCTGTGCGTGGAGCCAAGGAGACATAGTAAAGAAGCTAAGAAGAGGCTGTGCCTGCCCTCCAAGAATGGGCCAGTTAAGACGCACACAGGTAACTTTTACCTGAGGCAGGAGAAGTGCCTCCCTTCTCTCTCTCTCTCCCTCTTTCATCCACTGAGTACCTACTATGTGCTAGGTATGTCCTTAAGATACAGCAATGAGCAGATAAAGCCAGCCCCTTTCATGGAGCATGCGTTCTAGTGGGGGAGACAGGCAATAAACAAACACATAAACAGACATGCCAGCCGGTGAGAAGTGCTACAAAGAAACCACTTTACAAGTACAACCAATTCAAATACTAACCACCACCACCATCAATCGCATCAATAACTACCATGTTGAGCACTTACAATGCGCCAGGAACTGTTTTAAAAGTTTTACATGGATTAACTTATTTAATCTTAGCAACAATCCTATAGATAGATACTATTATTTTTGTCATTTTATAGATGAGAAAAGCTTAAGTCTGTGGCAGAGCAGGGATGCAGGCATTGTCAGACACCCAAAATCCCACCATTCTGAGTCTCACTGGGTCATGTGGGTAGTGAACTTAACAGTCAATAAGCCAATACGATGATGTTTTATCAGTTTGTTAAGAAATTTGGTCCAACTTTTATTGTAAACCTTTTGCCACTTGTTATCTATTGCACATATATATTAGGGTATACACCTAAGAGGCTTCAGGTCATCATCACCTAAATGAAAATGCAACAGAATCCTAAGGGCAGTAGCCAAGAAACTAAAATTATGCTTGTGGGAAAGTTCTCATCTTGAAAGGCCTTCCAGAAGTTCAACTGTTTAAAGTTTCCTTTAAGGTGGAAGAAGACAATATGGTTGTTGCTAGAGGGGCCTGGTCCCTGGTTGGTAATGCAAATGACCTGCTATACCACCAATATTGGAAAAAAAGAAAAACAAAAAAGTCAATTCCCAGTGGATCAAAAATAAAAACATAATAACAACACTTCCATAATCAACATTGTTCCTTTGTGATACACGGGGACAAAACTTCTCTAATGCAAGCAGGGCACCTTCGGTGCCATAAACCTATGTTCTAAGTCCCAACTAGAACCCAACTGGAAGGTAGAAAGGTCCAATAAAAAAGATTCTCAAAATATATTGTATACCCATATTTTTTATGCTTTACTTTTTTAAAATAGCATTTTAAAATTTCACTAACATCCATAAAGAGTCACTGTAAAAGATCATAGGGTCAATAAGAATTTTAAACTGTAAGATTTTATTCTTCTATTTTTTTTTAAATGGGAAACAGTGTTCTAGAAAAAATACTGACTTACAAGGATGAAATTAATCAGAAATGATCACTTCATAGGAATAGGTGACTCAATTTGTAAATGTTGACATTAATGCTCTAAAAAAATTTCACTTCAGAGTGAACAGAATATAAATGTGGCTGAGCCACTTGGATGCTGTACTATGTGGGAATTTACTACTTGGGAATTTATGCTTGCTGATGCCAATTTTCTCTTTCACCTTGCAAAGCTCAATAAATCGTGGCCACTCTCTATACTCTATTAGAGAACAATCCTGTCATTTTAAACCATGTCTGTAAACCATGGAGAAAAGACAATAGCAGAAGCAATCATTTTTAGGACTTTCAAACCACTGAGAATCTTTGCAAGATAAACTGATAAAATCCTAATGTTATGAAAATAAGCAATTTATTAGAATAATCTGAAGCACCAGAAGCTCACAAATTATTATAATAGTTAAGGAAAACTAGGGATTTCCTAATTTGTGTCCATTCTTTATATGTGATATATGCAAATATATAAATACCGATATACATATATATATCTATATATATGTATATATAGGTAACTAATGTATGTACAGTTTCAGAAAAATTAAACATTTAAAGGTTCATCTTTCTAAACACTGTTTCTATCATAGTGGATTAAGGCCAATAATAAAGGGATATCTATTTGTTGCTTTTGCTCTTAACATTTCTATTTGGAAATTTTATTACTTTTCCTCTTCTCTTTGATAACAAACTCACTGTAGTAGCCAATGTATATATTTCATTGTATATATTTTATTCAATTCATTTGATTCAAGTGACTTTCATACTATTCTTGATTAGCTGGTGTTTGGAGTTAGACTTCTATAAGCACTAAGCATACAAAGATTTCATTTTAGAATAGCAAGTGATCAGCTAGTAAGAGTTTCGCTAGGAAAATTATCTGAGGAAGGCCAGAGGATTCATCACTACACCTAAGGAATACCCTGATCCAGTGGTGCTCAGAGTAAGAAGCAGGATATGAAACAAACTGGCAAAGATAAAGAGGGAAATTTCAGCACAGCATAGCCTAGGTTATCTACGCGTTTGCTTTTTTATCAGATATTCATTTATACCCAGAAGAATGAAGATAGAATTCTAAAGATGCATACGCACACTAATGCTCTAATCCTATTGTCAACACCAATGAATTTTGTACGAAATTTTGGTTCCGGAAATTTACATCTTCCTCTTCCATGAAATTAGTCTAGAGGATGGACATGAAAACAAGGTACTGGTAACAAGTTTTTCATTTATGAGTAAGAGACCCATAGCCTAAAAACTGGCTACGTACAGACATACCACTCTGAACAGCTTCCTGTATACTACCAGTTTTATTAAGGCTTTGTACAGATAGGCCTTACCATCTTACAGACATTCAATTTTAAAATGTAAATGGTACAGGATATTGATAAACCAATTAGCACTGATGCAAAGCAAATTCCTCTTTTATCTCAATTACAACATGACAACTTAATAGGTCAAGATAGTTTAACATCTGAGACAAGGGCAATTCAATAAACAACAGCATCTTGATATGGTAATTAAGAGGAAATGTGAATCCATTACTGTGTTTTAAAAAATATCTCAAGCACTCTGGCTCTTTTTATTGCTTTTATCAAAAGCTGTGATATGAAACACTACTCTGATTTGTGATATATTTGGTAAGCAGCTTGGGGAACTATGAAGAAAACACCTGAATAAAGCATCTTGCTAATTAAGCATTTTCTAAAGTAAGAAACATGTATTTATTATCATGAAATACAAAACATTCAAAAAATTAATTAGGTGATTAATCATATGTAACATTCCTAACCCAAAAGATTAAAGGCTAAAATTAAGACATTAACCTTAAGCATCCTGAAGGATGATGATCATCATAGGAGAAGGAAAATTCCTGAATCACTTTAAGCAAAGTATGAATGCCATTTTATTTTAATGGAAAGATAGATCCTTAATGTAAAGTAACAAAACCACAAGCAAGTTAAAATGAAAGAATTACGCACATGAGTTGCAGTTTTATGAATGCCATTCAGTTTATCCCAAGACCAATCAAGAACCCTTTTAGTGTAGATTTTGGAGACTAAATTTAAAGTAGATACGTAAAATCAGTCATGTGGTTGGATAATACTTGAATTCGCTATACATTAAAACGCCGTTTTATACAAATTTGCCCTACACTGCCAAAGTCCGTTTAAATTTTATAGTAAAAGTGTTTCTTGCATTTCAGTACAAGAGAAGAAATGGAGCTCCCATATAAAAAGGATAATGTAACTTCGAACACACAGCACGATACACTTTATGGCTATGGCAAAGAGTATTCATGCTCTCCAGGGTCCTATTGGTCGTCAAATAAGCCAAGTCTATTAAAGTTCAATAACGAAGTACTTTCAGAATGTTCCTGGATCAACTCATTTATCTCTCATGAACATTTTTTTCAACATCAGAAAATCAAATAGGGAAGCTCATAAAAATTGTTAGTACATGAAAATGTATTTTCAACAAACCTGATTCCAAGATTCATAGCTTCAGCAGTTCCAATCATACTAATAGCTAACAGCATGTTGTTGCAGATTTTTGCAGCCTGAAAACAAATGGAGTACCTATTAAATACCTTCATTTTCAAGTTGTAGCTCACAGGAAGTTGTTCTTTCCCCAACTCCACAGGTTTCTTTCTAAAAGTCGGAGCGTTTAACTGTTGATTCTCTCAAATGGGCAAAGGAACGTGGTGCCACATGGCTCCTTCTGAGCCTATCAGGCTATCTGGGAGCAGACTCTTCCACTGGGTAAGAACCCCGCAGTGGCGGCCAAGCTCCTCCTGTGGGCTCAGTCTGTAAGGAATACTGATCTATGTGGCATGACTGCTCTTTTTTTCGCAGTTTCATCGAGATAGAGTTGACACGCAGCGCGGTCTAACTTCAGGTTGTGGAGCATACTTACATGCATCGCGCAATGCTTACTGTAAGGTTAGTTAACATCCATCGTCTCATACAAATACAAAAAATACAGGTACATATATATTCTCTCCTTATGGTGAGAACTCTTAGGATTTACTCTCTTAACAGCTTCCATGTACATCACACGGCAGTGTTAGCTCTAGTCATCATGCTGTACACAAGATCCCTAGCACGACTGCTCTTCATGGAATGGGGCTTACAATCTAATTGGGGCAAAGGAGTAACACAGTGAAGATAGAGGCAACAAACAAACAAACACGCAACTGAGTGGAAAATTGTATGGCTACAAGACAGAGACAGTAGGAATTCCAAGTAGGAATTCCAGAGGGCAGGAGCTGAGAGGAAATGGAACCTAAACCCATGTCTTAGAAGCCCAGGCAGGAATTTAAACAGGCAAGAGAGAGAGGGGAGGAGAGCAAAGAAAAAGGTGAATATATAAGAGGGATTAAATATATCAGAGCGTGGGATGTTCTTGAGAACAGTAAGAAAACAGACTCATGTTTTAAGGAATAGTGAGAAATTTGATAGGTAAGACTAGGGCAAGAGCTGTGAAAGCTAGGGTAGAGAGTTAAAATTTGACCTGACAGGAAACAGGCATCTATTCAAAGTTTCAGAATGGAGATGTCTATGATGATACACACACGTTAATGGAGTAGGTTTTGGTCACAGTGTTGGGCAGAGTGGTCAACTTGGCATCCAGGGTTTCTGAGCAGTACACAAGGTATGAGCTAATGAGAGACTGGACCGGGTAATATGAGGAATGGAGAAGACTGTCAACAGTGAGAGATACTGAAGCAAAAATCAGCAGAACTTGGAGACTGGACAAGAGAATGGAGACAATAGGTATATCCGAGATAATACCAAAGTCTTGAATAAGATACAGAGGGTGCCAGTGACCAGGACCAAAGATTAAGAGGAGGGGATATCTAGTGAGAGCCTGTGTGTTGGTGGGATGGGACAACTAGTTTGATTTCAGAGTTCAGTGTTGTCATTCACCTCCAGCTGATTACAGAATTGATATATTTCTAAATGAAAATTATTTGCTTTTCAAGAAAAAGATTAGGGGCGCCTGGGTGGCACAGTGGTTAAGCGTCTGCCTTCGGCTCAGGGCGTGATCCCGGCGTTATGGGATCGAGCCCCACATCGGGCTCCTCCGCTATGAGCCTGCTTCTTCCTCTCCCACTCCCCCTGCTTGTGTTCCCTCTGTTGCTGGCTGTTCCTATCTCTGTCAAATAAATAAATAAAATATTTAAAAAAAAAGAAAAGAAAAAGAAAAAGATTAAAGTGTGTAGGTTACTTCTTCCTGACTATATTACAAACAGAACTGTAGCAAGTAAATAGATGGAGGATAACAGCAACTCAGACACCATGAGCACTTCATATGGAAGAAGTTTTAAGAATGACGTCAGTGGTCACTAGGATAATATATCAGAATCTGAATGATGGAACTTTCAATACATTTTTAATAAGTTAATTGGCTCATGTGGGCTTAATTCCAGCAGGAATGATGGAAAACTAATTTATTCCAAATTAATTAAAGAAAATCTGAGCAAATAAAGGGGCACCTGGGTGGCTCAGTTAGTTAAGTAGCCAACTCTTGATTTTGGCTCAGGCCATGGTCTTGGGGTTGTGGGATTGGGCCTCGAATTGGGCTCCACACTGGGCATGCAGCCTGCTTGGGATTCTCTCTCTCCTTCTCCCTCTGCCCCTACCCACCACCACCACTCCCCCCTACCCCACCCCATGCTCTCTCTCTGTCTCTCTCTCAAAAAAAGCAAAACAAAACAAAACAAAAACTCTGAGCAAACAAAAAATCCATATATTGAACAGAGTAGGGAGGAATAAGAAATAAGAATGTGGTCAGGAAAGAGAAATAACATTAGTCAATTTTATATCATCAAGTCAGTGTCATTAATGTGAAAATGTTACCTGCCCGGTCCCAACAGCTCCACAATACACCACATTGGAGCCCATGCACCCCAGCAACTCCTGGGCAGCAGCAAATTCATCTTCGACTCCTCCCACCATAAATGTGAGGTTCCCAGACCGAGCAGCTCCCACACCTGAATGGTTTGGGGGTAAAGGGACAGAACAAAAGGATACATTTCTTCAAGTGTTTAAGTAGATAGTAAAATTAGAGAAAATCCCAAAACAAATAAAAATATCTTGCCTCCAAACTGTATTTATGTCAGGCACGTATGACACTCTAAATCTCTCCTGAAGAATGTTTGTGTGTGTTTAAGTAAGCTCTACACCCGACATGGGGCTTGAACTCACGACCCCGAGATCAAGAGTCACCTGCTTACAGGCTGAGCCAGCCAGGTGCTCCTCTCCTAGGATATTTTAAAAAGTAAGTATTGTGGAGTTTAATCATAAACCAAAAGGTACATACAGATTTAAACTCTTATTCTCAATTCATCTCAAATATCTGGCACAATCATGGTATAAGAGATAGGGGACTCTGAAATGTGCATTTTATTCACATGTACCTATTATTCTAAGAAATCTGTTCAGTAATAGAAAGTATATGAAAAAGGTAACTTGTGCCCTGACCAGTGTGAGAACAGCCACAGGGGTCTGCTGCCTGAGTTCGGATTTGGGAGTCTCTGGCCCATTAGCTTGTTCTCTGTATACTATCTGCAGATGAGATCTACAAAGAGGAAGACCTGGCTCTTTCTCCCACAGACAAGCAGGCATTTCAGATGGTAAGAGTCCTTTTTAAGGTAAAGAAAACAGTTGCTTATTTAGACAGATTATTCTGATGTGCACTTTCCAATGTTATTTGATTTTTCTTTTCCCTCCTGCTGTATACTTTTTGAACAATTCATTCCTAGTGATATGAGCAGGAAGAAGAAATGAGCTTTGGTTTGGCTACTCCTTCATAGCTCTTAACAAAGGTCTGATACATATTCATGGATTGAAATGATTGGTTAGCACACAAAACATGCCCTAGACTTGTCCTAAAAGGGGGGGAAGCCTCATTCATCTAAATTTTTTAATTAACTATAAATAAAACCAAGAGTAGTATTATTGCTTTTAATATTAGAGAAATTTTAGTTCATAATTTTCAAGTTAGGTTTTGTTGACCAAAACCAGGAAAGTATGTGGAAGAGCTGTATTAGTACCATTTTTGCCTTTACACTTCATTATATAGGACAGCTAGGAATAAAGAAATCGTAATTGTCTGTGCTATGTATCAAACCTGGCCATTAAAACAGACAACTGCAAGTAATGGCCTACTTTTTAATTTAATTTATTCAATGAAATACATAGTTTATATATATAAAAAGCCCAAGTGAAGAGATCCCTATTTCACTGAAATTGTGAATATTTTGCTATTGCCAAGTCAAGTAGCCTTTTCCATTTTACAGTTCATGCTATTTTAACTAATTATTAAAAGCAAAAGAGGTCAGCATTATGTTAGCCAAATAATTATGGAAGAGGGAGTGCCCATGTGTTATGAAAGCCTGAGATTCTCACACATAAGGTTAAATTACATTATTTCACAATATTTCAGACACACTTTGGAAATGATTATGTACAAAAACCCAATTATAACAAATGCTTTTAATCAGCCAGTCTGTGTCCTTTGAACATTCTGATAATGTTGAAGTTTAAGTGACTGTCACTTTGTTAGTTTCTAATTTACTTCACTAAGATGGCAGATCATCATTACTGTTTTACAATTAGTTTGCTCAATTTCTAGAGCCATTTTTATTCAAACCACATAACTATCCTTACCCTAATCCTGTTGATCTGACCTAGGAAAATTAAGTATACGATTTAAGTCAAAGCTTACAAACAAATCCAGCGCTATCCATCATAGGTCAATAGCTTTGTATCTAGATTACAGATTGCTAAATAGCTTCAGAGAGTCATTTATTAAAGGAAAATTAATGCTGACAATGGTTCTCAGCTGGTTAATCTTTTGACAGGTATACTTTCTCACTTGTTCAAACACATATTTCAAAAAGAAGAAATAAGTTACTTAAGCAAGAGAAGACCACAGAAGAATAACTCATCTTTTAACTCAGAGATCTGTGGTATTTCCACTCTCCTTCTCTCAATATGGTGGCATCATTATTGGACTTTTTCATAACCCACACTCCAATGTCAGGGTCTGACTAAACTGCTAATTCTAAAGGTTCGGCATTCCTTGGGACCAAATCCTGTCTTTCCATACATACTCCTCTACATGTGTGACACTATGAAGCCTAGTCCCATTGCAAAGGCAAAATTAAGACCTAAGTAATCCTAAAATAAATGTAACCATTTTGAGTTTAGGAAATAATACTAGGAAGGTGAAACTCCAAAGTTACGTAAGACATCCTATGGATTTCAGAAGACACTGTACAGATTTTGATGACTATCAATAATAAATAACACATTTATTATATTGCCATGCCACTTTAATTCAAGTCCACTTCCCAAAACAGGAAAATAGGGGTGCCTGGGTGGCTCAGTCAGTTAAGTGTCTGCCTTCGGCTCAGGTCATGATCCCAGGACCCTGGGATCAAGCCCCGCATTGGGCTCCCTGCTTGGCGAGAAGCCTGCTTCTCCCCTCTCCCACTTCCCCTGCTGGCGTTCCCTCTCTCACTGTCTCTCTCTCCCTGTCCAATAAATAAATAAATTCTTAAAAAAACAAAACAAAACAGGAAAATAGACTATTACACACTTTTGCAGTTGCTAGAATATTGGGAGAAGTATTTTAACCTTACATTTAAGTAAATGTATATACAATATCAAAATACATCCTGTACTTAGTTGTATTACAGCATTAACAACTCGAGTGCTTTTCTCCCATGACTGCAGAATCAGAAAAACTGAACTCGGGGTGCCTCGGTGGCGCAGTTGTTAAGCGTCTGCCTTCGGCTCAGGGCGTGATCCCAGCGTTCTGGGATCGAGCCCCACATCAGGCTTCTCCACTGGGAGCCTGCTTCTTCCTCTCCCACTCCCCCTGCTTGTGTTCCCTCTCTCGCTGGCTGTCTCTGTCAAATAAATAAATAAAATCTTAAAAACAACAACAACAACAACAACAAAAAACTGAACTCATTTGTACAGATGAAAAGGCAAATGGCCAAACCATTCAAAATAGATGGCTGGACTACCCTGTTTTTAAGGGGACAGCCATCCTACCACTTGTCCTGGAGTCTGCTTCAATTTCAATCAACCTTAGAGGGGAGAAACACTTTAAATCTAATCTAAGTCTCAAAGTCAGCCTCTCACTCTTTTTCTCTCTCTCAAAGGTATCACAGGAAGCCTCCATTACCTAAACTGTCTTCCTTCTTTCTTTCCTTCCACTCCTATTTATGGTGGACATAAAAAATTTGACCACTGGAGAGCCATTTGTCAGTGGTTTTTAATCCTGGGAAGGAAGAAGAAATAGTCCTTGTCCTGAAGGAGTTTGAAACCTAGTGTTTGTGGTAGTGGAGGTGAGTGTGTACGTGTATATGGAGATGGGAGAAGAGAGAAGGCAAACAATTATAAATAGTAAAAGACAGATGCATACTACAGGAAACATCTACATACAGTCATCTGGAGATTCAAAGAAGAAAAATATCATCAGCAATTATCTGTTCAGTGCCTTTAACAATTTGCTCCATCCTTGTGCTTGGGAGAATATTTGAAATACAACTATTCCAGGAAGTCCAAAATGTAAGGTCACAGTAGGTATAAAACACAGTCTTTGCCCTCAAAAGGTATAAAATACAGTTAGGGAAAAGAGACATATACTCAGAAGTAAATGCCAAAAGGTAGCATCATGTACCAAGTGTCATGGATGAGGACAATAGCCACCAAATCCTGATTCCCTCTTTCCTTCCATGGTTTGACCTTCGTCATCGAAAGACTAATGAGTTCTCAGAAAGAGAAAGGGTGAAAAAGGAGACAAATTGTTCTCAAAGAGTAATGGTCTTGCCATCAACTGTGGGTAGGCTTTGAAAACTTTGATAAGAATATAGGTATTCTGGGGGTGCCTGGCTGGCACAGCGGTTAAGCGTCTGCCTTCAGCTCAGGGCGTGATCCCGGCGTTATGGGATCGAGCCCCACATCAGGCTCCTCTGCTATGAGCCTGCTTCTTCCTCTCCCACTCCCCCTGCTTGTGTTCCCTCTCTTGCTGGCTGTCTCTACCTCTGTCAAATAAATAAATAAAATCTTAAAAAAAAAAAAAAAAAAGAACATAGGTATTCTGGGGGCGCCTGGGTGGCTCAGTTTGTTGAGCATCTGCCTTCAGCTCAAGTCATGACCTCAGGGTCCTAGGATTGAGTCCTGTCTCGGGCTCCCCACTCAGTGGAGAGCCTGCTTCTCCCTCTCCCTCTGATCCTCCTCCCCACTCGTGCTCTCTGTCTCAAATAAATAAATAAAATCTAAAAGAAAAGAAAAAGCTTACTTCCCACTTCCTTAAAAATAAATAAATAATAAAATTTTAAAAAAGAATATAGGTATTCTCAATCTATTTGCAGATCATGTTCAGAGCAGTTTAAAACAACATGAACTGAACAAATAATTTTGTATGTTTTATATATGGACATTGAGTACTGCCTGTTATCTAAATACACATAAAACACTATCTCTTTTCACAACAGACTTAAGTTCGCTTATTAGACGAAAACAATTACAAAACGGAGAATCAGAATTAAGAACAAATACAAAAATGAAACCATAAGATTTCACAATGAATTTCGAATATGGGTCTGAGTATCTTAGAGGTCCTGGCAAACACTATTTGGGAGAGGAATAAAGTAGCCTCAAGGAAAATGGAGTTTTTCCTTACATTGAGTTACATGGTTTAAAAAATCCTCATTTGGAACTTTATGCAGGAAGATGGTAAATGAAATAACAGCCAATCTTCATTATATTTTTATATCAAAAGCAGTAGAAATTTTTTCAAGGTAATTCAACTCTTGTTTTATATCTTTTTCTAATCTCAGCCCGCCTGCAATAGAGGTCAATATTAACAATAATCATCTCAGTCTAATATTTTATGTTTATCTGTGTCCCAATCTGTGGCAGTTTTATTTGTTATAAGAACCAAAACAGGCTTAAGTCTCAAAAATTATGCATCGACATGAACATAACCAGCAGCTGAAGCCATTATTCACTATTACTTGGCATTTCTATAGAGCGTCTCACTATTGTTTTCCCTTTCTTTTTATTTTTAGATAGAGAGAAAGCATGTGCATGCTTGAGGAGGGGGTAGGAGCAGAGGGGGGAGAGAATCCCAAGCAGGCCTCATGTCCAGCGGGGAGCCTGACGCAGGGCTCAATCTCACAACCTTGAGATCATGACCTGAGCCAAGATCAAGAGTCGGACGCTTAACCGACTGAACTACCCAGGCACCCCCACACTATCATTGTCTATTAAGTAAAACTTACTCTTTCTGAAGTACTTGTATGTTTATGTTCACCAAAGAAGAACTACATAACTCACTGTATCTTCCCTTTGGTCTTGAGTCGTGGGAAACAATGAACTTTCTTTTTTTTCTCCTAAAATGGTTTCTGACTTTTTAAGTTTTACTTCTCTTGTCAATGGGCTCTAACCACTTCTCTGGTTTTCTCATCTACTCCCTGCAACAAAAACCACCATGCTAGGCATACCGAACTATTTACAGTAGCTGGAATGTGCAATGATTATGATTTTTTTTTTTTTTTAACGTATCCATGCCTTTTCTGGGCGACTCCCTTGTATGAAATTCCCTTGCCTTCCTTTGCCTGGCTAACTCCTGCTTATCTTCCAAAGCTCAACTCATGTGAACTCTAAGAAGCAACTCATGATCACAATCCCCTTTTTCTATTTGTATAACATTTCTAGTGGTATCTGTAATAAGCACTTACACTACTCTAATCAATGATTTTTCTGGTGTGTCTTGTAAGGATCTTATGGGCAAGAGCTGTTTGAATCTCGACACCCAGCATATAACATGTGTGTGATAAATGTTCATTGTCTTTGTAGGAGGTGGGCAGAGAAGAAATCAATGGTTACTAGAATAACCAAGAATACAAATTAAGACTAAGTAAGACAATGTTTTCTAGCTTATCAAAAAAGCTCAACTTTGGAGCAGGATTATTCTCCATACGCAGTAATGGCATGTTCACTTAGTGCTGCATAAGCATGCGTAAGTACAAGCGCACACGTTTTTATTTATTTGTTAAAAAGACATTATTAGCAAGACACTAAAAATGAAGAATACGTAATCTGAGTTAAGAAGCCTGGAGTGAGGTCACAATTCAAGGTCACCCCACTTGGACAAGTTATAACACCTCTCAATCTTGGTTCCTCCCTCTGAAGATAGTGATAAAATCACTGGCCACACATACTCTGTAGCTCAAATGAAAGAATACTTGGGAAAGGTATTTGACACAGTTATCACACAAATGTTACCAAAAAGTTAAATATAACAAGTAAACCTACTTCAATACGTCAAGGTCCATGGCCTAAGAGCAGCAAAGAACTGAAATTTGGAATTCAGCCTTACTGAGAAGCTGAACCAAGGGTTATGACAGAGCCAATAACTTAGAATAACCATTTACAAGTCACAAATAAGGAGATCATTTTCAATTCTATGACTATCAGAAAGAGGCCTTCAAATCCAGAGAGGGAAGAGACTGAAATCTAAAAAGTACAATCAAATTACATTTGTTTTTGATACTGTAAAAAATCTTGCCACCAAAGCACTCTCATTGATATATAGCAAAACGTAGTAAATCACTTAATTTACTCAAAAGAACTTAAATGTTTTAACCAGTCTGCCATCAAAAGAGATCAAGAAGAGGACCAATGGGACTTGGGCTGCAATGTGAGCCGTCTTTAAAATGCAATTGTTCTAATCATTTTCTACAGATGCAGCCTCACAAGGGGCTGCTGTCACAGGGACCATTTACGACTTGTTATGGTGTCTCTATTGTTTACCGGCGACATTCGCTGAAAAAGGCGACAGCTGGGACAGAAAGCTGCTACTCATCGAACAATATAATCCCGTGAAAGTAATCAACAAATTTAAGGGTGTTAATTAACTTTACACTTTATCATGTTCAATTAGTTGTCCTTTCTAGAAAAGATTGCCGTGCACAATCAGTTTAGAGCGTGCCATGTTTGATTTGTAAGTGATCACTGTTTCTGTTTCAGAGTCCATGTCAGATGTTCTCTTGGGTTTTGGTGACACAGATGAATGGCTCTGCACATGTTAGGGGGTGATCTGGTTTAACATAAGCCAGCATAACATAACCCCTTGTTAACACTATTTCTGGCATTATCCGTGCTGGAAACAGAAAAGCAAAAACACTCTCAACACTATTCTAGAGTCAGATAAACAAAGTTTAGTTAATTTTTCCTGAAATAAACACAGACACAAACACATGAGAGAAATAAACAATTTTTCATCATTATTTTTCAGAGTAAGACTTGTCTTTCAGGGGCATGTTTGGGATCATTTCCTCCCAGCAAGATCTCGGAGCTCTGCTGCATTATGCACAAAGCACCACTGTACCCTCGTGCTTTACATAATGCAGATAGCCTTTTCCGTGGCAGGTGAACAAATGCTGGGGGTGTGTTGTTAAGTACTCGCTGGTGTTAAATTCTAGAATGTGACTTTTAAATTCAGAAGCTATATTCTGTAAGTGTGGGAAATCTGCAGGAAAGCATATTAATCTACGAATGCAATATGCCTTTTCTCTCACCTTTAGGCACCTGTCCCTACTTGCTAATAAGACAAGGAAAAGCTCATGATGGAGTGACAATATAGTCAATATTGCATTTTAATGAAAGTCACTGAAGTTTCTCTGCACTGATAGAGCTTTTGCATCAAAATACTTCAGGAGTCACTGATGAGGTGAACACAACCGGAAACCGAGGTTTGGCAGCAGGTGTCTTTAAGAAAACAAAAGCAGGGGATAGGCATCTATCTCTTAAAAACAAAACCAAAAACAAAACATCTACACAGGATTCTGAAACATCTTCATAAAGCTATACCTTGTTCTTCCACGACTAGCTGCTTCCTGCATAATATAAATGAAACACATATAAATAAACTACAGCTGGTTAGCTAGTTACAGCATGCATAAGGACAAAGCTGAACTTCTTCAAAATAGAAAAGTTGTTAACTCTGAAAGCTAATAATGTCCTAAGTTAAATATTAAAGAAGGAAATTATAGGCTATATCTGAAACAGCTGAAACCACAATACACAGCAGCAGAAAACATTAGTTTTCTGCAGAAGATCTGCAGGGAGAAGGGAAGCGGTCGATAGATCCTTAAATTGGAAGCAATAGCCGTTCTTCTATCCCAAGTTGGCAGCTGCTACATTTGCAGACCTGGTTCATTATTTACCCATAATGACCATCAAGCTGCAGTCAAAGTCAGATCACAACAACTGTCAGCAGCTCTTTTAATTAGCCTTGTTTGAATTCAGATAAATATCACAATAGACCTGCTTATGCTGAAAGAGCAACAGAACGTTCCACATGGAGCTGGGCGGGCTTGAGAAGGACCAGTGAGTGCAGTATGGAAGCCATCAGACAGAAACAGAGTGGAGTTTTTAGAGGGTAGGGTAAATCAGAACAAAATGGTTTGCTTTCATTTTGAAAATCGCTTTAAAAACCAATTCCTGACATTCACCCCAGATGAAGGTGGTGCACAGTGTTGGACTGCAATGAAAGTCTAGCTTCTGAAAGCTTCATGTCTGGAGTCCAAGGAGAAAGTTAACTTAATGCCTTCGGAGACTGTGATTTTAAAAACTCCAAACCTTGTAGACAATGTATCTCTCAGCTTTAAAATTAATTTCTAAAAGCCAAGTAAAAAAAAAGTCATTAAATAGCTTGCAATTTTATTAGACTTTTCTAATTTCTATTTTACTTTCTTTAGGAGCTGCATAATTTGCAACATTTTTCTGTGATAGGAATCTGCTCTCTTCTATACATTCCTTACGTTCAGCATTAATAATCACCAAGTAAAAACAAGGCCAGCAACCAAATTTTGAGTAATCCAATCACTGCCATATTCCACCGTGCTCTCGGGCTTTCCCCCCTCCATTCTGCTTGAGAAGAAAAACAAGGGCGATGATCACCTGCCCTCTATTTTACAGAAAAGTGATTGTTTGCATATATTCTGTTACTGCTTTGGGGGTAGGTAAAAAGAAGTGAGGGCTGACACAGAAGGGAGGGTAGAAAGTAAGAAGGAATAAGATAAAGCAAGATGATAACCTCGTAGCAAACCGAAATAAACTGAGGACAGCAAGGAAACTGAAGAGAAGGCTGTGCTAAAAAGCTACACTGAGCAGTTATCATCTCTGGAAACCACTCAGGAATCCGTTTGAGAATCTGGACTCTTGCATTTTGGAGTGGGCATAGTTGAAGAAGTGGTGCTTCCAAATGGAAGCTGGACGCAGCCCGCTCTCATTCTTTCTAGGCCCTCAGTGATTATGTGTTGTTCTGTAACCATTTCGGGTGCTGCACAACATAACATTAAGGAAGAGCAACCAGATTTGCGTGAGGATCAAGGACACGCTGTTTACACAGGGTTTGGATCTCACTTACTATTTCCTTATTGAGTAGAAAAACACTCCTATAGGAAGTAATAAAAAATCATTATATTTGTGGTCGACTTCAAGTACTAAAACCTGTGTAATAAAACTTTTACAAAGTGTTGCGAGACCAAATATGTGATAAAGGCAACTATTGAATGTTGACAATATAAGTGGGGAGAACACTTCATCTGGTTTCCTGAGAATGAATCATAGCAAAAAGGAATATTTCTTGCCCCCCCCCTTTTTTTTAATAAAAAATAAACCACATACATCACCATCTCATAGATAGCCTTCCCTCCTTACCCTTTAACGCACCCTACCTCCTGACTGCATGCACAGCCAATAGTTTAACTTGTTCAGTATGTCACGTAAAAGACAACAATCAACTTATCGTTCCAAGTCTAGACTCTGGCTCACTATATATGAATCAGAATTTATTCTGTAAGAATACCAAACAAAGCTTCCTACCCATTAGGATGGCTACTGTTGGAAAACAGTATAGTAGTTCCTCATAAAAATAAAAATAGATTCACCATATGATCCAGCAATTCCATTTCTGGATAGATACCCCAAAGAACTGAAAGCAGAGTCTCAATGAGATATTTGTACACCAATGCTCATAGTGGCATTATTCCCGATAGCCAAAAGGTATAAACAACCCAAATATCCATCAATGAATGAACAAAATGTGATACATACACACAATGGAATATTATTCAGCCTTAAAAAGGAAAAAATCCTAACACATGACAAAATGGATGAACCCTGAGGACATCATACTAAGTCACATAAACCAGTCACAAAATGACAAACACACTGTCATGATTACACTTACATGAGGTACCCAGATAGTCAAATTCACATAAAGACAAAGAAAGTAAAATGGTGACTCCCCCCAGGGGATGGTGGGAGAGGGGAAGAAGGGGTTGCTGTTTAATGAGCATATAATTTCAGTTTTGCAAGATAAAAAGAGTTCTGGAGATAGATGGTGGTGACAGGTGCACAATAATGTGAATGTAGTTAATTCTACTGAACCGAACTGTATACTCAGAAATGGTTAAGATGATAACTTCTATGTTATGTGTATTTTACCACAATTAAAAATAAAATAAATTTTAAAAGAAAACCAAAAAAATTTTTTTTTATTGGTGGCATTCTGATTCTCACATACTAAAAGACTGGAGCATTTCAGTGAGATGGTGTTAACTTTTAATATGCTGATAATGTTCAATAAGATTTTTATGAACCCTAAATGTAGTTATCTAGAGAAAATTGAGGAAAGCCACACTAGTCTTATAACCTCCATTTAAAAAATAACAATTAATAGAAAATAAGCAAATGTATACAGTTGAAGCAAATGGGTAAAACTAAGATCCTCCAATTCCCAGTAGTATCCTAACTTCACTAGGTCAGGTGGCTTCCCCAAAGACAATATGCACAAATTCTGCTGAGAGGTCATCTAGGAGTTACGTTGAAAAAAGCAAGAGACTGACAAAAGCACAAGACCTATAATCAAGAATGGGTTAAACCAAAAGCTTAGGCTAAAGAAAGAAGCAAATGATTATAAATCCATAGGAACTGGTACTTAAACTTAAGCCACAAACATGGTAGTAGGGAAAAAAGTCCCAGCATGTTATATGTGCCACAGATACATACACACCAACATTCACAAAAATGAGATGCCACCTAGAGTCTTGGCATGGTTGGGCTGAAGAGTGGGCATATAAAATACAAGAGGATGTAAAGTGAAGTGAAATGGCTCCAAGATTTAAGAAAAGGCAATAATCTTAAAATAATAATTGGGGACAATGTGAGGGCTGCTGCTCTGCCTAATTTTGAAGCCAGAATTAGGCCAAGAGGCTACGGTTATTTAATTTCCTTTTTCCCTACAGGCATGAGAAATGGTGGTGCCCTTGTATGAATTGTACAATGTTACAATTCAAGGTAGACCAACTACAAAAAGGCAGCCCCTGTGCAGAAGCAAATCAGAAAAAGGCTGTACCCTAAGCAGGCAATTAGAAGGTAGGAAGACCAAGTCTGGCACGTGGAGAGTAAGCAGCAGCGTAGGGAAGGCACAGCTGACCTCGGTTCAAGCTCCAGTTCTGATACTAACAGTATTATTTTGTGCAAATCAACAGCTTAGAGCCTCACCGCCCTCACCTATAAAATAAATCTCATCTCCAATTCTACTAATTTGTGAAATTGATCAATTCATTGCAGCTAATCCATAAATCCATTCAACTTTACTGAACTCCTACTACAGTACACAGCACTATGCCCGGCAACTTCAGGGCAGGATGGTATTTTAAGTCTCTAGGCTCAAAAATCTTCCAATCTAAAACAAACAAAATATTTCCAATCTAATGAGGTCCACATGTTCAAACAACTTTTGTCTTCCCATTCTCTCCTCACACAGACCCCAAACTGGTTCTTCCTCCTATGTGTCCTCTCTCAGTTAAGACACTACTACGATTCGCAAGCACTAGAAATCCCATGGCAGCATTTCTCAAGGTCAGTTCCCCAGAATATGACTGCCACAAGGTATTAATGGATGTTTACAGTGATGTGGTAGCCACGTTTTGTTTCCAGCCGATAAGCGTTCCCATCCTCCTTCTGTTCATAAACCCAGCCCCTCTGGCCAAAGGGTTGTACTCATGGGCAATAAGGGCATCCCATCTTTAGGGCAACAGTAACTAGTCCATGGAGCCAAGCAAATCCAACAAAACCGAGAGTTCTGCCCTGAGTTGCTAAGCTATGGCTGCTGAGGGCTCCCATGAAGAGTGTGTGCAGTAAGATAATGAGGTTGACATGCAAAGCATAGCAGAAACAAGCAAATAATAAAGACAGAAAAAAGGAGAGTGTTTTTAGCAGCACCAAGTGCTCAATTCTTGGTTCCTGAAGCTCTTCTTTCCATTTGAAGCTTTCCTAGTCATTTCCAAATCCCCACCTAAAAGTCCCTCAAGTTGATTAAACATTGTGTGGTAAAAGATACATAGCTGGCTAAACAAAGTTAAACGTCTAAGAATTTAAGGACTTATTTAAATATGCAAATATGCACCCTGAATATTTCCAAGAAGTGGATGGGAAAATGCACCATTTCTCAAATTTATTTGATCACAAAATTCCTTTTTTCAAGGAACATCGTCAGAATTAGTTTTCTCTGGGGCTATGCTCCAGAAAATGCTACCTTAGAGTCATTTGACTTCTTCCTACCTTTCTATAGCCAGCTACTAATTTCTGTTGATTCTAGTCTGAAATTTCTCTTTCAGTTAATATTTTCTCAGTGGGTTATTTTCTTTCCCTTTTGACATAGCTTTTCCTTTTTAAAGACGTTTGGGCATGTCTCATAAAGAGTAGATAGCTGGATTTTTAAATTATAACTTCATGAAACATGAATTTAATTTGCTTACATTTATTGTGATTAGACATATTTCTAGCACATTTTTTATATTTACTTTCATTTTCCTCAAAATTTTTTTCCTTCCTCTCTTGCCTTTTGTTGTATTGATAAAAGTCTTCCAAGTTCCTTTTTATTTTCCTGTGGGCTTTGCAAGCTATCGATCACTTTTCTGTTCTTCTAAATGATAATCCTTTAAAACTTTAAACATATATAACTATAAATTTTTCTAATAACATTGGAAGTTTTTCAGGATTTCTCTTTTCTCTTAAACATGTGAACCTTAGCATGCATTAAGCCAGGGGACATCAGTCTACTCCCCCAAACACAATAAATCTATTGTCCAGAGTTTTATTTTTACCTTTTTTAAAAACACACAAAAACAGGTTTTTAAAATAGTCAATAAAGTTAAAAATTTGACTTTATAAAATCATTTTGTGCTCATGACTATTCCTTATATTCTCTTTCTCCTTAGACTGATTTTTTTCTTCTTACTAAAGTACATAATTTAATAATTCCTTAGGTACGGTTATTCTGTTGACTGTCTTCTTTTTTATGTATGTAGAATTTCAGTTTGCAGGCTGATTGTGAATGGACAACTTTTTGTTAACTCCCCACCCCTTGCCCTGGCCATCTGTGCTCACTTCTCTCTGTCTACGATTTTGCAGTTGTCTCTTTTGGCTTCCCTGGGCCCCAGTTTAGGACCGGTTCTTACACTGGCTGGGGGTTGCGGTGCCTGCTCTTTAGGGATATTAGGGAAATCACAGATCCCGTCATGGAGCCAACAGATGGCTTGGTTCAGTGCCTGGTCTTACCACTGTAATGTCTTTCCATGTCCTAGGTTCAAAGCTTGCTAAAAACTATAGCCCTAGGCAATGGTCAGTGGGGGATTTGAGCCTCACGGTCTGCCAGCTGTGTGCCTGGGACCAGTCCCCATTACTCACATGGAGTACTTTTTAGCCAGGAACAGAACTCCCAGCCACTACTGCCCAGTTCTGGACCCAGAGCTTAGCTAGCTGATGGCTTTAGCATCATTATTCAATACACTATTATTTCCACTCTGTTTTTGGTCCATGAAGACATGTATCTTATCTTGGAGCACAACTGTGTCCTACTTATTTTCTTGTATGATCTATTACTATATCCTATGATTTTCACACACTTCGAACAGAACAGTTGCATCAAAACATGAATTTACCATCTTAACGAAACATATTTTCTTTTTCTCCCATTTTTCTTTTCTTTCCATTCCCAGCTACTGGCTCTCGTTGTGGCTCTGCTCATCTTTTACCTAAGATATTGCAACACCTTAGCTGGTCTTTGTCTGCATACTCTCCCCTGAACCCAACTGTCACCAATGCCATGAGAACCATTCATCTTATCTGTCTCCTTAAAATCTTTCAACATCTCTAACTTACCTCAAGATTACAAGTTTTTCAGCATGGCATGCAAGGTTCTTCCAAGCTTGATCTCACCTTATCTTTCTAGATTAATTTCTTAGCCACTGACACCCACTGCCTGGCATTCTAGCCAAATAAGACGATCTGTTCTTTTCCTCATGTACAAAAGATGAACTTCCTCTTTCTTGCCTTCCTACAGTCATGCTGTCTCTTCCTGGTATGTTGTACCCACACTCACTTCCAACTCTAGCACCCATCTTAGGCTCTGCTTAGCCAGCAAAAATCCATTTATTCTTCGAAAGTTCAGCTCAAGTGTCATTTCCAACCCCCATCCCATAAGTACTCAGTAAGCCCGTCTGTGCGTCCTGCACACACATTTTATTTGATCACATCACCCTCTATTATAGTTGTTCACCTGTTTGCTTCCCCTAGACTCTGAGCTCTTTGCATAATAACCATCTAATAAATTGAAAGTAAGAAACTTCCAGCAACAAGAGAGGTGGAAGATGTGTTATAATGTAGAAAATAGTGAATAGCATTTTTTTAATCTTAAAAAATTTTTAAACTTAATTTTTCCCTTGATTTGTTATTGAAAACAGAAGGTGAGGAAAATCATAGAAACCTGTAAACTACGATTTATAAAATACTATATCCAGAAAAAACTTACACAACTCAACACCAAAAAACCAAACACTCCAATTTAAAAGTAGGGAGAAGTCCTGAATAGACATTTTCCCAAAGACGACATACAGACAACAGACACATAAGAAGATGCTCAACATCACTAGTCACCAGGGAAAAGCAAATCAGAACCACAATGAGATATCCCCTTGTCAGAACAGCTACAATAAAAAAGGTAAGAAATAAGTGTTGGTGAGGGTGTGGAGAAAAAGGAACGCTTGTGCACTGCTGGTGGGAATATAAATTGGTGTAGCCACTGTAGAAAACGTATGGAGGTTCCTCAAAAAATTTAAAAAAGAAATACACATGATCCAATAATTCCACTATTGGATATGGACCCAAAGAAAACAAAAGCACTCATTTGAAAAGATACAGACATCCCTGTTTAATGCAGCATTATTTACAATAGCCAAGACAGAGAAGCAACCTAAGTGTCCACTGAGAGATAAATGGATAAGGAAGATGTGGTATATATATATAAATGGAATATTATGACGCCATAAAAAGGTTCAGATCTTGCCATTTGTGACAACATGGGTGGACCTAAAGAGCATTATGCTGGGGCGCCTCAGTGGCTCAGTCCATTAAGGAACTGCCTTCGGCTCAGGTCCGGATCCCAAGGTTCTGCTTAGCGGGGAGCCTGCTTCTTCTTCTCCCTCTGCCCCTCCCGCCCCCCAACTGGTTCTCTCTCGCTCTCTCTCAAATAAATGGATAAAATCTTTTAAGAAAAAAAGTATTACGCTAAGTGAAATATGTCAGAGAAAGACAAATACCATAAGATTTCACTCATACATGGAAATAAAAAAACAAAACAAATGAATAAACAAAAAAAACAGATTGAGACCTATAAATACAGATTGACACAGGGAAGGGGATGCGGGAAAGAAATCATACAATATTTGTCCTTTTATGTCTACCTTATTTCACTTAACATCTTCAAAGTTCATCCATGTTATAGCATGTATCAGAATTTCATTCCATGTTAAGGCTGAATAACATTTTATTGTATGTACATATCACATTTTGTTTATCCAGTCATCCGTCAATGGACACGAGTTGTCTCTACTTTCTGGACACTGTGAAAATTGCTATTATTAACGCTGGTGTATAAATAACTTTCCAAATTCCTGTTTTCAATTCTTTTGGATATATACCCAGAAGTAAAATTGCTAGATCATATGGTAATACTCTTTACTTTTTGGATGAACTACCATACCATTTTCCACAAGAGGGTATATCATTTTACTTCCCACGAGCAGTGCACAAGGGTTCCAATTTCTCCACATCCTCGCCAACACTTGTTGTTGTTGTTTTCATAATAGCCTAGATTCTAATGAGTGTGTAGTATCTCATTGTGGCTTTGATTTGTACTTCTGTAATGATTAGTGATGTTGAACATCTTTTCATTTTTTTTGAGATTTTATTTATTTGAGAGAAAGAGAGAGAGCGTGTGTGCACACAAGCAGGGGTGGAGCAGAGGGAGCAGGAGAAACAGACTCCCTGCTGGCGTGGAGCCCAACATGGGGCTTGATCCCAGGACCCTGAGATTATGACCTGAGCCGAAGTCAGACGCTTAACCGAGTCACCCACGTGCGCCCATTTTTTGTTTTATTGGCTATTTGTATACCTTCCTTGGAGAAGTATCTACTCAAGTCCTTTGCCCATTTTTTAATTGGGTTATTTTGGTTTTTGCTGCTGTTGAGTTCATTTTATCCTTCAATATAGATTTCATTTTTATTTACTAATTTTTTTTAATTTTTAGAAGCTTTTCCTTATAATATACTTTTAAAGTCCATTCAAAATTTGCATACTTTTCCCTAAAAGTCCTGTGTTAGCTGCATCCCCACTTAATATATATACTTTGAGTTCTAAGTATTTTTTTCTTATATGACTAAAGAATATGAATTCTTTAGAAATGTGATTTTAAATTTCAAACGTATAGAAGGTTTTATTTTTTATTTATTTTTTGCTACTGATATCTAATTAAATTGCATTGTGGTTAGAGAATGCAATCTGCAAGATATAGATGCCTCAGTGTTGAAGACTTGCTTTGTGGTCTATGGCGTGGTTACCTTTTAATA
Organism: Ursus maritimus; assembly: GCF_017311325.1. Lineage (NCBI taxonomy): Eukaryota > Metazoa > Chordata > Mammalia > Carnivora > Ursidae > Ursus > Ursus maritimus. The sequence goes on along the minus strand of NW_024425563.1, from coordinate 47,366,866 downwards.
TTTTTTCAAGTCGTCTTTTTTTTTTTTTTTTTTTTTAGTAATCTCTTTACCCAATGTGGGGCTCAAACTCACAACCCCAAGATCAAAAGTCACGTGCTCTTCCAACTGAGCTAGTCAGGTACCCCTAATTTTTCCAAGCCTTGAGAAATACATTTCTTCAATTTCTGGATAAGAGGTTCTATATATGTTCTCCTGATCAACTTCATTGTGCATGCTATTCAAATCTATCTTCTTGTCAATTTTTTACTGTTGTTTGATCACCATTTGCTTAGGAGTGGTATACTGAACTGTCCCACGACGACGGTCTCCCATATGTGTCAATTTCTCCTTGTGGTTCTATTTTTGTATCTTACATTTTAAGGTTATTCTATTAGGTGCAGTACCTAATGTTTTTAGAGCAGGTCTTCAGAAGATAAACTCTCTTAGTTTTCCTTTAGCTGAGAATATCCTTATTTTCATCTTCATTCTTGAAGGATATTTTGCCATATATGGAATTCTGATTTCAGCACTGTGAAGTGTTGTTCCACTCCCTTCTGGGATTCATGGTTTCTCTGAAGTCATTCCAATCATTGTTGCCCTGTAATGCATCATTTTTCTCTAACTGCTTTCAAGATTTTTTTTTCCTTTTTCTCTGGTTTTCAGCAGTTTGATTACACTATATCTGCGCATGGGTTTCTTTAAGTTTTTCCTTTTTCAGGCTCACTGAGTTTGTTGGATTTCTAAGTTTGTCTTTTGTCAAATTTGGTGAGCTTTCAGTCATTTTTTCCTTCAAATACTTTTTTCTGTACCACACTCTCTCATCTCTCTTTAGAACGTCAATTTCACAAGTGTTAGGCCTTTTGATATTATCTCACAGGATCCTGAGGCTCTGTTTATTTTAAGTCTTTTTTCTGTTTTTCAGAATGAATAAATTCTATTCATTTCTGTCTTCAAATTCGCTGACTCTTTGTCATATCCACTCTGCTTTTAAACACATCCAGTGTTTTTTTTTTCTTCAAATTTCTAGTTACTGTATTTTTCACTTACAAAATTTCAACTTGGTTTTAATTGCTTCTTTTACTTCTTAGAACACGGTTATAATAGCTGTTTTAAAGTCACTGCCTGGTAATCTCACGGTTGGCACCTTGACTGTCTTTTCACTTAAGAATTTATCAGACTTTTCTGGTTTTTCCTGTGTCAAGTAATTTTTCGTCATATCACAGATATCTGGAATATTATACGAGACTCCGAGTCTTATTCAAATGCTATGAAGAATATTGTGTTTGGGGTTTTGTCTGTTTGTTTTACCAGGCAACCAACCAGGTTAGGGTCAAACCAAATTGCAACATGCCTTTTGTGGGCTGTGGTCCCAATGTCAGGTCAGGTTCCAAAGTCTTTGCAGTACTATCTGAATCTGTGCTGCATCAGCCAGGGGCCAGGCTGGTACTTAGAAGGCTGTCTGACCCAGAAAGTTCTTACATCCTTCAGTATGCTGTCTCATAGCGCCCCTGTTCCTGCTTCTTAGACTAGAAAGTTCCTTTCTCTTGCAACTTTTTTTGCCTATACCCATGGACAGTTCCAGAATTCACACAGCCTCTGAATCCAGGATGGGAGACACAAAGAGTAGGGGAAGGATTTCAGGGAGTTGGCAGAGCTTTTGTACTTCAGGTTCTGTTTTCCTTCTCCAATCTACCTGCTACCATTTACTTTTCTGAGTTCTCAAATAGCTGCTCCATGTATTCTGTCCAAGGTTTTCGGTAACATTCAGTAGGAGGAAAAGGGCAGTGTTTTTTTACTCCATCTTAACCAGAACTGGAATCTCCCCATCATTCTTGAAGAATAGTTTGGGTGGATGCAAATTCTAAGTTGACAAGTTATCTGTCAGTACTTTGACAAGATTATTCCACTGTATTCTGGCTTCCATTGTGGCTCTTAAGAAGTCTGCTATTCACACAAAAGACTACATATTGTATGAAACCCACAGGCATATTTACATGATGTTGCTACCTATTCTAAAATAGAAAAAAATACAGTAATAGAAAGCCATCGGTGATTACCTAGAGCTGGGGGGCGGTGACTACAAAGGGGCATGAGAGAGGGGTACCTGGCTGGCTCAGTCAGTAGAGCATGTGACTCCTGATCTTGGGGTTGTAAGTTCGAGTCCCACGTTAGGTGTAGAGATTACTTAAAAAAAAATTTTTTTTTTTTCAAAAAGAGGCATGAAGGAACTTTCTGGGGTGATGGAAATATTCTATATTTAATTATGATGATTACATGACTATATCTGATTATCTAAATCCAACACTCTTTAAAACTTAAAATGGGTGAATTTTATTGTACCAAATTATACCTCAGTAATGCTCGGAGGAAGTCTGGTAACAGACTCTTGTTCTTTCATAGGTGACTTGTCTTTTCTTTCTAGCTATTTTAAATCTTTTTTGTCTTTTACTGTTGGTATTTTGCAGTTTTACAACCAGTACTTAGTGAGATTTCTTTTTTTTTTTTTTTGACTCCTATTTGGTCTACCTTGTGCTTCCTGTTTCTGTGGACTTATGTCAATTCTGGAACATTCTCAGACATTATCATGTTGACCATTTCCCCCCATTCCATCTGGAACTCCACTCAGATGCATGTTTGACTTTTTCTTCCTAACTGTATATTCACGTTTCTTAACCTTTCTTTCATATTTTCCATCTCCAAGTTTTTCAGTATTATATTTGAGTTATTTCCTTAGATCTTTCTTCCTAGTCACTAATTTTCTCTACAGCTCCCATGTGTCATTTAACTTACCTATTGATTTTTAAATTTCAATGATTTTTCCCCCAAATTTGATTACTCTTTTCTGATATTCTCTTCTTCCTTGTCCATCTATTTTTAATTCCATCTTTTACTTCTTTAAATGTTTTATATATAGTCAATTTGTATTCTATTTGGGGAACTTCAGTATCTATAGTTACTAGATACTGTTTGTTCCTGTTGACTCTTGCTCTGGTGACTTATCTGGGTCTGGGCTTTTCTTCTTTTTCTTTTTTTGGTTAGCTCATATTTACTGTGCTTAATATTTGTGAATTCTGAGGGTCCTGGATTAAGGATGATTTTCTCCAAAAAGGATTTTTATTCTTTTTGTAGGTGACAGGCCCTACCAGCTTTACCAACTCAAAACCCCTTAAATTTGGGGCCCCAGTGTGGTTCAGTAGGTTGAGTATCTGACTCTTGATCTTAGCTCAGGTCTTGATCTCAGGTTGTGGATTCAAGCCCTGCGTTGGGCTCCAGGCTGGGCATGGAGACTACTTTAAAAAATAATAATAAAGCCCTAAAATGTATTGGTTGAGTGTTCTCCCAATTGGGTGCACTGTCTAAATCTGAACTCTACATCCATGAGAACCAAAATTACAAAATTACAAAAATTCAGGGGAGACTGATATATAACCTTTAATGAACATAGACAGATTTACCAGTTAGTCCCCTTTACCAGCAGCAGACTATCTGCAGGCCACCCTCTTCCCTGAAGGAATGGCCTCTGGGTACGGTGGCTTTGTGGAGGGGGACAGGGGGATCAGCTTTCCCACTTTATGTCAGTACAAGGCCTAGTTTTCCATTAAACCCATGATCCTTCACCCATGAATGTCATTCCTGGAACCAACATTACCCCCAGAGCAGACAGATCTTAGGTTCCTCACTCTGATTTCAGGTTACTATTCAATTATTTAGTCATTGAGGATTTCCCTTATTTTTTGAGGAATCTGAAATGCATTTAAAAGTATGCTTGTTGTGATTTATCCAGCACCTGGGTGTTTTATGACAGGAGGGTATTTTAACATACCTAATCCACCATACAGCCAGAAGCAGTAGATGGTTATGTAAAGAAACAAAATAGGCCCTTAAATGTCAAAGGAAAGATTGATTTCCATCTTATTTTTATGCCAGGATATCTTTAACTCTTTTCTGATAATAAAACAGGTTTCATCTTTACCATTAGTACCTGTATTACACTAAAAATTTACAACAGAATGTTGCTTTTATGGCATCTACTTTTTACAAGTGAAATCAAGAAATTTCATCCACCTAGATATAGCAGTCAATCAAGTTTATGAATACTTTCCGTGAAAGTAATCTAAAAGGAAACATTAAGTACTGGGAATCTCTAGATCACTAGAATTTTGTGCTTTACTTATTTAGTTTTGTTTGTTTGAAACACCTCATAGAAAATATTTACTATACACAAATCAAGTATTTACTACCTTCTATATACAAGGTACCCGTTCTTGGCTCTTCTGGGTAAATTAAGACAGGATTCCTGTTGAAATTAAGTTTTGTGAACCAAACAAGAGTTATATGGCACTATAAAATTAACTTGAATACTAAGAAAATTAATTGCCATAAAAAATGTTCAAAATTCAAAGGAGGAAAACATTACAGCCATTTGTGGACTGAAACTAGGAAAAATGAATAGGCAAAACTTTACGAAAAAGACCAAATCAATATCAGCCAGAAAAGATGATTAAGATCCTGATATGCTGGCAGGGAATGACTTGGGGCAGAGAGAGAAATTCCAGGTGACCTATGAGAGCAAATACATAAAAGCATAAAAGCATGGGATCTGTTTAGAAAATAGTAAGCAGGGGCACCTTGGTGGCTCAGTCAGTTAAGTGTCTGGCTCTTGATTTTGGCTCAGGTCATGATCTCAGGGTAGTGGGATCGAGCTCCGTGATAGGCTCTGCGCTGGGGGTGGAGCCTGCTTAAGATTCTCTCTCTCCATCTGTACCTCCCCCCTTCTTTCTCTCTTGAAGGAAAGAAAGAAAGGTAAGTAGCTGAATTTGGAACAATTAAAACTCCAGATATACTGACTGTAACTTAATTTTCTTCAAATATGCCATGCCCTTTTCTAATTTCACACCTCGAAAATTATCTCTTTCTCTTGGAACGTCCTCACCCAACTCCACAATGCATGATAAACACCTATCAGTTCTTTATGAAAGCAACTGGCTTAGAAGTCAGATCCAATAATACAAATAACCCAAACTATAGCATCAACTTATCAGGGAACTCATTTATACCTCTTATGGCAATTATCAATATGCCCTGTAATGCAGTATCTTTTTCCATGTCCACCTCACTTACTAGAGTGTGAGCTCCTGAAAACAAGGACTATGACTTACTCAACCCATTTATATTATGTGTGTGTGTGTGTGTGTGTGTGTGTGTATAAAATCCTCACAACAGGAATGGAAGAAGGATAGGAGGAAAGGAGGACAAACCTGTAAATTTCCATGCAAGCACTGAAAGAACTTTGGCAGACAGTGAAGAACCACAACATGCCACTGGCTGATGAGGAATTGATGTAACAACAGACTCTAAGGCCGTGCAGTACCCAGGACAGCAGCTATCAGCCACATGTGACCGTTGAGAACTTGAAATACAGTTAGTTCAAAATGAGATGTGCTTTAGGTATAAAATACACACCAGATTTCAAAGACTTATTATGGGGAAAAAAGGGATGTTAAAATATCTCAATAATTTTTATAATGATTACATGAGGAAATTATAATATTTTAGATATACTGGGTTAAATGAAATATATTATTAAAATGATGTTAGGGCACCTGGCTGGCATAGTTGGTGGAGTATGTGACTCTTGATCTTGCGGTTGTGAGTTTGGGCCCACATTGGGTGTAGAGATTACTTAAAAACAAAATCTTTAATTACATAATTACAGAAATAAATAATAAAATGATGTTCAACTGTGTTTCTTATTACATTTTAATGTTGTTACTAGAAAACTTAAAATTACCCATGTGGCTTAGATTGTATTTCTCTTGAACAGTGCTGTTCTCAGAGTCTGAACCTAAAAGATCAGAAAATTTGAAACTGTGATACGCTATAATAAGGGAATCAAGAGGAAGAACTGGTTTTATAGAAAAGATGAGCTTGACTTAGAATATGAGTTTGACTTAAGGGATCCAAGAGATAAAACTACAGGTCTAGAAAGTAGAAAAATCTATGATGGGAATACAGAATTAGGAAAACTCTCCAGGGAGGAGACAGTTGAAATTTTGGAAGAATAGATGAGTCCCCACAGGAAAATTTTAGATCCCTCAGCTTAGAAGGAAGAAGAAGAAGAAATAGGTAGGTTTTCCTAAAGGGTAGGAAGAGCTAGCAACCTAACTGGCCTCCCAAGTTGGATCTCTGAAATCATTACCTGCAGCAACGTGATATTAATAGCATCATAATTTCAGAGTACACTGGGTTGAATATATTTGAGATAAAAAATAGGGACCTAAATATATTAGATGTTGTTGCCAAGGAAAAGTATATTCTGAATTCGAACAGGCAACTCTACACATGTTTGATTTATAAACAAACAAAACTCCTACAAATTAGTTTCTATTATAATAAAGTGCATACACAGGTTTAGGCATGTGAAGCTTTTTACTTATTACTCCCCCAGGACAGATACTTCTCTAATAAAATGGAATTTATATACTACATTCAACCACTGGAAATAATAATTGAAAAAGAGCTGAAAAAAAAAATAGTTCAAGTTCAAAATCTACATATCCTTCACATTTCTTTTTATTTTTATAGAAACACAAGAAATTTGCAGCACTTATAAGCAAAAGGTTATTTTTAACTAAACTCTCAATTTCTTCAACATAGAACTATGCAAATGTAAGGAGATAATTTCAAAGTATAAAATACATTTTTCTCCCAGGAGATTTAATAAAGGACTCCTGTAGTCCCAGTGATATTACAAAGTGCATAATCAAGAAAAGCAAGTTGACTCTTAGTTTACATGTGTTCAGACAGAACTCATTTTAATGGACAAAGGTCTATGTTTTGTAAAAAAATTTCCAGCAAAGGATATCCCATAACTCGCAAACATTATAGGATTATAAAATTATTTTAATTTTCCCAGCATAAAATTATAAATCTAGACACCCTGCCAAATGGGCTTTTTGGTTGGGAGTTTTAGTATTTTTAATTTATTTGCCAAAAATCCCTGAACTTAATGGATATACAATGTAGATGAGGAGAGAACACACGTACACACGTCACTACAATGCGAGGCAGGATGGTAAGTGCCTTACATGTAAATAGTGGTTCACAGTAAGGATCACCTCAGCCCAAAGAGGAAATCACAGGCGGTGGCATTTATTTGGGCCAAGTCTGACAGAAAACAAATGAGATTAAAATCCTAGTAGAGGGGGACCTGGGTGGTTTAGTCGGTGAAGCATCCGATTCTTGATTTCGCCTCAGGTCATGATCTCAGGGTCGTGGGATCCAGCCCTGCATTGGGCTCTGTGTTCAGCATGGAGCCTGTTTGAGATTCTCTCTCTCCCCCTCTCTCTGTGCCTTCCCCGTGCCCCTGCTCAAGCTTATGCTCTCGCTTTCTCTCTCTCAAATAAAATCTTTAAAAAAAAAGTTAAATAAATAAAATCCCAGTAGAAGAAAAGCATAATAAACAAGAACCACAGACTTGAGTAAATGAGGTACACATTTGAGAAATAGTGAATGGTCCAGTGTGGCTAGAAGTTACGGCACGTGCAGAAAAGTAGTAAAAAACAAGAACAGAAAATGAAGTTGAAGCCAGACTGTGGAGGGCGTTGAAGGACAGGCTGAGAAGACTGGGCAGACTTGGGGGAACAAGGTATCAGCTATGTGCCTGATGCAGAGAGAAGCAAATCCCAGAACAGTGGATGTAAGCGCACAGTCCTGGCCATGGGGCTAGTGAAGGCAAGAGGAAGCAGAGGAAGCCCGAGCAGCAACATGCTGATGCACCTGTTCTCTGAGCACAGCGTGGTATTGCCTGCAAGGAACGGAAAGCCGTGTGCACGTGTTCAATTTTTCCCTGGTTCAGAGGCCTCCTCTGGGGCAACCGGCCTAGCCTTTAAGAAAGAAAACACATTTTATCCCATGCATAGGGAAATCTGCCTTTTCCTGAACGGATTCCAGGCTGGACAGGCTGAGGAGAGCCATCTGCTCACGGCAGAGGCGGTGGCGGCAGGAACCAGGGCAGCACACTTGCTCGCACACATCCGATCTTCCTTTTGCTGGCTGGCTCAGCCCAAGCTGCCTGCCCTGGGATTCCTTTAAGATATGCAGTAAAAGTCACATTCTACTGCTCACTGACTCAAAGCTGGGAAGCTTGAGAGGAAACATTCGGTCACTGAGAAAACAAAGCAGCTGATTCACACTGAAGTGGAAAAGGAACCGCAAGGAGGGAGTTAAGACACCAGGTAAAACACAACAAAGCGCGGGGATGGGAGCAAGAGAAACCAAGAATGGACATGAAGACCTGCAACAAGGGAGAGAGGGAGGAATGCACCAGAACCATTACACCTACGATCATGTAAATGCAACTTTCTTTTACAGTGAAACTTTATTTTGAAAAGAACTTTTGGCCCCTGAAAGGGGTGGAGGTGGTAACAAAGTTAATTACGTCTCATAATTAGTCATTAGGACTAGATAACAAAGCCTTCAGCAGTGTACTACTCTAATGATGGAGGACCAGCATCTGAGAAATAGAATAGTGTATTAGCATAACCACATATGCAAAATACATAGAACCACTGCCACAGTTAACTTGTCATTGAATGATTAAATATGAATTCATAATTAGAAAAATCCACACTGTAATTTATTGGCTTTCCTGACTGTTCTGGTTCATTAAAAGTTGATTACTAAACAGTGACCTCTAGTGGCCCATAATTTTCTAATGCTACATTGTTTCTTTTAAAGACTCAGCCAGCATACATTCCAAAACCTATTTACCTAAATAAGGCTGTTACTCTGAAGATGTTAATATTCCTTTTCCTTATAAAGGGAAATACTGCTTCCACTCATTCTTCTCTCTTTAAAATACATTCTGTGTGACAAATACAAAATGGTTTAAAAAAAAAAAAAAGCTCTCTTGCTTCCACACATTCATTAACAAATCATGACTGAACCCCTATGTGGTATTTTATTAATACTTGGAAACTGTATTAGATAATAACAGAATGAAATTCATTCTGTTATTATCTAATAAGAACCTAAGTCAAAATTAACATGGCAGTCATGCTACTATCTAAGCATGTTTTATTTTAAAATTCAAACATACTGGTAACTTCAGATCACTGCATACCATACTACTGAGGTTTATCTTAAAAGGTAATTGATTAGTAACTGTAAAAAAAAATTTAGCTCATTTCTTAAATTTTTCTTAAAAGTTTTTTTTTTAAATAATAATGACACTTCTCAACAAATCTACTATAGCACAAAGCAAACTTGCCAAGCATTATCTCTCCCTTAGTATGATTATCTTTTTAAAATATTCAAATGCCTATAGTGGTACTTTAAGTGAAACTCAACTTACAATTCTGTGAACATATCTGATTTTATTACTTGCTATCCAGGTATACTCATTATTAAAACAAGTTTTCAGAAAGTCTCACAATATGAAAAGAAGACTTTGGGTATATTATTAAAAGAATTATATGTATATATCTGCATCCCCCCATATCAGTCACGGTATTGATCATGGTTCTCTAAAGTAGTGGCAATGCTGCAGCTTCCTTAGATAATGTGACTAACCCTCCAATAAATTTAAGATGCAAACAAAAGAAAGATATATACTGCCTCATGTCCTATTTCTACAGAACATGTGGGTGTGGGGTGCCAGTTGTTTCCTGCGATGATTTAAGATAGTAGCGGGATAATGAGTTATACCTTCTGTAAGAACGGAATCACCATTTAATGCTATTATCAACAGTTCATGACCCACCAGCAAGAAATGTCAACCTGATTAATATAAACACCGCTGACCTCAAAAAAAAAAAAAGAAAAGAAAAGAAAGAAAGAAAACTTACTCCTGTTATTAACATCTACTGTTCTTTAGTATGAAAACATAAAAAGCCAAATCTTTAGGTAAAAATATTTTTAGAGAATTTGCTATGCAAATTTTGCTAAGTGGGAGTTGGTAAGGTTCTAAAAAGGTAGAACTGAAGACAGCACTTAAATACAGACATTGGTTACAACAGAGGGAAACATCTTTTTGGAGATACATGATTTTTATAAGTTCATTGTTGTCATTTAAAATATTTGCTTTATCTTTTTAAACAGGCAGCATTAACTAGGGTTAGAGTAAGATATCGTTTTGGTTACAAAGCTCACTGCTAAACTCACTTCTGATACACAAGTTTCAAAAACAACCAGAGATAAGATCAGAAAGATCTAAAAACAGAATTTGGAATGTCATATTTCCTTCCATGAGCACAGGTATAAGAATGTTGGTATGAAAGATTCCTTTTTCTCGGTGTAATTGTAGTATATTCACTTGCAATTCAGCCTGTTTCTGCTTTACACAATGAGCCATTTTTCAGGTAAACCTGAAAACCTGGAATTTCAGAAGAGATTATTTAATGCTGTCATTTTCAGATTCCAAAAGGTAAGAGAAAGGAACATATCCTATGATGAGGTTTCAGGAAAACTCATTAGTTCACCCAATGGACAGCTGATCTTCACTAAAAACGGAACCAAATTAACCTCATTACAATAAGCTAGGTTTTTAGCATCTACAAAAAGTAACTCAACTCATGCTTCTTTATACCTACCTGGTTGACAGGCTGGGCCTCTAAGAAAAGCATCTGACAACAGTCAGAACAAGTCAAGATTCTCTACAAATGCCAAGCTTGTAAAAATTTTATTTACATCAAGTTCCCTATGGTAACCACAAGAGTTTAACCTGAGACCAATATTAAGGAAACAATCCAACAAATCCAGAATGAGGAAAATTCCATTAGATAATTGATCTGGACTCCAAAACTGTCAACATCATGGAAGACTTTTTTTTTTTTTTTTTAATTGAGAGTATGGGAACTGCTCTAGATTAAAGAAGGCTGAAGACACATGACAATGAAATGCAATGCATAAACCTTTATTAGACACTGGATCAAAGAAAAAAAGCCCACTTATCTGGAGGATAATTGAAAAAATATGTATGGGCTCTTTATTAGATGACATTGAATCAATGTCAAATTTCTTGGATGTGATAGTTTTGGAGTTACAGAGGAGGATGTCCCTGTTCTCAGGAGATTTATTAAATATATTCGGGTGTGGGTGAATGATTCAACCAAAAAGAAAAAGTTTGGGAGGCTGGGGGAAGAGCCTATAAATTGAAATCAGAAACAGAACAATTGATTAGATAGCAGAGCACTGATGAGCATATAAATGCAATCTCTATATACTGATTATTTAGAAATGTTTCACGAATTCTAGTTTTACTGTCTTTTAAAAAGGCAGGAAGTGAAGGAGGAAAAATTCTGACCCAAAGACCAATGTAGATAAATACTTGCACCTTGATTATTAAAAGATACTTTCTTAAAACATGAGTTAAATTTCTATAAACTGAATAATTCTTCATTAATTTACATTATTACATTGCTGAGTTACTCTGTATCTCCATTTTAACAATCAGGTTTATATATATATATATATATGCTTTCTCTCTACAGTAGCTCCGAGTTCTCCCTGGCAATAGCTTCCCAAGTAAATGAGTAACCACACTAATGGTATTTGTTCTAGAGTATCTACCAGGGCATTATGTATGGAAATTACCTAGCTGAGTTCCATCTGAAGGTTGTTTTACAAATAAAAACTCAACCACCAAAAAAAGAAGCTAGGTGTTTCTATCCTACTACTATCTGACTCACATTAGTAAAGTAAGGCTCACCAGCTGTTGCTTCCCTTTTTTTTTATTTAAAGATTTTATTTATTTATTTGAGATAGAGAGACAGCACAAGCTGGAGGGAGGCGGTGGTGGTAGGGAGGGATGGAGGGAGAAGCACGCTCTCCACTTGAGCAGGGAGCCCGACTTGGGGCTCGATCCCAGGACCCGGAGTTCATGACCTGAGCTGAAGGCAGAAGCTTCACCGACTGAGCCACCCAGGCGCCCCTCACCCACTGTTCCCATGACACGCTGCAAGCTACTGAGTTACAGCTTGTGTAATTCCGTAACACTTCCATACTGAAACTACACTGCATGTATATTGCACATGTACACTTTCAAAATGAAAAGAAGTCTATTTGAATAACCACATTTCTATAAATTAGGGTTTGGTGAAAAGTGATATAAAACCAAATTAGAATATATGTGGTTGTTTTTCCTGTGAGTTTTCATGAAACGGAGGTGTCAAGAAAATAAATTCTTCCTGTGATTTTAATGAATGAAATGCAATCAATTTTAGTAAGACCACAGTAGATACAACTCAATATAAAAATCATCACCCCCTGCCTCCTTACTAGATGAGAAAAAGTGACAGAGCAGGCATTTGCACCCAGGTCTTCCGAGCAGCAGTGCTGGGTAAAAAGAACCTTGGGATTTGTACAGATCCACTCATTTGTGAAACTGCCACCAGTGAAATCCATCTGAAAAGAAAAGCTTGAGCACTTAAAAATCAGAAAAAAATCTCTGCTCTCAGAAACCAAAAACTATCTAGATAACTAGGATTTACCTCGATGTAATTTACCAAATATTTGGTAAATACCAATAAAAATGTATTTTTTTTTACCAATACCAATACCAAATACCAATAAAAATAGGTATGTTTTATGCTCTTCAGAGTTTATACTGTAATTTATATCTTTTCTTTTTAGAAAGATTCATACATCCACTCCCTCATCTATCCATTCAACCCAAGTCTGGGTGCCTACTATCTGTTAGGTTCTCATGTAGGCACTGAGAACATGGCAGTGAACAAAACAGAACAAATCTCTACTCTTGTGGAGCTTATATTCCAGCACAGTGGTTATCAACTTGAACTGCATGTTAGAAACAACTCTCAGAGATTCTGGTTTAAGTGAGGAGAAAACAAGAGAGGTAGAAATCAGAGTGGAAGTAAAGAGGGTAGCTTCAGAGAAACCCCGACGGCTCATCCAGGGACAGGAAGGCAGAATATAGGTAAGCCAGTAGACATGGTCTTAGGATAACGTGGAAGTTCTTTCATAACTGTCTATTTTCTTTGTGAAAGTAAGAAGGAAGATCATCAGCTGACACTGGGAAGGTTACTAGAGGTTGGTAGAGAAAAGAGAAGGTATGAAATATTGTTTAGATAATGGAAAGAGTNCTGTCAAGCAGTCTTATGGGTCCACTTGAGATCAGTGATCATTCATTTACAAGTGAAACCAGGCCAACATGGTCATCCATTTACTCCACCATGTTCAGCTACTCAAGGGCAGGTACAGGGTACATGAACTGCTGGATTTGCTCAGGGACGGGGTCTAATTCAATAGGGGGAAAGAGGTACAAGAGAGCTGTTTATCCTATACCATGGAACATAAACTGGATAGGAAAGGAAGTGGAGACATGAGGAACACAGGGATGAAGAAGAGGCTGTTCCATTATTCTGCTTCAGTTCTGGCTCCTTCAGGCACTGCCGTCAACTATAGTGCTTATCCTTTTAACACCTAAAACTCCCTTCCTTTAAAATACTCAATTTTTTTTCTTTTACAAAAGGTAGCTTGATTACTTTTGTCCAGGAATGACCAAACGCAACCTATAATCATAGTTTCTTTTATATTTCAGGACAATTTAGCATATGCAGGTCTTTCAGCATTTAAAGACCAAGGCACTGAATATCATTTTTCCACTTTCACCAAAAAGAAAGAAGATTCCATTATAAGTAGAAATCTGAAGAGACAGACCAATTTAAACAGATTTGGCCTTTTATGGTTTCTTTGATAAAGGCAGATCCTCTAGAAGAAATACGGTACTTGATTTTGTCCCCAGCTTTACTGAAAGTGAAGCACATTTATTTGAGAGAAGATGAAAGAAGAGGTATTTGTTTCCACTCTTTGGATACAATTAGTATTTGAGATTAGGGGTCAAAAGGACTTAGGATTTAGGATTTAGAGTCTCTTTTGAACACAACTATCACCTGACTATCTCTTCCTCAATTGGTAGGTAACCCATGCTTCTTTAGTCTCCTTGAAACATCACTATATGCCTAATGAGTCCACAATCCCTTTCTTACAATTGTTATATAAAAACCTCTAAAAGCAAAAGATCTTCTCCTCACTCATTTTACAGCAAAACCTCACCTGAACTGAGGTGAGGTTATTTACAACCTCCATTTATTCTGCTTAGTTTGAATATTCAATTACTTCATTGCAGAAATAATTAATGTGTCTGATTACGGAGGGCTGCCCTGGACCCTACTAGGGATGTTACATAATATATGGTAAATATAAGGTTACTATATCTTTCTAAAAACCAAAAACAAAACTCACATGGCTCCAAGAGTTTCAAGTAAGGGATTATGGACCTACAGTGACTTTTCTTTTCTTTCCTTATTTTAGGAACAGGAACCCAAACTTCTGGCTTGGTCATAGAGTTAATAATAATAATTCACTTCCATTTACTGAATGATTATGATGTACCAGGCACAGTTTTTATATACATTATTTTAATTGATTTGAACACTGAGGAATGGGTCTTTAAATCCGAGATCTCAGAATTTATGAACTTTAATCAAACCTTTCCCCTACCTCAGAATCCATCCAGCTGGTCGGCCAGGGTGAGGAGCTGAGATAGCCATTCCTCGTGCTCATCTGGTGGGTTTCATTTCTCTTTAATCAGAGGTAGCATGTTACATGGGTAAAGCACACAAACCTCAGAATCAGCCTGGCTTGGGTTTGAATTTGTTCCACCTCCACAAATGGCTAGGACATGTTCCTTAACCTCTTTGTTCAATCTTTTCTACATCAGCAAAATCGGGGGGGAGGGGGGGAGGGGGGGGCGGGGGCGGGAATAGTACTTACCTCACAGGATTATAAATGAGAATTAAATGAGATAATGTCTGTAAAGCATTCAGCTACTTTACAACAGTACCTGGCTGGGGACTTATGAAATAATACTCTCTCTTACCTATCTCAACCGAAGACAGGTGTATGATGCTATTTACTTTCTGAATTATAAATGTTATTCAAAGAACTTCTTTTTCACCCAAAAAAATGATATTCACATGATATGTGCTCTTCCTTTTTTCAAAGGACCCTTATTTTGATTTCAAGAGGAGCTTTAGGGGCACCTGCATAGCTGAGATGGTTAAGCGTCTGCCTTCGGCTCAGGTCACAATCCCAGGGTCCTGAGATCGAGTCCCATGTCAGGCTCCCTGCTCAGCAGGGAGTCTGCTTCTCCTTCTGCCCCCACTCGTGCTTTCTCTCTCTCTCTCTCTCTCTCTCGATCACTTTCTCTCTCAAATAAATAAATAAAATCTAAAAAAAAAAAACTCTATCTTCTTTCCTCCAGAGAAAACTGCTTAATACCTTAGTGTCAGAGAATATATTTGTAATAAACACAGTATTTATAATAATTGTTTACAAAAATTGAGACATATTGTGTCTTGTTTTACAATCTCCTTTTCCTAACAAAACACTTGTAAAATTTTTTCGTGTCAAATATTTATCATTTTGATTCATATTGTTATTTGATCCCTAACTATTAATTCCCTCCTGGCCATCAGGTTTTTCCAAGTCATCATTATTTTAAATCAGTAGTTCTTAAGCTGAGGACCACAAAGCTTTTGATTATGTGGATTGTATCTGTCAGTATTCACTATACTAGAAATTAAAACTAAGAAAATTTAAAAATATTTCTTAATTCACTTAAAAATAATAAACCACTACATGTTAACATGCTTTCATGAAAAATAACAAGCTTTTCCAAAGCAAAAGAATATTTACTGAGAAGAGTATCCCTGTCTTAAATTTTGCAAATCTCTTTAATTCTGGCTTAACAGGAAAAACAGCTAGATTTTCACACCAGCTTGAATGCAGAAGCAGATATATGTTGTTTTGGTTGAAATATATAAAGGAAAGGCTGATTTCACATGGGTATGTGGTAGGCAAGTAGAGGATTATTTTAATTATGTTTTCAGATAACTGCGGATATCTTTGATATTACACCAAAACTCGACACATGGTAGTTTTTTAAAGACTAACTGCACGTGTGTAATTTAAAATTGTTACCAACAAACTTTTTTTCAGTCTGTTAACATTAAAAGCCGTCTCTTTCGCATCTTTTACTCGGGCAGAATTTTATAACATCATACAATGGTCTTTTGGAAAACAGTGCTTCAGTGAGTTACGTAGATCTTCCAAATTCCTAATGTGTGATATTAGGAACTCACGTTCTTTAGCAGCACAACAAATCTCATCGTAAGTCTTTACCATTAGAAAGCTGTCAGGCTTGTAGCATCAGATACAAGTCTTCAAAAATTCTAATTTTTGCTTGAAAGATTCCATTTTATCACTGGCAACAAATACTATCAGTTGCTTTCCTTGAAGGAAGAGACTCACTTGGTTCTTTTTCTACAAAATGTCTTGTCAGTTATTCTTTTAAATAAAAATGGTGTTCCACAGAAGTAGATACTTCAGCTGGGAAGTCAATCACAAAAGTACTTTTCCTCAAGACAGCCACAGTACCTACCGTAGCAGAAGTGTTTTGTGCATACATATTCTCCACTTCATCACACAAGATATTAAAAAAAAACCCACATGTATGCAAAAGTCAAGATTTAATAATATTAATACATTTTATTGCTTCATCAAGGACACTCTTAAGCGAGACTACATGTGTGTCTCAGTGAAGAATACATTGCCACTGTCCTGATTCATGCTAAGGGCTTTAGTTGTACCTACCATTCCATTTGCCTGTAATATTAGTATAATCATGAAAATAATGTTGACCTCATGGCCCCCTGGAGGTCCATGAGAAAACATGAGAACCAGAGACCACACAAGGTTCATGAGAGCACATTGAGAACCATCTTAATGCTAAAAGTATATTCATACAGCTAAATCTTTATATACATTCTTAATTTGGGGGGATAAAGTCTTAGAAGTAGAATTACTAGAGGAGTAATTTATTTATATACATGTCTAAAGCTTTTGAGGCATATAGCCAAACTGTTCTCTGAATTGGCTGATATAATTCACATCCCCAATAACAGTCTACGCAGCTACGTATTTCCCCTCCCTTTACTAAAGACACACTTTTGTACTTTTGTCAATTTGAAGGTTAAAAATGGTTAAGTCTTCTGGACTGTTCTCACTGCCATAAAGTCCAAGTTGCTCCAGTATGGACTGCTTTGTTTCACTAGAATTTGGTTGTATGAAAAGTGAGCTTGGAACAGCAAGTTTCTCACTTTACTGGAAAATGCTTCTAAACAGAGTTTTTCTGTCCTTAAAAAAAGTTGCATTGTCTAGTTACATTTTTTAGAGTAGGAGTGTTATAAGATGGCAAAATTCTCAATTTAAGAACACAGAGGTAAACTTTTTAATAGCAAGCACTAAGCTGGCCTTCTTCCATGTTTATTCTAATCTGAGAAGACGGGTGGTTATAGAATTCCTCCACGTAAGCGCAGTCCACCTGGACACAAGAGGGAGGGTAACCTGAACACAATGACTTCATACCAGTTCACTTTCTTTCTAGTTTATTCTTTAAACAAGTCATTTTTTCCTATAAGCAATAAACCCAAGATAAATTATTATCACTGATTTCCCAGAAGCAAACATGCCCTTGTTACAAATGTGCAAAGACAGAGGGAAAACATGAAAAGCAATATTCTTTTCCACCTCAACTGATGGTCAACATGGGCTCTCAGGAAGGTGGCCAACCTGGTTTCAAGGTTTTAAGAATACAACGTAATCCAGAATGACTGCAGTCTAGAGCAAATGTGTGAAATCAGGCCTACCATCTTTGAAAATGAGGGGAATCACTCTGGGAAGTGTTAGCTTTGTAGATGTAACGGTGACCACCTCTACTTCCCTGGGACAGATTTCTTTAGCTTAACAACCCTCGCTGGTGACTTGTGACATTCTCCTGCCGGTCCCTGCAGGTCCAGTACCCTGACAGGCCATTATGAAAAGGCTCTCTAACAGGGCCACTGGCTGTCAGAAGCCACCAGCTGGCCTGCCACAGCCCTGCAGTCGCCAGGGTCCAGCTGCCAGTCTGGGCGGTGCTGTCCATGCTGAGCAACGTGCCACCCAGCTGCTGCGTGGTCACGTCCATCTGGAGCTCTCTAGCTAGACAAATCTCTATGCCTGTCAGATCTCTTCAGCAAGCCTTGTTATGCAAATTCAATTACTCAAGTGTGCCCTATTACTGCTGGCTAACTGCTCCTAGAACCAATCTCACACTGACAGTCAGTTCACATTTTTTGCTCACCAAAAAGTACCTCATTTACTCTTGCTTTGCTATTCCCTTGTATCATTAAGCTGAACAGCCAAAGTCCATGGTATTCTAACCTCTCTGCAGTGGGCTACTGTTCTCCACAAAGAGCGCAGAGGGAAATTAATTACAAAAGGAAACCTTCTAATCAGACATGAAGTGGTGTTAAAGCTGCGGCCTCCCTACACTTGACAGAGATGATTTTACTACCAGAAATAGGAGGTTTAACTCTTAATGACTGAAAAGGAAAATCTGGTATAACAAGTTAAACTGGACAAAAAAATTTGAATTATTAGGAGAAAAATGCTGTAGTAGTCCTTTTACTAATACCCACTTTTAAATAAAAAGGAAAGAAGTGACAAGAAATTTCAGGTAAAGTTCATGCTGATGGCTCACTGCCTCGTCTACATTCCCCACTCCCTTGTGCCCCTCCCCAGCCATGTACCCCCTCCAACACGCACTTCCTCCCTACATTTTCCTCCCTCCTCTCCTTGTACCCTCCTGACCTCCCCCTTCAATTTGGTTTCTTTCTCTTTTAATAACTCATTTTAACCAACAAATAATTTGGAGATTATATGGGATATGAGTACTCAAAGGCAATTAACCATTTCTAAAGGCAGCTTAGGAGGAAAAGAGTCTAAGTAAATGTTTGCTTATGAATCATGCAATGATACAAATACCAACACAAATTTAGTGAAAACAGGTATTACAGAGTAAAGAATGATATTTGGACCCCATTCCCTAAGGAATGTTTCTAGCACCAAAATGTTTAGACTCTTCACTCTGAAAATAATAATTCACGGTTAACTGCAAAAATGAAAGAATCAAGACAGCTGGCCAAGCAAAAGCCAAATCTGAAACATATTTCAGGTTTAAAGCCTATAAGGGAGAGAGGGTTCCTGGTTTTCCCAGTTTGCTTAATTTTCTAAATAAACCTGGAAATAAATAAGGAAAGGAGGTCCAAGGTAAATACAAGGCAAGAAATTTTGTTAAATATATACATATATATGTGTGTGTGTGTATATATACATATATATAACTGTATAATATATACAGTATTTTTGTATCAGCATGGATACATAGTATTTTTTTAAGATTTATTTATTTATTTTTAGAGAGAGAGAGCACAAATGCGAGGTGGGGCAGAGGGAGAGGAAGAGAGAGAGAATCCTCAAGCAAACTCCTGCTNAAGGTGGAGCCCGCCACAGGGCTGGATCCCAGGACCCCTAGATCATGACCTGAGCTGAAATCAAGAGCCAGCCACTTAACCGACTAGGCCACCCAGGCGCCCCCATAGTATTTTAAATACATATAACAAAATATATAGCACATTCAAATATATCACAAAATCATCGTTACCTGACAATTTACTAAATTATATTTCCTTGATTTTGCTTCTAGAAACTAACGTTCTTCAATTATATCTAAGGAATCAACACTCTAAAAGCATAATTTGTTATATTCTCTACTTATTTTTACTTTTTTACCCTGATCTTGATCAAATATGAAAAAATGTAGTATCTATATGCTTGCCCTTAAACCCCTAAAATCAATTGTTTTTACAAACTGCTTCTCGGGGCACCTGGGTGGCTCAGACGGTTAAGCGTCTGCCTTTGGCTCAGGTCATGATCCCAGGGTCCTGGGACCAGCCCCACATTAGGCTCCCTGCTCAGGGGGGTTTGATTCTCCCTCTCCCCCCTGCTCATGCTCTCTCTCTCTCTCTCTCTCTCATTCTCTCTCTTACAAATAAAATCTTTAAAAAAAACTGCTTCTCAAATGCTTCGTTTTTAATGATTCTTAAAACCAAGTATCTTTTAACTTTTGAGAGGCAAAGGTTTAAAAAAAATTTATACAAGTTAAAAGAGAAATTATTTCACTCAAATATGTGAAAGTATAAATATGCTATGTATACAAATTGGGATATACTATGTATACTAATTGGGAACCATTCATATTTGTAAGAAAAATAGTTATCTCACAGTAAGACTTTTTTTTAAATGTGGGAATGGCAATATTAGGAAATTAGGTAATACTAAAAATGTGTGTTTTTATTTAATGAAATGTTTTTATCAGCACGTTATATTTCTACTTATAAATTCAAATTAACAAAAAAGGGTAAGTAAAGTATACTTTTATTACATTTAGAAATCACTAAAACGCTTATACTTTAATTAGGAGAAACCTAAGATTTATTTTAATTGTTTACTTTTTATGGTGGTGACAGGGTTCAAAACACACTCTCCCAAAATATGACGCCTTGCCATATGATGGAATTCAAGAAACCGCAGATGCAGGAAGGACCCCCTGACCTTCCCTTTCTCCCCTGAAGCAGGTCACAAGACCCTCAAGTGAGGGGTACCCTCCCTATACCCAGAGCAAAGGAACATTCTTATCTCCAAAGACAGAGAAACTGAGAGGAGTCCCAACGAATAGGCCTTGCGAAGCTCCCCCCAGTTTACTGCCCTCACCTGATACCCTTTCGTCCTATCATATTTGTCCAGTTTCCACTCTTCATCAAACTTGGTTCCAAAACAGCTTTAACCATTGGGGGAGGCGGGTGTTTTCCTCCTTATGAAGACTGCTTATGTAAAACTCCTATTAAATCAATGTGTATGCTTTTCTCTTGTTAATCTGTCCTTTATCAGTCTCATTTACTGACAAAAGAATCAGGAGAGTAGAAACAAAAAAGTATTTTCCATGAATAAAACCTTTCTCTGAGGGGCGCCTGGGTAGCGCAGTCGTTAAGCGTCTGCCTTCAGCTCAGGGCGTGATCCCGGCGTTCCGGGATCGAGTCCCACATCAGGCACTTCCGCTAGGAGCCTGCTTCTTCCTCTCCCACTCCCCCTGCTGTGTTCCCTCTCTCGCTGGCTGTCTCTCTGTCATATAAATAAATAAAAATCTTTAAAAAAAAAAAAAAAAAAACCTTTCTCTGAAATCTTTATATACAAAGTAGAAAATCAGTAACTAGGACTCATCATCCTTAAACTACTCTGCTAAGTTCTCAAATTCTTATCAACTGAGAACTTAATTTTTTTTCACCTTAATAATTCCAACAGTGATCTTAATAGGAGTAATTAACACTACTGAGCACATACTACGGATCAGATACTTTTCTCTAAAGGCAACCCTATGAGGTAGGTATTATTTATAATGGCCATTTTGCAGAGGAAGAAACTGAGGAACAGAGATGTTAAATAACTTGTTCAAGGTCACATGGCTAGTTTGCAGCAGGGAAACTAACTGAACTCCACTGTCTCCACTTTATTATAGAAATTAAGAGAAAACTAGAAATCAACCACGTGGTGTAAGCTAATCACCAGACTGTAAAAGCAGTCTTGGGAAATATACTTTTGAATATAAATTAAATTGAGACAGTTATGACAGCTGTTTTCTCTATGGCAGAGCTTGTTTGGTTCATTTCTGGAAATGAATGAACTCGCCCAAGTCTATACAACTAGTAAGCGACTTAAACGTGCGTCCTGAATCCAAAATCCCACAATCCTCGCATCACACCACACAGCCTCTTCTCAAAGCTCTAAAAGTCCTGTTTTGCAAATCAGAGTTCTGATCTGGGTTTTAACATTCCCAAGTAAATAGTAATGTATATTCTTCTGCTCTGATTATGTTAGAACATTCTGGTAAAGTCAACCCTGAAGTTGGGGTTTTGGTGAGGGGGAAAAAAAAGGGAAGATAGAAATTCCATTATTTGATTTTCACAAAAAGCAAAGGCCTTAAAAATGGCATTACAGTAAGGACTGTGCTCACACAGGAGACCCAATGGTCATCTTTTTACAGATTAGTGAGAGTTTTTATCTTACATATTATTTCATTTAAGCCTCAAAACAATCAACAGAGATACTCAGTACTGATATTCTAACCACTTTTAGTGGCACCTAGAAAAGTCAAGGCTCAGAGAAATAAAAAAATTTACCCAAAGATACAACAGGTGTGGGAACAATGGAACTCAAATCTGTCTTCAGATTTCTAATATAAGTGCTCTTTTTACTATACGCAACTTGCTTTCGTACTGTTATTAAATACTCTGCTGCCTGTTTATCAGAATTTCCTTCCTATGCAAATCTGTCCACTTTTCAAAGCAAAAAATACTGGTCTCCAAATTTCTAAATCATCTGAACAGTTTCTTCTTGATTTTTTCAGAAGCAGAAGGCGCAAATATAAAGGTTTCCCGCAGAAAGTCAGCCAAAAACAAGCACAGTACTTCACAGACCCTCTGGCTGGCAGACTTTTAAAGGAACATCTGCTATTACTTAGCCACTGCCCATCTGATCCCTTTAGAGCCCTGCCTCTATCTACACCTCAGCTGTATAGTGTTCTGAAGGTATCTGTTAATTCCTTCAGAGTCCTAGATAAGGATCTCAATGAATTCTGTAAACTAGAAATATCACTTTCTTCAAAGTCTGGTCATAATATTAGCACCTGGAACTAGAAAAGCACTTTCTTATCACACTGAAAACATACAACCAAGAATGGCTAAGTAAAATTATATTTCCAGCCTTTCAGTGAGACAGCCTGGTGGTTTCAATCCTCGAATTCTCTCCCTCAAGGAACAGAGAAATGGTTAACAGGAGGTGAAAACATCTCAGGAAAGATGCTAATACTGCAAGAGAACCATGTTAGTTTTCTTTTTAAGGGACTTCAGTGGTAACACCATCATATTTTTGGTATCAGATGATCTCATCTAAGACTTCAATTTTTACTTTTAAGCTCAGCTTTTAGCTTTTCTAAACAGAGACACAATATGAATTCTATTTATGAATTCTATTAATTGAGTACAGATCACAATTATCATTTAAAAACTTCTCCACAAATCTCAAGTCTCTCCCCGGAAGGAAATTTTAAGTTTGGTGAGGACGTGGGCCCCAGCAGCTCACAGAGCGCACCGCCAAGTTCTGCCTGCCTCCAGTGAACAACACGGGCCCTTTCATCATTTCGTTTTATTATCTGCAAGTGTTTGCACAGGACACAAGGTAAGGCATTTACAAAGACAGTATTTTTCTAAAAAGTACAACTAAATCTGCTTTCTTGAAACTTAGTCTAACAACTTGCTTGTTAGCCTAGAAAAAGGAACATTTTTTAAATGGAAGTGTGGGCTTCCACAAAATAAATATATTGCTACCTTAATTTCTCATGCTATCCTTTTCTACCTAGCCCCCACCCATCTCCATAAACACTTTTCTAAATACAGTGATTCTGGAAGAAACTTCCTGTGTGTTGCCAATATGGCTCATCTCATTTCTTGCGATTTCTCCCTCCCCTCACAACCAGAAACATCGAAATCCAGAAACATCCAACTGCCACACTTCAGCAAAAACAGTGTGCTACTTCATGTTTCCGGGTCCTTGCAGGCGCTGTATTCCTGCGGCCTGAGAACAGGCCTCCTTTTCTCCCCTTGGCAAATTTCTATTTATCATTTGTTTGTTTGTTTAAAGATTTTATTTATTTATTCGGGAGAGGGAGGGAGTGCTCAAGAGCGCATGAGGGTGGGGAAGGGCAGAGGGAGAGAGAGAAGCAGGCTTCCCACTGAGCAGGGAGCCAGTGGGCTCCATCCATGAGCGTGATCCCAGGGTCCTGGGAGCCACCCAGGCACCCCTCTATTTATCTTTTAAAATGTAATTTAGACCTCACCTATTCAAAAAAGTGAATCATGAGATGGCTCTAAATGGATCAATAACTTCATTTTGAACGTTGTGTACGTTACATTTAGTATCACGTATTGCTTGATGAATATGCATCTGTGATGACTACCTCAAGGGCCCATTCATCTCTTTCCCAGCACCCAGCAGAGATAGGAAACATAGGAGCTGCTCAATGAATGTATGCTGGATCAATGGATGTTGAAGAATAAAGAACAGAAATATGATGAAAAGGGACTGGATTTTTAGTCAGAAAATAAAAAAAGAAAAGAGAAGAAATGGAGGACAAGGATAAAAACAATAAAGCAAACTATTGAGACCAACTTGGATATTTCTTATCCCCAAAACTGTACCTCTACCTGGTTCCATCCAAGCTAGGAGTCTTTGTGAATTTCATAGCTGACCTTATAATGCCTAAATCTAAAGTACTTTAAGGAAAACAACCGAACACACAATCACGTTACCGCTTTTCTCCTGAAACCATGAATCTAGCTCAAGCTATCATCCTCATGTGCCTGGCCTATTGCAATAGACTCCCAGTTAGTCTCCCAGCTTTTAACCTTTTTTAGAAAATCCAAATCTGATTATGTTGCCTCCCTGCTTAAAATGTTCAGGACTTCCCACTGTTCTTAGTATAAAGAACAAAATGAGTAGCATGACTAAAAGGAGCATGAGAGGCCAGCCCTACTGTTTAGCCTCATCCAACACCACGCTTCCTTCAAAAGTCCTCTATTTGGAACTTTCTTCTCCAGTGATTACCTAGTTAATTCATTCCCTCTTGGAAGGTCACAAATCAATGGTTACTCTGTCCAATAAGACCTCCTGGCCTCCAAGAAAATCTCCCTATCTATATATTCCTTCAGCCCAACGTATCCCCACTGCATCACAGCAACAAAAATAATGTACAGCTTTTCGTGATAAGATTGGTATGTGTCTCCCCTCAACTAGATTATAAATTCTATTCGAGCGAGGACTGTGCCTATTCCAATTGCTCACTTTTTAGTGCCAATGGAGTGTTAGACCCATACTAGAAACATATTAAATATTTGTTGAGGAAATTAATGATGAAAATACACATTAAAGAATCATGGGATACTTCCTTAACATAATTAAAAAAAAAAATCTCCCTCCAACCAAAAGCTACCATTGTGTTTATGATCAAATCCATAAAAGCATTCTCATTAATATCAGGAAAATGACAAGTGCATCTATTATCACTACTTTTATTCAAAACTGTTCTAGAAATACCAACCAATGTCATTAGTTAAGCAAGAAATAAGACATCTAAAAAATTTAGAAAACCTCAGAAAAAATTATCATTTTTAGAACTGGAAAACCCAAGAAACATAAACTACTAAAACCGAAAAACTACTACAAACAGAACAGAATTCAAAAGGAAGCTGAGTTCAGGGGTGCCTTGGGTGGCTCCGTTGGTTAAGCATCTTACTTTGGCTCAGGTCATGGTGTCAGGATCAGGCTCCCTGCTCAGCGGGGAGTCTGCTTCTGCCCCTCCCCCTACTCATGCTCACTTTTTTCTCTCTCTCTCTCAAAAAAATAAATTAAATCTAAAAAAAAAAAAAAAAAAGCCAGGGAGTTCAAATTAACATATAGAAATTCATACTTCTCATATTTATGAACAAGAATAAATGGAAATGTTAAAAAAAGAAAAAGAGTTCCACATATACCAACAAATAAAAAGACTTTGGAATACACTGTACAAGAAATCTTTAGGCTGTACAAGAAGAACACTTGAAAATCCTAGTAAAAGACATAAAAGATATCAATAACGAATAAATCTTAAACTTGGTTTTGTAAATATATCAATTTTCCATAAATTAATCTATATACAGTACAATCCCAATGAAGATATTAATAGAATGTTTTGGTAGGAACATGATAAAATGACTCTCATTTCTATTTAGGACAATAAACAAGCAAAAGTAATCTGCAGAGTTCTGAGAGGGAAAAAAGACCAATGAAAGACTATCCTCCCAGGTAGGGTAGACAGGAAGATAAAGCAACAGAAAGTAAAAATGTCCTACTTATGGAAAAATCAACAAGGAGATATCAATAGAAGAGTACAGAGAGCTCAGAATAGACCCAAATGCATATGGGAATTGAGTATATGAAATTAATAGAGTTTGTAAGATTAATGGTGAAAGACAGATTTTTCACTAAATTGATTTAAAGAAGAAAAGGTAATCTAGATCTTTACCCTCATTCCCTCCACCATAAAAAAAATCCCAAATTAAAATTTTAATTTTTAAAAATGAAATCATAAAGCAAGATAAAAATGTGTAAATCTTTTTTTAAATTTTACAATCTTGGAGAGATAAACAGGACATAAAAGTCAGAAGCCATAAAATGTAAGACTGACAAGTTCAACGACATAAAAATGCAAAATTTCAATATTTCAAAAAAACAAATATAAACAAAATGAATAAAAAAGAAAGGACAAACTGGCCGAAAATATTTGCAACATATATATCTCCCCACACATATTCACACTCTTTAAAATATAAACTCCCGAAGAGTAGGAATGTATACGTGGGTGTGTGTAGGGGGGAGCGGGGTTCTCTTTGATGTATTCCCAGGCCTAGACTAGTACTTAGTGCATGGTAGATAGTCAATAAATATTTGTTGAATAAATGAATGAGCACTTGACACTCATACATATCAATTAGAAAAGATCAATGCCTAGCACAGTGCCCAGCACACCCTAAGTACTCAACAAATTTCTGCTGAATGAATGAATCCAATAAAACATTTCCAGAGGATAGGAAGAAACAATCACTGGAAAGAAAAACAAAAAACAAAAATATGGCCAGGAAACATTATTAAAATGCTCTAAGTCGTAATTTGGAATTTAAAAAAAATGAAAGAAAGAAAATCAAAACCACATCATACCATTTTTTAACTATCGGACTAGAAAAGAAATGTAAAGATAGTATTTACAGAGCATTAATAAATAGTTCCCTACACTGTTAATGGAAGATTTAACTTTGGTGAAAAAACTAGCAACATCAACCAAAATTTAAAACACATAAACTCGCTGACCCAGTAATTCCATTCCTTAAAATTTCTCTTACTGATAAATTCACATACACTGTACATGAAAAGATCTATGTCCCAGAATATTTAGAATAGCCTTTCTATAATAGAAGTCTGTCCACTTAATACAATGGTTTATAATAATTAAAAAGTATAAATATTTTATGTATTAAGACACATTAAATTACATTAAATGAAAAAAAAATAAGTTGCAAAAAAGAATCCCATTTTTGTTTTTTAAGTGTGCATATGCATATACACATAACAAAATCTTTTTAAAATATTAAGACACTGTCTTCATTTAGAATATACAAAAGTTTTTTTTTTTTTAAGATTTTATTTATTTATTTGACAGAGACAGCCAGCGAGAGAGGGAACACAAGCAGGGGGAGTGGGAGAGGAAGAAGCAGGCTCATAGCGGAGGAGCCTAATGTGGGGCTCGATCCCACAACGCCGGGATCACGCCCTTAGCCGAGGGCAGATGCTTAACGACGTGCCACCCAGGCGCCCCAGAATATACAAAAGTTTTAAGAAGAAAAGGGAGATAAGAGTACTCATTTCAGGGTGGGGGAATGGGATAGGCCGGTGATGGGTAGTAAGGAGGGCACGTACTGCATGGTGCACTGGGTGTTATACGCAACTAATGAATCATCGAGCCTTACATCGGAAACCGGGGATGCACTGTATGGTGACTAACATAATATAATAAAAAATATTTTTAAAAAAAGAGTATTCATTTCATTAAAAAAAATTCAAAGGGAAAAATAAGCAAAGAAAATGAAAACAAAGGGAGGTGGAATAAAAGTACACAGAGGAAGATTTTTTAAATAAAGAAGTAGTAAGAAAACCTGCTGGCCCTAGAAATCCATAGTTATGATTCACATCCTTATTTCCAAAAAGGATTCTGAGACAGTCTGTGACACAAACGCATGGACTATAAACACTAAGAGGAAGGAAAGCGGGTCTTTTCATGCTCACCATGTATTCCCAGTGCCTACCAGACAGTAAGGACTAAGTAAATATGCGGTAAGCTAAAGCTGCAAGTGAGAATGGAAACCATACAGAAAAAGGGAAGTCTTGGGAAAGGACGATGATTATCACTGGGTGCCAAAATCTAGCTCTGATCTCCTAGCAGTCCCAGTAAAAAAAGACTTGGTGCTGCAAGCCAACAATCTTCCAGCAGGTACACAGGCGACTCCCCACTATGGGAGGTGGTGCCAGAACTCCCCCAAACCAGATTCATTTGCATACTCTACCTCAGGTACTGTAACCACAGTCAAAGCACTTTAGACACCACTGAGAGCACCTAGTACTTTGATAATGGTTCACCACTTTTCCGCAACACTAGTAAGAAGAAGGGGCGCAAGACTGTGGGCACTCCTACTACTATCCTTCTGAACTATGTTGCTTCTAACTATTAAAGCCAGGAATACATAAAAGCTAGAACATAAAAGATAAAGGAGCTGGAAAAGGGAGTTTCAGATACAAAAACTATTCAACTTTTAATTCCCTCTATTAAAAAAGTATTAATGCAAATAACTGAAATTGAGGATAATAATTATGTGCAAATCACTCCACAGACTCAGTTCAGACTACAGTTTTATTCCCAGATTGCTCTAGAATGGGAATCCCTCAAGAAAGAAATAAAACAATGTCTTCACATGCCAGGTAGTTATGTTAGAATTTGTCAAAGGAGGGGTGCCTGGGTGGCACAGAGGTTAAGCGTCTGTCTTCGGCTCAGGGCGTGATCCCGGCGTTATGGGATCGAACCCCACATCAGGCTCTTCTGCTTTGAGCCTGCTTCTTCCTCTCCCACTCCCCCTGCTTGTGTTCCCTCTCTCGCTGGCTGTCTCTCTCTCTGTCGAATAAATAAATAAAATCTTAAAAAAAAAAAAAAAAAGAATTTGTCAAAGGATCTGATCAAACATTTGTTTCAATACAATAGCTAAGTGGTGACTAACACCTTTAAACTCCAGCGTAGATGAACCACAGATTAGCATAAAAGCCATTAGAAGTACATGATTACCTAAAAGTTATACTCGTCAAATTAATCAGAATTAAACTAAAAAAAAAAAGGGTGGCCAAAGAGGGACATACCTTTTAGGATATTAGAAATCTGGACAAAGAAGTCTTTTTAGCAATAAAACTAAGGACAGCTATGCTGTGTGAGACTTCAACGCGCGAACACAAGAGAACTGCATAACTTTTTTGCTTCCATTCTTATTTTGCAAAGGAGGAACAATTCTCCATTATGTAGACATCTCTCCCTGCATGCCCTGAGGGAAAAGGTTTGATTATCTCTACCACTTATATTATTTTAGACAAAATTGATCATTTCTGGGTTTTGTTCCTAAACCGTTGTAAAAGAAGAGGAAAAAATCACAAGCATCCATGAAAAGTACATATTATTACTGCTGATCTGCTGATGGGCTTGTTTCCCCAACAGTTTGAATACTATGATTCCATTTTCTTCAGGAAACTGAAAAAAATAGTAATCTTTCCAGATCAAACTTCCACCAAGCAGTTTTAGTACAACATTTATCATACCTAGCAAAACCACCAGAAGACAACTCCATCTGCTACAACAGAACAGAGAAAGATAAAGGTCTCCAAACACTTAATAGCAGTTTCCCAAAAAAGGGCCATAAACCTAACACCACTGAAAGAGAAATGCAATCTGCACTTTGCAGACCGAGACAGGAATTGCTTCAATACTATCTTTTTCCCTCTTCCTCACCATAAAAACTACCCGCCCCTAGTTGTGATGTACAGATCTACATCCCAAGACTCTTAGGAGATTAGGAACCCACAAGTGCCAACAAAGACAGGAAACAAGGACTTCTTTCCCACGCAAGCTTTATCGCCATTTCATTTCAATAATTACATACTGAGTGAAAACTGAAAAGAAAAGCAGAAAGTATGCCCACTTAGAAGCACAACCAAGACAATGTAAGTACAACTCAAACTAGACATACAATAACACAATCACCCCTGCCAAACCAAGGTTAGATGCAGAACACCTTAAGAGAATATGAGAGGGATCCCATCCATTCGCTTTAAATCATTCCTGGGAAAGAATAATTAAAGCAAACACCATCTCAAAGACATGGGTTCACATATGAGTAGATACCCTTAAGAATCCATCAAAGCTGTGGTTTAGGGTCTGGAGTAAAAATGTTTACTAAATGCCTTCCTTGGGTCCAATTTAAAGAAGGGTAGAAAGGAAGGAACTTACTTTAAGGAATTTCAGTGGGAAATGCAGGGAAAAAACAAACAACCAGACAGAAGCAATTAGATAAAATTTTCATTCTAAACTTTATTTTGAATCCTTTACACATTTACTTTTTAGTTTTAAAAATTATGATTAAAATTCATCAGGAAAAATAAAATAATGCAAATAAAGTTAAATACTGATGACTCAAAAGATGGGGGGGTTAGGAAAGGCTTTTTTCTCCCTTCGAAAAAGGTTTCATGAAAAACTGTAAGTAGATGTTTGTTGGTCCTCTCTTTGTAATTGTGTATACTGTGGTATCATATAAAAAATTCGAGAACATTTAAAATTCAGACATAAGTAAATGGAGGGTCTATCAACCTTCATTTTTGTTGCCAATGGGAAAAAAAGTCAGTTTAAGTTACTATGGGATGTGGAGGAAAGAAGAGAGAAAATAACTTCTTATTTCTTAGATGCGAAAGTTTTGTCTTGGCAAGGTAGGGGGGAAGTGCCAGGTGAAGATTCACATCCGCACAGATGTATATCTCTGATTCTCAATGGAAAATAAGTGGGAAATAGTAAATGGTTAGAGCGTGAAACCACAAACAGCTCATTTCCATAGTACCTTTTCCCAAAACTCATGCCCCAGTTGTGACCCTCATATCCACATGTCACATTCTACAAATTAAAATAAAAATCAGCAACTCTTTATTTTGGAATTTATTTCGAGTTTATTTTGGTGTTTAACTGTATTGTAAATATATTTAATAAGGGGTGTTTGGCATGAACATCAAAATTATTATTCTGAAGTGCTATTTTCTCCTATTATTTTTAGCTTTATATCCACATATAATTGATAATACTTATAAATTCCCCAGTTCTCTCCCTTAAACAGCAAAACCAAAAACGGTATTTTTCTTCTGGAGTCCTTATTTTTCTTCACCCTCATCACTTATGTCACCTTCCCTTCATACAACACTGTTGTATGTTCACATAAACACACTTCCTAAAATATCACAGCTCACCCTTTTAAAGTCACCTCAATCTTCAAAAACCACATCACCATGTAAATCTGATCTACAGATAAAGATCAAGAATTGCTCATTTTTTGTCTGATGAACAATCTCATTATCATAGGCCACTGTGGTTGGAAAGATAACATCACTGAAGTCAAGCAAAACTGAACTTGACCTTCATCCTGTCATAATCAGATGACCCACCGAAGGTCCCTTCCAATAACAACCAAAAACAGGAAAAGAGCAAAAACACACAAAAATAAATTTGGCCAAACTCCAGTTTTCATCATTATCCAGTTGGACAGTTTTCTGACCAGCAATAATCTTTATTCCCTTGGAACTTTACCCTAGTAAAGGCCAGGGTCAGAATATCTTTTTTTGCCAGAAATTTCTTGCCAGTATTCTCTGCTCTACCCTTTCCTTTCACAGCAATCCATCCAATAAGCATTTCTAGAAACAATGTGGCTATAACAGGCTGGGAATACTGAGAATAAAGACAACAAACTGAAATGGAAGAGGCTTCATATACGGGAACTGGTACGAGGCTCTTCTTTAGTGCTCTAAGCTATAGTAACAAGAATGTTGGTTTGTTTTTCCCTATCGAACACACCAACATGAGGTAAAGGGCTTCCTCTTCATTCTTCTTTCCAAACTACTGCCAATCACATGTGGAGCTAGAAATCGATAAGGATGAAACCAGACATATCAGACTATTTAAACACCTGAAATTCTCAGCGTTCTGTTTGTTTTCCAAACATGCATTAGCATTTCAA
The DNA here is from genome assembly GCF_017311325.1 of Ursus maritimus. NCBI lineage: Eukaryota > Metazoa > Chordata > Mammalia > Carnivora > Ursidae > Ursus > Ursus maritimus. Next base: position 47,334,974 of record NW_024425563.1, on the reverse strand, counting down.
ACTTCAGCACACTTGATTTTTATAAAATTCAGAGAAAATTGGCAAAGCAAAATGTCATAAACATCAGATTTTCTTACTGCCTTCAATGAAACCTATGCTTTATAAAGTTAGACTATAATGAGTATGGGTTTGTTTGTTCACTTGGTCTGTTTTAAACATAATCTGAGTCAGGTACAGAAAGCATCTTTCAGAAAGTTATCTTTAGGATAAAACTATTAAAACACACACACAGACACACCCCACACTACTCTTAAAAGGCCTCTTGTTAAAAGCTGTTGAGACAGATTTTTTAAGTAATACGACTGAAGGATTATGTATATTGAGAGGGGTTAAAAACATTGACAAAATAAAAATCATCAACTCCCAACACATTACTATTATATTCAGTATAATACCACATGATAGTTGCAATGTCAAATAAGATTAAAGAGTACACTTTATTATTATTATTATTATTGAGCAATAAGCTGTATACACTGTTAGTCTTAAGTCTTAATGTTGAATACTATAAACATATCAAAAAGTATACGCGCTCACTGAAACTCTCACTAATCTTTTGTAAAGGCCATTTTTTGGTATTTAAAAAGTTGTGACTAAATAATTTATTTTGGAAAATAAAAAATTTAAAACACAAGTTAAAAGAGAAAACATACTCTAAATAAGATACACTTTGGCTGTTTTTAATACCCAACTTCTAAAAGACCTCCCAAGAAAGTTATTTTAGGTTTAAAACTTATGGTTTTCACTTCTGGTTTCAGATTTTCTTGTCTCTTTTATTCCTATAGTTGAGTAGATTCAAGCACATAAAACCAAAAACGAAATTGTTTTAAATTACATATGCAGACTTTTTTGGTCAACTAAATTCTTTCTATATTTTGATTTGGAGTGGAGTATGTCACTAAATGGTGATATTAATGGAGCATGAAAAAGTATTTCTACTGATTTCATTTTTAAATAAACAAATCAAAGCCTTTTCATTATTCTAACAACCTAAACAAATGCCATACTTGAAGGTATTAGTCCTATACAATATTTTAAAATATTCTACCTAGAATGCCTTCTTTTTTTCCTACATCAGGCTAATTCTTATAATAATTACGTGTTGTCATGTGGTCCCTTCCTAAATAAGCCTCAACTTCCTCACTAAAAAATGAGGATAATATGCATTTCATGAGGTTGCTGTAAGGATTACATGGTCTAAAATACATAAACCAAACAGCATGATAGCCTGACACACCAAAGGTATTTAATAATAAATACTAGTTGCCTTCTTCTAGAAAATTCTGTATTATGAAACTTTTTTAAGGTGGTTGAAGCAAAGCTATTTTAAATCCATGTGCAATTTTACGCTTTCCACTCTATTAACACTGTCAGATTTTTTTCCCAAGGAAGCGTGGGGTGGGGGGGTTTGCCGAGGTGGGGCACAGTAGAGAAAAACTGAGAGAAAAACAACACAGATGTTGTTGCCCTTACTTTCATTCTCTTAAAGTATTTTTTTGATAAGCTTGACTTTTTATTACTCTTATTATCTATTTTTCCAAGAAATACATTTTTCTTAGTTTTTTTTTGTTTTAAGAAGTCAAGTCTAAAACTAAACAGATATCCTATGCCAAAGTACACCTCAAAGCGGGTATCTTGGTTGCTGAACATTTTACAGTATAAGGCCTCAGTCTCTTCAAAAAAAAAAAAACCTCTAAAGATTATTTAAACAACTAAGTGTTCTCTCACAGTTATGAATTATTTCACACTTCTTGAAGGTTTAACTTGGTTAATTTTATATGCAAACATATTTTCTCATTCTTTACTCTCAATCCTGCTGTTTTCTATGCCGCAGAATCCCCTGATGGCTAAACTCGCTGCAACCCAGCTCACTTCTCAACGCCCCCTTTTCCACGCAAACATCCACCCCTCGAGAAAGAGATGCCCGGCATTGTTTGTGCTGAGTTGGAAACAATACACTTCCACTGCGGTTAATTTACATCAGATGCTGCCCGGCCTGGGGAGCAGAGTGCTGTCTTTTTTACCCTCTTTCTTTTCCTGCTCCCGCCTCCCTTTTTTCAATTTAAATTACTCTTTTTATTTTAAAATCTTCCGGATGTTTTATTACCTTGGCAGCTTTACTTTTTCTCTGGACTGACTAAAAAGGTAAGTTTAAACAGTTTTTGCCAGGTTGATGTCTTTTCTTTTTTTACACGTGTATCTGACAACCCGAATCCGTAATGTTAAAAGTGCAATGATGATGTTGCTTTTCTACCACACTAATTCATGTTGGACACAATTTCACTGTTTTGTAATCTAAATATACAAAAAACAAAAATGTTATTTTATATGCAGTTAAATTGGCTATTCTCTAATCATCTTTATCAACAGCAACACAAGTGCTCCTAAGGGATACAAAGGGATTTGATGCTTGCTTTGCTGTTTTTTGGGTTTTTTCTTTTTTTTTTAAGAAAACCATACAATATTACACAGGCAAACACAGTAAGTCATTGTTTCCTTGAGTAATATTTATAAAGTATTAAAATTATTTAACTTTTGAAATCCAATATTAAAAATACTATAAAGCCAGCATTGCTTTGAAGGCCAAATGTCTCCAAAAAAATATAGTCTTTAAAAACTTTCCAGCTATCTGAAAAAGAATTAAGTATAACTATTTTTAATAAAATTTATAATTAAAGCCATCTCAGAGACCAAAATCCTAACCTCCCGATCAAATTTCACTGAATTAACTATTTTATCTAAAATCAAGTAAGTTAAACATGTTCCGTCGACGCAGTTTAAAAATAAGATATGCAAAGACTCCCAGCATATGCAAATGACACAAATAATTAAGAATCACATTTCAAATTTAAAACACTTCCACCTATGAGATTCCAAAAGTATGAGTACATGGTTTTAACTTTTAACATTTACTCTCTGCACTACTTTCCTTTCCCTTCTCAAACTGTCTCCCCCCACACCCCCAACACACACATAAAATAGATCATTTAGGCCAGTAGTATTTTAGTATATCGCCCCTCCTCCTCCACTTAGACAGTCTTGCCTTTTATATCTATGTGGAGGTTCCCATGGCAACACTCACTTACACCAATACTATTTCCAACTGAAATGAAAGAAGCCAAAATCTAAATGCTCCATTACCAAATTACACACACCCTGAAACGAGTAAGGATTTTTTTCTATTATTTTTTAATGAAAAAGTAGGTTTCTGGAATTTCTACAAAAAAATAGTTAATTAATACTACAGAAAAAACTAGAAAACGGAGTCATTGTAGGCAATTTTATATATGCATATTATTACATGAGATTTGCATGGGCTTTTATTACATAAAACTGATATGCTGAGCCAAGAGGTTTACTCAATTATCATCATGAATAGTAAGTATAATTTTTACTAATCCGGTCTACTGTATCAAATTCTTTTTTTTTTTTTTTTAATGTTGGCTACATAGCTCACAAAAACCCTGGTGAGAAATTCTAACAAAACAAGCCAAGAAGCAATTCATGGACAGCAGGAGGCAATTCCAGAACACAGGCACAATCTATAAAGAGAAACCACTACAGCTTTTTGATGTTAAATAAGTAGAAATATCAGCATACAACAAAGCTAAGAAACAGACTGTTGTATCAAGTTTAAAAGTAAAATATTCAGGGTCAAATGTCTTGAGTACCTTCGTTTAGACTATTTTCAAAAGTACGGTACTTTCAAATTTTTGTAATTTTTAAAACAAAATTCTCTCTTTGTAATACTGAAGTTTGCATATATTTAGTTTTAGTACAACACACATTCCAATCAAGTTATTCAAAATATACAGAAAAAGGGGTTATGGATGTTGTTGTGTGTGAGAGTGTGTGTGTGCACGTGTGTTTAAAAGCAAGAACATCAAGGTGGGAGGTCAAACATTTACTTTGAAAACATATACATTTCTTAAACAGGTTGTGCACACTTCTCAGAAGCCTCACAGAAGAGGCAAGAATATAAAATGAGTAAAATTTCATAAAGCTTTTTGATAAATGATCAAAGCTAAGCATTAAACATCTCTGCATGGTGAATGCATTTTTTTAAAGGATAAAAATCAAGAGTATACACTGAACCTTATTTATTCTGACAACATATCATAGCACCTGGATAGGCTGTATTAAATAATTTGTTTCTGTACAGCTTATTAATATATGTGGGTTCATAAAATAGAACAATATGTATTTTAATTTAAAAATCATACTTTTATAAGATTTATAATGAGGGGATCTTTTTTTTGCTTTTACATGATCACTTTCTTAAAATGAGCTGATTCAAAAGACTATAAAGACTCCCTCAAAACCAGTACAGGAAACTGCAAGAATTTACTTTCCCAAAAGCAGCTTTTAAGACATGAGCATGAACTGCCTAATGAATCTCATAGTTAGGCTTGTGAAAAGGACCGACTTGCACCTTTCAGAGGTCTTTCCCTCTTTTTAAAAATTCCCATACAGTGAAACCTGCTAACACTTTTTTTATAAGGGCTGGGGCGGGTGTGAGTGTGTTGGGGGAAGGGGTAATCTGCAGTATTGGGGAGTTTCTGCAGCATTTGTGAGGGTTTTTATAGGCAGGATCCTCTCTCGAGTGTTTAGAAAAGCAAAACAAAAATAACCAACTATTAAATGTTCATTTTACTCAAAAAAAAAAAATAGCAATCCTTTGCAAACGTTTCAACATTTTACTTTCATTTCAATATTAACCACCTAAGAGCAAACATTTGCAGAGTTTAGAAATCTTTCCGGGTCTTTGGAGACATTTAATCAACGCTGATATTAGATATATTTTTAAGCCAAATTCAAAAGCAAAATCTAGAAAAAAGTGTTATAACCTCTCTTGAACAAAAAAGAATTTAATTTAAAAACCTTCCTTTATCACAAGCAGGTTTGGATGCAATGCCACCTGGTGGCACAAAAAACTCTTAAGTAGGCTTTGGTTTAAAGAAACTGAGCTGTTGAAGCTCCAACCATCCCTTTGACTGACTACTCTACCCTCTCCCAAACAAGTTATTCATCCCATAGTTTAACAACAAATGATAATTTTTATTTAAGAACTTCAAAATTTTTAAGCAATTAACTGCATGTGACAACTTCTTCAATGTTTAAATATCAGAAAAGAAGCAAAATATTTTTTCAAAAACCTAAATTATACCACAGCTTTAATATTTAAAAGATGAAATGTTTAAGAATGGGGCGGGGGGAGGCAGGGATGCAGTAACCAAGCTGCTTTGTAAAATTACACTGTATAATTAATTCCATGGTAAGAATGTTTTTATGGTGTGTTTTGGTGACCTTTTATTACCATCAAGTTCACAATGCTGGTGGGCTGCCTTTTAATCCCTCCGCAGACAAAGGCCCTAAATAAACACAGATCCCTTCCTGGGAAAAAGTCCACTCTGGTTAAATGGTAAGGAAATGAGTAAATCATTAGTAATCTTTAAAGCCAAAGCTATAAACTCAAGTTACCTTAAGTTGAAATGAAAGTGTCCTGCAAGAGTTTCAAAGTTCTGTCACAGATCGAAATCTCCAGCTCTTGACTCCAGACCAGGCGCCAGCTGATAAACAAACAATTTAAGTCAAGAGCTGGAGAATTCCCAGCTTTTTCATTTAATGGCTTTGGCCAAGAGTATTTATTGCCTCCAGTTTTATTCTCACTTAGCTCTAAGAGGAAATTTAAACTCATCATTATCTAAAGCCCCACATGGGTAGCCGTCAGCTCACCTGATAGAGCCCCTCTTACTCTGTACCAGTTTGAGTCTCTGACGAGAAGTGATGTAATAATGTAAACTAATTAACCACAGTTTTAGGTTGACTTTTTAACAGGCTAAATAAATTTTGTTCAATATAGTTTATATTTCCACTTGGGGTAGTAACAATTCCAAAAAGTTTAACTTTACGGTTTTACTCCAAACTACCAGCTAAAATGGAAAAGGACAATGTAATCTCTCTCTCATTCCCCCACATGCTCTGGCCCTGCCTCTCTCTTCCTTCCTCTCTCTAGTCCTTGTCCACTAGCCCTTGAATATCATATAAAGTAACTTTTCTGAATCAAATATAGACTATTCCCGTTAATTTTTAAATATCCAGTGTTATTCCATCTATTTCCTAAGAGAGCAGTGTGCAAGATTTAAGATGTAAATGTCTGATCATGAAAAGCTATTGATTTTATACAAGTACTAATAAGAATATAAAAATACACCTCAATTAAAGATCATTAGAAACCATCAAATTATTTCTTAATGCTAATTTTTAAGGTTTGCTATTAAAGATTACAGATCTCAAAGTCATCGTTGTGCTGTTGCTTTTATTCCTTTCTCAAAATTATCATTTACTTTTAGAAAAAAATTTCATCTCTACTTAAGATTTTATGTTGAAATAATTCTTTTAACTATTGGAATGCTTGCAGATATTTCACAATTACAATAAATCAACTATTCTTCTTCCTCTGGCTGCTTGTCTAATGAAAATAAAATGCTGAAAGAAAATGTTTATACCCTAAAAATAGCTTTATAGGTAAAGGGTTAATAAAATATGGCATTTTTGCAAAGGAAAGTTCTTTCCCTCCCACTTCTTAATTTTCAGAAAGTTTTATAAACCTATCTTGGCTGGAAAAGCCAATTAACCATTTCAGTGTCTGCCAAGACTATTTTTCTACTCTTTTAATGTATGTACATAGTACATTAAAAATGTTGGCCACTTGAGAAAACGTATTACCCTAACACATAAGACTTAGGGGAAATGAAATGTAATTAATGATAAAACTATTTGTATGCCTGACCTCATATTACGTTTCATTTTTTAAAAACCTCCCTAAGAACAGTGCTGTCTCAGAGACCACAATAGATAAATGTTCAGATGACCATAACTAACAGTCAATAACTCAATAAAAAAGATGTTAGGGACAAATCTTAAAATTCTTAAAACCCTTCTATTTTTTTTTTTAAGATTTTATTTATTTATTTGACAGAGATAGAAACAGCCAGTGAGAGAGGGAACACAAGCAGGGGGAGTGGGAGAGGAAGAAGCAGGCTCATAGCGGAGGAGCCTGATGTGGGGCTCGATCCCATAATGCCGGGATCACGCCCTGAGCAGAAGGCAGACGCTTAACTGCTGTGCCACCCAGGCGCCCCAATACCCTTCTAAAAAAGTCAACATTCTCTCATATTGATAGAGGTAATCTGAGCTAAGTACAAAACACCAACAAAAACCCTCTACCTTCAGGTCAAGATAAAATTACTTCAAGGAAGAAGAGGGAAGGTAAGTCAGTTGCCATACCTTCACTGGCCCTGATGGTCCTTACTATGAAATGTGCCTTTGAATTTAAAATTTTAACAACACCCAAAGCAATGCAAAACAAAATAGAATCATACAGCGTATATACAGAGAAGATTTAAACTCTACTTAACCTGGGGACACCTGGGTGGCTCAGTTGGTTAAGCGACCGTCTTCAGCTCAGATCATGATCCCAGAGTCCTGGGATCGAGTCCCACATCAAGCCTTCCTGGCTCAATGGGAAGCCTGCTTCTCTCTCTGACCCCCTCCCCTCTCGTGCTCTTTCTCTCCCTCTCAAATAAATAAAATATGTAAAAAGAAAAAAAAACCAAAACTCTACTTAATCTACTTTTCATCTGCTAACATTACCAAACTAAGAAAATCAGACATCTAGAAAACCACAAATAAGCCTGATAATGGTTTGATGGCAATGACAAGGCCCTTGTGAAATTCTTAATTCCATTTCCTCCTCCCACTTTACCCCCAGTGCTATCCAGGGATCATAAGTGAAACAAAATAAAGACATAATACACAGGTATGCTGGAACTAATTTCACACTGCTTAGGAATCAACAGATGTTAATAAAAAATAAATTATATATAAGTAATAGCTTCAGGGGATTTATTTGCTAAATATACTTTGCCTTTATATAAATACCACTAGGCAGTTCTGAGCTGTGACCAGACCCAATTGTGTCTGGTCTGACTTACATCCTGAATGGCAATTAAAGGACATTAAAAATACCCTAGGATTACTTCAGACAGGACCCCTGCCTTATCCATGCAGCATAACCAGGTGAAGAGAACACAGTATCCCTCCACCACAGGACAGAGCCTGGCTAGAGCAACCCTGGTAATGGTTACTTGACTGGAAATTGCAATGCAATTAAAACCTGGCCTGCGGATTTGGAGATAGGGGAACTGCAAACTGCAAAAAAGTGAATTCTTAGAAATAAACTAGATTCTCATTAGCAATAATAATTATTACTAACAATAAATGATAACAGTAATAACACTGAGCGAAGTGATCACCTTGCCTTCTCTAACCCATTCTTCTGTTTTCTTAGGAGACAAATTATTAAAGCTGCCTCAACTATGTATGTTGGGCAGTGAGTCAGCAGTCTTCTCTAAACGTGTTAAGAACTCATTAACACCTTATATAGGGACTCCTGTCCATGACAACTGTTGTAGGGGAGACTTAGGCATGCCAAAGAATGTAAAAAGAGGTTTTTTTGGGCACTTCTTCTTAGGGACTAATTTCAAAGAAGTCCCTGGAATTTATTTACCAAACATTTCTGAACTACTTGTGCAAACTGGAGAAAATCCTAGGCAAAAAGGATACTTACTGGATACAAGGTGATAAGTAAAATTATGGGTAAATGCAAACGGCTAACATAATTAACCCATTTCTGGTGTGTTGGTATTGATGACTACTATGTCATTTTTAACTAAATGGATTTGTCCATGAAACAAAATTAAAGAAAATTTTAATTATTTGAGTTACTAAAGCTTTAAATACCAACAGAACAGACCAAGGAAAGGTTTACTTTAGCTAATATTTTTCAAGACCGAATAATTCAAGTCTCTCATACAAAAGTGAGTGCCACAAAATGTCTTTAACTTTTTTTTTTTTTAAGAAATCTCTACGCCCACCGTGGGGCTCGAACTCACTACCCCAAGATCAAAAGTCCCATGTCTATGGACTGAGCCAGCCAGGCGCCCCTGCCACAAAGTGCTTTTAAATTTTCTAATAAGTTAATAATGTAAAAAGAACTAAAAATCATCATAGTCATACAATTCTTTAAAGGGAAGAACCCATGAAAATGAATTATGGGAACCCTGTTAAGCCAACTTATTTCAAAACATTAAAAAAAACAAACTCTTACCAAGGTAAGACTAAAATGTAAGAATAAACACCACATACAACACTACTGTGTAATCAAACAACTTGTGAGAACATGAAAAAAGACCTATTGTGTGTGATAGCCCTTCCCTCTCCACACATTATCAAATAAGGCAAATTCAGTTGTACGAAATTTGGTAAAAGAATTTACTTTTGGACAAAAATAGCAATGTTTCAGCCCAAAGCCAAGTAAAACTGCCAAGTTATAAACTTCTCTAAGAAAACGTTTTAGTGAAAATGCCAACACACCCTAACTATAATGGTGTTACATGCTGAAATAGAAATAATTTTTGTTTTTGTGGTCCCTTTACCATAAATTAGATACAGATCTAGTGGAAAAACAGCAGATACCCAGTTCAATAAGCAGTTAAGGCCAAGACTACACACTTGATTTTAAAAACAATAATGGAGTCTATGTGAGACTTTCATTGAAGAACTTAGCAAGCAAGTCTAACGCTCTTAACAAACACTCCTTAACAGACTTTTGTGCTTACTACTCCATATTCTAAGAATACCTTGAACAAATTACTAAAACTTAACCCAGCCAAGTACAGTATAAAATTTGGTTTCCTGGTAGGGAACTGTTATTCAAATACATACACACCAGTTCGGTTATTTAATTTTGACATTAATCCCTAACTGGAGCAATACGGTTTAGCAAATCACTGAGGCTTGCCAGCCCGGACAGCCTTGGGCTAACTTCAAGTGCCACTTCAGAGTCACTTCAATTCAAGGCCTCTGTGTAACTCTACAGACATATGAGGCAATCGGTGAGTTTATTCTTCAATTATCCAAGCACAGTTAAGTGCTGTAATTATGCCCGTGGAGCAGACTGAACAGTATTTGGTCATTAGTCACAAACAATAGTTTCTAATTTGCTTTATGTCCAGCATTCATTATACAAGAGAACTGATCACACTGGAATGGACCCTGTGGTAGCAGACCCTCTCTCCACACTTAAAAAAAAAAAAAAAAAAAAAAACCATTTTTTTTTTTTTTTAAGATTTTGTTTTAGTTATTTGACAGAGACAGCCAGCGAGAGAGGGAACACAAGCAGGGGGAGTGGGAGAGGAAGAAGCAGGCTCCTAGCACAGGAGCCTGATGTGGGGCTCGATCCCAGAACGCTGGGATCACACCCTGAGCCAAAGGCAGACGCTTAATGACGACTGCGCCACCCAGGCGCCCCCACATGTGACATTTAAGAAGGATTACAACCTTCACAAAGATGTGATTTACACAAGATAGGTAAACAGATTAGGGCATCATATCTGAGGCCAGGGTCATGCGCTAATTTATATAAAGCCCAGTTAGCTTTACTTTGATAAACACAAACTGATAAACAAAGGCATGGTGTCAGACATATGGGGAGTCAACGTAGAGGTGAGTCCATTTAATAAACAGTGAGCGCAATTACCTGCTAAGTCCTGGTGATACAAAGATAAATGTTCCACAAACATACCAAGCTCGTTCCTACCTCAGAGCCCGTACAGAACAGTCTGTTCCACTGAAATACTCTCCCCCTGGAGTTGTGCACTCTGATCTCTGCTTAATGGTCACTTCCCCAGAGAAGGCATCCTGTCCATTCGATGTAAAAGGACCTTCTCCTTAAGTCTCTGCTTCATTAACTGTTTACTCTGCCTTTTTTTTTT
>NW_024425563.1:47276704-47324126 GCF_017311325.1 Ursus maritimus | reverse complement strand
TTTTTTTTTTCTTCATAGCACTCATCATTGAAATTATTTTTGTTTATTCTCTCTATTCCTACTAAATTATAATCCATGAGGCAAAAGACTTTGAATATCTTCAAAGCACTACCTCAACTGCCTAGACCATACCCACCACATAAAAATACTCAATAAATGTTTATTGCATGAAATGAAGAATGAAGCATGTCCCTTGCAATCAAGGCATAATAGAAAAGATCAGTGTATAATCAGAAAACAGTATATAATCTTGTAAGAACTATATAATAATATTAAGTACATTTCATTGAAGGAAAAATGAAGACCTTCATTTTTAGAGTTACCTTCTTTCCCTAAAAGTTCTAGGCTCTCCCTAGTATCAACTGAACTTCTTTGAGTTTATTAACAGAAGTATAACAAAACTGAAACTAAAGGTGATAAGAGAATTATATGAGCTAACCAATTTCCTTTCTTCCTTGCTTAAAGAATATTTACTAAAAAACTGTCAAATCTAATTCCAAATTCCACTGGTTCCCCTTAGATGTAACTGGGAATCATTTATGAGGTTTCTAGGTAATCTTTAATATAAATTTTCCATTTCCAGAACTAAAAATTCTTCTGGTGCCCCAGAATCAACTGTGTAAGTCAAATCAGGGGTTACTCTCTCTCTAAATATTCATACAGGTGAATATAAGGTAAAAGTCAAAGTAAGTTTTAATAGCCACCCCAGAAAGGACAAAGACCGTATTTCTTTACAAACCCAGCATGTTGCTATGGTCAAACTGGTTTTTTAAAATTTAAATACAATTAATTAACATATAATGTATTATTAATTTCATAGGGAGGGGACAGAGATTCGTCAGTCTTCTATAACACCCAGTGCTCATTACATCACATGCCCTCCTTAATGTCCATCGCCCAGTTACCCCATCCCCCCACCTCCACGCCTCAAACTGAGCAACCCTCAGTTTGTTTCCTATGATTAAGAGTCTCTCATGGTTTGTCTCCCTCTCTGATTTCATCTTATTTTATTTTTTCCTCTCTTCCCCTATGATCCTCTGTGTTGCTTTATTTATTTATTTATTTTAAGATTTTATTTATTTGACAGAGAGAGAGACAGCCAGCGAGAGAGGGAACACAAGCAGGGGGAGTGGGAGAGGAAGAAGCAGGCTCCCAGTGGTGGAGCCTGATGAGGGGCTCAATCCCAGAATGCCAGGATCACGCCCTGAGCCGAAGGCAGACGCTTAACAACTGAGCCACCCAGGCGCCCCTCTGTGTTGCTTCTTAAATTCCACATATAAGTAGTATCGTATGATAACTGTCTTTCTCCGACTGACTTATTTCACTTAGCATAATACCCTCTAGTTCCATCCACTATGATCAAACTGTTAGAAGTTCCCTTTCTGGTTGCTAATACTGGGAAGACTACTGTGCTACATTATTTTGCTCTTTGTAACAATTTACAAATCATTTTATTAATAGGTTTTACTAAATTCTAAACTTCCAATGTAAGAACTTTTACTTTAAGTTGTTCTGAATACTATTATACTTCTTTCATCCTACCCCCACCCTTGTGATCATAATCACGCTTCCCAATGGCATCTACTATTACAATATTGCATTCGGAACACAGTAACTACTTCTCTTACTGATGTTAGAATGTAGAGGCAGTTACTTGGACTTCAGAAGGAGGTCAATAATCTGGAGATAAATAAACTGGAGAACAGCTTGGGAGTGAGAAATAACTGCAGGACGGCTCAAAATATTTAACATTAATCCTGAATTTAAAAAATAGAAGATTCTTGATTCAATCAATCATCCTTTATTATATGCTCACCAGAAGATATATACTGGAGATAGAAAGTTGAGAAAGACATGGTATCTGCCTTCTTCGGAGTCTAGTAGTGGAAGAAACAGGCACACACAAAAGCATAACATGGTGGTCCTTGCAGTGGCATACATACTATACTATGGGGACACAGAACAGGGCCATGGAAAACAGCTTCACTGCCTTCAGGTATAATCCTGTCCAACTCCATGTCCTTATATCTCAGAACAGATCCCATCCTAGTCAAATTCAAACATGTTAGCAATATGTCAAAATATTACTTTACTTTCTCTTTTTCTGGACATTTATTTATTTGATTAAACAGCACCAGCCAGTGGATCCAAAACAGGAAAGACCCAAAAACCTCTGGTTCTATCCCAAGCTGCCTGCAGAACAAAAGACTCCTAATAGCCAGTTAATAAACATTCCAGGATGGGGTCAACACAGTAAGACTGATCTGATCTCTCCAGAAGTCTCCTGATTTGAGAATAATGTCCTCTCAACCCTTTTTTCTCAAATGACTCTGGAACAGAAATGTTAGGCCCCTCCCAGGTTAGACGCTAACCTCTGAGAGTTAGAAGAGAAGGCAATTCTCCCCTCGCTTCCCCACCAAAGGTTTCACTACATGGCAGTACCAGTTAGCTAGCAAGACAGAGGACTAGCCACTAGATAAAATTGTTAGAAATGGGATTAGCAGTAGGCCACTGCTTTCAAAAACAGAAAGGCTACCACAGGGTGGGAATTAAGGGAAGAAGGTCTGGTGGATGTGGGAAGATCCTCAGACTGAGTTGGGAGAATACGATTCTAATTCTAGATTGGCTATCAAACTGGAGAACCCTAGGCAAATCACTTAACCTCTTTGGACCTCAACTTCCCATCTATAAAACAACAAAGTCAAATTGAATTATTGCTGAAGTCCCTTCTAATAATAAAACTCAATTCTAAAAGCACGAAAGACAAGTACTAAAAGCTAGACATACTATTTAACCCCCAGCAGTCCATGAGAACACCATAACGAGATTTACTGAATTTTTACCGACTTACTTTTCCAGATCTTACTAAACATGGGTATCTCATATCAGCTCCCCAGGGCAGCTACTTAGGTAACATTTAGGCAAACATTCTCTTTTGTAATCAGGAATACAGAGATATAAGTCAGGGACCTGTTTGCAGCAAACAAACCTCTTTTTCTGGACTGGCTTAATAATAAACTTCATTTTGGCAACTTAGCTTTGGCATTCAAGTTGGCCTTTTATGCTAACTACAGTACTATCATTCTTCAGAAAGGGTTTATAACACTTAGACTTAATAAGCACAGGTAGCACAGTAATCGATACATTAAGTAACAAACACTTGTACATAATTACGGCAATATCAACTATATTGGCTCCATCAGTTACCTACTGCGCTACATTACACCCCCAAACTTAGTGGGTTTATTTGCTCACAATTCTATGGGTGAATAATTTAAACTACCTCAGCTAAGCAGTTCATTTGCTGGTCAGACCTGAGGTCACTTATGCAGCTGCAGTCATCTGGGAACTTAATTCTAACTGGATGGTCAAGATGGCCTCACTCACATGCTTGGTGGTTAGCGCACGTCCTAGGTGGCTAATCCAGGCTTCTCTATGCGACAGAAGAGTCCCCATGAGAAAGACAGGGCAAGATTCAAAGTACAAAGTGCTTTTCAAGTCTATCCTTGTATAACATTTGCTAACATACCACTGGCCAAAGCAAGTCCAACGGCTCAACTCAGAGTCAATGCAGCGCATGGACACACAGAGTGGATTCAGAGATGTGAGTCATTAAAGATCATCACTGTAACAATGTACCACACTAGCTGTTGGCTACTTTTAGCACTGCACTGAGATGATGAGTTTATAATTTAAAAGACAACCTTCCATTTAGCAATCTTTATTTTCCTCTTAGAATAAATTAGACCTTTATAGAAAATAGTATTTCCTAATGCAGCGGAATGTGAAACGAATCTAGTCTTAGTCTTGAGCAAATGATTGGTTTCTTCAGTTCAGCCTTTCTAGAAAGTCTCCAACTAGAAACTAGTCTTCAACTACAAATTACATATGTACGTGTATATGTTTGTGTGCGCGCATGTCTGTGTACCGTATTTGATTACACAATAATTTTGGAAAACTTGCAAAATTATGGAAAACCATAATACTCAAAATACTACCATCCCAAAACACCTAGATACCTACTACTAAGATTTGATATAATAATATGCTTTTTAAAATTTTATTAGTGAGAATCCTTGTCCTGATTGAGATGATCATGATTTTTAAGTATGTTAATGTGGCAAAGTAGATTCATAGATCTTCTAATATTAAGCCATTTGAGATATGAGATAAACCTGATTGTAGTGTTTGATCTCTTTTATACATGCTAGGATTTAGTTTGCTAATGCACTTTTTAAAAGTTTTTACTTCTGTATTTGTGACTGATATAGACCTAAAATTTTTCTCTCTCATTTCTCTCTCTTTCTGGTTCAAGTATCAGAGTTACACAGGTCTCATAGAATGAGTTGGGAAGTGTCTCCTTTCTTTCCATGGTCTGAAAAAGTCATATAAAATTGAAATGATCTGCTCCTTGAAACTCTGGTAACATTTCACTTGTAAAAAATCATCTGGGCCTAAAATCCCCCTTGTGAAATGATTTTTTTTCTTCTTAACCACTTCCTCAGCTTCTTTAACAGTTAAAAGATGATTCAAATAGGGGCACCTGGGTGGCTCAGTCAGTTGAGCTTCTGCCTTCAGCTCAGGTCATGATCCCGGGGTCCCTGGGTCGAGCCCTGAGTCAGGCTCCCTGCTTCTCTCTCCCCCTCTGCTGCTCCCCTTGCTTGTGCATTCTCTCTCTCTCTCTCTCAAATAAATAAATCTTTAAAAAAAGATGACTCAAGCTAATTAATTACTTCTTGAATCTGTTCCGAAAAGTTAAATTTTCTATGAATAGCTCTAGCCCTACCCACAGCAATTTGGACCAAAAATTTACAATTCTTCAATGATGTGATATCCTTTTGCCTGAATTTAGAATAAGCAATGTATTTTGAGAGTACTAAATAACAAAAGTGAGTTTTGTTTTGTTTTTGTTTTCAATGAAGAAATCAAGACTCCTGTAATAGGTCTAAAAATAACTGGATATATCTTGCGTACCACAAAACTGTAATAGCTATTTCTGACAAATAGAAATAGGTGTGCATTGATTTTGGCTGCCACTTACCACCAGAAACAGGGGCATCCATAAAAACTGCTCCCATTTTCTCAACTTCTTTGGCCAATTCTTTTGAAACTGCAGGATCGATAGTACTGGAGTCTATCAATAGTGAGCCTTTCTTCACTTTTCTAAGTAAATAAAAATAATAGTTTTTTAAAGCTCTAGGTTTATAGTTTTAAAAATACAGTTTGCAATTCCAAGTAAACATTTCATGCAACTACATATAGAATTAGAATATGCTAAAAGCTGCCAGATATCAAGGAGGTCTTTGCTTTAGTATTAAAAACATTATTAGAATTGGCTCAAAATCTCAAATCCTTTTTCAGATCAATTAAAGTTTAAAGTAAACCCAAACTCTTTCAAACAAACCTAAATAATCTAATAAACTACATGGTATAAATTCTGGTTTCAGGTGAAATACACAATACCATAATAATACAGGTAGGCAATTTAAAACACCTATTAACTTTAAAAGGTCGATTTGGTAGGATTTAAATTTTTGTTTGTAAAGTAGCTGGGGCTCTTTAAAAAGTATTTTATTTGTCTTTAACAAGCTATATTGCAAATTTCACATATCCATGTCATTTCCACTAGGTAGAATAAACATAAACCACTGAAATTTAGCCATTTGCTTCAGGGTGGTATACTCTTTAATAACTATAGCTTTTTAAAGATAAAATAAAACATCAAAGGAGCAGAAAGGAAAATAAAGGAATGGACCTAGACATCTCACAGATAAAGTTTTTTTGTTCTTTACGGTAAATGTACATACATACATTGGCAAAGCAGGGAAACAGTCTTTTCTTCTATCATATTTTACATCAATAGTAAATGGCATTCTTATAATACGATATTTTCATTTGTACTGTAAGTGCAGATTATATCTATCTACATGGCTCCCTTATAATCTATGCCTATCTTCACTGGCTAGGAAACTGACCTAAGTTATCATTTATTTAAAGGGCTATGGCTTACCTTTCATTCAAACTTCCCAAAGTCCTTACTACAGATTAACTAGCCCAGATAACACTTAATCATAATTATGATTGGAAAATTAGAAATGAATAAATATAAATATTAAGGAGGAAATAGAAAATCATTGCTAAAAAAACTATTAAAGAAAAATCTTTCTATAGAAAAAATAGAATACAAAAATGCTTTAAACAACAATTTTAATAAACATCTGAATGGATCTGGTCCAAATGCAATGACTGGGTATATTCCACAGAAAAGAAATAGCATGCTTTATTACAGATCACCTCAGTGTGTGGAAGTTTCACTTTATGTAACCTGAAAAATAAGAATTACATTTACCAGTGTTGTGTGACATTAATATTCTTAAGCTCTTAAATCTTTAAGCAAATGGGAAACTGTCTCAAAAATTACCTATGCACAATGTATGGGGAAATGATTTGGACCCAGAAGAAAATAACGAACCACCCACGAAAAGCAAATTACAGTTCAACGTGAAGTCGCATTCTTTGAAAGCACTCCGAGACAAAACCGCTCCGCTAGTTGGCCACCATATTCCTTAGTAAAGAATATTAATAAACACAGGATTTTGTCTCCACACAAATTTTTAGTAACCTTTCCTTGACAGGCAGCACAGGACCATAATTGGGACTGACGAGATACTGAGACAGCTAGGTTACCTCAGGACCACACACACCATGGGCCTGAGGGCTCCATACAAAATGAGCGCCTTTCAACCTTCCCTGAAATCTAAACATTTATCTTATCAGTTTTCTGCCTAATATCCAAGTGTCTTTTGCTTCCAAGTTTGTTAGTTTTCTAAAGCAATTCAATTCCCAAGAACCTCATAGTTCATGTATTACAGCTCCATGAAATTAAACCCTTTCTTTTAGCCCTACATATGTCTACAGGGCCTACCAGTTTGTTCTAGCTCTTTACTGAAATTCGACAACAAAACAAGTTAGAAACAGGAGCCAGTAAGACCAGAAAATTAAATCAGAAATTCAACCACTGTCATTCTAACACAACCACAAGGATTTGGCAACAGGCAGAAATTAACCAAAAGGTTCTCAAAGCTAGGGAAGCTAAGCACTGGCCAGAAAACTCTGACCTAAATTAAATTTTATTTAAAGAGCTACTGCTAACCCTTAATTCCAACTTCTCAAAGTTCTTACTACAGATGTACTAACCCAGAGGACATACAATAACTTTTTATAATATAATAAAATGTTAAATAATGGTGTTCTTTCCAATGTTTGGTTTTATTTTTCATAGAAACCTTCTCCTGAATTTCTATAAACTATAAGAAAATTATGCTTGTAACATTTGTACAGTTTAAAATGCAAGCTTTAAAAGTCTCTTAAACATGTTAGCAATGAAAGTGTACGTTTAATGCAAGAGTTAAGGAAAGAAACAGAAACAAAAAAAAATTATTCCCAAAAGTCACATACTTGCTTTCAGTGAAAAAATAAACCCTTTACAATGAGAGAGAAACCACACTATTCACTTTTAAGAAGAAAACTGTATAGAGAGGTTTAACAAACATAATTGTAATTTCCAAAAGTGTTAACAAATGTGAAATCATGGACTATCATAACGAGAAAATTTCCACGGTTGAGAAATACGTACTTTAGAATTCCATTTGCTCCAGAATAAGCTTCTATTGCATTGATACTGGTGGGCAACATTGTAATAATTCTGTCAGCTTTTTCAGCTACATCTGCTGGGGAAGACACTACCTTTAAAAAAAAAATTACAAAGGCACATTATTTAAATTAAAACGGGAGCACTTTCTAGAGCACAAGTAGAATCCACTTTTTATGCATGCTGACAACCGTGACAGTGAATAAAACCATTTCTTGTTTCCAAATGACAAAAAAAAAAAAAGTTTACTGCCTAAAATAGAGAGTCCGTTCCTTATACACATATAGATGCAGTTTCTATGGAATCGAATCTCTGTTTATTTTAAAAAGCGTGAAGTGAGTTGAGGGGGAAAGGGCAAAACCCAACAGTCCTGGGAACAGACGTACTTCTCATGGATTCCTCCAACTTGGATTCTTATACAGCATGCTCCTTGGTAGATGCTTTGACTAAGAAAAACACTCTAGTGCAACAGGGATAGTAGCTGAACTCCAGGATTCACCAGTGATTCCATAGGCAGCCAAATCCCCTAGTAAATTCTCAAGCCCCGATTACCACCATTCCCGTCTCCATTTTCCAGGGAAAAAAAGGCAAAAAATTAAGCCTGTACGGAAAGGAAAAGGTCAGGACAAGGATATGAGCACTTCCTGCATTAGCTGTAAGTACCATAAAGGCTGAGCACGTGAGCTACGAGGACTCACATGGAAACTACAGATACAAGACAGACAGACAAATAGGCATCAAGGTACGCTCTCATTTCCACCCTCATTCCTGCCTTGTGATGACCACAGACATACCGTCAAGGAAAGTCACTGTCCCTCCTCTGTGTGCGTGCAGGCAGGCAGAGATGTGCACTCCCTCACTGGCCCTCCCCAAGCCCTTGCTCTCTCACACATGCCCCTTGATACGCCTGGCCAGCAAGCTGGCAACCAAAGAGGTCAGAAGAGACCGGGAGCTCACTTCTTGATTCAAACTCTCCTTTAACAAAAAGAATTCATCACCCCAATTGTCATGAAAGCTTTCTCTCACCTTAAAAAAAGACAAAGGACTGTCAGGGGGATAACTGAAGATTTCTCCGCAGAATGATGTACACATGTATCAGAAATGGACATATTTTCTGCTAGGAAATGTGAACTGCCATGTAAGCAACCTAGAAATGGGAATGCCTTTGCTTTCTGAGTGGCGGGATGATACCTAACATTTTCTTTTTGTCTTTGATATGCTGGTGATGAAAGTGGGAGAATGGAAAGGCAAACAGTGTGTAATCTAAGTATTATGAGCTAGAGGTAATCACAATTCAATTTTCCCTAGACTATTAGCTTTGAAATCAAATCCGAGACAAACACAGTTTTAACATCAAGTAATTTCATAAGTCACACTTTAAAATTTCAGGCAATCAAGTATACTAACACTTTGTGTATTAACATTAAATGCTAACATAAAATATCTCAGACCCTTAAACAAAGAAAGAGATGCTCTCACTTTCAATGTTTCATTCTAAAGGCAATATGGCATTTTAGAGTCTACAATGTAGCACATGCAACAGTACATTTTGATACATCATCAGGATTTGCCCTAAAAATTCTGAAAAAAAATTTTTTTTCTGTGAAATTAATTACAAAGAAATACTTCAGTTAAGTAAAAAACCTTTCCTATACCCAAATAAATGCTGAGATTCAAAAAGAGGCAACTATTTGCTTGCAAACAGTTGACATTTACTCAAGAAAAACAGAGCTGAGTAAGATGAGCATAAGAAAAGGAAAAGTTAGAGAAGTATTTCTCTACTCCTGGACTGTATCAAAAATATGAGTTACACAGACAGCCTCATCTGTTCGTCCTTCCTTAAATGAAGTAATATATCCAATGCAAAATGATGGCATACCTTTCAGTGTCCCTTTCCTTCCATCTCAGCTCCATCTCTCTTTTCAGAGACCGCGGTAAGCCCTGAGGTCTAAGAGTCAATTTCACACTTTCTCTTAGGAATTCAGTGAGTTTCTTCCATTGAAGGAAATTCAATTCCACCTAGATAAACTCCTTGAGAGGTGCCCTCAGGGGCACCAACAATTAGTTCACAGATCTAAGTATACTTCACACCTCCAAGCTTTTCATACCCATGAACTGGCAGTGCCAATTCATGCAACTGCCAAGTGCATGGGGTGCCCAATCAGCCCCCTGCATCCCTAGCATCTGCTTCTTGGGATGCCTGGGTTGCCAGAGTACTGCTAACCCCTCAATTATATAATATATAGTGTCAAAGCTCACAGGTCCGGAAAAAACACACAATGATAGTGATAGCTGGAATGTCATCACTGTATTGGCCACAACTGCTCCATATCTAATGACTCTATACATTTGGTACATTATAATAACCGTCTCTAATTTGCAATACAGAAGGCATGTTTATTAGACCGATACACAGACATGTGTGTCCAGCTACTCAAATCATCTTGACTTCCATGTGATGACTTCAAGACTCTGAAGTAATTGACTGACAAAATTTGGCCACGACTCAAAAGCTGGGGGGAAAAAAACAAACCTTGTTGCCAATCTGACACTAACCACAAAAGCCTTTAGGAGCCAAACTAATTAGAGTCCCTTCAATTACATTTACTAATTGAATGGATAAGCAAGGACAGCATGGATCAGTGAAAGGAACACTAATTTGGAAAGCCAGAGACCCAGGTTTACTTGCAGCTAGCCACTGAGCCCATGTGTGATTTTCTGACAATCACTTAACCTCTCTGGCTTCAGTTTCTGAATCTACAAAATAAGAATAGTGATTTGGGTTATCTTTAAGGCTTCTATCTCCAAAGTAGAACGGAAACTTAGGTAAAGAAATTTTTCACTTAAGCTCTAGGAAGGCAGAGCCTCTGAAAAACAGGGTTCATGAGACATGAGCAGCACAAAGGTATAGTATTAATAAGACTCTTCTGCACCTCCCTGTCCGTGGACAGTCACTGACCTGGCTGACTCTGGGCCATCTGGGCCACTGCTCTGCTCTGTCATGATCATCCAGAAGCCTCTCTTGCTAATTCCAACTGCTTCATTCTTAACTTACTATGAATTAAGGTGACTCTACTTTTCCACTATCTCAATTTTAACTATAGGAGATTGGTTCCTTTGTGTATCATGATATCTTCAGTCTTTGAGAATTTTTGCAGCCAGTTTCTCTGGATTTAGATTCATCTGTATGCAAGTACTCATCAATGGCAGGTATGCAATACAAGGAGTAGAAGACTGGATGAATTAAAGACAAAATCTGCTTTGCTTGGTTGGGGGGGAGGGGGGAGAATGGGAGCATCAAGACCCAGAGTAATCTGAAGGAACTGCACCTCCTTTTTACAAATCCACTGGAAGGAGACAACTGTTAACTAGTTGCTGTCCACAAAGAAAAATCTCATTGTCTCTTCCAAATAAAATAGTCACATGAGTTAAGCTCAGCATTGCTTCCAAGTAAGCCAAATGGGTAAGAGAAACTTGCTAAGAAACAAGATGAACGTGACCTTGGTTAAACCTGCCACTCTTGTTTTTTAATCTTCCCAAGTAAAAAAGCACACTGTTACTTCAAAATTACACTACACTTGAAAAACTGACAAAAACAGTTTGTGTCTACATCTTGAAACATTGGGTCAACAATGACGGGACCCACTCAGCAAGAGGCTTTTAAAGTCCTCATTTAATAAGACCTGAGTGGATGCCAGCTTAGATCCCAAGAGAATTACTTAACCAAACATGCTCAGCCTTACAACCCAGAAACAACAAGATAGTTTCCAAGTTTTCAAAGAGAAAACAAAAGAAAAGACAATCTAATTAAGCCTAGTTCAACCAGAAAACTCACACAGGAATGGTGTAAAAGTCCCAAGACTTTTGGCACAGATCAACAGCATCTCCAAGGAAATTCCTAGACAATGAAAATGAGGCACAAGTCATATGCCCTTGACGGTAATGCTTAAAAAGAGAAACTGGTATCGAAAGTGGGAGAGAAGGGACAATGCAGAACATATTCTTTTATTTTTTTTTAAGATTTTATTTATTTGACAGAGATAGAGACAGCCAGCGAGAGAGGGAACACAAGCAGGGGGAGTGGGAGAGGGAGAAGCAGGCTCCCAGTGGAGGAGCCTGATGTGGGGCTCGATCCCAGAACGTCGGGATCACGCCCTGAGCCGAAGGCAGACGCTTAACAACTGAGCCACCCAGGCGCCCCAATGTAGAATATATTCTTAAATGGGAATGTTATCAAATCATTTTATCTCCTAGTTTGGTTTTAATTTTTACCATCATTCTTTCATTTAAAAATATGTCTATAGTTCTCTTCCAAAGCACTCTGGACTCAGTGACTCAGCCATGTTTCTATGGGTGGTGCTTGGGAATGAAGATTTGGGAGAGAGATGGTAGAGATACAACAACCACTGGAACAACAGTAATAAGAAGAGTAATAGCACTATCTAGATGCCAGGTTCTCCAGGACTAAAAAGGTACTATTAAAATCCCCATTTTATAAAATGAGGAAATTTAAGTAGAGAGAGGTTAAATAATCTGTCCAAAGCTACACAGCCTGCAAATGGTAGAGCTGAGATGTAAGCCCAGGCGGTCCAGTTCCAGGGTTTATGTTTTTATACCACTGCATTCACAATTTATCAATTAACGATTTCTAATAAACAAAGCCTTGATAATTACCTTTGTAATGTAGGCTACCTTCTTAGAAAAGATTCTAAAAGTTGAAATGATGCAACATTGTAGGTTAAACCTGAGTTTCCAACAGAAATAAGGATATAATAAACAGATACTGAGAGAGGAATGCCCACATGTTTTGTGGAAATGACCAAAATTAACATATTTAACCAAGTACAAATACCCTATTAGAATAGGTTAACTTTTTTTTTTTTTTTTAAGTAGGCTCCATGCTCTCCATAGAGCCCAAGACGGGGCTTGAGCTCACAACCCTGAGATCAAGACCTGGGCTGAGATCAAGAGTCGGATCCTCAACTGACTGAGCCAGCCAGGTGCCCCTAAATAGGTTAACATCTAAAGGCATAAATAAATTGATTAAATACTATCAAGCATGTTAAACATTTTTAACATGTCCAAATTTTTATTTCCTTCATAACCCATGTACTATGTTCTACTACTAGACTGGGCTTAAAGAAAACCTCCAGGGTTGGAACATTCTAAAGCATTTCTTCACCTGGACCTGCAGGTGTC
This sequence comes from Ursus maritimus, assembly GCF_017311325.1. Taxonomy (NCBI): domain Eukaryota; kingdom Metazoa; phylum Chordata; class Mammalia; order Carnivora; family Ursidae; genus Ursus; species Ursus maritimus. The sequence continues at coordinate 47,311,276 of NW_024425563.1, read as the reverse complement.
TATCATGTACCTTAAAGGGAGGGAGGAGACCCGGAGCAAAGCAGAGACAAGAGACAGACAGAAAAGAATGTGATTACATCTGTGCCCAAAATTCGGCTGTGCCTTGGGTCAGACCACTCCCCAACTTTTCAATTACATGAAACAATAAATCTCCACTTTTTGCTTTAAAAAAAAAAAAAAAAAAGCACTTCTTCAAGGAAATGTCCAAAGGTCTTTAGAACCAGATACTCTATTTTGGTACTTTCTTGCCCTACAAATTTCTCACTGAAAGCACAGGCAACATTAGAAATCAACTAGCCAGTCTATGCTACTGCTGGGGGAAAAAAACCTTGTTTTCTTTGGCTGCCATTTTATCAACTTCACCTGACATAGTAATGTTGGGAGAATGGGGGGACACCTGTCCTTAAAATGGAAGTGTCAACACAAATAGACTCTGAACTGTTGAACCCTTAAGCGCTTCATCGCACTACTGTGCACAATGGCAAGAAGTTTCAAGGTTTCCACCTCCATTTTTCCATCCCATACCAAGTCTGGTCTTTGCCTTTTAGTAGTAGAATGAAACTCATTTTTTCTTTTATCCAACATTTTCTAAACTAAACATAGCTATGAAATAATAATGCTGACATTTTAATCTATCAGAACTTATTCATCCAAATTGTTACTCTTTAAAGTAGCACTCTCAGGAAATCGCATTTGTTCAAATGACATTGCCACCATTCAAAATGCTTTTTAGGCTGCTAGCATAAATCATTTAACAAATGTTTTCATTTTATTACGGCATGATACTTCCCCTCAGGCCCAAAGCTTTCTTACCCTTTATCCTCCTCCTTTCATTCATCTAAGTTTCACATTCTCCTACCCTCCACTGCTGTCATAATCAATACTCAGAGGACCTCACAGAGTCAAGGTCATAGGGGAACCAGAGATGTGAGGAAGAGAAGATGTGGGAAAAGAGGATTCTCTCTTCCAGGCTGTTGCCTCAGTGTGAACCATCCACAGAACTTTTCCCACCATGTGTCGGGGGCAGGGATGGGAATCCTAGACGAGAAGCTACTCTTCACTAATCTGGGAGGAGCAGCTACCCAGAATCCATCTTCTTTCCTTCCTCATACCTACTTCTGTATCTCAAGGAAAAGGAAAATCCAGTAACTGAATCTGTGTCCTAGAATCTTCTCATTTCTACTTAGGAATCTGAGAGATCCTGTCTCTACAACATTCGTTTCAGACTACCCTATTTCTGTTGGGAGGTGAGCAAAGATTATACACATTTTTATAGTTCCTCTGAGAAATGAAAGGACTCTTAACAGTTATAGTTCCCTATCAGGAATGAAGTGACTCTTAACAATTATTATTTTTTTCCTCCTCAAAAACTACTTCAGTACTTTATTAGAGACAAAATGCAATTTTAATAGAAACTTCCTTGTACTATTATTTAGTCTTGCCACCTGAGACACGGCTAACACTCTACCACACCCAACTTAACCTGTTTTATTCTCCACAGCACTAGGTGGGCTGCTAGACATACAGTAGGATTCAGAAATTCTACCCTAAAAATTCTACACTACAGTAGAAACCTCTAGAAACCTAAACTTGCTCTTTACTTGGCATTACGTTTCTTAGTATTTACTTCAAGTCTGTCATCCACAAGTGAGCTGTTCAATTTTATTTTTTTCTCACTTTTTTCTATATTTCTCAGGAAATTTTTACAACTCTTCCAATTCTGGGATTATATTCAGATTCAGCCCTTAGTTACCACTCTACAGCTTGCACAGAATTTCCTTCATATCTCAAAAAAAATGAAACTCTAAATTCAGTTACTAATACACGATCTCCTGTCATGTGAGTTATTGATAAAGTTTAACAAATCCAAACAGGAACTGACCAGTAGATGCTATCATCTAACAGGATATACTTTAGTCCAAAAATTCTTCAAACAAGAATGATAGCCTAAAAACAAAACACTAGAGATCTGTCATAACTCAGCTCTGTACTTCATTATGGCACACAGTGCTACTACATGTCTCCTGGTTTATGGCCAATAACGTATTTATTCACAAAGTGCTGCCATACAGTATTTATGAAAGACATTCACATATATTCTCATTTAAGCTTCATAATCTAATGACATGTGTTGTCATCCTTCCCATTTTACAGACAAGGAAAACAGCTGAGGTGAAATAACTTGCCCCCAGCAAGAAAGAAGGTAAGTATCTAAGCTGGGATTCAAACTAAGTTTCCTATCCCTCAGCCTATTCTTGTCCTAAGACAAATTGTGCTTCTTAATAACATGGGAAGCTATTTCCACCAAACTACCTCCTTTCACAGGGCAATCAGTAAAGTTACTGTCTCAGAAAACTGATACATAGCCAAAGCAAGCCCTTTGACCCAACCTGGGAAATGTTCCCAGTCACCTGCCAAAGAATAGATTGTCTCAATCTTTGTTGCATAGATGAATGTTGGATAAAAGTTAACAATAACTACAATACATAGATATACACTTGTATGTGTAATATATATAAAAAACAACAAATATATAACATGTATAAAATCAACGATGAAATAGGTTTATAATTCCATTGGGTATACTCCTCAGTTGTCATGTTTATTTTTAAACATCAAAATCTAGAACAAATCTAAAGAAAAGGCCTTACCTGTTCACCTGCATCTTGAAACTCTTTGCATGCATCAGGGAACACATCATAAATAATGAGTGGATAGCCATGTTTCATGAGGTTTTTTGCCATTGGATTCCCCATGTTGCCCAGTCCAATGAATCCAACTGGAGTCTTAGAAGCCATTGACCTAGAACACACTGATTTCAATAAATTACTTTCAGTAAGGGCAGTGACGTCTCTTATTGTAAACATTCATTCAATATTAGTAAGTCAATTGTTCCTGAGATGTCTTCTATTTTTAAAAAACCTTCAAAATGCTAGTTTTATTAATTTTTTTTATAAAGATTTTATTTATTTATTTGACAGAGATAGAGACAGCCAGCGAGAGAGGGAACACAAGCAGGGGGAGTGGGAGAGGAAGAAGCAGGCTCATAGCAGAGGAGCCTGATGTGGGGCTCGATCCCATAACGCCGGGATCACGCCCTGAGCTGAAGGCAGACGCTTAACCGCTGTGCCACCCAGGCGCCCCCAAAATGCTAGTTTTAAACTAATGATCTATTCACATTTAAAGACATCAACCATGTACAAACATCTAATTATTTAGATCTGCTGGAAACAACTATACAATTTTAAGTAATCTCTTCTGTTTTCTACCTCTGTAACATCCCTTTATCATTTTAACAATAAATTTTAAAATGTTACAATTTCTAAAATATGTTATGTACATTACCTATTATGTGAAGTACTATAGATTCTTCATATCTATATTATCTCCTGTAATAATATGTATGACAAACTGAAAATATTCAATAAAACATATATCTTGGACAAGGTCCGAGAATGGAAAAGTTTTTTACCCTCCCACCTCCATATTTATCGAAATCATCTCCTCCAATGGTATAAAAAACATCTTAGTAAAATGTTAGACCAACTAAGTCACCAGTTTATAAACTGGGCTCTAGGGGAGAAGACAGGGATGCTTCTATGGGCTTTAAATGACAAGGGTAATAGTTTCAGTGCCTTGGGCTAATAACAACTCCACGCACTTTCAGAGAAGAGGCATTTCATTTACAAAAAGGAATTGTTCTTAAAAAGCTGTATGCAGGTTTTTTTGATTTTCTTCTTTTTCACAGAAGGCTTTTGAAATCATACTGGGGCACGCAATGCAAAGTAATGCTTTTTGCGAGAGAGAGCAAAGGGACTTCGCATTGCCATGAAAATAACCTTAAACATCATTTCTTCGTTTCTAGATTTAGAACTCCACTCAACAAGTATTTACTGCATGAAGTACTATGACAGAGCCAGAGACAGACATAAGCAAGATACATACAGTCCTTGCCCTCCAAAAAGCTCCTAGTCCACCGAAAGAATAACTCCACTTGCCCCTTCCCCTGCCACTGAAAGCTTTATTTTTCCTTTGTCTTTCAAGGACTCCAGTTATAAAACTGTGCAGTGCACCAACTAATCACAGTCACCCTTTTAAGTTTCAGATCCTCTCAACTGATGGATCCCTGCTCTTCCTTGAATTTAATTTAAATGCAGTGAGATTTCCTAAAAGCAAATTATTTGAAGCCCTAAAGCTTAAGAAATAGAGGTCTTGAGGGAGAAAAACCATAAGAGACTCTTAATCATAGGAAACAAACTGAGGGTTGCTGGAGGGGAGTGGGTGGAGGGATGGGGTAACTGGGTGATGGACATTGGGGAGGGTATACGTTGGTAATGAGCATTGGGTATTATAGAAGACTAATGAATCACAGACCTGTATCCCTGAAATAAACAATACATTATATGTTAATTAACTGAATTTAAATTTAAAAAAAGAAAGAAAGAAAGATCTTCTGGGGTGCCTGGCTGGCTCAGTTGGTGAAGCGGAAGCGGTGCAGTGTGCAATTCTTGATCTCAGGGTTGTGAGTTTGAGCCCCATGTTGGATGTAGAGATTACTTAAAATCTTAAAAAAAAAAAGACAAAAAAAAAAAAGACACAGAGGTCTTCTTGGGTTAGAAACATATTTAATTCCTTTAAACTTGATGATTGACTCTAACATTTCTATTAAATATGGGTGTCATCCTTTGCAACATCACCTTACCAGTGCTAAGTTTAACACCGTCGGTATAATAGGAGTCCTGTGTCTGACTTTCTGGTCCGCAAGGGGTTCAGTAACAGAGAAATGACACCTAATTGAAATGCTACAACATTAAACAGAATGAGAAGCATCCTTTGTCAGAGAACTCTAGCACTAATAATTAATGATGCTAATAACTATTGTACCAGAGTATGGTATTAAGCTCGGAAAGGTATCATTTAACTAAAAACATTAGAAATTAGGAAGACTGTGATTTAAAAACAGTTAATAGGCAACTCTCTCTAGGTCAAACAGTAAGTATGGCAAGGTAGAACCACAATTCATTCACACATTCAACAAATATGAAGCAACCATTATGTACCATGCCAGATGCCACAGAAGACACAACAACATATAGTCCTTGCTGTCAACAAGCTTAAAATCCAAAAGGAAATAAACTATGTACACAAATACTAATACAAGAAAGTTGAAGATAAATTATAAAAAACAATGCTGACATAAAGGAAAATTCATCTGGTTTAAGCATTTAAAGAAGGTAGCATGTGACCTGAGTATACCAGGATTTCAAATGGAAAAGAGTACGAAGGAAGGGAACTCCATATAAAAAAGAACAGGAGTATATGCAAGGAAATAGGAAAGCCAAGAAAAAATAAATAACAGTAAAAATTATTCTTGGCAATTTTTACTACATGCCAGATACTTACTAAGCACTTTATAAATAGCACTGTCATCATATCCTATCATTAAGCCTCCTTTCAGCTGAGAGCCTTGACACTTAGTGAATTTATTTATTTATTTATTTATTTTTAAATATTTTATTTATTTATTTGACAGAGAGACAGCCAGCAAGAGAGGGAACACAAGCAGGGGAGTGGGAGAGGAAGAAGCAGGCTCCCAGCAGAGCAGGGAGCCCCATGCGGGGCTCGATCCCAGGACCCTGGGATCATGCCCTGAGCCGAAGGCAGACGCTTAACGACTGAGCCACCCAGGCGCCCGGACACTTAGTGAATTTAAATAAAATGCCCAAGACAACAGTAAACTGCAATGCCAAGATTCAAATCCAATCAATCTGACGCCAAGCTCTTCACTTTTAACCACTACATGACACTGCCATTCATTCTTCCTAGAGGATGCACAAAGAAACAAAACAACATGAATGCAGACTGAAAGAAACAACGTGGGCGCCTGGGTGGCTCAGTCAGTTAAGCATCCACCTCTTGATTTCAGCTCAGGTCAGGATCTCAGGGTTGGGGGATCGAGCCCTGCCACTGGCTCCACACTCAGCAGGGAGTCTGCTTGAGATTCTCTCTCTGCCCCTCCCCACTGCATGCTCTCTCTAACATGGATGGACAGATCTTAAAAAAAAGAAGAAGAAAGAAGAAACAATGCAACCATAATGTGGAAGACTGGGAAGCATGCTAAACAATCTGACTATATTTTGTAAGGAAGAGGTATTGCTGCAGGCAGCAATCTCTTTGACATCATCAGCCTTACCAACATTTTTCTAGATGTCTCCTCAGGCAAGACTAACAACAAAAATAAACCACTGAGACTAATATAAAGACTAATATAAAAGTAACAGTAATACTACTGTAGGTTTCTCTTTGCCCATTTGAGGTGCTATCACAAACATACCATAGTCTGAGTGGCTTAACAACAAACATTTATATCCCACACCTCTGGAAGCTGGGAAATCCAAGATGAATGTGGCAACAGATCCAGTGTCTGGTGAGAACCCACTTCCTGGCATGTATATGGCCATCTTCTTGGCCATCCTCACATGGTGGAGAGCAGAGAACAAGAGGGCAAGTTCTCCTGTCTCTTTTTATAAGGATACTAATCCCATTTGTGAGGGCTCCACCCTCATAACCTAATTACTTCCCAAAGGCCCCACCTCCTAATACCACGGCAGTGGGGGTTAGGATTTCAACATGTGGGGGGGGGGGAGCAAACATTCAGTTCATAATTAAGGTCAGAGTTAATAAAAGGTGGTGGCCTTAGAAAAGACAGATATGAAAAATATTTCAAAGGCAGAAGTAAAAGGACATAGCAATAGATTGGATTGTGGGCTAAAATAAGGGAAAGATCAAAGACAATAGCATGCTATCAATAACCTAAGTGGAGAAATCGAGAAAGAGAGCTATCTCCGTTTTAAATAAAGTAACTGTGAACTGTCGGTGAGCTGAAAGCTGTCCCCAGACTTAGAAATATTATAACCAATTAGGATCTCCTCAGAGATAGGATGAAAAAAAAAGACACATATTTGGTAACAATCTGCTTTAAGGTGAGAACCGAAATTGTGGCAGTTGATAAAATTGCCAAATGAGAGTAAAAGAGACTGAAGAACAAAGCTGAAGGGAATGTCAACATTTAGAGGTCAAAAAGAAGAGACCAACTTCGAACGACTAAGATATTAAAATTAGGGGCCAAGGATATTAAAAGCTATAATAACTGTAGTTATGTTCCAAAAGTAGAGATATGAAAGATACCCAAAAAAAGACCCAAAACTGAATTTAAGAAGATGAAAACAACCATGTGTAAGATGAAAATCACACTGGATTAAAAGCAGAATAGATACTGCAGAAGAAAGGATTAGTGCTCTTAAAGACATAGCAATAGAAACTATCCAAAACAACATGCATAGAGAGAAGAAAGAACTTAAAGAATAAAAACAACATGAGTGAGCCGTGAGACAGCTTCAACTAGCCAAATACACATTTAACTGGAGTCATCAAATGAGAGAAGAGAGAAGTAGAGACTGAAAAAAATATATGAAGGAATTATAGCCACAAATGTCCAAATTTGATGAAAACCATAAACCCCCCACCATACACATCCAAGAAGCTCAGTGAGCCCCAACACAAGAAACATAGACACAACTATACCAAGATACATTATGGCCAAAATGCTCAAAAGCATACAGAGGAGCAAAGATAAGGCAGACTTCTTGTCAGAAACAAAGCAAATGAGAATGGAGTAGAGCATCATCTTTAAAGTACCAAAACAACAACTGTCAAGGTAGGAATCTATATCCAGTATAAAAATACATAATTACAAGTATTTGTGGATGTGAAGGGGCAGGAAGAAATTTGGAGGTGTGTTGGATATGTTCACAATCTTGATTGTGGTGATGGTTTCACAGGTATATACATATGTCAAACTCATCAAATTGTATGCTTTATTTTTTTTAATTTGATTTATTTGAGAAAGAGAGCGAGTGCAGGAGTGGAGGGAGGGACAAAGGGAGAGGGAGAAGCAGACTCCATGCTGAGCAGGGAGCCCCGCGTGGGGCTCGATCCCAGAACCCCAGGATCATGCCCTGAACCAAAGGCAGACGTTTAACTGACTGAGCCACGCAGGCACCCCAAATTATATGCTTTAAATATGTATAGTTTATCATAAGTCAACTATATTGCAATAAAGCTGTTTTTAAAAAGTCAACATGTTTATAAAATAAACAAGAGGGGCACCTGGGTGGCTAGAAAGATAATGAAAAAAATCTCCAGGATAGGTTATTAAGTGAAAAAAAGCAAGATGAAGAGCATTATATATAACATATAGTGTATAAAGAAAAAAGAGGGGCGCCTGGGTGGATCAGTCGTTAAGTGTCTGCCTTCGGCTAAGGGCGTGATCCCAGCATTCTAGGATCGAGCCCCCCATCAGGCTCCTCTGCTGGGAGCCTGCTTCTTCCTCTCCCACTCCCCCTGCTTGTGTTACCTCTCTCGCTGGCTGTCTTTATCTCTGTCAAATAAATAAATAAATAAAATCTTAAAAAAAAAGAGAGAAAAGAATACCTATGCATTAAATTTTACTGAATTTCTGTAAGAATACATAAGAAACAGTAGTTACATCTAAAGAGTTGGACTGACGGGTCAGAGTTAGAGAAAAGACTATTTTTTATAACCTTTTGAGTTTTTACCATGTGCATATAACTTTTGTAACTACTTTTATAATAAAATACGTGAATTGGCATTGAATGTTTACTAATGTTACATGAGTGAATGACTTAACTGGAGAGAGCTGTCATCAAGTGTACATAGATGGGGATAAAGTCAGTTCTGAAGCAATCACAGAGTAAAGACGGTGATTAAAGACAGTGATAAAGCGGATCCAGCAAAGTGGATTCACAACCATTAAACATTGCAGGTTGACGCTCCAATATCCCTTCTTCCCAGACCCAGAGGTAAGTTCCAAATAACCTAAACCAATCATGGTAATGCCATCTCTCTACAGCTGACAGGTTCCACAGACTGGCAGCCCTAAGTAAATGATTTGGAAATGCTGTGGGTAATCTAAATATGTAACAAGGAATGAACTAGAGATTAACAAAAGGATTTTATCTAATCAGCAAATTTCCTTGACTCTCAGTAGTAACATTACTTAAGTGGCAGCCAGAAGGAACACAGACCACAGACAATAGAAGTTACCCAAAACAAGAGCAGGAGGGAGAAAAAATACTAGAATGCTATCAAAAACATCACTGAAATTCCTGATTATAAATTAGTCTGAGGTCTGAGCTGGATACAGACAAACCTAGAGAGGGACTTAATGAAATGAGAGAGCAGAAAACTATGTCTATGTATTTGGCAGGGGGGAAACATGGGGCCAAAGGACCAAGTGTAATGACGTTGATATACAGCACATTGGTTAACAAAATGGGGGCAGGGAGTGGTATAATATTAACTAGAAGGCTAGTTCAGCTTTTGAAATGTTGGCAGTATAGCAAGCCCTAGCAATGAGATCTTGGAAGAGCTGAAGTAGAGTGGTGATGTTAGTTGTTAAAGTTGAGGCCCAGCTTTGGATGGGCTAATATGAAAGTCAACGAAGACAGTCTTTTAATGATGGGCTCAGTTGCTCTCTTCATTTCATTTTTGCTTGTGGCAAAGAAAGAGAAAGGGTAGTATAACTAGATGATTTAATGTCAAAAGAGAAGAGAGTTTTTACTGATGGTGATATTTCAGAACTTCTCTGAAAGATGGCTATATACAAGACCTAGGTTCCTATCCAGGCAAGGTCACTTCTTAGATGTATACCCTTGAACTAACAAGTTACTTGACTTCCCTAGACATTAAGTTTTATCAACAAGAGTCACTACTTCAGGTTACTCAAAGGTACTTAAGGACTCCTTGAGATAATACACATAAAGGCCGAGCAGTGCCCGGCACATGATAGGTCATTAAGTATTTGCTACTTTTACTATCAGTAGTTAAGCAGAAGTACGGGGGTACAAATCCTATGCCAAACGCCCATTTTGTCCAGCGGGTAAGAAGAGCCACAGTGTTAGAAAAAGGAATAGAGCGTATTTTAGAAGACGCTCTCTGAGGAAATAGAGTTCTTATATAAGGTGAAGCATCAGGAGTGCTTGGACAATAAAGAATATGCTCCCAAAGAGGCAGAAATTCAAATAAGTATAATAGAATTATGACACTAAAAGCTTCAAACTTAATATATTTCCTTTAAGTAAGTCACACACATTAATGCATAGGAATAGAATCGGATGATAGCTAAAATCTAGCTGGCAGGCAATCAGTCAACACAATACAAAGGTGACACTGGTTGACTGGTAAAGAAACTAGCTAGAAAATGTAGCAAAATTAGTTTCTAAAGCTATAGATGTAAATGTATAGGTTATGTCCTTTTTCTCCAGTGAGATAGGGGCAAAGTTATCCATACCTTGGTAACATGCAGTGCTGCCAATAACCAGGCTACTCTAAATATCAAAATGTAAAAATTGTAGAAAACTGGAAAATATGAAAAAGTACCGTCATAAGGGAAAAAGTTAATCTCACTACACAAAACTAATCACTATTAGCATTTTGCATAGCCCTTCCAGTCTTTTAAATGCATCTTCTCATTACGTTCAGATTATATTGTATACACAACTTTTATCCTATTTTATCCTATTATGTCATAACTATTCTATCTGCTTTAATACTAAGAATTACCAAACTAAGGGTGGTGACTTACTCTACAAAGGCCTTTATTGCTTGAGTCAAGTTATTTTAGAAATAAATATTCTCGGGGCACCTGGGTGGCTGTCGTTAGGCGCGTCTGATTTCTGCTCAGATCATCGGGCTCCCTGCTCAGCAGGAAGCCTGCTTCTCCCTCTTCCACTCCCCCTGCTTGTGTTCCCTCTCCTGCTGTCTCTCTCTCTGTCAAATAAATTAATAAAATCTTAAAAAAAGAGAGAGAGAGAGAAAAAATATTCTCGCTATGTAATTTCACAAGTCTGAGGTCAACTTCTGGTCCAAGGACCATATGCAGCTTTTCAGAGCTTCATGTGCAACCCTAGAGGCTAATGTTAAGGGGGAAAATGCCATGTATTTTATTTGTACTATGCTTTGCTTTGAAAGTAGATTTCATATACACAAAAAGGGCCATAATAAAATGTTATTCCCATCTCTGTACATGATTCTGGTTAATTTTCCCACTCCATCTTTGGGTGGTCATTTTAAGATGATATGATACAAATTATTTTTCCATGTACATGTTGATGAGCCACAATGAATACAAAGGGCCTAAAATTACAGATTTTCTCTTGCCAGTTTAAAGAAGTCTAAACTAACTCTAATTACCTTTTAAGATAAAATACAAAACTTTTTAATAAAAGGTGATGAAATAATAATATATGTGTAGTTTAATATTTCTTTTATTTTTCTTTTTTGATGCTTTTAATATTTTAAAATTAAGGTATGCTATTAACCGGCAACCTTTAGGTCTCTCTCTCTTTTTTTTTAAGTAAATAAATTGTATGGATCTTTATAATAGTATCACCCATATGATATAAACACCCTAAACATTTGCTGGAGACAAATATCCCACAGAATTCAGAACACTAAATAATGTTACTATTTGAACATGGTTCTTTCTGTCCCTAGACTCTAGATCTGCACGTAATTTTTTATTTTTTAAGATTCCAACGCCAAAGAAAGTTAATGCAAAAGCAAATTTAGTAAACTAAAATTCACAGAAACATTTAAACAATTCCACCAAGTAAAAACAATTGTTGAAGTGTTTTAAGCAATCATCACAAAATGAAATATTTAAAATTTATCATAAATCCATAACCATACATCTTTGGGTCAAAGAACCCAAAGAACAGGATTATATGCCAAAGTAGTCTAACCAGCACTGTGAGGTACAACTGAGAGGCAACTATGATAGTCTTGGGCCTCAGGCCCTTCCAGCATGAATTGAAAGAACTTTCATAACTCTAATGGGTACATCCAAGGTTCATTAAAATATCATTAGAACACCTTGTAAAACCACTAAATAGCACATATGTCTTCCCTGGCTAATCAACACTGAAACAATAGCACATTCATGTGAAAACCAGTGCTACATTTAGTACTGGAAAAGTGACTAACTGATTTAAGTATCTCTAAAGTGGGAGGTATTTTTTGTAGCTCAATCTACATGTAGCTCAAATAGTGGTTACACTCAAGTTTAGCAGATTCTCTGAGTTTGTATCTTGTTACTGTGATTGTGTAGCAGACATCTGTTCTCTTGCATCACATGGAGCCTAAGCCAGAGAGGAAATTCACTGTTCTGCTTAGGTATTACTGAGCGGGAGGAAGGGAAGCTATTAAGCACTAAATTCCCAGCCTGGTATTTTTTTACGTGATCAGAAAAATATTAATACTAAGGCTTTAAAAAAAATCCTGAGTATGAAACTGCTCAATAGTGCATTGTTACAACTTTCCAACTTTCACAAGAAAACAAAGGCAATGTCCCCATAAATCAATGTTTCAATTAAAGAGGAATGCTGGTGTAGTAGAAACTGCAGGAATGAGGAAGAATCAAGAACTACTTTCTAGATCCTGATGGGATACCCTAATTCACTCATCCAAGGGGCCTCAGGTTCTTCATCGGAAAAATGAGAAAGATTAGATCTCTGGATCTAAAAGCTGCCTCTTCCTAAATCGATGGTTGGCTTCCATAACTTACAATGGTATGCGGGGAGGAACAGGATAGGTTCAGGCATAATTTTGAGGACGCTGAAAGTGTCTTGGTTAATAATCTGACAGAAGTGCCGTCTTCAGGTAGCAGTTACAAAGAAATGGGGACGGAGGAGGCACGCCTTGCTGGTTAAGGGTGACTTAAAACTTTGCTGGAATGACTTGTCACCTGGTTTGTATAGACGACCACTCGTGTAAGACCATCCTACGCGATTAAAGTGGTTAAACAAAAATCAAGCCCCGCGGCCCCATGGCACGCCCACCAGGGTGCATCCCTGGGGGCGTTGAAAGGTCAGCCAGCGATGTAAGCCTAGGAGTTGCAGTGATAGGTGCCGGGTCGCCCCTGGGGTTGGGCCCTCCAATTGTCCTCGGAGCCCTAATTCCAGAGAAGCACGCCCCGGAGCCAAATAATCCTCCCGTACCCCAAGCTCTTCCCACCCCTTCCTAAGTCCCGAAAAAGACGCTGAAAGCCATTCATCTGGATCCCGGGCGGGGTTGATGGGGGGGAAGCCCTAGCTGTGCGAGAGGTAGCCGCAGAAGACGCCTGGCCTTGGGACGAGCCAAAATTGGGGGTTTTAAGCCCCGACCCAAGCGCAGCGCCTCCCGTGAAAACATATTTTCGGCCGTCAGGGCGCGAGAAGCGGGCAGCCGGAGGGACGGGGGGAGAAAGCAAGAGGTCCTTACCCGCTGCAAGGCTGGCCGCTGCCGGGCGCTGCCGGCGGCTCCAATACCGGAGGCCGGAGGCGGCTCCACGGAGCCGTAAGGAGGCTGCCATGCTGCCCCCGCCCCGCCTCCCCGCGGTGACCTCCGCGGCTCCCGGCTCACCCACTGACTGCGAGTGTGCGCCACGGAGCGGGCGGGAACCACCGCGGCGTGGGGCCGCGCGCGCACGCGCTCTGCAGCTCGGGGCGGGCACCCACCGACGAGGGGAGGAGCGCGACGCGGAGAGACAGGGGTCGTCAGTTCCCTTAAGGATAGGGGACCAGACCAATCAGGATTCTCGGGTCCCCGCACTTCGCTAACCACCAATAGGAAGCCTTTTCGAACCCCACCCACCTCAAGAGCCATGGCCCCGCCCCAAAGCTCCTCCCTCGCCTAGCGTCTGCAGGCGGGAGTCTCCTTGTTTATCAAAACGCAGCGGGTGTGCGGGAGGCGGTGGCTGCCACTCAAGACCGACTCCAACGAGCGCCTGACCCTCCAGAACCGCCCCCTTGGAGGGTGTAACTGCCTGTGCTGCCTCCATGCAGACAAGAACAAAACTTTGGTTCGCAGCAGCTGCTGTGAATTTTTATGCAAAAGCAGAAATTCCTAGTCCAAATATAGGGACCCATAATTAACTTCAATAATACGTGGATCTCCTAATGTTAGTATTTGTATTTTTAACGTCTGTTCATTGAAAAACAACAGAAATCTACCGTAAATGTAATAACTTTGAAATTCATTTCATTTTATTTAACACAACAGTTAAATAAATTTGAAAAACAGTAGGAAAACAAGTTGGTTACTAGGAACAAGAATTACTAGGAACTCTATTCCAACATATATTTCTCTAATGTTTGAAAATTCTGCATTTTATAAGCAAAAACTAAGGAGAAATGAAAATCCAAAAAAATAGTCTATATGTATGTGTGTCAGAGAGATTCATTCTTCTGTCTGTGCTTAGTGTACATGTTTGAATCGCTGGACCCTTTGGCAATAATTGCAGGGCTTCCCATCTGCGCTGACCCCATCAAAGCGTTGTTAGCCCTGTGCAGTCCAAAGCAAGACTTGCAACCTTTGCAACAAGGTAGTATAGGAGGAAAAACAGGGAGGAGTGTCTAGGGCAATAGAAATCCCAAGGTGTCCACCCCCCCCCCCATTCATTCTACTTATTCAATTGCCTAGATCGTGCTCATCCAACCTTTTTTTTTTTTAATGATTTTTTATTATATTATGTTAGTCACCATACAGTACATCCCCGGTTTCCGATGTAAAGTTCGATGATTCATTAGTTGCGTGTAACACCCAGTGCACCATGCAATACGTGCCCTCCTTATGACCCATCACCGGTTTATCCCATTCCCCCACCCCCCTCCCCTCTGAGGCCCTCAGATTGTTTCTCATAGTCCATAGTCTCTCATGTTTCATTCCCCCTTCTGATTACCCCCCCCTTTCTTTATCCCTTTCTTCCCCTACCGATCATCCTATTTCTTATGTTCCATAGATGAGAGAAATCATATGATAGTTGTCTTTCTCTGCTTGACTTATTTCACTTAGCATTATCTCCTCCAGTGCTGTCCATGTTGCAGCAAATGTTGAGAATTCATTCTTTCTGATAGCTGAGTAATATTCCATTGTATATATGGACCACAACTTCTTAATCCAGTATATCTGTTGAAGGGCATCTCGGCTCCTTCCACGATTTAGCTATTGTGGACAATGCTGCTATGAACAATGCTTCTCTTCACTATGTATCTTTGCAGTAAACACCCAATAGTGCAATGGCTGGGTCATAGGGTAGCTCAATTTTTAACTTTTTAAGGGACCTCCACACTGTTTTCCAGAGTGACTGTACCAACTTGCATTCCCACCAACAATGTAGGAGGGATCCCCTTTCTCCACATCCTCTCCAACAATTGTTGTTTCTTGCCTTGTCTATTTTTGCCATTCTAACTGGCTCATCCAACCTTTTAATCTGAGTAGCAAAATCAACAGTTTTGACTTTGACCTTATTTTTTACTTCTGCCCAGTCACTCCTGGAGTTGGAAATGCCTAAAGGAAAAGGAAAGGAACTGGATAATTTCCAAGCAGGTTCTTTAATGTTTCTGTGTAGGCTAGGCTAGCAATGTTTCCAGGAACTAGTACAGAGTGCAAGGTTCACATTTGTAACTGGTTCAAAAACAATTCCCTTCTTTGGCTGTCTCTCCACTCCAGCCCTCTATTCCACACCAACCAAAAAAGGAAGGAAGGAAGGAAGGAAGGAAGGAAGGAAGGAAGGAAGGAAGGGAGGAAGGAAGAAAGAAAGGAAGGGGGGAAAATTATTTCAGCATCGGGACAGTCTCCTAGATTGGGTTCCCTTCCAAATCTATTTAATTGGTTTCTGGAGAATGCCCCACCTGATCTTCTCTCCCCAGTTTATTTGAGTTTTAGCTGGAATAGACCTCCTGCAACCAATAAATGTAGCCCTACGGATTTCTATAATTAACTGCTGAAATGTGCTCTGCCTTTCAACTATGTCAACCTACATAGCAGAGCTATTTACAACACAGGACAACATATCAATTGATCTCCCAGCTCCTAAACTTTATAACCCAGTCCTCTTGAGATTTTATATCCAATAAGATTGTTTTTGTCATTTTTATTGTGAGCTACTGTTTTTTTGCTTCTCTAGGTTGTTTATAGAGATCTTTTCTTGAAAATGAGTATTTCTTTACAAAAGGTTGCTTCCTATGTGCAATGTTTTCCTAGGACAGGAAGGGGTAACGGGGGAAGGGGTTCAAAAAGAACCCTTTTTTAACTAATGTGCTGGCTTTGAAAAAGGAAAGAATGCATTGAAATTTGACTCTTTTGCTCAACCAGGACCAGGGGTAAGTCACAATTTCTCCACATCCCTACATCATGTAGTTTGATATCTCCTCCCAGAAGCCCTTTACTGATTCATATATTAAGGCTCTGAGATTTTTTATAGAAGTTTATAATAAGCATTATAATTTTTTAAGTAATTACTATTTGAAGGTGCTCGTAGATATTATTGTGTTTGCAAAAGCTGTTACTGCCCATGGCTGGCTTTATTTGATTGCCTTCCTGATATCTTTGAAGGGCATTGTAGCTTTTCCCTAGATCTCTGCCATGTACTTTTGTTTGAAATTGTGTTTCAACATATTACTGCCTCTTTGCTTCTGCTTCTGGGTAAATGGAGTAAGTACATTTTTCTCTATCTCTCCCAATAAGTACAACTAAAACCTCTGGACATTATATATAAAACAAGTTTAAGAAACTCTGAAAGGTAGAGAAAAAGCAGCATACTAGCTAGGGACCTCAGGACCCAAAAATGACCACAGAGGTAAGTACTTGGGTTTTTGTTTAGCCTTAAGCTCCCATACTGGGTACTAGAGAAGCCAAAAGCTAGAAACCTAAAAATGCCAAGAGGCACAGACAGAACTGCCCCAGTAAGAGGGTACTCTCTTTAGCCAAAGGATGAGAAAGGGGCAGCCTCCCAAAACATCACTTTTACAAAATAACTAGTCTGCTATAGACAAACACCACACAATAAAAACATATGGCCCCACCCATGCCTGAAAAGGCCAACACTTGCACACCGCATAGGCTATAATGAAGGACCCCAACATCCTAACACCCCAGCCCCCCTATACCTCAATGCCGCTGGTTTCATGTCAGAGAAAGCCAACTAGAGGGTCAGAACTTATATCCTACTGCTGAGTTGTAACAAGTACCCCTCTACACATATGCCCCATCCCTCTCCTCACAGTGCCATTGGAAGCTACGTGGGGAGCCTGGACTTCCACCCGACTTGACAGTAATGAGACACCCCTCCTCCTCCCTGCTGAGATAGAGTCAGAGGAGGGGCCTACTGGAGAGTAAGGACTTTCGTCACTGTCGGGGTGTAAGGAGGCCAAGCATCCCCACTATGGTGCCAGTGGAGGCCACATGGGGAGCAGTAAGGAGGTTCTCCTAACCCTCTCGGCTAGGGAAGTATCAGTGGAAGCCTAGTGGGGAGTTGAACTCCTACCCAAGCCCGCCGGTAATGAGGAGTCACACCCCCACCCCATCAATGTCAACATGGGCAGAATGGGGAACCTTGACTTCTACACTTACCTCCCATTGGCATAGACAACGCCCCTTCTATTCCTTTGCCAGGGCACTGTCAGGAAAAGCCAGCTAAAATAGGTGGTTTAAATAAGATCCAGAGTAAAATAATACCAAAATATCCGTGTTTCAACTGAAAGTCATTCATCATACCAAGAATCAGGAATACCTTAAACTGAATGAAGAAAAAAAAAGATGTCAATATCCCATATATCAACTATAATAAAAATAATAGAGATTTTTGGCTTTGTTTTTGTTTAAAGAGATAATTACCAGAGGCCTGGCCATAATTTTGGTAGCTTTCAGTCACTCTGATATTTCCTGGTCAGATGATTTCTAGATTTGGTCGAATTCATCTGTGAAGAGTATAGAGCAGGGGTTTGCAATCCCAAATGCATATTAAAACCGTTTTCAAAATACCAAAGCTCCCCCTCCACATGTAGATTCTGGAATAAGTCACAGAGCATTTGAATTTGAGAGCCCCTGCCATAGAAGGGAAACGATCTAAGACATAAAAGGTGCTCAGGAACTCATCATGCTGGCAGTGACAGTGGGCACGGAGAGAAAGAGACAGTGTGAAAGATACCTGGGAGGCAAAACTGATATTACCAGTTACTTCCGAAGTAGAAGGAGACTTGAAAGAGAAGTAATCCAGATAGAGCCCCAGGTTTTCTGGCTTGGGTGACTGAATAGTTGAAAGTGCCTCCCACGATGGGGAACTGGGTTATGTTGAGTTTGAAGGTGAATGTGTCCAGGGGCAGTTGGCCAGATGGAGAATCCAAGTCAGAGATATGTAACTGGAAGTCATGGGCTAAGAGATGGCAATGTAAGTCATGTCATGTAAGATGGGATCATTATGAACATTTTAAAGGAACACAGTTGGGACGCCCGGCTGGCTCAGTCGGTAGAGCATGCATCCCTTGATCTTGGGGTCATGAGTTCAAGCCCCACGTTGGGGGTAGAGTTTACTTAAGAAAAAAAAATTTTAATATTAAAAAAAATTAAAAATAAAGGAACATGGTTGGTGATGAAACTCCAGAGAACACCCTAAGGAGTGGGTGGAAGAATTAAAGCTTATGAAGACTGAGGGGGGGTCCAGAGGAGGAAAGAAGCAAGGAACAGTATCAAAGAAGTCAAAGCAGAAGTTCAAGGAGGGAATATTTCACAGTGCCAGTTATTATCAAGTAAGTGATAAGGTAAGTGCAGAAAGGTCAAGTCTTTATAGGCTCTTGCAACTAAGAGTTAGCGTTGGCTTTAGTAAGGGAGAGCAGAAGTAGTGAAATGGTGGGGCCGGATCACGGTAGATCCAGGGAAGAATGACCAATGGCAAAATGGAGAAATTAAGACAGTGAATACTATCTGCTTTTCCAAGAAACTTGGCTTCTGAAGGGAAGGAGAATTTAGAGTGAAGTAAATGCCAAGGGAGGCCTTTGTTTACTTGTTTTCATTTTAAAGAGGAAAGACATTTGAGTATGTTTAAATCCTAAGGCGAAAGGGTAAAGAGACAGAATTGAAGAAGGGGGTGCTGATAGGTGATAGTGGGGGGTGGTTACTGAACAATCCCTGGGATTCTTTCTCTTTAATAAAAAAAAAAAATGCTTCCCCATCTAGTTTCTACATAAGACCTATAGTCAGAAGGAAAACATGTAGAGAGCCTCAGTTAATAAGGCTGTGGATTTTCTTTCCGGCAACAACACAAACTTAGAACAATCCTACAAACACAAGCATAGTGAGGTAGAATCATTTTTTAAAATACAGATCAGGGTGCCTTTGTGGCTCAGTGGGTTAAGCATCCGACTCTTGATTTTGGCTCAGGTCATGATCTCAGGGTCCTGAGAGAGGCCCACATCTGGCTCCATGCTCAGCACAGAGTCTGCTTGAGATCCTCTCCCTCTGCCCCTCTTCTTCCACTCGTGTGCTCTCTCTCTCTAAAATAAATAAATCTAAAAAAATACAAATCAAGTCAGGAACATGTATACATTTAAGGTGTCTACTTAGGGGCACCTGGGTGTCTCAGTCAGGTGGGTGTCTGCCTTTGGCTCAGGTCATGATCCCAGGATCCTGGGATCTAGTCCCGCATCAGGCTCCTTGCTCAGCAGGGAGCCTGCTTCTCCCTCTGCCTGCCGCTCCCCCTGCTCGTGCTGCTCTCTCCCTCTCTCTCTGTCAAATAAATAAGTAAAATCTTTAAAAAATAGGGGCGCCTAGGTGGCTCAGTCATTAAGCATCTGCCTTCGACTCAGGGCATGATCCCAGAGTCCTGGGATCGAGCCCCACATCGGGCTCCTCCGTTGGGAGCCTGCTTCTTCCTCTCCCACTCCCCCTGCCTGTGTTCCCTCTCTCACTGGCTGTCTCTCTCTCTGTCAAATAAATAAATAAAATCTTTAAAAAAATAAATACAATAAAAATAAAAAGTAAAAGTAAGGTGACTACTTGGCAGCAAGGGTTTTAGAGACAGAAAAGTTGCTGCCACCTCCCTCTTGTTAATGAGTCAGACTCCCTCCATATACACGTACACAGTACACTTACAATTCTAATCAGAGGGACAAACTAGTTGCCAATTCTTGTTAGCTTATGGTTCCCGTTTTCTATTACCAGACAATATGAAAATGACCAGTGGGTTGAGCTAAACCCATGGTCTAATCAATGACTTTCTACACTAAGTACTCATCCCTTAGGGAAATGAATCTTGAAATAACAATAACATTCTGGTTTCTCTCAAGCATATTGTTCATTCATGCTCTCTGTATAACTTTTGGTCAAGCATATATTGAGAATACATTTATCCATTGCTCCATTTTTTTTTTGAAAAGCACTTAAAAAAACCATACTCTTTGATCCATAGGTTGTATCAGAAAGAAATAATCATACAGGGATATGTTCGTAGAAGTGCTATTTATAAATGGGGGAGGGAAAAATAAAAACATACAAAAAGGAAGGACTAGACTAAACATATTCTGTTACATATATACTGTAGAACACTGTCCCCCGATATCTGTTCTTCCCTTCTTCCAGGATAATAGAATTTCTAGCTGGAGACATGGCTAGTAGCATCAAAACTAAATTTCCCAGCTTCCGTTGTCACTAGGTGTGGTGATACAACTAAGTTCTGGCCATTGGGACACAAGCATAGTACAAACCCTCCTAAGGAGGCACTTGGTATATAAAATTGTCCCTTCTTCCTTCATCCTATTGATTGGGATGTAGATGTGACAGTTGACATGCTATGACCATGAGCACAAGGGCTATCCCTGAGAAGTGACAAAGCAGAGATAAAAGTTGTGCCCAAGTATATCTTAGTATAGCTGTCATACCAGCCTTGGTTGTCCACTGCCAGATTTTTATGGGAGAGAGAATTTAACTTCGGTCTTGTTTAACTCACTGCTTTCTTGCAGTGTGGGTCACTCACAGATAAACCTAATTCTAATTTATATATACA
This sequence comes from Ursus maritimus, assembly GCF_017311325.1. Taxonomy (NCBI): domain Eukaryota; kingdom Metazoa; phylum Chordata; class Mammalia; order Carnivora; family Ursidae; genus Ursus; species Ursus maritimus. The sequence goes on along the minus strand of NW_024425563.1, from coordinate 47,290,377 downwards.
TGGACATTTATGAGAACATTTAAAATGTTTCCTAAGAAGTTTTGGTAGTATAGGAAAATTCCCATAATATAATGCTAAGTGAAAAGAATCAAGATACAGGGGTGCCTGGGTGGCTCAGTTGTTAAGCATCTGCCTTCGGCTCAGGTCATGACCCCAGGGTCCTGGGATCGAGTGCCGCATTGGGCTCCTTGCTCAGAGGGAGCCTGCTTCTCCCTCTGCCTGCTGTTCCCCCTGCTTCTGCTCTCTCTCTCTCTGACAAATAAATAAATAAAATTTTTAAAAAATCAAGATACAAAACTGTTCTTGCAATATTTTGCAATTTGTATTGTATGGTCTATACATATATGCATAGGAAAACAAAAAGTAGGATTAAAGATGTTTTTTATTATCTCTGCTTTTCTTCACCTTTCCTACCTCACCATCCTCAAAAATCAATTCCAGATGAACAAAAGTCTTATGTATGGAAGACAAAATTGTAAAGCTATTAGAAAAAAATGTGGAAAAGTATCTTTGGAATAGGAAGAATTTTTTTTTAACAAGTCACAAAAGCACAAACAATAAAGAAAAGTATTAATACATTCAACAGCATTATAATTAAGAACATCTGTTCATCAAAATACAACAAATAGAAGGTGAAAAAATAAGCCACTGGGAAAAGATGTTTGTAACACACATCTTTTGAAGGATCGGTATCCACAATATATACATATTTATTTTTATTTTTATTTTTAAGTAATCTCCACCCCTAATGTGGGACTCAAACTCACAAACCTGAAATCAAGAATCGCACACTACACCAACTGAGCCAAGCCAGGCGCCCCACCATAATATCTTTTTAAAATCCTATAGGGGCGCCTGGGTAGCGCAGTTGTTAAGCGTCTACCTTCGGCTCAGGGCGTGATCCCGGCGTTCCGGGATTGAGTCCCACATCGGGCTCCTCTGCTGGGAGCCTGCTTCTTCCTCTCCCACTCCCCCTGCTTGTGTTCCCTCTCTCGCTGGCTGTCTCTCTCTCTCTGTCAAATAAATAAATAAAATCTTTAAAAAAAATAAAAATAAAATAAAATAAAATAAAATCCTACAAATCAGGGCGCCTGGGTGGCTCAGTCATTAAGTGTCTGCTTTTGGCCCAGGGCCTGATCCCAGGGTTCTGGGATCGAGCCCTGCATCGGGATTCCCTGCTCCGCTGGGAGCCTGCTTCTTCCTCTCCCACTCCCCCTGCTTGTGTTCCCTCTCTCGCTGGTTGTCTCTCTCTCTCTGTCAAATAAATAAATAAAATATTTAAAAATAAATAAATAAAATAAAATCCTACAAATCAACATCAAACATATAAACAGCCAATAGAATAAAAGAAGTAAAAGATATAAACAGGCATCTTATTAATAATCATGAGATGCATATTAAAATCACAATGGAGAGGCAGAGGAACAGGAACTCTCTTACATAGCTAGAAGGAGTGTCAATTAGGTCAACAACATTGGGAAATTCTTTGGCATTACCTGGTAAAGTTGCGCAAGCTCAGTAATTCCACTCTTAAATATTCAGCTTCGTGCTGTGTGTTGTGTAAGACTGCTGAATCACAGACCTGTACCCCTGAAACAAATAATACATTATATGTTAATAATAACAACCACAGAAGAAGATGTAGGGACAGTATTCACAGCAGAAACGGCAGTTTTGAATCCAGTGGCCACAATGCCGGTGGGTGGTAGGCTAGCCAGAAAATTCCTGAGCTGTGGTTATGGCTATGTTTCTGCCAACCTAGTTTCCTGCCACTTTTTCCAACTGGCTCTCTAAATCTTCCACCGTTTCTATTAGAAATACAGTATCTTTCTAATGACTCCCTTCTCTGCCCGGTTTACCAAACTTAGTTTCTGTTGCTTACAAACAAAAGCCCGGATGATGCATTTGATGTGCACGTTAGTGCACACGGAGCCCGTGGTTTCCATGGCCTGTTGGACACTAAATTTTGCATGGAAAGTGGAGGGGCTCAGGAAGAAACGAGCACCAGCAATGGTGAGCAATGCTTTCCTCCTGAGTCAAGTGCTACTTGGAGTTGAAACCAGAAATACGTACTGCTCACTGGAGACCCACATCAGAATGGCTCAGTGAGTCAAAGAGAAAGGTCTCCTAAATAAGAAAGAACTTAACAGCACCTAACCTCTGTGTGCTTCATGTTGCTCATTTGTAGACATAATAAGTGAACCTTGCAAGGATTCGTGAGACCTTAATCCCCCGGTAGATTGTATATTGTATGGGGTAGTAATCATGTATATCTTGTTCACTGTTGAACAAGACCACTAGGTCCAACAGTGCCTCGAACTTGCTAGGTACTCTGTAGATATTTCTTAAATAAATTAATAAAATAACATTTGTAGGGCACCCGGGTGGCTCAGTCAGTTGAACGTCTTCTGCCTTTGGCTCGGGTCATGATCCCAGGGTCCTGGGGTTGAGTTCCAGGTTGGGCTCCCTGCTGCGTGGGGAGCCTGCTTCTCCTTCTCCCTCTGCCCCCTCTGGCTCATGCATGCGCTAGCTCTCTTAAATAAATAAATAAATAAAATATTTTAAAAAATATTCAGCTTTGTGAAATGCATCTGTATGTTCATCAGGAGCCCTGTGCAGGAAAGATCATTATACTATTGCACCAGTGGCAAAAAAACTGGAAACAATGCAAATATCCGGCAGAACAGGGAAATATGTTGTGGTATATGCATAAAATGGAATGTCATCTTAGCAGTGAGAATGAATGCGATATCACTGCTCTCATTAACGTGCATGACCCTCGAAAACAATGTGGAGCGAGTCACAAAAGAAAAAATACTTTTATATAGAGCTCAAAACAGGCAGAACAAGGTATTTCTTTGGATGACCACATACACGTGTAGTAAAATGATACTAAAGTAGGAGAATGATTAACACCAGTTTCGGTGTAGAGGTTACCTCTGATTGGGAGGAAGGGGAGGTAGAGGGAATAGGGAGAAGCACACAGGAATCTGCAAAGCTATTAGCAAAATTCTGTTTTTTAAGCTTTGTGATAGATCTGGTGATCATTTCATTCTTCTTTAAATAATAATGTTTTGGGACGCCTGGGTGGCTCAGTGGTTAGGTGTCTGCCTTCGGCTCAGGTTATGATCCTGGGGTCCTGGGATCAAGCCCCATATCGGGCCCCCTGCTCAGTGGAAAACCTGCTTCTCCCTCTCCAGCTCCCCCTGCTTGCGTTCTCTCTCTCGCTCTTCCTCTGTGAAATAAATAAATAAAATCTCTAAAAAATAATAATGTTTTTATTAAACATGGACATATCATACACTCTTGTAGGTGTGCGATTTAAAAGAGTTTTTAAAAAGGAACAACTTGGCGCTAATTTTTTAAAACTAAGCACATAGCTGTAGTGTGCCTAAGAATGTAAACTTGTGAAGGTTAGGACACACTTCGTGGGGATCATTCACAGGTTCAGGCAATCCTCAGGGAGTGATGGAAAGAACCTGGGTCTCTAATGGAACCTGGGCCTCTGCTGGTAGGGACCAGGATAACAAGGACAGGCCTGGATATTTTACCTAGACTAGTTAAGTCCCTATATCTTGGCATCTTTTTTTGCAGGAGCAGTTTGTCCCTTGACTAATAAAGCCGTCGTCCTTCTTTATGTGCTCCTTGTAAACATCGGCAGAGTAGATAAGGCATGACTCTGACAACAGTACAGTGCTTCTATGGTATTGTCTGGGAGAAGGTCAGCTCCCTCCTTACCTAGAAATTTCATTTTCTCGCTTCCTAGGACTTTCAGGCCCTGGCACACTGGGACAAATGGGCTAAAAACTCAAGAGACCGAAGTTGACACCAGAATGCAAACGGATTAATTTACTAGGAGAATTAAGACACCCTTGCGGGCATAATTAGCAGCACATTCCATCCCCCTATAATAAAGCTACATGGAAAGCGAATTCATCAGAAGCTGTTTCGGTGACTCGCCAGAAAATTCATGTGGTAAGGTCCTGCTGCGAGGAACTTAGAAGGCTGCTTCATGGGGCGCCTGGGTGGCTCAGTCATTAAGCGTCTGCCTTCGGCTCAGGGCGTGATCCCGGCGTTATGGGATCGAGCCCCACATCAGGCTCCTCCGCTATGAGCCTGCTTCTTCCTCTCCCACTCCCCCTGCTTGTGTTCCCTCTCTCGCTGGCTGTCTCTCTCTGTTAAATAAATAAATAAAATCTTAAAAAAAAAAAAAAAAAAGAAGGCTGCTTCATGATCATAAAGTCAGAGCAAGGGGAAACTGATGAGTTAAATGTATAGTGATTATCCTTTTATTTTTGTAACCGTAGTAACAGGATCAAAATGAAAAGCTAAAATCTCCTATCTTTATCTGCACATCTGAAATGGTATTGCAGCAGAGAGCAAAAATAAGTCAAGGGCAGAAGGTATGGCTCCCTCTTCCTGACCCCAACGCCAGCCCTAATCCTTCCTTCTGCCTGAGCAACGGACATCACCAACGTTTGCCTCTGTGACTCTTTTTTTTTTTTTTTTTTTTTAATCTCAAGGGCTGGTCCAAGAGAGTGTTGCTGGTCTTGAACAAGGTTTTCACCTGCTTGGGGAAAAAAGAAAAAAATATCTCCCTAGATAGTAGACTTTCTGGGAACTGCCTCTGTTCTGAGAATATGCTATTTATTATTTTTTTGGTGGTAAAACATCTTTTATCACATGATGGTGGTCGTAGTTGATGGATCTTTTTTGTGTCAGTCTTTGGTAAATTGAAAAGCTGGCAGCACTTACCAGGCTCTCCAATCTTTTTTTAAAGAGTCATAAAACCTAAAGGCCTACTGTTTGATCCTCCTGGATGAATAACCAGTTTTTGATTGACATGTTTTTAAGATATGATAATAACTTCAGACTGGCTACACTGAAGTTTTCTGAGCCTTCAAGCTATCCTTCGGGTGATCCATTTTTGGTTTGTTTTATAACTAAACTCCTAGATGTTTTATTTTATGTCCTTTACCAGTTATCAGGACATGACATGATAGCCCTGAAGTATTGAATTCACCTTCTAAGAGCACGGTAATCGTGTCTTATCACAGTAATAATGACACCTACAATTCCATGAGCAGGTGCCAGATGCCAGGCACTATAAGATCTTACATGGATTAATTCAGGCAGTCCTTTCAACAACTCCTAAGAAATAATTATAATTATTATTTGCATTTTAAGATGAGATGATCGGAGCATAAAGAGGTTATTGATTTGTTTAAGATCACACAGCTAATAACTGGACCTGAAACTCAAAACCAGGCTATCTGATTCAAAGTCCATGCTCATTTTGTGTCTCTAAAATCAAGTTGCCTTCTCATTGACAAATTAAACCCCGCTTTTCCATGAGACAGAAATCTGACGAGGCCTGGTAGGGCTTAGTGTAGTGTATTTTTGAATACTTGGTACTTAAAAAATAATCAGTGCTAAATCTAATCTATCCTATCCATGGAAATACACAAACAGCTTGCATTTTCTAGGGTAGAAAAATGAAAAATCTTTCTCAATAACTCCCTCCATCCTTTCTTCTCCCTAAAATAATTCATGACTGCAGCCTTACCGAGAATGGTCTTTCTTAAGAAGAGGTTTTCCTTTATACTAACACTAGTTTTCTTTTTATTTTTTCAACAAACATTCAGGTTTTAATCTACTTTGTCAGTGTGACTGAGATAAGACCTTGTCTCTCTATTCCCTTTTCTGGGGACATGGCCTTGAATTCTGTTTAAGGAGGGTCCTGCTTCTGATGTGTGTGTCTTTTTCCCATACTGAATCCTCCAAACCTTTCTTGGCCCTCCCCACACAGACCTCTCATGAGTGTACTCTGTGTAACCTTTCCTAACAGGTGTCTTTTGAGAAGTCCACATCATCGGCCAATTTTCCACGTATGGTTAGTCTTGGCGTTCCTGCTTTGGGTTTCTCAGCCACATTCTGTAAGGTCAGGTCTAGTCAGGGTTTCCAACTCATAACTCTTTCAGAAAGAAAATCAAACCAAAAATCATTCACATTCAAGTCTTCCTTTAATGGGTTCTGTATATTACCTAATGTGTCAGGGGTCCCCAAGACCACCCCCAGGTTTGGGGGTTCACTAGAAGGACTCAGGACTCAGCATATAGTCACACTCATGGCTATGATTCATTACTGCAAAAAGATACAAAGCAAAAGCAGCCAAGGTAAAAGGTATATGGGACAAAACCCAGAGGAAACCACGTGTAAGCTTCAAAGAATCCTCTCTCAATGGAGTCACATGGGACACAATTCCCCAGCAATGAGTTCTGATATGTAAAATGTTGTCTACCAGGGAAGCTTATTAGAGACTCAGTGCCCAAAGCTGTTTATTTATTTATGTATTTTTTGAAGCTTGTTACTCTTGGTTTTTTTGTTTTGTTTTGTTTTTAAGATTTTATTTATTTATTTGTCAGAGAGAGAGAGCACAAGCAGGAGGAGCGGCAGGCAGAGGGAGAAGCAGACTCCCCACTGAGCAAGGAGCCCAATGTGGGACTCCATCCCAGCACCCTGGGATCATGACCAGAGCCGAAGGCAGATGCTTAACCGACTGAGCCACCCAGACGTCCCGTTTCTGGTTTTTGTTGGTTTTTTTTTTTTTTATATTTTCTTTTTTTGAGAGAGAGAGTGCACATGACCAGGGGGAGGCGGGGCTTGATCCCAAGACCTGAGCCGAAGGCAGATGCTTAGGGGATTGAGCCACCCACAGGCACCCCTCAGTGCCCAAAGTTTTTACTGGGGGCCGATCACATAGGCACCCTCTGCCTAGCACAAAATTCCAGACTCCAGAAGGAAAGCAGGTGTTTGGTGTTAACTGCATCATTGGTACAAGCAGTATTTAGGTACAGCGAGCCGTTCTTATTAGTGAGGGTGGTGGTAATGCTTCTCAAATCCGAGTTCCCAGACACTAGCCAACAGCTAACCTTATAAGGAGACCTTTCAAAGGATGGCAGTTGCTCTGTCAAGGTTACTTTTTTTTGAATACCTGAGGAAGTACAAGTAAAGGAGATCTGGTAGACTAGGTCTAAAACGAAGTCCTTGAGGGAGAGCCAGGAGTCTGAATCTGGAGCTCCCAGACATAGTGTCAAGCCCAGAGGTCTGCAGCCAGACAGTGAATGAGAAAGAAAACCAGAAATGGGAAAGCAAGGCAGGAATCTGACTGAATTAAAGCCCCTGAGGGTTTTGATCAGAGGAGATTGATCCCAAATGCTGCCCTTGGGTACCACTCCTAGTGCACAGCTGAATCAACTGCTTAAACTGTAGAGTCAAGCCTGGCCAATGCTCTCCAGGTTACTCCCACAACATGGCCAGGACACATCAGGGAAGGAAGCCTGAGACTGCGCACTAAGGTTGGTTTTGGTGGTAGAGAGCCAAGGCCACGCCAGGCTTCTGGGCCTCGCCTTTCCCACTATCCCAACTTCTTTGGTACCAGCCAGATTGTAATGTCTCTATGGTGTCTGACACATATCTAAGCAACCTTTCAGAGTGTCACAGAGGCTGACTTCTGTGGACAGTATTCCCACAACAGATAGCCAACTGTTCATACATCTGTCCGTGTTTGGCAGAGCTCTGGAAAAACTCTGACAGTAGTGTGATCTGGGAGAAGGGAAGTCCTCCCATGCAACTCTAGCCAGTTATATGTCCCAGCAGACAAAGCTTGGATCCAGGCCTTTCTGCTGTGCCAGGATGCAAACTTGAGAGGGCCACTGGGACCCTTTCAAGAGAACTAATTTGACTCATTAGGGAATCTAATAGTCCCATATGCAACATAACTTCTTTCATTAGTCAGACAAATAAAGGATACTCTTGGCCAAAAAATAAGGCAGTGATTCCCAAGGAGCTCTTATTCCTTTTCCTGTCCCCGAAGACTGCTGGGGGAGAGTGTCATACAATTGAATCATAAACCATCTTTTTTTTTCCCTCTGGGTCTATCTCGGGCATGATGGGGCCACTGATAAAGATAATTTATGTGTCATCTGTTCCTGCTCACACTTGGCACCGAAACTCAACCACGCACCTGCAAAATGCACCTGCAACCACGTACCCACAAAACGTGGTGGAATAGGACAAACCACTGAATGGTTTCCCTTCCTACAGAGCCTTTATGGGGCCCCATGCTAGTAAGCCTGTATTTGTAAGGCATTTTAAATCCAGGTCCAAGTCTATTTCCCCTCACCCCTAAACTCATGGCCAAGAATCTATGAACCAAGTGCTAGAATATCTCAGATTCAGGCCGTCCTCTTAATGGGGCAATTGCCCTTAGTAAAGCAACCTTCACTCTATGGAATTTTTCTGAGTCCATTCAGCCAGCATTTAAAATACCCCTAACAATTATGGGTTTCACTCCAAGTAATTCTCCATTACTCACTTCAGTCACCGCTCCAGCAAGCTACCTAGAATTCCATGCAGTCTAGAAGAAACGTCAGGCTTTTTGAGACCTAAATGATTAGACTCCGAAGTCTGAAATATAGTTAAACAATAATTGTCTTGGGGTGCCTGGGTGGCTCAGTTGGTTAAGTGTCTACATTCAGCTCCAGTCATGATCCCAGGGTCCTGGGATCAAGGCCCTCATTGGGGTCCCTGCTCAGCAGGGAGATTCAGGCCATTCCCCCTGCTTGTGTGCACTCTCTCAGTCTCTCTCTCTCTGTCAAATAAATAAATAAATAAATAAATAAATAAATAAATAAATAAAATCTTTTAAAAAAACAATAATTGTCTTTTATTTTTTTATTTTTTATTTTTTTAAAGATTTTATTTATTTATTTGACAGAGAGAGAGACAGCCAGCGAGAGAGGGAACACAAGCAGGGGGAGTGGGAGAGGAAGAAGCAGGCTCATAGCGGAGGAGCCTGATGTGGGGCTCGATCCCATAACGCCGGGATCACGCCCTGAGCTGAAGGCAGCCGCTTAACCGCTGTGCCACCCAGGCGCCCCTTATTGTCTTTTAGGTGGCACACATGAAACTTTTAGCTTTATTTGCATTATACAGCCCTTCAGGAATACCATCTCTTGCTGGGCATACTATGAAAAACAGATAAGCCAAAAGATTTAGAACTGTTGTTCCTTCCCTTGAGAGTACCCATATTTACTCTAAATTGGACTAGATTTAGAACAGACAAATGTCCATAGTAATTTTAATTTGATCATGTTATTAGCAAGGAAATATTCTGTTGCTTATTTGTCAGGCTTTTTGTGGGCTTCTTTCTATAATTTTTACATTGTTTCTTTGTAGCCAATCACTAGTGAAAGAAAGTTAAACCTAATGAATTAATTCCACTTTGGAATTTGTAAATTATTGTACATTAACCACGATGATCATTATTCTACAGTCTCCCCAAGCCTGATACTCTTTTTTTTTAATTTAATGATTTTTTATTATATTATGTTAGTCACCATACAGTACATCCCTGGTTTCCGATGTAAGGCTCGATGATTCATTAGTTGTGTATAACACCCAGTGCACCATGCAATACGTGCCCTCCTTACTACCCATCACCAGCCTATCCCATTCCCCCACCCCCTCCCCTCTGAAGCCCTCAGTTTGTTTCTCATAGTCCATAGTCTCTCATGTTTCATTTCCCCTTCTGATTACCCCCCTTTCTTTATCCCTTTCTTCCCCTACCGATCTTCCTAGTTCTTATGTTCCATAGATGAGAGAAATCATATGATAGTTGTCTTTCTCTGCTTGACTTATTTCACTTAGCATTATCTCCTCCAGTGCCGTCCATGTTGCAGCAAATGTTGAGAACTCGTTCTTTCTGATAGCTGAGTAATATTCCATTGTATATATGGACCACAACTTCTTAATCCAGTCATCTGTTGAAGGGCATCTTGGCTCCTTCCACGATTTAGCTATTGTGGACATTGCTGCTATGAACATTGGGGTGCATATGGCCCTTCTCTTTACTACGTCTGTATCTTTGGGGTAAACACCCAGTAGTGCAATCCAAGCCTGATACTCTTGAAGGATATAGTTCTATTCCCCCAAGGGCTATATCCTAAGTGATAGGATGATCTAACAAATGACCAAGTCTGTATCAAATGAGAGGGCTTCCTATAAGTCATATCTCTTCAAAAGACATATCATCATAATTATTGTCAGGCTTTATTCTGTTTGTTGCTGCCGAAGAGAAATTAATTGGTTTTCTTTGACAGTAATTTGATGAACTGGGATGAGTTCGTGCAGGCAACAGTTAAAGGGCTTTAGTAACAGCATTGAGGAAGATTAGGGTGGGAATAATGGTCATTGTTGGTTGATACCCATATCCATCTCCACCTTCTGGCCTTATCCTAATTCAGGTAAACAGTATGGCTCTTCACATGTGCGTCAGGGGAAACTGTCACACCCAGCTCCGGAGCAAGGCTATATTGAATGAAGGGTAATGCCATCTCCCTCATTACAGTGACTGGTGCTGGAACCCAGACCTAAGCTTATCTGCAGATGGCATTCCTCTAGTCCCAGGGACTGATTCAGGAACAACATATAAACCAGTCTGGGCCAATAAGAAATGAGAAGAAACATGCAAAATCTTCTGAGAAAGAGTTGTCCTTGTTCCCACAAGAGAATCACAGAAAGAAATTCTTGTTCTCTGGACAACAGGGAGCACAGATGTGAAGGTAGCATGAGAAAAGCCAGCAGGAGGATGAATCCAAACAACAGAGGAATAACAGTCCTGGCAGGCTGGACTGGGCTGAACTGAAACTTACTCTGCTCTGGACTTCCATTATGTTGACCAATGAATTCCCAGTTAACATGAGCCAACAGAAACTAGGCGAAGTCTGGTACCCTAATTGAAAAGCTGAGTTAGTTTTAATTTTATTTCACCTTTAAAATATTTTCTTGTTTCTTTTTCTTTTTTTCAGTAATCTCTACACTCAACATGGAACTTGAACTCATGACTCTGAGATCAAGAGTCATGTGCTCGTCTAACTGAGCCAGCCGGGCACCCCTCACTTTTAAAATATTGTAAAGCTTTACAAAAAATTTTTGACAAGTATATGATAAAATCCAATCAGTGTAAAAGGACAATCAAAGTAAATGTCCATCTCATTTCAGATATTATTTATCTCTCTAGAGTCAATCCAGAGTAATTTCACACAGGTGTATGTGTATGTCCTTTTTTCTATTCAAATAGAAACACAGTACACACATTGTTCTAACATCTTGATTTTTGGACTTTGTGTATCTTGGAGATCATTTCAAATCATACATAGAGATTTATCTCATTCTTTTTTTTATTCAATTAGCCAACATATAGGACATCATTAGTTTCAGATGTAGAGTTCAGTAATTCATCAGTTGCACATAACACTCAGTACTCATCACATCATGTGCCCTCCTTAATGCCTGTCACCCAGTTACCCTATCCCCCCACCCTGTCTCATTCTTTTTATTTTTTTTAAAGATTTTATTTATTAACTTTGAGAGAGAGAAAGAATGCTGGGCGGAGGGGCAGAGGGAAAGGAAGAGGGAGAGAAGCAGACTCCCTGCTGAGCATGGAGCCCGACTGGGGGCTGGATCCCAAGACTCTGGGATCATGACCTTAGCCAAATCAAGAGTTGGATGCTTAACTGGCTGAGCCACTCAGGTGCCCCATCTCATTCTTTTTAAAGGCTGCGTGATATTCCATTATAAGAACATACCAACATTCACGTAACCAATTCTAATTTTTGCCACTATAAATAATGATGAAATGAACATCCTTAAATTTACATATTTGAATAAAGATGTGAGTATAAATCTGAGGATAAATTCCTAGAAATGTAATAAGTGGGTCAGAAAGTACATACATTTTATATTTTAATAGTTATTGTCAAAATTGATAGAACCTCTTTACAAGGATGTTTGGCAGTAGCTATTCAAATACAAGATGCATAGGGGCACCTGGGTGGCTCAGTGGGTTGATGTCCAGGTCTTGATTTTGACTCAGGTCTTGATCTTGGGGTTGTGGGATCGAGCCCCATGTCAGACTCCACACTCAGCAAGGCGTCTGCTGGAGATTCTCTCTCTCCCTCTCCCTCTGCCCCTCCCCTTACCCATGCTCTCTCACTCTCTAAAATAAACAAATAAATCTTTAAAAAAATAAAACAAAAGATGCATACACTTTTTTTGGGGGGACATGGCAAAATATTTAGTGTCTATAGGTGTGCCTCATCCTCCCACTTCTGTTTTGATTTGACATCCTCCCCAAACTGGCAGTACCAGAGAAAACATGCGCACTTTTTCTCAGCAGGATTTAAACACCATTGAGGCCCTAGTTGTCTTGACTTGGAAATGATTGCAGGTGAGATCATTCCACAGCATGCCTCAGGCCTCTCTGCTCAAGGAAAATAGTCTCCCAGTTCTACGGGAGCCTGAGGACTTCTGTTCTGCAGCCTGGCGCTGGGAACTGTGCAGGCAGAAGTAGTAGTAGGCTCGGGCACAGCAGGGGTAGCCCCCATACACAACGAGGAGCATCATGGAGGTAGAAAAGGTCTTGTAGCCAGTGTCAGCTAGTTGTTTGGCAATTGGCAACTGCCTCTAGGACTCAGCTCCCTGTATGAAAGAGGGCACTGCATGCCCATCACAGCACAAATCCACTCACTGAGCCAGATGCATATGCTTTTTCATATCATAGTCAAATAGATTGCTTTTCCTTATGCTAGTCCAGTTGCTCAAAATTATACTGCATGTTAGATTGATTAATATTGACCACAGCTTTATTTGAGTTTTGTTTTCCTGAAGTTTCTAATTGCCTTTATTTTCTTTATTTTTTTTTTTCCTTTGAGAAATGGAACATGCCTTCTCCACCACATCCAAATACCTTCCAACAACTTATTTATTCCATGTGTAGCATGGAACTAACGAATTAATTTATATATATATATATATATATTTATTTATTTATTTATAGTTTCCGTTGAATACTTGCTCTAATTTTGGAAAGGCTTACTTCCAGGGGCGCCTGAGTGGGTCAGTCGGTTAAGTGTCTGCCTTCGGCTCAGATCATGATCCCAGATGGAGCCCCACATCAGGCTCCCTGCTCAGTGGGGAGTCTGCTTCTCCCTCTGACCCTCCCCCTTCTTGTGTTCTCTCTCTCTCTCAAATAAATAATAAATAAAATCTTAAAAAAAGAGAGAGAAAAAAAGAAAGAAAAGAAAAGCTTGTTTCTAGACCTGCAGCATTAGCAATCATTTGGGATTTAAGACCGGATTAGCTCCGTGTTTTCTGTATTCCAGGTCATTTTCTCTCTGATTTACCTCCTTGTTTTTTCTCAAGTATAACAAATAACTTCCCATGAAAGGGAGCTTTGAGTCCTCGAATATCTTTATCTTGTTCTATCGCTTACTTGACAGTTTGACTCCAAGTTTCCAACTCCGGAATAGCTCTGAGGTTCTGCTTGGACAGACTTATTTCTACTGACACTGATTGTATCTGGCTTGTGGCTTCCTTCCCTCTCTTTAATCCATCACATAATTTCATCTCTTTTCTGACTTCCATAAATTAAAAAAAAAATCTGTCATCTGTTGGTGATTCTCATTTTATTCTCTTCAGTCTTGTGATTTTATTTCCATTTTTGATTTTTAGTTCCTTTACTATCATATTAATTGCATCCAGACCAAATAGTGCAGTTTGACATTCAAATGGGAAGTCTTTCCCTAATTCTTCTGATTTTTTTTTTTTTT
>NW_024425563.1:47252913-47276694 GCF_017311325.1 Ursus maritimus | reverse complement strand
TTTTTTTTTTTTTTAGTCTCAAAATAATTGTGTTGGTTGTCATCATGGATAAGAATTCACCTGTCGGCTTTTTTTTTTTTTTTAAGATTTATTTATTTATTTTAGACACAGAGAGAACACAGTGGGAGGGGCAGAGGAGAGAGAATCCCAAGCAGACTCTGTTTTGAGCATGGAGCCCGATGTGGGGCTCAGTCTCATGACCCTGAGATCACGACCTGAACTGAAACCAAGAGTCAGTTACTTAACTGGCTGTGCCACCCAGGTGCCCCTCACCTGTGAACTGTTTCCATGAAAATGTAGCTCATGGTGAGATCTAACCGCTCATGTAGTCATGTAAAGTTGAACTATATGGGTGGGAATAAAATGTCTTCTTCCAGAAATATTAGGCACTTAGCATTTCAGGATGGTTTTAAAATATTACCATAGATGTCATAGGTATTCACTTGCCTATTTACTACCAAAACATTTACGGCTATTCCTATTAAGCATTGGTAAAAGCCTGAACTTTTTGTAGCATTGATAGAGTATGACTTGGAAGGAAGTCATATTAGTCTGAAACTAAGTGGGTGAGTGGAATGAAATTACTTAAATTATTTATATTTTGTTATTATAAGCAATTCATTATAAATATAAAACCTATAAACAGTGGTGTGCTAGTAAATATTTAACAGCCAACTCTTCAGGGAAAAAAGTATATAGATATAGGTTTATTATAAATTTATATAATATGAAGGATGTATGGCATACAATTTATGAGTAATGAGAAAATGATAAATAACAAAAACTTGTAACTTCCAGATAGCTAATGGATTCTTAGAGAATGCACGTATTGATTTTTACTAAATTTTTGCATCTGTAGCCAACATTTGGTTGCAATTGGACTATGATTTGATAAATGGAGTTGCCTCTCAATCTGCTCTTTTCCTAATAAATCTATTATCATTAAATCTGACTTATATAGTCAATTTTTCGTGACAGCTTTGCTTAAGAACTAAGTTGCAAAATTGCTGAAAATTTAACAGTCAGCTCTTGCAAATTGGTACAAGCCAACTCTAGTACCCCACTACCTATAACCTCCAGTTCTCTGACCTAGGTATCAAAATGAGGACCCACTAACTTTGTTATCCAACTAATACTTTCTCTGAGGTCATGAAAATATCTATCTTCTCTGTAATCCCTGCTCGGTAACCATTCCCCATCTTCTACCGTAAGGAATCCATACCTCAGGGACTGGGTGGTTAGCCCTCCTTAGTGACCTCCAGAAGAGAACACTAGAAATTCAGCTGGTCAATCAAGGTGGTATATTGGGCTAGGGCTAGGCTGTTGCTGGTGTCATAGCCACATGGTGGCACTATTGAAACACAGGTATCGCAGCTGCCTCAGTACCCCTCCACACACTAATCCCATCCCCCAGCTTGCTCTGAGCCTTGCGAAACTTGACAGTGAACCAGCCTACATCTCTTCTAAAAGCCTAGCAACCCTCTCCCCTTGCATACACAGTTCCTTTCAGCACAGGAAATTCCATCAGTGCAAACAAGCCCATTGGCATGCTGCTTGCCTAAGAGTGAAATAACAGGACTTTCCTGTTTCATCCGTCCCAGCAACTTCACTTGTTGACCACTGGTTTTTAGACCTTGTCATTTATATGTACTGGGAGACTCCCTGTCTCAGATTTACCTATGATGTAAGTAAATATTTGCATACCAGTGCAGGGCCTGGGGAAGCTCAAGCCCTTTTAATAATTCATGTGTCCTTACTTGTGTCTTTCTATCTTTCCCTGTCCACTGTACCCATGGGGCCTGCTAGATTTTGGTCTGTATTAGATCTCAGTTGAAAAACTCCATTCTTTATCATCTTCCATAAGAAATTCAACAAAACTCAGCACTTTTGTATTTGGACAACTTCATCAGAGTGGTCCCAATTTCATATAAATATCCCAGGGAAGGACTCTAATTGGTTCAGCTTGGGCATGTGCCTACCATGGGTCAGTGTACGGTCACGAAGATGGGACAGTGTACTGACTAGACCTATACCACATGCCAACTTCTGTGATGTGGGGAGCATAAATGGCAGCACTGAAACGTGTGGAGTGAGGAAGTATGATGTGGGAAACAAAGGAAGAAGAAAAAAGTATTACATTTCCTTACTACCTGGAGTCCATTGACAAGTCCTTGAAACATGCAGAGTGACCTTCCGCAAGGGACTCCACTGCCTCAATATTCATACCTTGCTAAGGGCAAAGGCAGTCTTAGCCGACCCTCAGGATCCTGAAAGTCTACTTTAACATATAAAAATTCCTTTGGAAACTTCCTTTGTCTCTACTCCCTAAACACATGACCCACTGATATACATCTGAAGGGTCTCATGACTAAGGTTTTATTAGACAGTAATAAATGGCTTTTTCCCAACAATGGCTAGCCCCCTCAAGGTCCTGGAAACCTTGCTTCCAAATTCCTTAGAGACTTACGCTATCCCTAACCCCCTCTCAAATTGGAAGTATATAATCTGCCTGTCCTCGTGACCCCGGTGCAGCTCTTTCTGCCCACTGGTCCTGTTCCCGAGCTTTAAGAAAAAACCACCACACCTCTTTCTGCCCACAGGTCCTGTCCCTGTGCTTTAATAAAACCACCTTTTTGCATCAAAGACATCTCAAGAATTCTTTCTTGGCCATTGGCTTCGAACCCTAACATCTTTCCTACATCAAGTAAAATACTCCAGGGGAAATGGGGAAATAGTACGTGAAAATGAAAGACAGAGTGCTGAAGAAACCAAAGTGACAAACATTCCTGCCAGTGGAGATCTGGCCCTTCCTGCCCTTCCTTGGGGCTAGCTCTCTCTTTTTGGATGTTTTCACCATTCCTGGAGAATAACAGGGAAAGTAATGCTTTGTGGGCAAGAATTGTAAAATGAACACATATTTAATATAAACTAATGCCAAAGGATGTCTTTTGAAGTATTCCTTTGACATAGTTGCTTTTTTATTATGGGCTAGGTTAGATTTTTGTGCAATTGGTATTCTCAAAGTGGGGCACAATTTTTGCATGCTTTCAACCCCTCTGACATGTGGTATTACTTTGAGTTTTCAGTTAATGTCTATATGTTAATTAATTGAATTTAAATTAAATTAAATTTAAAAAAGAGAAATCAATAACTGTGGTGTAGAGTTATGTTAAAGAATTAAGGCCTACGAGTCATTTATGATCTAAAACCTGCCTCTACCACTTACTAATTGTGGAACCATGGGCCAATCACTTAAGCTCGCTGAGCTCACAAGATCATGCATAGAATTAGCGTGAGAACATGGAGTTCATATGTGAGGATTAGGTGAAATAGAGCACTTTGGGGGAAAAAAAAAGTTTTCACTTAATGTGATAGAATAATTTAGCACCTTCAGTGGAAACATCAAATCAGAAGATGCCTTATGCCACTTAAGCCGAGGCAAAAAATAATAATTAAATAATCTCCTTGGTATTCCCTTACTCCCACTCTTCCAGATACATAATGTTGTGTCTTACAGGCTTCCTCATCTCTAGAAATTCTGTATCCAAATATGAGACATAGGCCGCGGAATGTGAACTATTCTGATAATGGGAAGCATTAAAGTAGTTCCCTTTGTCCTACTGAGTTTCTGGAATGCCCGATGCCGTGTGAGTGTCTCATCATCACTGGAGGGCTATCTTGGAGCTTGTTATCTTTGTAGCATACACGCTTCTCTTCCAAAAAGGGTCTAACGCAGCAGACTGCAAATTGGGTACTCGCAGTCCTGGCATACACGAAGACTCTCCTTCTAAAACCACACAGCGCTTGGATTGTTTTAATGAAGTTGATTTCCAGATTCTCAATTTCCACACATCTCTTTCCTCAATAGCCCTCCTCCGGAGGACTGCCAGACCTTTCCGTGTTCACCCTTTTCCCAACTCACAGAACCTACATACAGCCCTCCTAACTTGAGTCTTATCTTGGTGCACTGCTCCAGGCTGTAAAAATCTAGGGGGACCTCCTAAGTGGACAATGAAAGATGTACTGCCTCTGAGGGGGCATCCTCCCCTTCCCCACCCCAAAATAAAGCAAAGAAAGCCTCAGGAAAAAGCACCAAAGTCTTATTTTATCTAGGCAACAAGCTCTTGGCAAGACTCCACGCCTTCTCTATCTCTCCTCTGTCTCTGTCACATGGAATTAAGATTCAAAATGATATTATCCTAATCGTTTAAATTTTAAAATGATAGACAGTAAATCTGATTCAGCCTATCAGTTTGACAATGAAGATTGGCTTCAACAGTGTTATATATATATATATACATATATATATACATATATATATCACACTATAACTATATATATATATATGTGTATATATATATATAGTTATTCCATAAACCAAATGAGCTAAACCTCCAGCTCCAAGGACTTGCTAAAAAGTGAAAGTGTATATTCAAATTACAATACAGCAGAAAGTACGTTCCTTACAATAATCAAAACTTAAGGTGCAACGTTTTTAGATATCAATGTAAAATATTAAAAGGGATCCAATATTTTTGAAAATTCTTTCAGGATTACATATGCGAATTTTGAAGATCCCTGGTCTAAAGAACGGAAACTACCTCAGCAATTTAAACTCTTCATTAAGAAAATGTAACCATATAACTTACAGCTATAATTAACTATGAAAAATGTCCTGTTTAAAAGAAGGATGTAAAATAATATAACATCTTAGTAAAAATTCATACTTAACGAAGCTAACATTTTTCTTATGTTGACTTAATTTTTTTTTACTCTTGAGTCTAATCAAATGTGGGTTTCACCCTGTTAAATATAGAATTTGGCCAGAGGACATACTAAAGCTTTCCGTCGCACCATCTTTCAGCCTGTTTGTTTATGCTAGGTGGGAAGTGACTGGTGCTTAAACTCTATTTTCCTGATATTTAAGCCTCCAAAGCCTATATTTGAACCCCCACAAGACCAAAACTTTCCGATTACAGTTCTCCTGGTGGTGGTCCTCCCCACACAGTAAATATGAAAGAAGAAAATAGCAATTTTTCCAGACGCTGGTAGATCCCACGACTTTTTTGACCCGATGGAAAAGAAAATTCCAAAAGTGCTACTTTCACCTTCCCTCTTCTATCTCTGCTGCTTAGATATCCTTAGGGTCATTTAACACAATATGATGCAAAATTAATTATGGAAGTTTGATTCTATTAAATTGCCAGATGGGTTTACTGACCTAGAGCCAAACTGGTTTTTCAACTAACTCGAATTTTCCTCTCTGTTTCTAATAACTGAAAAACATTGAAACGTATAAAGACATTGTAAATCCTTTGCGGTGCGGTTTTCTCCATAGACATATCCTCTTATCCATTAATTAGCTGCCAACTGAGAGCAAAATTCAGCCAGGGACAGAGAGACCCATGAGAGCTGGAGAGAGGGAGGAGGAGAAGGGGCTCCAGAGGGCAAAGGGAGCTGTTTGGAGAGAGGATGAGTGTTCCAGGGACACAGTTCCTATTGCACAAGCTTGCCTTTGGCCAGGCCAGTCCTGGAGGACAAGGCCTTCTTTAGTCACCACATTTGGCCCACGTAACCGTGGTTGGCGGAGTATTGTCATTTCTCGATATGGATTTGGAGCAGACGGTTCACTTGAATTCTATTTTTCTTTGTTTAATTTTAATTTTCTATCTGCATTGAGGGCAAAGTCCTCATGTAACAAATTGGCCCAACTCTATCTTTGGGGGCAAAGATCTAGCTTTCAGAAAGCTACTCTGGCTATTGGATTTGAGGGCTTTCTCTTACTTCCGCTTGTTTTCCCGATACATTCAATGCTCTGACTGTCCCATGTACGTTTCGCATTTGCATTCTGTAAAGATTTTCCTGTCCACTTATTTGGGGACGAAAAACTCCGTCAAATTTTTTTTTTCAAGAAAATAATCCCCAAAGGGTAATTCCATGTTTCCTGGGGCGATAGGAACATTTTCTAGTCTCATCAGCAGAGACTGCCGAGCACAGTCCGTGCACAGTGAATAATTGGTAATGACGACAAAGGCATAAATAAGCAACATTAAGAAGGTGTGGATTCGTTATCAGTGGATGATGCAAGGGTGAACTTGTTACAGAGGAGAAACAACTTAATTATTCATGTAATATATTTTAAAATGGTAAGAGAACCACGGGTTTGTAGAGCAACTCTTTGCCGGCTCAGATTAAATGAAGATTGAAGTGCAGTTACGTGCGTCCTCACGCACTTGAGAATAGAAAGAATCCTTTAACCATCTCATACTAATAAGAACATTGAGGTCATTGGGAACTCACGCAAAGCCTCAAGTTGGTCCGTTTTGAGACAATGATTTACAAATCTGTTTTCAGTATCATGTAGGAATAATCTTAACTTTTAAATATCAACAGGGCCTATTTTGTAATTCTGCAGCCCTGAGAAGATTCCCTCAATTCCTCCTCAAGTACTACCATTGATACTACAGGTATTATTGAAATAAGGTTAAACTAATAAATATTAAATTATGTTCTGGCTTACTTCTTCAAGGTACCAAATCTAGTTTCCCTTTAAAGAGTAAGAGGATGGGGCGCCTGGTGGCTCAGTTGGCTAAGCGTCTGCTTTCGGCTCAGGTCATGATCCCAGGGTCCTGGGATAGAGATCGGCCTCACATTGTCGGGGCTGTCTGCTCAGCAAAGAGCCTGCTTCTCCCTCTCCCTCTGCCTGCTGCTCCCCCTGCTTGTGCTCTCTCTCTGTGTCAAATAAATAAATAAAATCTTAAAAAAAAAAAAAAAGAATGAGGATAATGCATCAAAAAGCAAATTGCAACCCAGAGCACTGACTGGACATTTTAGTATGATACAAGATGAAATATAGAATAGGAAAGTAGAAGCAAGGGGCACCTGGGTGGCTCAGTTGGTTAAGCATCTGCTTTTGACTCAGGTTTGATCCCAGGGTCCTGGGATTGAGCCCCTACCTCAGGCTCCCTGCTTGGCGGGGAGACTGCTTCTCCCTCTCCCTCTGCCTGCTGCTCTCCCTGCTGTGCTCTCTCTTGGAAGGAAGGAAGGAAGGAAGGAAGGAAGGAAGGAAGGAAGGAAGGAAGGAAGGAAAAGGGAAAGGGAAAGGGAAAGGGAAGAAAGAAAGAAAGAAAGAAAGAAAGAAAGAAAGAAAGAAAGAAAAGAGAAAGAGAAAGAAAGTAGAGGCGAGAGAAAGCAGATGGCTGGGGAATAGATCTTTTTGGAAACACAAATTTAAAGCATTTCCTTTGATGAGCTTCTGACGTCCTGCCCCCCCCCCTCCCCGCAGCATAACAGAATGTTTAGAAAATTCTGTTTAAAAGACACCTCCAAGCTCCGAAATGAGGTGGGTAAGGTAGAATATAAAACATGAAACGATACGTCTCTATGCATGTGCAGAGAAATAAGAAAAATGATTCAGTTAAATTTATATCTTTCGGCTGGTAGAAAAGTTCGTGCTGTATTAAGTAAAAACAGTAAGCGGAGCAATGTGTATAATAAAATCCTATTTCACCGAAAACAGGTAAACCTAAAAATCGTTCGATTTCTCTTTTCTCTGTGTGTGTGATGATGATGAACAACTTACACAGGTTCGATTATACTACGTAATTTGTGGAAAGATCTGTATTAATCTTTTAATGTGTTTACCTTAGACAGCAGGGGTAGAATAGAGAGCTGAAATCCATTTTTTCTTTATATAACTTTGCACTGTTTCAGTTGTTACAACCAGCCTGTATCATTTTTCTAATTTGAAAAACCCCAAATTAAGAAAACTACAGAAAATTACATGAGGCTCAGTTTTACATAGTTTCTTGTTCAGGATTCATTTGTAAATGTTCTAAATTCTATCTAATTATAAAAGTAATCAATATTCATTTTAGGAAGACTGAGAAATATAGAAAATCACACACACAGAGAATAAATATCATTAATAATCCCCAAACCTAAACATAAACACTATGAACACTTTTACACAGTTATTTCTGGTCTTTTTTTTTTTTTCTATGTGTGTCTATGTGTTTGTGTATTTTTTTAAGTCACATACTGTGCCTAACCCACTTTTTAAAAATCTAACAAAAGCAAGTTTTCCTAATAATCAGATATCCTTCTTTAGCTGTGATTTAGTGACCACGTTGAAGTCTACAAGTGTCACTTAAGATTAGATTCGACTATAACAAAAATGATTTAAATACAAAAGTAGGAAGATGTCTGGCTGGCTCAGTTGGTAGAAAATGCAACTCTTGATCTTGGGGTTGTAAGTGTAAGCCCCACGTTGGGTGTAGAGATTACTTAAAAATAAAATCTTAAAAAAAAAGTACCCGCAAAAGAAGCCAGAGGTTGACTATGAAATTGCAGGGCCTGGCGCAAAATGAAAATGTGGGTCCTCTTCTTTAAAAAGTAGGAGAAATCCCATTACAATACTAAGATAACAACGATTCTTGTTGTCTTCTCGAAACTGTCTCTTGACTTGTCATGGTGTTTTCTTATTTCCT
This sequence comes from Ursus maritimus, assembly GCF_017311325.1. Classification (NCBI taxonomy): domain Eukaryota; kingdom Metazoa; phylum Chordata; class Mammalia; order Carnivora; family Ursidae; genus Ursus; species Ursus maritimus. Next base: position 47,268,205 of record NW_024425563.1, on the reverse strand, counting down.
ACTTAATGTCATTCTAAGTAATAAAATAAATAAAAATCTAAATTGTTAGTATGAATTTTACCCTTCCTCTTTATATTGAGTAATGCCAGTTTTAAATGCAAATATAAAAATATTTAAAGTGTATGTGGAATCACTAAAATCACATAATTCGTGTATCATGACTTGTGCAAGTGTCTGTACCTTGTTCTTACCAGGACAGTAACAACATTGCACAAAATGAAATCAACTGTTTTTATTTCACTTCCTGATATATACACCTTCTACCAGCACTCTCTACCTTCAGCTTACTGATGAGTAAGAAGGACTGAAAGGAGAAGGAACCGTGGGTTACCTAGCTTTCTTTTTCCTTCTATGCCATCATTTCCAGGTGAGTTGTTGACACTCCATGGAAGCAACATGAGTCAGAAACGATACAGCAGGTTCCTTGATGGTCATGTGTCTAGAAATGCCATTGCCTTCTTCCTCCAGAGCAAGTTCTAGTTCAAATGGAAAGTGTAGCCTCTCAGGGCTGTCAGAGACCCAGCTCAAGCAGTTGTCATTGTAGCACGCTTTTCTTGAACTCCCTGAGTCTTGCTGAACTCCAGCTCATCGTGGGACCACAGGAATCCTGAGCTCTTGAGGCTGTAGCAATCGGAGCGACAAGGAACAGCAACGAGCATATTGCACGTACCCTCTTCTCACGCACATGCTCTGTTGCTCTCTCAGACTTCACTTAACAAAACACAGCTTCAAAGGCAAAATTATTAAGAATGGCGACAATAGAGTGTTAGGCCAAGCTGGAGGCCTCCTTAGCAGGGGTGCTGGTTGACTGCACAGCTCGCGTGCCCATGGAGCTGGCATGTTCCACCAAGTCTGAAAGGACATGAATTCCTTTTATCTTTTTGCTCCTTTACGCTCCGTGTGGGGCTTCCGCCCTCAAGGTCAGTTCACGATCTAAGTAGGCTGCTGGAGTTCGACATCCGCAGAGAGGAGACAGGGAGAAGTGGAAAAAGTCAACTCTCCAGGCTGAATCTGTCCCCTTAGGGGGCCTTCTCAGAAGCCCCACTCTGCTTCCATCTCCTCAGCCAGAGCTTAGTCATGGGGCTTTGCTGGAAAATGAGTTACTAGCACGGAACAGAGAAGGGCTGCTGGAAAATGGAGCCTTTTTGTTGGATACCCCGCCACCCTGAATGCAGTCAGGCTGTTACTAAGAAGTAAAGGTTAATTGATATGAAGACGCAACGAATTGTACTGCCATGCCAACAGAAAGATGTAATTTATTTCATCAACCCTTAATTTTTATTTATGGGGTTGTTTCTGATTTTTCACCATTATCGACCTCATTTACAAACTTATAAATTGTATAGGACTCTCAACTTTTAAAAACTTATTCCTAGACAATTGGCACATGTCTTTGGAAGAATCTTTCTGTTTATTAAATCAAACTAAACAATATGTACTTAATTAAATTTGCAATGGTTACAACAGTTAAAAACAACAGGTCTTTTGATGTAAAAAAAAAAGAACAATTAAAGGTTTATATTGCTGTTTGGTCCTGACATAAACACTGCATGGGGCAAGGAATAGCTAGCTAAAGATAAAGAAGACATGTTAAATTACGCGGCTTCTATGATCCTCTGAGCTTCTGCAATACTGTTGACTTATGCATGACTCGATGACAAAAAGCAAAACTGATATAAGCAAGTCCTGAAGGTTGCTGATTTTTTGAAGACAGCTTCTACCTGAATCAATCTCCTGTCAATATCAGGACCCACTGGATCATCTTAGGCTAATATTATCTATTTCTAATATTGACTACCAGGATGCTTTCTATAATCTTGTGCTAATGTTATCTAATTTCTAATATTGAGTACCTGGATGCGTTGCGTCATCTTGAATTAATGTTATCTCCTTGAAGCACACCAGAACCCCAAACCTAAGTGAGAAGGAGCAATGCTCATTTTTACGTTAACATTTGCATAGCATATAATCAGGCTGTCCTTTCATTGGAGAGCTCATTCTCTGTTCCGTGCTAGTAACTCAAGACTAAAATAACTTGAATGTTCTTAGCTCATTTGTTTTGTCACTTCTTTGCCAAGCTTATCAAATTATTTCCATATGAAATGAAAAAAAGATTTTATTAGCCTCCAAAACATTTTTATTTGAAGTAAATAACTGTGAAAGAATTTACTCAGTCTATTTTTTAACCAATTCTTAAATGACAAGAACTCGTAATTTATTAAACAGAATGGCATCTGCAGATTCAGATTCTAATGTGTGAAGTTTTTCTGAATGAATTTGGGTACAATTAGATTTCTTTCAGAAATGGAGCCATTAGAATCTGAGTATTATGAGCAAACTATTATTTATAGAGTATAGTTCTACATACTCTAACATTTTGTCCTTTGCGTATAAATATCTGGGTACATGCACCATCTGAGTGTATAAAATTAAACTACCCGAACACCTTTAAAAAATTAAAGTAAAACATAAAAATGTCTATAAAAAGAAATTCATTAGAGATTTCAAAATATCCGTAAGTGCTAAATAAGGTTTCCAGAAATCAGTGATTATGCTGAAACGTGTCACAAGGGGAACTGTTAACAAGTGTTACTTTGCCAATGGTAGGAAGATTGCCAACCTTTAATTGGCTTTAAAGTTGGTGTTCTATCAATGGTGTATTGTAAAAGGCAATAATGCCCACATTTATGATCTAAGTCTGAAATGGGAACTCTAGATTTGATCGTGGCACTATGCACTAGTCCTTCTAATTAAAAATATTCAAATGCCTGCCTTTTAAATTTGATCAGGATGTTTATTATCATGTTTTTATTAACAACAACAAAACAAAAGGTGTTTGTCCACACTTTAGGATACACAATGACCAGTCAACCCCCCACCCCTGTTCTGCTATGCATTAACTGTTTTGTTCTAATGAAAATAGCTCTAATGAGAATAGCTCTTTCGAGGCTGCTGGGACAATGGGATTCTACTGAATGACATGAAAATCTGGCATGGCATCGTTCTTTGCATTCTGTAAGGGAGGGTATCCTCATTAATCAATGCCAATGAGAGTTCATATTATCTTTAATAAGCAGAGTCAACAATGCTCTGCCCACCATTGGCTTTTGGATTTGTTTTCTTTTCTTTTCTTTCTTTTTTTTTTTTTTGCCTTCTGGATTTCTCTGAATCCCTAACTGCCTACTGACGCTGACGCTAGGACAGTGTGGCAGAACTCTTGAATAACAACATAAACAAGCAAATACAAAGCCAACTTCTGGTCAAACCATTTAGAGGGGAAACCCCAACAGAAAGGTGACGTTCAGTATGTGTGAGGCTTCAGGGTGGGAAAAAGATCCAGCAAGGATCTCTGAGGGAACTCCGAGTATTCGGTATTCAGTATTCAGCTGATTAACCTGGCAGTTTTGTCCTGCCGACTTGAATGGCTTTGTGGATTAGAGATAGTTTCCGGCGTTGCTGACTCTTGCAGGTTACGGATTCATCAGACTGCTTTTCCATACCAGCTACTCGGTTTCCACTCTCTAATCTTCCTCCTACTCCGTGTGACAGCACACACTTCATATTTTAGCTCATTGGCCGTAAGAAAGCAGCAAGGCACAAGCAGTGACTGTAGCTGCAAGGCGCCGGTGGCGAAGGCGGTTGGCCGCCTTCCCAAGGTCAAACCTCTTCGTCTAACTTCCTCCCTGGCGGGGCCGCCTCCCACAGCAGAGGCACACAATGCCAAGTGCATGCATTCTCAGCCTCTCTTGTGACCTTAATCCTGGACTGTGATACAGGGGCACATCTGCTGGGAATTTCTGGGAAGGAAAAGAAGAGTTTCTCCCCGCATCCCACCCTAGCCTTTCTGGTTTTGATGTGATTGTGTGGAAGGGGTGATGCTTGGAGTCCAGGAGGCCATCTTGTGACAATGATCAAGAAATTGCAGAAAAGCCAGCTTAGAGCTCTCTAGACTTCCGTTGTATGATAAAAAATAAGCTATTTTTAAAGCCACTATAATTTTTTAAAAAGATTTTATTTATCCATTTGACAGCAAGAGTGAGCAAGAAAGCACAAGCAGGGGGAGGGGCAAAGGGAGAGGGAGAAGCTGACTTCCCACTGCCGGTGTCTTGAGCTCAATCCCAGGACCCTGGAATCAGGAGCTGAAGGCAGAGCCTAATCGACTGAGCCACCCAGGCACCCCAAGCCACTTTAATTTTTATTATTTTATTTACACCCAAAAGCAGCATTACTAATATTCACTCTTTTTTAAAAATTTTTTATTTTATTTTGTTTTTACACCCAACATGGGGCTTGAACTCATGACCTTGAGATCAAGAGTCACAGGCACCACTGATTGGGCTGAGCCAGCCAGGCACCCCCAATATTTATTCTTAATATCAATATAGTTTGCCAATACAAACAGAGAGATTCTATGATGATTCGAGTTGCCTTTCAGACAGTTCATGGTATCGATCTGGTTATTTCTCAATCTAGTTTCTTTAATGTTATAGAATAGCCGTCTTCAGGGGCGCCTGGGTGGCTCAGTTGGTGAGGTGTCTGCCTTCAGCTCAGGTCATGATCCCGGGGTCCTGGGATCGAGCCCAGAGTGGGGCTCCCTGCTCATCGTGGAATCTGCTTCTCCCTCTCCCTCTGCCCCTCCCCCCCACTCATGCTCACGTGCACTCTCTTTCTCAAATAAATAAATAAAATCATTTTAAAAAATTGAAAAAAATGGTGACTAACATAATATAATTTAAAAATATTATTATAAAAAAATTGAAAAAAAAAAAGAAAAGCAGTCTTCAGCCAAAGGTGTACATACCATTTATTGATATTCAAGTAAAATCTGAGTAGAACAATGGTCTGTGAAACAATTGCTCATCCTTCAGGCCAAATCCACCCACCCCAACACTAATTCCATTTTTGTCTTTAATACTTCTGTAAACATAAGGCAGAATGCCTGTGGACATCAAAATGTTTCTCGGAAAAGATACATATTTTTTTATAGTTGTGGATAAAATGGTTTGTGGAATGTAAAAAGTAAAAGATGAGGGTCTTAGCTATGAAGAGCTAGAGGTTGTGACAAAAATTAAAAAAGAAAAACAAAATTGATTTCCATAGTTTGTTCCTGCAACTCATTCTCATATAATCACAAACTATAATAAAAATAGAAGCATTTAGACCCAGAGTTTTGCGCTCATCTTCGGAACATTAGCAAAAGAAATCTTTCACATCTATTCTCAGCTAGAGAACTTGGCAAAAACCTCCTGTCCCCTGTAAGCATCACTATTATTTGTTTAGTCGGAAGAATAAAATACGGAAACGATATTAAATGAGTTTGGTATTGGCTTAGGGTCAGAGCTATCTATCCTGAGGTCATCACTGTAGTAATTAGGAGCTCAGATATAAAGTCTTTTTTTTTTAATCATTTTTTTTTAAAGATTTTATTTATTTATTCGACAGAGAGAGAGACAGCCAGCGAGAGAGGGAACACAAGCAGGGGGAGTGGGAGAGGAAGAAGCAGGCTCATAGCAGAGGAGCCTGATGTGGGGCTCGATCCCATAACACCGGGATCACACCCCTGAGCCGAAGGCAGACGCTTAACCGCTGTGCCACCCAGGCGCCCCATGGATCTCAGATATAAAGTCTTGACTAAATCACTCATCTTTTAGTCTCTCCCATTAAAGCCTGTTCTTTAATATGGAGTCAATATCATTATTATTATTGTTGTTGTTGTTGTTGTTATTTAAGTAAACTCTCCCCCCCAACATGGGACTGGAATTCACAACCGCAAGATCGAGAGTCATGTGCCCTACTGCTTGAGCCACCCAGACACTCTGGAGTAAATATTTTGACAGCACCTGAATCTCCCTGTCAGCTTGGAAAATTGAGTTAATCCCAAGCAGTCTGTGAGTTTATATCACTAAGGATTAGCTCAGCTGCTGGCAGCAGAGACTCAAGTATAGCGGCTTGTCTGTTAACTCTTATGTGGCCTATTATTTCTTTTTTTTTTTTTTAATTTTTTTATAATGATTTTTTATTATATTATGTTAGTCACCATACAGTACATCCCCGGTTTTCGATGTAAGGTGGCCTATTATTTCTTATAAAATATGTCCAAAGGGTACAAACTCCCCATGACAATAAATATGGAATTGAAGCTAGGATAGTGTTTCCTCTAAGGAGCAAGAACTTAAAGTTTGTAGTCATCTAAAACCTGTATTTGGTAATACCTCGGCTACTTACTAATTACATGGCCTCAGGCAAGCTGCTCTCTGAGCCTGAATTTTCTCTTGAATAAATGGGAAGAACAAAATGTGCTTGGCGAGATTATCGTAAAGATTAAACGAGATAATAAGTGGGGATTTTTTAAATAATGTGTCTGCTGGAAAATGATTTTAAAAGAGGAGTCCAGGGCTGGAGATGTACTTAGAAGAACTTCTCAGGCCCAGCAGACTTCATGTGTGTAGAGCAAAAAGCTAATTGGTTCCATGGATCTCAAAAGTATCTCAATGGGCTGTTAACTAGTCAGCACCAGGTGCTCTTGTTTGTTTCTGGGGGGGGGAGGGGGCCCAGAGCCTTTCCTGCCATAGTAGTCAAGTTCTCTGTGATGGTTCATTTTATGTCAACTTGACTAGGCCATGGTGCGCAGATATGTAATCAAACATTATTCTGGATGTTTCTATGAGGCTGTTTTTGGATGAGATTAACATTTAAATTGGTGGATTTTGCAAAAGGGCCTGCTTTCCATTATGTGGGTGTGCCTCATTCAATCAGTTGAAGGCCTGAATAGAACCAAAGACTGACCTCCTCCAAGCAAGAGGGAGTTCTGGCAGGAGATGGCCTTTGGATTTGAACTGCAACATTGGCTCTTTTCTGGACAATCAGCTTGATGATCTTTGGACTTGAACTGCAGATTTTTAATTTGCCAGTCTCTGTAATTGCTTGAGCCAATTCCTTAAGAGACATCTCTTTCTCTGTCATGTATATATATATGTCATACATACATACTGCATATACACGTATACATATATACACGCACACATCCTATTGGTTCTGTTTTTCTGGAGAAGCCTGATTAATACATTCTCTTACAGAAACACTATGGAGTAATTTATCTGTCGCCTCTTCCAGTCTAGTTTCACCATTGGTAAAAATCGCCCCTCTTGAGATATGTCATTAAAACATTACTGTATTTGATATTACAAGATAATGACTCAATACCAAGAATATTGGTTACAATGAGCCACTGTTAGGATGGTTAAGTGGGGAAAGAATAAACTTTTATTTATTTATTTATTGATCTTTGAAGAGATGTAAGTTTCTTTTTCTTTTTTTTTTTAATTTTATGTATTTATTTGACAGAGAGCGAGAACGCGTGCGCACGCACGTGAGCAGGAGTGGGGGGAGGGGCAGAGGGAGAAGGAGAACCAGTCTCCCCGCTAAGCAGGGAGCTCAATGCAGGGCTCTATCTGAGGACCCTGGGATTGTGACCTGAGCCAAAAGCAGACGCTTAACTGACTGAGCCACCCAGGTGCCCCGAGAATGAACTTTTATCTGGATATAACCGTGCCTTGCCTATTCCGGCCCTGGACCCTTCCAGACAATGCCTTCATACATAAGGTAGGGGTATATAAGTAAAGTATTATATTGACTATATGTTTTATTCATATTAATTTTCAATATTGAGCTGGTGATTTTCTGGAATGCTTATTAATGTGCATATTAATTGCATTTCTAAAAGTTTTTTGCAGATTTTAAAACACTATTGCAAATATAGTCTACAACCACAAATACTAACTACTTTCCAACTGTGAATGCATCAATTCATCATTCCTTGATACTTTTTCATTTTCACACATTTTGGAACTGTATTCTCAGTGTTTGGTTGGAAAAACTTCAAGTTGGTGTTAATACAAAATTATTGAGCATGAATGTGATTTTCCTATTATAAAATATTAAATTACACATGTAATGATGACCCATTTACACAGGCAAGCTAGAGTTTTCTGTGGAAAACAGAGGAAGAAGTGATATCTTCATTTATTATTTCTCTACTGAATAAGTATTTTATGACTATATGCAGGTCTTTGGATTATGAAGTAATAATTTTCCGCTAAAGATAATAGACGGCTTTTGTGCATTTAGGTGTTTTTGGTCACTTAAAGCTTACTGCTTTATTTTTAGCTTTTGCATTCTAAACAGCTGAAATAGTTTTATGAATTATCTCATTAATCTTCACAGCACTGCCCTGAGCAATACTGAGAATCAGTCATAATCTTTGGGGAACATAAGGTTAATGTAACATATATTTATATTTATTAATATGCATATTTATATATTATATGTAAAATATGCACCTACTCTGAGTATACTTAATTCTTCACATTTTTACTTAGATATAGGTTAAGTAACAAAGCCAAGTAAATGAATGTCTTTTATTCCTTTTTGCCATTGGTATTTCATATATAAAACTTAGTGTTTATGAAGCTCTAAAGACACTGATGATTAAATTTATATGAAACACAAAATAGTACCATATTTTCTCTATGTACGTCAATGCATGGAAAAAATCAGGAAGGATGCATGCTTGATTGATAACAACAGATACCTCTGGGGAAGTAGGGCTGGAATCAGGATGGAGATAATGTTCTAAGAGGATTTTAGCTTTATTTTAGTACATATATGATTTACTATTTTAATAATTAGAATAATTTTTTTAAATGAAAAAAAAAGGAAGTGATCTCCATGCCCAGCTTGGAGCCCAATGCAGGGCTTGAACTAACAACCCTGAAATCAAGACTAAGCTGAGCCCAAGAGCCAGGTACTTAACTGACTGAGCCACCCAGGTGCCCCCAAAATGAAAATTCTTAATGTGATTGATTTTCCTCTTTGCAAAATAGAATTGCTAATAGTTTGTTCGTCATGCCCATCACCTGTGTCCCTGTAATCCTACATCTGTACTTACAACCTGGCCAGTACATGATCATGTAGACTCCTTTCATCACAAGGGAATGGGTGTCATAGAGATTCGTTCTACAGGAGCCTCCCCCATACATAGATGTTGGCTGAGAAAGGATAATTAACACACATATAACACACATATCTCTAAAGGTTCTGTTTGCAGTTTTTAATCTGTGTTTAAGTAACAATTACTTGTTCCATGTCTATACTGTGCCAGGACCAGGGTAAACACTGGACATGCAAAGATGTATAAAAGCGATCTTGCCCCAGGGCACCTGTGTGGTTCAGTGGATTGAGTGTCCAACTCTTGATTTCGGCTCAGGTCACGATCTCAGGGTGGTGAGAGCCAGCCCCACACTGGGCTCACCTGAGCGTGGAGTCTGCTTAAGATTCTCTTTTGCACCCTGCCCCTCCCCCACCCTGCTTGCACGCATGCATGCACGCCTGGCGCACGCGCTCGTTCTCTCTCTCTCAAAAACAAAAAAAGTAATCTTGCCCCAAGGACAATTGGAGAGATTGGGCAGACATGCAGAAAGGGATACAAATACAGTACATACACAGTGAGAGAAAGGCTAAAGAAGGTCTGAGCCCAGTGCATGGGGAACTTAACGTACTAAAAGCATAAAAGCAGGGGGGAAAAGCATAAAGGTAGAAAAAGGCAAGCTAGAACTGATGGACAGAAGGATAAGGAGATGGTCGTAAAATATATAAAATTTTATCAAGTGCTGGTGCCTGGGTGGCTCAGTCAGTTAAGCGTCTGCCTTGGGCTCAGGTCATAATCTCAGCAGGAAGCCTCCCTCTCCCTCTCCCTCTGCCTCTCCTCCTGCTTGTGTGTACTCTCTCTCTCAAATAAATAAAATCCTAAAAAAAAAAAAAAAAAAGAGCCAGAGGCTTAACTAACTGAGTCTCTGCTCAGAAACTGAATGGTGAAGAAAAATGAGAGGCTAGGCAACTTCAGGGACAGATGCAAGGTCCACACCCAAGAGCCTATCTCCTAAAAGCTATCCACTTCTCATCAATTCATTTAAAAGCTATCCACTTCTCATCAATTCATTTAATCCTCCCAGCAATCTAGGATGCAGGTGCTTTCATTATCTCCATCTTTAAGAGGCTCAAAGAGATTAATTTATCTTCCCAGGGTCACCCAGAGCCAAACCTCCAGTCCAGGTGTGTCTGACTCAGAAGCACAGCTCTGCCTCCTGCTGGTATATCGCAAAGACAGTGTGCCACCTCGCTCTCTGTGAGCCGCTCATTGTTCAGACAAGATGGCGACACGAGAGCTATGCAGCCGTCTTCTGAATGTGGATTCACTTATTTCACAAACATTTAAAAACCAAAACCAAAACCAAACATTTTTACCTCCTGCTATGAAGCAGAAATGTCTGCAGTTTGCAGCAGCAGGGACTTTGGATAGAACAAAGACGGGGACCACAGGGCCCCAGATACTAAATATGAGTGTGAAATGTAAACATAGTAGTTAGTCAAATTCTTTACCTTCATTGACAGGCGTCCAAAAACAATAAATGTAGGCAAATTTTGTTTAATCATGTGATTGCGGTTGGCAATAAAGTTGGTCCCTAATTAGAAAATCAATAGTATCCAGGTCCATAAATGTGCTATTTTCTGTCTAAGGTGAGTAGGACATTTATCAGGGTTCAGAGTAAACACGTGACTCTTATGAACCTCAGTGTGGACAACCACTGGTTTACTGACTAGGTTCTAAGTGAACAAGAGATTATACAAGAGAAAGTCCTTTAAACCTTTGGATATAACTTGTCCACTTGATTGGTCAGACAATGCAATTGTAACATGGTAAACATGTAGTGATGACATCAGCCACCATATATTGTGTCTTCAGTGTCTGACATTCAATTTTTCACTTAATCTTCAAAGGCTCTGTTAGGGAGATATCCTAATTACAATTCCACAAAGAGTAAACTGAAGCTTAGAAAGATTAAACACTTAATGTCAGTAATTTAATCCCGAGCCAAGGCTTCAGCCTGGGTCTGTTTGAGGCCTGCATGGGGATGAGAAGGGTATGGTTCACCTGCTTAAACATGAGCCATTTGGGTTAAGGAAGATGTGATGATGAGTGGCTGACCTTGAGGTTCACCCTCTAGATTTTAGAAATGAAGATGACCTTCAGAGGTGAAACAGACAGAAATGTCCAGCTAGTCCTGAGATATAATAATGTGCCATGATATCTTTCCTCCAGATGCCATGCTAGAACTCTAAGAAGCTAAACTTCTCCTTTGTGTGGATTAATGAGTTTTATATGATTTACTCCCATAAACCTATAATATGGTTTGTTCAAATCAATAGGGAAACCTGTTGGATATATCCAGGTATGAAGAAATAAACTTTACCTACCCATGAGTGCAGGAGGAATGTGAGAATGAATGGGGAGATGGAGACATAATGTATAGGGAGAAGAAGGAAGACAATGCGGGGTGGGTTTTGAAACTATCCAGCTTTGTCTTCCTACCCTGAATGATGATGATAATAGCAAACATTTTTTATTTTTTTAATTTTTTTAAAAGATTTTATTTATTTATTTGACAGAGACAGCCAGCGAGAGAGGGAACACAAGTAGGGGGAGTGGGAGAGGACGAAGCAGGCTCCCAGCGGAGGAGCCTGATGTGGGACTCGATCCCATAACGCCGGGATCACGCCCTGAGCCGAAGGCAGACGCTTAACGACTGTGCCACCCAGGCGCCTCAATAGCAAACATTTTTTAAAATTGAAGTATAGTTGACATACAATGTTACGGTTTCAGGTGTACGACACAGTGATGTCAACCAGTCTACACATTATGCTGTGCCCGCCACAAGTGTAGCTACCATCTGTCACCATACAACACTGCTGCAATTTCATTCACCGTATTGCCTATGCTGGCAAACATTTTTTGAGTACTTACTATATGCAAGCATTTACGTGAGCACTTTGCCACTCTACCAGGTGGGTGCTCTATAGATGAGAAAAAAAAAAGATTCAGAGAGGTGAGGTACTCTTAGAAAGCCAGTCAGGTCTGTCTGACTCAAAGGCTTAGAAAGTGTGGTATTTCTTTATGTATGTATCACCCATTGTTCAGCCAAGAGTCTTTCAAACCCTCCTGTAAGAAGGCTTTGGAAACAAAGAAAGGTGTGGAGAGAAGGTTTGTGGAAGATGTGACATAGTGTTTCTCTGGACTGGACAGGACTCTCAGGGCGTGGGACAGAACAGTCGAGAGCTTGGCACTGTTTAGCTGCTGTAGCTATTGGTAGCTTGACCATACTTACAGACTTTGTGTTTTCTTTGCTTGTGTTTCTTTGTCTTCGGTTTCTTTTGGAAAATTCCAGCCTGCTTTGCTGTGCTGAGAGAAACAATGTTCTTTTGTTCATGCTTGAGCTAGAGAGCCAAGAACAACAATTTCTCTGTCAGGGTTGAAGGAAAGGATGGAATGGGATGGAGAGTGATAGAGGGGTTAACCGTGGATATCGAAGGGAGGGAAGCCTAAAAGGGAGACCACACACACATAGGCTCCCGGGTCCGGCAAATACCTTGTTACTTAACTTGTGCTGTGTCGTCTCTTGAGTGTAGATGCTCTCTATGGAACAGGCATCCAGTGGAGCATATGTAGAGGTTTTTGGGGAACGCTAAAGTAGGGGTCTCCTCTGTTCTTCTGATTTGGGATTAACCTGCATTTTCAAGTCCATCAACTCCTTCTTCTCTCCCCCCCATATAGCCCTCCTCACCCCCTTGATGCTGCTCTTACCCCAGAGGCAGCTCTCTTGAGTAGGGTGCCCACAAGACAGCTCCAGCCTGCCTAACTTTGTCATTGTACACTTGACCGGAGAAATTCCCACATCCTTGCCATACCTGTTTAGAATCTAATTTAAAAAACAACTGCACTTCAGTGGGCGCATTCGCGTTTTACCGGCTAACCCGCAAACAGTGCCATCTCTGAGTACATCGACCATCCCTTAGCAAAGGAGCAGGCTGCTGTTCAAATGTCCCCTGTCTCCTCCTTGTCGTCACTCCCCAATTCCTCTTCCTTCTCAGATAGGCATAAAAGGTAGATAAGCAATTCCAGGCCACGATCATAACTTCCGCTGGCAACTGGCTGTCTTCTTGCAGGCACTTCCCCAATGTTTTGCTCTACCAGTGGTTCTCTTAGCGTCCTCACTTGGTCCAGGTGGGGGTTGGGAAAGGAAAAAGCAGGGGTAAAAAAAGCAATGGTGGAGGGAGGGAACTCACAGTTCTGGTATTTCTTCTAGAATTCTGGTTTTTATATATAAGCCGCTGGTGTTAGGCGTGATGGTTGGAGCAGCAAATCTAGCTTTGCTTTTAGCAAGATCTGAGAGCGCATACCTGAAGGCTTCCTTCAGAATTGAAGGTGGGAAGTACAAACACCTATTTTCCTCAGTTTCTTAATGTTCTCACCTTTGAGACCATCAGAAACAACAAGAAAAATCTTATTCAGCAATCAGAGTCAACAGGAAGACTCTTACTCAACATTCCATTATGTGTGTTAATGCAACTTAGTAAAGATGCAGACGTGTGCTTATCTCAATCGTAGAGCTGATGTGAGCGTACAATGGAGTAGAGAAAGGACGTACAGCTCTAGCCCACGATAGCTAGTAAACCAGCGGGATCCATTGTAGCTTGACAATCGCTGATGTGAAGACTGTAGGGCCAGCTATGTTCTAGAATTCAGAAGTTTAGGGCTATCGAAGTGTAATTGTATATAGTGTGCAGTATTTCCAGGAGGTCTTCAGGAAAACCCTCTCATCAGATACCGTAATATTTCTTTTTTTTTTTTTTAAGATTTATTTATTTGAGAGAAAGAGAGAGCATGAATGGGGGAAGGGACAGAGGGAGAGGGAGAGAGAGAATCTTCAAGCAGATTCCACGCCCAGCACAGAGCCTGATGTGCGGCTCGATCCCAGGACCCTGTGATCATGACCTGAGCCAAAACCAAAAGTTGGATGTTCAACCAGCTGAGCCACCCAGGTGCTCCTTAATATTTTTGCAGTTAAACATATAAATAGTCATAGTAACTGGTTTACATGAAGACTTTAAGTAGCCTAATGTCAGTTCAAATGATGATTTATCACTTAATGAGTTTAGACTAGTATATGGTTTTGACATCAACTGAGTTTTAAACAAATTGTCAGCTTCCAGAGTCCCTTAGATTTCAGTTTTCGATATAAGACTGTGGGCTTGAATTAACAAAACCAGGTCATTGTCTAGGAACTGAAAACCAACAAACCAAACCATTGGACTATAGCTTATCCTTGCTGCTGATTCCCAACAATGCTTCATTAATCTGGCCCTTTACAAAATGAACTGTGTTCATTTGACCCATTCATGTTTTACTGAGCTGGCCTAAAACAATGCCCTTTCTAAGTGCATCAGCTGTTCTGCCACTCTGGCAAAAGTACTTGGTGTCTAGCAGGCAGGCCTCTTCGATGACTATAATGGTGCAGAGATTTACTAAATGGTGCCCTGCTGGTTAACAAGCATTCATACAACTCTGAAACATGCCTAATTATTGCTAGGGAGTGTCAGGTACAAGGCTGAGTTTATTAGGAATTTTACCCACCTTAAAGAGTATAGAGTATACCCCTTAGTTACTAGTCCCTTTAAAGAATTACATTCTGGCTACTGTCTGTTGATAATAAATGCCATGGACCTTTGCCAAGCTCCAGGCAATCAAGGATTCCTTCTACTTTTGAATGCCTGGGTTTTTTTAAGTTCTAAAAAAGGTAGAATAAAAACCATTAATCCACAGAGTCCCCAGATTACTCAAATTTATTGTTAACTTGAGATATTTACTACCAATTAATTGACTCATTTAAAATTAATGCACTGTAGAAAGCTTCATGTTATGCTAAAAATAATTTTAGTATTAACTTATTAGAGCAATAAGAGAGATATTTTTAGCACAATTTAAAAAGTGCCCTAGAGCTTTAGAATTGAAAGAGTGTGTTCATAACTTCCACGGGGTTGGCATGAAATATAATTTTCAGGAAATGCACGGGATGACAAACACTCAATTCAGAATACTAATTATCTCTGCTAGGGAGGGGAATGCAATCTCGGAGGAATATTGGGGCCTACCACTGCATTGATAAAAATTTTATTCTTTAAACTGGATTAAGGGCACATAGGTATTTATAATTCTTTATACTTTTTTGGATGTCTGAATATTTCATGATAAATTAAATATATATGTATGATTTGCCTTGCTTCCTCCAGGCTAGGACAAGAGAAACATAAAATAGGCTCCTGTGTCAAATATCTTGGTAGCGATGAACTATTTACATTCAATAGCCATCCTTCTATGGATTTGCCTCCTGTGTCCTTC
>NW_024425563.1:47241542-47252903 GCF_017311325.1 Ursus maritimus | reverse complement strand
ATGTTTCTCGATCACTGAATGCCCTCCATGCTCTGAATTCTTTGTAGGGATTAGTTGGTAGACAAGGGGAAGCATCTGTGGAAAATCATTCAATTTCGAATGTGAAGTGTGACATTTTATCCATAGGGAGATTGAAAGCGCAGAGGAACTCCTGGCCTCCTTCCGCTCCCTGCTATCACATTTCTGCCCCTCGGTCTGCTCTTTACATGTCTCCTCCTAGCTCTACCTTTGTGTGATGTGATCTAGAAATCGGTCATGTGGGGACGTCTGGGTGGCTCAGTGGGTTAAGTGTATGCTTTCAGCTCAGGTCATGCTCCCACGGTCCTGGAGAGCCTGCTTCTCCCTCTGCATGCCACTCCCCCTGCTCGTGCATTCTCTCTCTCCCTCTGGCAAATAAATAAATAAATCTTGAAAGAAAGAAAGAAAGAAAGAAAGAAAGAAAGAAAGAAAGAAAGAAAGAAAGAAAAGAAAGAAAGGGAAAGAAAGAAAGAAAGAGAAAGAAAGAAAGAAAGAAAGAAAGAAAGAAAGAAAGAAAGAAAGAAATTGGTCATTTGTCAGGCTATCCGTGTTTTTTTGTTGTGCTTCCTTTCTTATGGAAGTCATTGAAAATATGTCACCATTATTATAGAGGCGTGGACTTTTCCAGAATCCCAGACTTTTTTCCATAAAAATTTATATGCAAAAGAGCCAGAGTCCACATCAGTCAGCCTTAACAAGATGTGGGAATCTAATCATGGGCCTATTTTGTCAGCAGAAAAATCTTCTTGAAAGTAAACGCTAAGCAAACATTATGAAAATGCTTATTTAACACTGTTTACACAGCGTTAGTATATTTAACAGGTTCTCATATTAAAATCTTGTTCCCCTTTTAGATATCATCCCAGTGATGATGGAACATTCTATCATGAGAGTAGTTCAGATAAGAAAGGTCTTTGATATCATGTGCACATGTGTAATGTATGTTTGCAATCTGATTGTTCTCAGAAGCTTGCAGATGTACATTTATTTCTCTAAAGTAAAATACGCTAAATTTGAAATCCTCAAATAAACTTATGGTTTCTAAAATTTGTTACTTCATAAAGAGGACACCTAGGTTTTGCTAATGATGTTTATCCTCTGCTTATGGGCTGGTCTTCGGGGAATGGGCAGCTCTAAGGTCTTCTGGCTCAGTAGCTATTTCTACTATTAATCCCCTCAGAAGAGGTGTGGGGAATACCAGGAACAGAACCGAGGAAGAAAATGAAGTCAAAGTCTGGTAAGAGTGTCCAGAAATCTCTGTTGTCATATTAAACAGGTTAAAGGAAAGAAAACTTAAGTCATGGGTCGTACCAATCTCTGGTTTTGGTGAATGAAACCAGGACCCTGGTTTTCTTGGTTCCATGGCCCGAGGCCGGTCAGTTTTTTGTGAATCTGTGGTACTGGGTAGGAGAAGGACCAGTCTACAGCTGTAAATTCACTTCTAGTGATTACGGTAGTTATATTATCTCCAGGAAAAGGAGACTTCAGAGTTCAATTGTGCGACATCGTAATGGTCTAAGTTTCTAAGGGTGAAATTAGCCTGAGCACATTTGCTTCTAGGCAATGACAAGAGCTGATTTACAATGGAAGTGTCTCTAAGACATTGCAGACCTGGTGACCTCAGTGTAGTCATCTGGTCATACCTGTTCAGTGCCCCAAACTGGATTGGCCATGATGATAACAAACCCATATAGCACCTTAGCATTTACAAAGTGCTTTCTCTCACCCTTAAGTGTGTGACTTGAACTCTGCACCGAGGATCAATTTAAGTAGATAAAGGTACTCAGGACAGCAAGTGTTCTGATCTGGCTTTGATGGGGACTCCATGCTGCTTAACATGTGCATTCATTTAAGTACTAGTTTTTGAGTTTGCCTTGTGTGCCAGGCGCTGTTCAAGGCATGGAGGCATCGCACTAAATGAAACCAAGTCCTTATCCTAATGGAACCTAATGAAAATACGGCAAATATTGGCAAGTGAGAAGTGCTGTAAAGAAAAACAAAGCAGGATAAAGGGCTAGAAAAGTAAAGCAGAAGAGGGATGCTGTGTTGCTAGGATAGTAAGAGAAAGCCCTTCTAAGGAGGTAACATTTGCGTAGAGACTGGAATAAATCAAAGAAGTAAGCTATGGGCTCTCTGAAGGAACAACATTCCAGGCAGAAGTAACAGCACATGCAAAGCATATTCTAAGGCTGAAGCATAGTCACATCATTTTTGCTTTTTATAACAGAAAAATTTAAAAATATACAAAAGTAGAATTTTATAACGAACCCCACGTATCCGTTACCCATTGCTCTGCTTCTATACTTCCAACCAATGTACCAGACTCCACCTCCCCATACTGGATTATTTGAAAGCAAATTCAAGACATCATATGAATATTGAGTACATAGTTCCAAAGTTAAGAACACTTTTCTTTGACACGCTACAATATCACTATTGCACTTAAAAATTTATCAATAATTCAGTAACAGTGTCCAATATTCTCTAGTATTCAACCTTCCCAGATTGGTTCATATACTATTTTTCCCAGTTGGCTTGTTAAAATAGATTTTCTAAATTAGGTCATCAGAATGTCCAAAAAACGGCGAGGAAGATTGTGTGGCTGGAAAGAACAGAACTCAATACTAAGCTTCACAGCCTCACAGAGGGGGACAAAAGCAGAATCAGAATCAAAACATCAGTTCAAGTAAGTGAGAGAAGGTGATCAGTGGTTAACTGGATAAAATGAACAGTCTGGGGCTGGCTAGCAGAGATCCATGTGGTTTTGTTTCCATTGAGGAAGAGTGTTGTCTCGTGAGCCTAATCTCCAGGAGAAGACGAGATTGCCCCATCCTTGAGGTCCTTGAATTCCTTGTCCCCAGGCTCTTTTCAAAGTGGCTAGAAAGGCGAGTGTGCCCTTTCTGCTCAGCATTAAACTAGGAAACTTCATATATACCAGTTCTCAATTCTCACAATAATCCTGCAAGATAACAATTGTTATTTATACAAAATGAAACCAAGGCTCAGAGAGGTCAAGTGTGAGGTACAGTGTGGACTTGAGCACTAGCCTATGTGGCCCCAAAGCTGATCTTTACTTTCCAGTATTACGTCATATATTCATTTGCTTATTGTCAGTTTCCTCCCTGATAAGAATGTAAGCTCAAAGAGGCAAGGACCTTATCTGCCATTCATTGCAATTTTCCTAAGCCCAGCAAAGTGTCTGGCACATAAATGAAAATAAAAATATTAATTCAGTGAATGATGTACATGTTATATAACCTTGAGTCTCACAGGAAATGCTCTTGCCAGGGTCAATTCTACGAATGTCATTGTTTTCATGGTTCAACATGGAACCTCCCATCCTTCCCCACCTCCTTCGATTCCTTCTAGTTCTTAAGCTCTGGGACTGGACGACTTGGAATGTTGTCAGAGTTGTGCAAAGTGAAGAAAGCTCAGAACTGATCCCAAATGAGATACTATTTTGCCTACTAGGTTGATAAAAAGCAATGTCTGGGAAAAAAAGGAAGTTCTGATAGACAATATCGAGTATTGATGAGAACGTGGATTAACAGGAATTCTTACATACTACTGGTGGCAGTGTGATAGAATCACTTCGAAAAATGTTGGCACTAACTTGTAAAATTGAACTTTTGCTTACCTTAAGACTCAATAGTGCTTCTCTGAGGCCATATTCCTAAAGACCTCTTGCATCTTTTCTCCAGGAGACACATTCTCAACAGTTTTGTTCAAAATGGCAAAAACCAACCAACCAACCAACCAACCAACCAGCCATCCCTCCCTGCCCCCCCCCAAAACCCCTAAACTAAGCAACCCAAACATCTAGGGACTTTAGAACAACTTCATAAGCGGTGCTATGGTTAAATAGAGGAATCTTACACAACAGTGAAAATGAGCATGTGGGTTACAGTTGTAGGTAACGACACAGATGAATCTTAGAAACATACTTTTGGGTGAAAAAAATCAAGCTTCAGAAGACTACAGTAAATCTGATATCATTTTTGTAAAGCCTGAAACAAGGAAAATGAGACAATATAAAGTTTAAAGATATATATATATATCTGTGCTAAACCTTTTTTTTTTTAATAGGAAAAATAGACACAGTTCAAGATTGGGTTACTTCTGAAAAGGAGGCAGAAGAATAAGGTGGGTAGATGCAAAAACCTGATTAATGTTCTAGTTCTCCTTAAGTTTGTGTGGTGTGTTCATGCTTTGCTATAATGCTTCAAGGCTCAGACATAAACTGTACGACTTCCTTTGTATGTGTCAGATATCTAATAGGGAAGTAACTCGAACAAGCCAGTTCAGGATGGAGCTGTGTTTGAGGGCATGGAGTCTGTCATCTGTGCAGCCATCTGCCAGCTGCTGGCAGGAATGTACTTCTGGCATCTGGAATCCGTTGTTCACTGCATCGTGGGTGTCAAGAGGTGAGCTGAATCCTATAAGTGAGAAATGAAACACTCACTCAAACTTGGAACTCCCAAATCCATACCCAGTAATGACCCTATAGAGAGGAGACTTCATTCAAGGAAAGCATTATTTATTTGTATTTAAGTATTTCTTTACTGTTTGACAATGTAGTGATCCAACCAAGAGATACCAGGGATCGGAATGTATTCTTTTCTAAACATTTGTCTTCATGCCTCTGTGTTGCACAAAGCTGTCGAAGATCACGCCTTAGATTCACTTAGCCTCTTCCTTACAGACAGCGGCAGGGAGGCACACAAATTCTCACCTAAATGGGTAGAGGTATGTGTCTGTTACCACTTGACCTCATGTGAGTAAAGGCACGCATTTCATCACTCTTTCTAGTAATTTCGGGAGTCCTGGCAGCTTTCGCAATCTGTAAATGGGCTAACTTCATTAATTCTAATTAAGGGTCAAAAATGAAAATCGAAAACACACAGAGAGGCTTTTCCTTAATAAGGAATTTTAACAACATATGACCTTAGCTATGTGACAAAGACAGTATTTGTACTTCAGTCTGAGGTGTTGGACTATTTTGGAGAGTATTAAAAGTGTTCTGAAAAGGAAACTTCTTCATTATTTTTAATGGTAAGTTTTAAGTAGGTAGGAGAAATGGGTGAACTGTGTTTGTTTTTTGATTTTTTAGTTTAAGTAAATGGAATTTTAAAAAACCTATATGCTAACCCTCTTTATAATGAAAAATGAAGATTTATAAATCACCCTGAATAAGCTGGTAATTTAGACACTTTTTTGGTTTGTATTTTCAGTTGTGTGTCTTTATTACACGAGCAGATAATTGCTAAATCTCTACCTTACTTTCTTCAGATTAGACACCCTGTCAATCCCTGATCCGGACTTCAAGGTAATTTTCTTACAAATTTAAAAACAGCTTTTAATAGACCAAAAACGAAGGCTTGTGCATGCATTACACACATATCACATGTCTACATACACATATACAGAGATGAGAAAATATTAAAAAAAAAAATAGGCTAGAACATTTTCACTGAGGTGAGGGATACACTTTGGGCCTGGCAATGCAGGCGGATGTTTGAAGAAAGACATAGAGGGGAAAGCACATCAGAGGACTGTACAGACAGGAAAACATGAAACATATTCCAGAAAGGGGGTCCAGTTTGAGTTTGTAAGAGGAAGTGGTAAGGGTTGAGGATGGAAAGTTAGGTTGGAATCAGGCTGTGATGTCTTTGACTGTTGGGCCGAGAAGTTCGTAGAGGATTCAGAAAGCAGCAGAAGATAAATTATTGCATGTGTGCAACCAGCCTCACTCAGCTCTCCCACTCTGTGATGTGGATCTGAGCCACGGAAATGATTAACTCATACTCCCTGTGTCTGTCTGCTCCTTGAGCTGGTTAAAAATGAGACAAACAAATTGTGTGCATTTGGAGAAATACAGAGAGCCCGTATCCTGGAGGTCAGGGACCTTGTCCTATTCATATTGATACACTTTGCACCAAGCTTGGCACGTGATTACTGCTTAATAACTGTTAGTTCCGATATTTATCTTATCAGTCATTTGGTAGAAATCAATAAAAGAAAACCCAAAGTCCATATATTCCCCTTTTTTTAAATTACGTTTTTTAAATTACGAAAGGACAGTGAACAGACATAGCCAAATACAATGTATAGTATTGGCTTGAAAAACAAAACAGATGCAAAAGGCATTTTGGGGACATTTGGGAAAAATTGAATATAGTCCAGATATATGAGAATATTATGGAATTATTACTCATTTTCTTAGGTGCCTGCAACTTGCTATCAAATGTTCAGCAAAAAATATACACACATATACACATACACACAGGTAAAGAAAATATATGAAAACATTACTAATTGTTGAATCTGGTTGGATGGTATGCAAGTATTTATCTGTGCTATTCTTTTAACTTTTCTATATGTTTGAAATTGTTTGTAAATAAAGTCAGGAAGGTTTTTGTTTTCTTTTTTTTAAGTAGGTTCCATGCTGGGTGTCGAGGCCAATGTGGGGCTTGAACTCATGACCCTGAACTCAAGACCTGAGCTGAGAGATCAAGAGTTGGATGCTTACAAACTGAGCCATCCAGGCGCCCCAGGTAGGAAGGTTTTTATTTTATTTATTTATTTATTTATTTTTAATTTATTTATCTATTTATTTATTTTCTTTTTTAAAGAAGGGAGGGACTTTTTTTTTTTTTTTAAGATTCTATTTATTTATTTGAGAGAGAGAGAGCACAAGTTGGGGGGAGGGAAAAGGAGAGGAACAAACAGACTCCCTGCTGAGCAGGCAGCTCTATGTGGAGGTCTATCCTAGGACCCTGAGATCATGACCTGAGCCAGAGTCAGGTGTTTAACTGACTGAGCCACCCAGGTGCCCCAGGAAGGCTTTTAATTTAAAAAATACGCTCCATCATCAGGGTTCTTAATTTCTAGAAAGCAACCAACTCTGGTTAATTTAGGGAAAAGATCTTTATTTAAAAGATTGTGAGTAGTTCACAGATCCTTTGGAAAAGCTTGAAAGCCACACGCCCAACATGCCCTGTGAAGAGCTTCTTGCCCTGCCCCCACCAACCTCATAGCTGGTTCTGCTAACCTTCTGATGCTGCTATTACTGCCATGTCTTCCTCTGGAGACAGAACGTAGCTGCCACCAAGCTGCTGCCCCTCCTGGGCCAGAAGGGGTTCTGTAAGCATCTGACAAGTGTAGCGCATGCCCTGACCACAGGGGAGTCTGGGAAAGCATATAGCTTGCATTTCAGCTTCTAGAGCGGATGCTTGGCTAGCTTCATAAGGTGGGGGATTCTCTAGAAATAGTAAGGTGGTTCAGATGTTGATTGGCCAAGAACGATCGCAAAAGTCATCTGCTTCTGCAACTAATACAGAAGCTAGAAGTTGAAAGATTAAATAAGAGATGCGCAGATTTATCAAGATGGGAGGAGACAAGGACCTGGGTTGGGGTGTGAATGGGGATGCAAGGAAAGGATGAATGTGAGACACACTCAGAAAGTAAAATGCACAGGATCTGGTGACTGATTACATATAGTGGAGGAAATAAGACAGAGGAGTTGAGAAAAACTCTCAGATTCCTGGCTGGACAGACTGGGTCACTGGCGAAGCCATTCACTGAGGTGCTATGCTAAGGAGCCTCCATTTGCCTCACCAGAGCTCTTCTCCACCTTTTATCCCACTGCTTTGTGCCCCAAGAAGCTGACGTCTATGGGCTGAGTCACCTGTGCTCCTTTGACCTCTGACTTCAGATTGGGTTGGCCAAGGGGTGGTAACAACAAGAGATCATGGAAACAGGCCATAGTTTCGTCTGGGTGTGGCCACAGCTTCTGTTAGGCAGCCCGTTCTCCACCTGCAAGTAACATCTCCTTCCCCAGTGGCTTTAGGCCTAGTGGGGATAACTGCTTTCCCTCTGCTGCTGGAGAATCCTCACTGAATCTCTCAAACCCTTCGCTAAACTCTCTTCAATGAATTCTTTAGTGTGTTATTGGTTTCCTGCCAGGATGTTGGGTCTATGATCTTTGTATGACACCCAAGTGGCAATGTGTACATAGGGTTGATGTGGTTGATGTCAAGAGGAAGGCCTGGGCTGGAGATCTAGTAGTTATTAACACCAGTATTAGGCTATTTGGCAGTTGAAAATACATAATAATAATAATAGGAAAGATTTTAAGGCTGAACATATAGAG
The DNA here is from genome assembly GCF_017311325.1 of Ursus maritimus. Classification (NCBI taxonomy): domain Eukaryota; kingdom Metazoa; phylum Chordata; class Mammalia; order Carnivora; family Ursidae; genus Ursus; species Ursus maritimus. The sequence goes on along the minus strand of NW_024425563.1, from coordinate 47,244,733 downwards.
AGCTGGACCTGAGGAAGACCAGTATTTAAGGAGGCAACTGCAAAATGAGAAGCACGCAAATGAAATTGAGAAAAAGTATTCAGAGAAACAGAAGAAAGACTAGGGTGCAATTGTATCACAGAGGGGTGGTAGGAAAAAGTTTCAGGAACGAAGGAGAGGACAATAATAACATTTGTGGGGTAAGGTCTGAGAATTGAAAATTTGGTTGGTAAATCTGAGGGCTATTGATGACCTTACCATAGGACCTTTCAGTGGAGTGGTGGGGGTGAGGATGCATGAGGTGAGGAATGAATGGTCAGCGAAGAAGTGGGGATACAAGATTATTGAACATGTAGAGTATGAATATTAGCCTATGACTCAAGTACATAAAAAAAAAATACTTTGTTGATGTGGTCCACCAATTCAATTTCTATTTTGGGTCCCTCAATTCCAGTTTTGGTAGGATTTTGGAATACTATTCAGTACTAAGATGGGCCAGGGGCTATTTGGAGACCCAGGACAATTAGACAGGTTGAGTGGTTTTGTCCACCTAGGTGTACCCTTCCACCTTTCCCCAGAGCAGGGAAATCTATTTTTAGAATTGGGGAAGAGGATGTTATCTGTTCTCCTTTCACCTTTATTTCCCTGTCCCTGGCTTCTTTTCAAGCCATTTTCTCTGTATCCTAAATCCTCTCCCTATTTGGGGGTTTGAGATTTTGAAAACAGATGCCAGAAAGATTTTCCTTCTATAACCCTTCCCCATGGCAACAAATCTATGGGTTTGATAGTGGGCAAGGTTTGGGAAAGTGACAAGCTATAGAAGGGGGAAATAGCAAAAAAATTCAGTTACTATCTCAAATATATTGTCTTGTCATATAGATTGCTATTCAAAGAATGTAAATTGGGAAGGGAAGAGGAAAAATGGCACGATAGTTGGATATGGGTAAAAAAAAGTTCTCCTGTAATGATGGCAATTGTGATTTTAAAAAGTACAAGAAGGGTCCCTACTCTACAGAGATATTCCCCGCGGATGCATGGAAACCTACAAGGACAGGTTCATTGCTTCATGCTCACGGTCTTATTTTGAGATCCTCATACTTCCACTAAGTCCCTTATAGTCACAGAGGTTAATATTGAGCCTAAGCTGCTTTTGTTCCCCTGTACAAGACTGCTTGCTGCCTGAGGGGTACGGGTGGTTGAACCTGGGAAAGAGTACCTGAATAGGCGGGAAAAGTGTAGAAAAGGAAGGATTCAAGAAGAGGAATTTTATCTATTCTCAGCTTCTTAGAACTTGCTGTATTATACTAACCAACCTCAAAAGTCAATTTTCACAATTAACCAATAAAATGTATCATAAGTCACTTTCTAAAGATGCTCAACATAAGTACTTAGTAATAATTTCATTTTTCCCTTTGTCCTCAAGGCAGGATCAGCATAGCTACAGTCTCTTCTGGGAATAAAGGCGTTTCTTTCATCTAGGAAACCCAATGCTAAATGGCAGTAAATCATTGCTCATTGAATTCTACAACCTAAACTATATCTTACAGAAGAAATTCTAGCCCCTATGCATCATAATTAACATCAACTAGCAGTACGAGATTACAGTACAACAAAAAGCTACGTGGCAGTAACCGTAGCTGGTCAGAACTAACCTCACTGAGCAATTACTTAAGGGGAAGAAGGAAAAATAATCAAGATAGGTTCTACCTATGAAGCTAAGGGAAGGGGCAGAGTGTTGTATCAGTCTGGGTCCAATTAATGAGAGAATTACACAGTGATTTGAACAGGGAACGTTTAACTGAAAGAATCCTTAGCTATAAAAAGCGATTGGAGTAACCATGCTAGTAAGGAGTAAAGGGAACTCAAGACTGTAAGAATTGCAGATATAAGGAACAGATACTATCCCCATGGATGAGACACATGCCCAAGCAAGAGATCCAGACCTTGGAGAGGTCATGACTATGGAGAGGTCATGACTATGAGTCACTGAAGGAAATAGTCCCACAAAGAAGTACTTGAGTTGAGGGGCGCCTGGGTGGCTCAGTTGGTTAAGTGTCTGCCTTCAGCTCAGGTCATGATCCCGGGGTCCTGGGATCAAACCCTGCATCAGGCTCCCTGCTCAGTGGGGAGTGTGCTTTGCCCTCTGCCCCTCCCTTACTTATATTCGCAAGCTCTCTCTCAAATAAATAAAATCTTAATTAAAAAAAAAAAAAGAAGTACCTGAGTTGCTGAGTTAGTGGAACTTGCTGGAGATCCACCCTCTAGAACTTGGCAGAGATCTACCTTCTGGAACTTGCTGGACAGCCACTATGTGGAACTTGCTGGAAATCCGCCCTCCAGTGTTTTAGAGAAAGGTGTTCATGGAGAAGTATCTACAGTGCAGGCACTCTGCCAAAAACTACTTAGAAGGGAGCATTGGGGGTAAAGCTGCTGGGTGCTGGGTGCTGGGGCTGTTAGCTCCCATACGGTGGAATCGACGACGTAAGAAGCCCCCTGTACTGCAAGAGGTAGGCACTAGGAAACCTGAGGGCTGCACCAGCTGGACACTGAAGAAGTCACGCGCGCTGCAGGAATCTGTTGAATGTACAGGAACCAGGAAGCAGAATCCTTCTCTACTCCAGTGTCTCTCCAGCACTTTCTACCGACCAAGCTTCATATTGTGCCAGCTGGCAAAGAAAAAGTTAAATTTAAATTTAAAGGACCTAGATGAATTTTCACAGAGCAGGCAGAAAGGGTGAATTTAGAACCGAGAGGCAACAAATTGGTTACTGCCATGACAACAATCTATAAATTCTTTCCCCCCAACTCCTAATCTAAAGCACCTGAAAAATGTTTTAATGTTTTATGAGTAGGATGGGTATCATCCAGAGGAATGATCAAACTCTCTAATACAGATACAATTCAAGTTCTATTTCATGGATCTCTTGAGTCCCAGACAAACCGTGGGATGCGGTCAGAAACCGGGTTAGCATCCATGGCATGTGCATGGATACTAAGATGCCTTTGCCTGTCTGGAGCACATTATGGTATCGATGCAACCTGTTTTGGATGGGGGCAGCATGCAGAAGGAAGTCGGGTAAGAAAGAGTGGGAAATGGTGGAGTGGAATATAGACTATTCTTTTTAATAGTGAGAAGTTTGGCTGTGAAGGTGAAGACAAGAGGCAATAGCAGTTGAAGGGAAACATGGAGCTGGGAATTTTTTTTTTTTTTT
>NW_024425563.1:47135070-47241532 GCF_017311325.1 Ursus maritimus | reverse complement strand
TTTTTTTTTTTTTTTAGTAAAGATTTTATTTTTTCAAATAATCTCTATACCCAACATGGGGCCTGACCTAAGTATCTTAAGAATTCCCAGTACAGTGCTGGTGTTACTCCTCTCAGTAAGCTAAAGAAGAGCGGTGAGGGAGTATTTACATTCCAGTGACCTCGCGATTGCACAGGAACAAAGAACACTGTTAGGAGCCAGGTGGAGCAAAGGTCTTACTAAAGTAGAAATCTCTGCGGGCTCTATTTCTTAATAGCATAGATTACATAGTTTCTCTCTTTATAGGCAAGAAACTTCCCAAGACATTCGATTTTATTCCTTTAACTTTTTTATTTTTCATTTTTTATGATCAATGCTTTTATTTGTTGAAAGACTTGTATGTGCTACATCATATATAATTTTGTCTGAAAAAAAAATTTTTTTTTTAAAGATTTTATTTATTCATTCGACAGAGATAGAGACAGCCAGAGAGAGGGGGAACACAAGCAGGGGGAGTGGGAGAGGAAGAAGCAGGCTCATAGCAGAGGAGCCTGATGTGGGGCTCGATCCCATAACACTGGGATCACGCCCTGAGCCGAAGGCAGACGCTTAACCGCTGTGCCACCCAGGTGCCCCAATTTTGTCTGAAATTTTAACAATACATTTATCTCTAAGCGTTGCTCAGGTTACAGAGAAACTCTGAAGACTCTACATTTCTAGAAAATAAATTCTAAGTATAATCATTTACAAAATAATTGTCAAGAAATTTTGAGAATGATAATGCTATAAAGGTTACAATGTTGTAACTAAAAAATGCTAAGGCAGTTTTAGGTGCCTAGCTTAATTTTTAAAGTTGTGGTTTTTAAAAAATATATGTATGTATGTATGCATTTAGTGAAATAGAGTTGACAGGCAATGTTCCATTAGTTTCAGGTATACACCATAGCGATTTGACAAGTTTATACATTATGTGATGCTCACAAGCATTGCTACCATCTGGCACCATAGGATGCTATTACAGCACCACTGACTACATTCCCTGTGCTGTACCTTTCCTCCTGGTGACTTATCCATCCCATAACTGTATCTCCCACTTCCTTTCACCCATTTTGTTTATCCTCCTGCCCCAAGCCCCTTTGGCAACCATCAGTTTGTTCTCTGTATTTGTCTGTTTCTGCTTTTTGTTTGTTTATTACTTTTGTTGTTGGTGGGTTTTGTTTTTTTTAGATTCCACCTATAAGAAAATCATATGTTATTTGTTTTTCTCTGGCTTATTTCACTTGGTACAATATCCTCTAGGTCCATCCATGTTATCTCAAATGGCAAGCTCTCATCCTTTTCGATGGCTGAGAAATATTCCATTATATGGGTAGACCACCTCTTCCTCATTCATTCATTCATTCATCAATTGACACTTGAGTCCCAAAACACTTAGTTTTAACGTCAAAGTTTTTGCTTAGTATTCCCAGACATAACCTTTAGTTGTCAAGCATATGATGATTACATAGTCTGTAGCACATTTGTTATAGGACATGGCACTTAATCTGCAAGATTGAAAATCAAAGTATTGTGTAGGGTATTGGATATAATGTTAATGACATGAGAGTCCATGGACTCAGAGTTGGATAAAAAGGGAAGTATTGAAAGAAGAAAGCTGAATGGTTTAGAGATCTCGATGAGTTTGAGAAATAGTTACATTGGGCACATTTGAATAAGCAAGTCAGAAGAATAGAAGGTTGCTGTCAAAGAGCAGAATGCTTAATTTTGAAGGTGAAGTAGTTATGGGTGGTGGCAAGGTCTAAGGTATACGCATGGAAATAGGTATGTGGAGTGGAGTGGAGGAAGATATTTGAGATGAAGGGGTTCAAGAAATTAGAGGGCCAGCCTGGTGGCCTTCTAATTTTAATCTCATCCAAGGAGATACTGAAGGGCTTAGAATGGAGAGGACGACTGCTCAAGGTGATTTTCGTCAGAGAATGAGGAAGAGTGACTTGGAGACCAGCAGATGATAGCAACAAGGACAGAAGAGGAGGTAATAACTGATTGGTATGCACCCCAAAGGAGCAAAGCTGTTTACAAACACCTGGGAGAGTAGCAGAGGAGAGGCAAAAGGGGCAGAGTATATCAAGACCATCTCCCAATATAGAGTAAGAGAAAATACCCCTATTTTAGTGTTTTGAATCTCTCTTTCTCTATCCAAAACCTACCATTGTTCATTCTCTTTATAAAATAAAGGTTTATAGATGTATTAATTTTTAAAGAAAGAGTCGTTTCTGACAAAGGAAATCTTTAATACAAAGTCTAAGGAATACCAAAAGATGAAAACAAATTTATTTTGCTTGGCTTTCAAAACCTGTAATGGCATTTCTATAACATGTCTACTTGAAGTTAGTTTTTCTAATTTTCAGCCCACATTGTACCACCTGTTTGTCAAATTTGGGCCCTTTTAATCATTCTTTCCACATAAGTACTTTCTCTACCTTTTCAGATCCTGTTCAACTTTTTTTTTTTTTTAAAGATTTTATTTATTTATTTGACAGCTCTTACATCCTGACTTGGAGTCTTCTTCCTTCCATCTCTTCATCAAAACCCTATTTAACTTTAACAGAACAGGCCTACCTCCTCCAAGAAAAGTGTACTGCTCACAAGAGCCTATACTGAGTTCTCTCATCTCTGACTATTTTATTTTATACTTTCTTTTTATACTACATTTTATATTTTAGTCACCCATATTTTCATAGATTCACTTATGTTCTTCCCTTTGTTGTCATAGTTCTTCTAATAGAGGAATGGTGTCATTTAGGTATTTGCTCAAACATGGGATAGGTGGTATGTAATAGATTAGGACAACTACCTAGAAAGTACTTTAAATTGTTTTTTTTTTTTAATTTATTTTATTATTTTTTTATTTTTTAAAGATTTTATTTGTTTATCCGTCAGAGAGAGAGAGAGAGCTCGTGCCAGCACAAGCAAGGTGAGTGGCAGGCAGAGGGAGAAGCAGGCTTCCTGCTGAGCAGGGAGCCCATGAGGGACTCAATCCCAGGACCCTGGGATCATGACCTGAGCTAAAGGCAGGCGCTTAACAGACTGAGCCATCTAGGCGTCCGAAAACTACTTGAAATTGTAATTGCTCCAGAAATATCATGGGATTGCTGAGGGATTTACTTTCCAACAGTTCTTTGAACAGGTCTACAATCCCTTATTCACTATTTTGAAATCCAAAAAACTTTGAAAATAAAATGTTTAACATTTGGTGGCAAAACCTACCTTGACCTGAACTCATTTGTCAGTAAAACTTGACCTGAACCCATGGTAGCAAAGTGGCAAAACCTTATCTGAAAAACCTGATCTGAACTGAAGTAAGACTATATGCTTTGTTTATCCCACTTAGTAGTGTGATAGTCATAATTTTTCTTAAAAAATGTTAACTTGATTATGAAGTGCTGCTGTAGACTTTGTGGGATGTCATATAACAAAGTAAGTACACTTTTCTGAAGTCTAAAAAACTCTTAATTCTGAAATCCATCTGGCCCAAAGGTTTTATATGTGTATCCATATCCTTTATGGTTCTAGTACACTGCTATACATACAAAGGGCAAGTTTTTAAAAATTCAATTAAATACTGAAAGGATATATATTTATCTGGCTGGGAGAAACATTGTCTGAAAGTTCAAGGGATTATTACTAAATGGATTAAAGCAAGTTAAAGTTCCTAAACAAATACCTTCATGGGGAAAATAAGGTCTGAAAATTCAAAATATTATCAAAAATAACAAAATAAAGTAAAAATACCTGCACAAAAACATTTTCTAATTATGGCTTTATTAAGCATATTGTTTTTCTGATTTCATTAACTGAAAATTGGTGGCAATTAGAGATTTATTACATGCAAAAAATGTGGTTAAAACATACAGAGTGATACCTCTGAAAAATTGTGCTTATTAAGTTCACTACTATATTTACATTTAAGGGACAACGATATTTCCACTACTAGAAGACAGCTACTATTAACAGTGATCACTGATATTATCACAATTTTCATCATCTGTAAAATAAGGAGGTTGGTACCAAATGAAATGTAAAGTTCTTCTGAAATTCTTCCATTAAGTATGCTATACAGAACAGAACCAAGTTTAAAGATTTCAATATATAGGAAACAAATCAGCAAATACTGAGAACCTGTATTACCAAAGGGATTGTAATCTTATGTGAAAGTAAAAATGAAAGAATATGAGATTTTGTATGTTCTGTATTTAGAGCGATTAATGTGATCTAATTATCCTTCCTCTACTGGGGATACTGAAGATTTTATAAGGGTTTTCTAGAAACACAGGAATATGATGCATTAGAACAGAATACACTTGCTACCGTGGAGTTAGGAAGCAATCTGAATGCCTACTATAGGAAGATAAGACACGTCACAGTCCAAAGTGATTTAGAAAATATAGTTGAACAGAGAATACAGGACAAAATTCACACACACAAAAGAACACAGATAATATAAGGAGGTAATCACTCATAGAAGTGCGAGCAGAAAGAGGCCACTGCTGGAGCAAGAGGAAATAGAATCAGAGTTTTGGAACTGAAACGCTCCTAGAACCAAGGTTTTCCAGTGAACAACATCTCACAGTTAAACAAGCACAGGACTGGACCAGGAGTTGGGGAAGAACCTTGGAGTTAGGGGTTGCAGCCCTAAACATGTGGTCGGTCGTTTACCTCTATCTTTTCCCTACTTTCTGATCTATAAAATAAATGGGATTCATTTAGACAGATTTTTAAGATCCAGGCAATGACATGGTAATAGTCCATATAGCGTTGGACTACCCTTTCAACCTAACTTTAGTTACCTAACTTTCCGGTTAAAGTAAAAATTAAAAAATGAAAAATGCAACTCCAAAGGAACCCGGCTTGACTAGGTCTGTGACTAATCACCACCGGGCCAAAGACGAGGTAAAAGGCTGGCCCGGACTTGTTTGGCTCCGAGGGCGGGGCAGGTGAAAGGCCGCAAGGGCGGAGGCTGTGTTTCAGCTGATGCGCACGGCCCACCCCGCGCGATGGCTGCGGCAGCGGCGGCGGCGGCGGAAGGCTTTTTGGCCCTGAGGGGAGGTGGAGCTGGTCGGTGGAGGGAGGTTGTGGTGGCGGAAGAGGCTCGGCGGCTGATGGCGGCACAAGCTCGGAAGCCTCTCTAACGTTCTCTCTGTCCCGGAGCCCCTCGCATGGTAAGCGTCTTCCCCGGCCGGCCCCAGCACCTTTTGCGGGACGGTCCCTAGCTGGAGCTCTCTGGGGGCTCGTGATACGCTCCTCAGCTCTTAGAGTCTAGGGGCCTGGCCAGTCTCGGGAATGATCTGGTGACGATGCAGCCAAATGACGATGCTTTCCTTTCCGAGGACAAACTTTTCCTCCTGGACTACGATTGTGACGGGGGTGTGGGCAACTTCGGTTAGCAGTAGGGCTGGGAGAAACGACGGGTGCCCGCCCCAGACGGCGGGGAGGCCCTGGGATAGGCCTTCGCTGTTTGGGAGAGCCGTGTGGGACGTGGGCACTTGTGCGGGGGGGCGAGTGACGCGGGGGACCCCTGAAGAAGAACCTGTCTTGCCCGAGGCCTAATTCTAGGGTGTGTTTTAAGGGCAGTGTGTTTGCTACCAGCGTGGGCTAGCTTGGGAAAACAGGTCGAGTTGAGGCTCGGGTTTGTCCGGGTGGGGTGAAACCCAGGTGTTTTGGTTTGTGTCGCCTCTGGAGAAAGAGGCGGAGACTCACTGCGCCGCCTACGTTTGGTTGCTGGGGGGGCGGAGTTAGCTGTTGGGGCGGGATCGAGTACTTCACGTGGGCTACAGGTCTAGCAAACGCTTTTCTTGGTCTGTTTGTAGATGGCTCCTACGCTTAGTGAGTTCGGGGGGATCTTAAAAAAGTCTTCTGAGGAGAGTCACGGCTTCCTTTGCTTGGGCAACTTTTCTTGATTTCACAACTCTCCCTTCCACCCTCCCAGCACCCGGCGGGTCCGCAAGTTGTGGGCTAGTCCCGACCAGCGCGCATCGCCTCGGGCAATCTTTGTTTGCGGTGGATGGGGGTGGAGTTGTGTGTGACTGTTGTTACATCTATATTACCTTTCTATAATAGTTTTGTTTGAAAACTGGCATTTGACTTTATACATATATTACGTTTTAGGCATCAGAGTTTAGTTACGTTGCTGTTATGACAAGGATTTAGATGGGAAAGTTTAATTTTTCAGCTCTGCTTTATGCTTATTGTAAAATTTCTGCAGACTCAGCACTAATTATAATTTTGCTGCTCGGTTCCAAAGCATTTAAAGAGATTTTTGGATAACATGTTAATGTAAAAGTGGGCTGATTGCCCTTCAAAGTACAATCGGGTATAGAGAAGGGGCTGAGGCCAAGCCTTTGTTTTGTTCTTATCTAGACTAGACTCGATGTCTTGAAGAATTACGTGATTACGCTAGAAATGACTTATTAGGTCTTTTTTTATTTCTTTTTTTTTTTTTTTTTTTGTAGCTTCAAAGGACATCCTATTGTAGTTTTTGTTCTCGTCATCACATTCGTAAGTTGCATACCTCTGTTTACGGTCATGGCTGCAGCCATTTAATGTTAACTATGAAACGTCCTAACGATGCTCGTGTACTTCTTTGGGGGAATATTTTGGGGGAATACATATGCGAGGTTTATTGGATTTTATTCTTTTGGAATTTTGATACTACCGTAAGTAAAATTTTGGCTGTATGTTCTTCTGGCTTTTTAAAGTGTATTTTGGCCCGACTAAACCCTTACAAAAAGATAAAAATTCCATCTTTATATGGGCTAAGTTAAAGCTTTAGAAACCATCTTTTAAAAACAATCTACAGAGTAAATAAAAGTATTAGTAACACCTGGGTGGAGTATAGTGGCGCTTGTGAAGAATCGTAGAGATAGGGATGGTTTTAAGAGTGCAAATTAACGGATTGTTGGCTTAGCTTCTGCCTCCCAGAAAGATTGCAGATAACGTTTTTCTGCTTTATAAACCAGCTGATAGTTTTTCTAAATATCAGTAATTGAAAACTATTAGAATGTCAAACTGTTTTTCCTTCAGATGTTCGTGTGCCCTATGGGACTGAAGTTCAGAGATAATTTTAAAAGTTCATGGATTTTTAACTGAAGATTTTAAAAACTTTTTGCTAAGTTTGCCATCCACCCCATGTAATGTGTTCCTATTGCGGTAGGTCATACATGGAGTTTTTATTATTAATCTCAAAAACATACACAAAAGGAGAACAAATAGTAAAAGGAACTACCATTTTACTAATCTTGTTTTATTTCCTCCCCCAGTACATTTTTTCCCCAGGAGTTTTTAAAGCCAATCCGGGACATCAGGATATTTCATTTATGATTAGAGAAAAAAATAACAGTCACCACAGTCACATCACACAGAACAAAATTAGTTTGTGTATTTTCTAGTTCTGTAGACTAAGGCTTACATTTTTGGGCTAGTCCAGTAAAATAAGTATCAGAAGCCACTGGAAAAATACTACCACAAAAGCCATTTGTTTTGGTCTTGAAAAAGTTCCAGGAGGAAGAAATAAAGAGAACATTAAAGTGCTTCCACCTGCGCCCCCCCTTTTTTTAAGCTACTTCACCAAGTGCCCACTGCACATTATTTATCTTTTCCTTAGATAGTGATGAATCCCCCAAATAACAAAATGTGGATTTTAGACTAAAGATTTTATAATATAAAGTTTACAGCATAGCTCATGCAAAGGAACTCTAGATATTGTTGGACCTTTGGGGAAATACAGTAGGAAACATGGAAGAAGGCACTGTAGGCATCATGCATATGCATTTCAGACTTTGTTTCCCTGCTGAATGCGTTTGGTTCTTTAATTCTTGAGTGGAAAATGTTTGCTTCGCCTTGGCTTGCTTGCATCTTAATGTACCCAAGTTTCTGGAGATGTACTTTAGAGAATGGGAAGCAAAATTTGGTATAGTACAGCTGCTTCCACTTCCCTTTGTGTGTGGGGGGGGCTGTATTTCCTCTCCAGCTGAGGTGCAGTTTGTTCTTACGATGTGAAGCTACACTTCCCAAGCATTACCACAAGGTGATGCAATGACTTTGCACATTACTTTCCCACTGGGTGGTGTGTGTGTGTGTGTGTGTGTGTGCGCGCGCACGCACACGGGTAGTGTTTAAATCTATCTGAATCATCTTGATAAATTGACATTCTCAGTGCATTTCAGCATTTTTATGTTTGCCCATCTTTTCATTTCTTTATCTGTGTTAGTAGTGAAACAGGAATTATATGGGAAATTTTTACTATTTAAAATGCGTTGATCATGTGGTAATTACATTGAGATTATTTACCCTTGTTAACTTTTTATGACTAGAAGATAGATTGGAATTTAATTTTTAAAATTTAAGAACTAATAATGAGAGTGGAATGACTTGTAAAATATTTCGGTGGTCATAATTGCACTGAAATTTTTAAGAAGGTTGGAGTGTTGGAGAGAGATTAATAAAGAAGGTTAGGATGATCACATATTATGCTTAAGATTTATAATCTTAAATATATTTAAAGTCTGGTGTTAGGGTGTTCTATTAAACACCTGAATTTTGGGGGGAAGGTTTAAAAATGAAATTTCATATTAATGTGTTTATTTAAAATGAAAATGCATTTATATGTACTTGTAAACAGTTAGGTTAAAAGTTAGTCTTCACATATCCCTCATGAGTAAAGACTATTAACTGTATTTTTTAGTCCTTTCTGATGCATTTGTAAGCATATATACACACATACGTACATAAATACATACACGTATACCTTCCTGCTATTTTTCTACTTTAACTTTTCAGTGAAGTAAAAGTGTAAGGTTGGATTATGGATTTTTAAAACACTGTGTAGTTGAGGTTAAACAAAAGTTTAAACTTCACTGACTTAAAACATAATTGCAGCTTTGTTGATATAGTTTACTTTAGGAAACATGTTAAGTTTTAAGAAAAAGTTTCATTCTTAAATTACTTGTAATTAAAAACATTGGCAACTCATTCTAAGCTAGCCTTATTTTCTCCTTACTAAATGTTTTCCTCAGAGAAGCCTAAATCATTTTCTTTGTAGAAAAATATTACTGATTCACTTGCCTCAGTTTTGGTAGTTGTATCTGCTAGAGGTGGTTAGCTACTGTTTCTCTTAACTGGTATAACCATTAGTGAACAGTTTTTCAAAACTGGAATCAATTGGTTATTTTTCCTTCTTTATGAAGCCATTGACATGAAAAGAGATTATCATTAGTGACTTTATTAGCTCATGACATCCCCCTGAGCGCAAATGAGCTCACACAATTCAAAGAAAGTAATAAAACTCTTTATTTTAGGCAGAGTTCTCAATGTTTCTAAGTAAGTGCCACCTTTTCATTTTATTGAAGGCTTTGGCATAGTAGTGATAGTTAAATCCGTCTGTGAAATAGGGCTGCTGGTAATTAAGCCATTTTGTTAGTGCAGAGATGCAAGAGGATTGCTACTGAATGCGCTGTCCTTTCCTTGGAATCCTGGCGAAGCTCAGGTTGGGGAGAGGTTAACAGACAACCAGATTGGTATTCTACCACAGTGGCTTCCAGGTTCACCATTGATAGTCTCGTTATAAGATATCCAGTATATTGTTTCGGTAAAGCGTTACTTCAACGAAGCAGAGAAGATACAAGAAGAAAAGTGGATATTTTCTGAAATGCTTATTATTTTCAAACTTTAAAAATTTGCCTTGGTATTTCAAACGGGTCAGTAAAAGAAACATTGTGAAAGCACATTGTCTTAGATCTTCTTAGCAATGAAGACTTTCTTAATAGTTAAAATATGAGCAGAGACTAACTGCTGTGCTTGCCCTGTAGAGACTTTATTGATTTGTGAAGTAAATTAATTTGTTTAGCAAAGATCTTGCCCCGATTTTCCCATCACAGATTTTCGTGGTGACTTAGAAGGAAGAACCATGGGGACATTGGCATCGTTTTTTATGTGTAGCGTAGAATCAGTAATCAGTAATTGTACTGAGTCTGCGATATTGTATAGATAGCTTTTTTGAGTAAATCCTCAGTCATATCCTTTTTCTCAAAAGTAGAGCACAAAATATGGAAAATATTTGTGTCTTGCAGATTTTTTAAAAAAAGATTTAATTAGAGTGTGCAGGTGTGAGCGTGGTGGGGGAGGGGCAGAGGGGAGGGAGAATCTTGGTTTTTAAATTTTTTAATCCCCATGTGACTTTCTGAACCTTTTTGGAAATTATTTCCCAGTTTGTATTTTTATATTTAACCACATTTTTAAGGAGGAGTTCCGAGTATGTATCTTCTCAATAATTACGGCATACAAATGCTCATGTAATTTGCATTCAGTGTTATGTATTTTCTGAAGGTATAAGTTTGTTAGTTGGTATCATTCAGCTTGTATGATCTGCTTGTTTCAGATTCACAATGACATCCTTTCAAGAAGTCCCCTTGCAGACTTCCAACTTTGCCCATGTCATCTTTCAAAATGTGGCCAAGAGTTATCTTCCTAACGCACACCTGGAATGTCATTACACCTTAACTCAATATATCCATCCACATCCAAAAGATTGGGTTGGTATATTCAAGGTAAGAACTTTTTATTTGTGCGTATTTCTTCTACGTAGGTACCTTCTATTTTCTTTTTAAGCAAGTTGATAAGTAGCTTGTATTACTCTTGTCTTTACTCTGCATTAAGGGTCTTGTTTTTATGTTTGTAAACTTAAACATTTTGTAAACATGAAATATTTAGCAGTGCAGTGTAGTATACAAGAACTTCACCAGACTTGCCTCTCTCTGATCAAAAGTTTCTGTGTCACTCAAGGTCTGTGAAACCTTTTTTGGAACCTTTTTTCCCCTTCCATTTTCTCCATTCCTTACTTGAAAAAAGATCTTTTCCTTTGAGTTGCTATATCGTTTATTGTCTCTTCAGTCATTTTAATTTTATACAACTCTACAGCTGCGTTATTTATTGTTGTCCTGCATTGCTTAAATATTGCTCATATTGTCTTATGCTTTTATAAGAGTATTCTGTTTTACATGACTGAATGGTAAGCTCTCTAATGGGAGGATTCCCAGTTCTTACATTTTGTTAGTCATTTTTTATAATATTGGCCTGAGAATTACATTGAGGTGATCGTTACGGTGGTGCCTCACTGTGCTGGAGATTTTCTGGCAATTTCAACCCTTCAGAATGTATTGGAAAACTAAAACATAAGAGAGTCCTTGGGGTGCCTGGCTGGCTCAGCTGGAAGAACATGCAACTCTTGATCTCGGGTTCACGAGTTTGAGTCCCACATGGGTGTACTTAAAAAGTGTCCTTTGAATAGCCAAAATGTCATAAATGCCCAAGTAATGGAACTTTTCTCCTAGGTTCCTCTGTGTTCTCCCTCAGAATAAGTTTTAGGTACGATTTTGTCTGGTGTGTGTAAGTTAAACAACAGAGTAGAAATAAGAATAGCTGCTAGAATTAGGCACATTGAAGGTATCTAGAAGTGGAAGCCTTTTAGAGGGAGGAGGGCCGAAAAACTATGGGACAAATAAAGTTTTGGCATCTAATGACATTTCCTTTCTGAGTCCCTTCTTTCTTGATTTTGCCTGTTAGAGGAGTCGCTTACTGTTTATTTCCTTCTTGTTTAAGTCGCATTCTAAAATGGAGATACAGTCATTGTAAGCATTTTTATGAAATCAGTACCGGTTTTGATTTTATGTGAGATATGGGTATTAGACTTAGTGAGAATTGGTGTTTTGTATAAGAAGAGTAGAGCAGAGCAGGGAAATGAGATTGAGGGAAGGAAGGTGCATTTCTGGCAGGAAACTGGTATAAGCAAAGGCACAGAGGTGAGAATGTTAATGGATACAAGTTACTTTGAGTAGAACATAAGCTTCATTTAGGGAAGTGCAGGGAGATAATGTTGGAATTAAACTTTAGGCTGTCCATGGAGACCTTCAGTTGTAGGCTAAAATGTTTGTAGGTTTTTTATTTTGGGCACTGGGATGTCTTTGCATATGTAGGTATGTAGGCTGATGAATTGTATTTCAGGAAGATGAATGTTTACATTTTTCCTTCAAACTACTATGTATAATATTTTTATTTTCAGTTAATAGCCTATTGCCTAATCCCAAAACTAATGACTTTCCCACCAAATCTAGTCAAACACCAATTCTGTCCACTTTCTTGCCCGCTTACTTTTGTATCTGTAATACCAGTGCCCTAATCTTATGCCTGCCTTAATCTCTTTCCCAGACTATTGCAATAGGTCACTTGTTTTTCCTGTTTTCAGTCTTGCCTCCCCCACCTTATCTGTTCTTGAAATTACTCTATATAAACTATAATATAAAATGAAAATCCGAACAGATCTTCCTTCTGTTTCAAACTCGTTTTTTTTTTGTTGTTGTTGTTTTTTTTTTTAAGATTTTTAATTTATTTGACAGACCCAGCGAGAGAGGGAACACAAGCAGGGGGAGTGGGAGAGGGAGAAGCAGGCTTCCCACTGAGCAGGGAGACCAATGCAAGACTCTATCCCAGGACCCTGGGATCATGACCTGAACCAAAGGCAGATGCTTAACGACTGAGCCACCCAGGCGCCCCTGTTTCAAACTTTTCAGTGGTTCTTCATCATCTGTGCAATAATGCCAAGACCAAATAACTTCACCAGAGTCCCATATAAGGCTTCCTTTTTTTTTTTTTTTTAAGAGTGTTTATTGGAGAGCGCCTGTGAGCCCGAGTTGGGGGAGGGGCAGAGGGAAAGGGAGAAGCAGATGCCCTGTGGAGCAGGGAGCCGGAGGCAGGGCTTGATCCCAGGACCCTAGGATCATGACCTGAAGGCAGATGCTTCAACGACTGAGCCACCCAGGTGCCCCATATAAGGCTTCTTTCTATGACTTGATCTGTAATTTCATTTTTTGGTCATTGCCTGCTTATTTTTTGCTTTGGTAGTGCTGAACTCTTAATCTCTTGTGCACTCCAAGTACTGTAACTTTTCTCTAAGAAATGAATACGTAAATAAATACAATGGTGTAGAATGCCCTTGGATTGTAGAATTGCCTGGATAATACTTTAAAACTCAATAGGCATTTCAGGCATGTGGTAAAAATTGGAGAATACACGGGAAGACTCAAGGAAGAAAATCATGTTTGTTTATTTATTTAAAAGATTTTATTTATTTGTCAGCGAAAGAGCACAGGCAGGGGGAGTGGCAGGCAGAGGGAGAAGCAGGCTCTCCACTGAGCAGGGAGCCCAAAGCAGGACTCGATTCCAGGACCGTGGGATCATGACCTGAGCCAAAGGCAGACACTTAACTGACTTAGCCACCCAGGCATCCCAAAAATCATGTTTATAATACAGTGGGATTGCCTTGCTTATTGCACTGCATGTTTTAAAACACTTAGGTGTACTGCAAATTGTCCCCTAGGATGACTTTGATAGATAAAGTATTGAAAGGCAAGCAGGGAGCAAGTGCCCGGATAGTGGCCATAAGTGGGAAGGAGTGAAGGGGAAGGTGTGTGTGGTATGTTTGTGAAAGTGTTAGGGAATTTGACTTGCCCGGGACAGATAATCCGTTTTAGAAGATTAATGGGAAAGGTTGGTTTGGATCATGTTATGGATTGTTTTAATATTTGGCTGAGGAATGAAGTAAAGCAGAGAGTAATAAAGTTTAGAGATGAGTTTTTATCTTGGAGGGTTGAGTAAGATAAATTGAAATTAGAAGAGAATGGAGACCAAGAAAATGTTTAGACTATCCTAATTTTCTAGGTGAGATAAGGCTTAAAGTGGAAAAGGGAGTCAGTTGTGGGTAATAATCCATAAGTAGAATCAGTGGGGGTTTGTCAGCAATTAGTTGAATGAATTTGGGCTGGAGCTCATTGGTGGCGTCAGGATATTCAGTAAGGACTAATAAGGTCATGTGTTAAGAGTGGGGGAGGGCTTGAGTATGCAGATGCTTTGGTCTTGCTACTATGGAAGAATGTCATAGGGAATTAGAGATTGCTGAGCATTGGTTTTAGCACTTTTTCCAGAAAGGTTCAGCACCTAGAATTTTGAGTGAAGAAGTTTGGTGTATATTTTTCTAGATTTTAAAAATCCATAGACTTATTTTATACTATTGTGTAGGTTTTGTATTTCTCTGTATATAACTAGCAAATTCACTTTCAGTGCCTTTTCCTCCTCTCTAGTCTTAGGTCTGTCTCCTTTCACCCCTCCCCCCAAATCAGTCCCCCTGGAACTCTTTTCTCTCTTTACAAGTGCTCTTTGTGTGCTCTCCCTAATGTTTTTCTTTCTGTCAAGGTTTACCTAGTTTTACTAGGTAATCTTGATGTCCTTCTGTTCTTTACATTCCCTCAGAATTTACGATCAGTGCTTCTCATCCAACATGTTTTTCTAAAATGTTAATCCTATTTAAAGGGAACATTGGGGTGCCTGGGTGGTTCAGTCTAAGCGTCCAACTCTTGATTTCAGCTCAGGTCATGATCTCAGGGTTGTGAGGTGGAGCCCCCATGTTGGTCTCCACACTGGGCGTGGAGCCTGCTTGAGATTTTCTCTCCCTCTCCCATTTACCCTGCCCCCACCCCTTCTGCCTCTCTAAAAGAAAAGGTTGGGGGGACACGTTTGTGGTTTTTTTTCCCCCCTCCATGTTATCCTTGTTTCATTTCCTTTTTAAATGTTCTTGTTTTACTATTGCATTAGTAACGGAAGAATGATGCCCAGTACTATTGTAATTTCCCAAACTAAACTGTTAATGGTTGCTTTGGTTTCCTCCTTAATATAGATAAACCCTCTTAACTGGATTAAAATGTAGCTTCTAGAAGCAGTGTGTTTTGACAGTCATAAGTAATTTTGACTGTTCCATTGTTCTAAGTGTTGTCATTCTCCCTGCCATTTGTCATTGTTCTAAAATTCTGTTATTCTAAATGTAGTAATTTTCTTTCCATTTGCTACTTGTAGACTAAAAGGCAAATTCCCTTGCATGTTAAGGGAAGTAAATCTGTCTGAATTCTGAAACCTGAATGCCAATCAGGTTCTAACCAGGTGACCAGGAAAATAAAGAGAAACAAGCTGTGACTTGGACCCTTTGTTGTTTATTGGCTCGTTTAATTAGATGTTTATTATTCCTATCATATGGTCCTACATAATTTCCAGATGTCTACTGTTTCTTCCATTATGACCTGCTCTACTCTATTTTCACGTGGGGGGTTAGCCATACCTATCCCAAAGGAGCCAGTACTTTGTATCTTTCCAGATTGAGAGACTTTTACATTTATTTATTTTTAAAGATTTTGATGTATTTATTTGAAGGGGAAGGCGGGGGGCAGAGGGAGAGAATCTCAAGCAGACTCCCAGCTGAGTGCGGAGTCCGATGCAGAGCTCGGTCCCACAACCTGTGAGATCATGACCTGAGCTGAAATCAGGAGTTGGACACCCAACCGAATGAGCCACCCAGGTACCCCTACATTTTTTTTATGTATGCTTGACATGTCCCTTCCAGAATGACCTAAGATCAGTTGTTCTTTTTTTCCTCAAGGAATTTAAAGCATAGTTTTATAGTTTATACTCAGATTGGGTTTCATTCATCTTCTCCCTCAGTGGGCTCAGTGTGGGATACCTGTGACATCTTCTAGCACCAACAACCACTTTCTTGAGAAGCCTTGTTCAGACTTAGGCAATAAAGGAAAGCAAAGTATGTTAGGCATACTTTGTAGGTTGCCATTGAGGGCAACTGATAAGGGATAGTCTTGAGCTATTGTGATTCATTTAGAGAAAACACAGCAAGGACCGAACCATTTAACTTTTTTTTTTTTTTTTTTTAAAGATTTTGAGAGAGCGCAAGTGTGCGCCTCCCAGGCAGGAGGAGGGGCGGAGGGAGAGGGAGAGGCAGACTTCCCGCTGAGCAGGGAACCTAATGCGTGGTGCCTTCCCAGGACCCTGGGATCCTGACCTGAGCTGAAGGCAGATGCTTAACTGACTGAACCACCCTGGCGCCCCTAGATAGTACGCCTTTCAGTATCGGTGTATGGTCAGGGACAAAACACAAGCTACAGTTTTTGTACCAGGCATATATGTTGGGGGGAAATCTTCAGATGGGCTTTTTTTTTCCTTAGGAGATGGTGAAGCATTGGGGGATCTGAAGTGAGGGAGAGAACATCATAGAATCAAGATCACTGTCCCCAGTAGGCTGTATGTCCTTGGGTATTAATGAATGGTAACACTTAACGAATACTAATGTGCTCAGTACTCTGCTGATTTCTTTATAGGGATTATTTTATTTATTACACAGCCCTTTGAGATTGTCATCTTCATTTTAAAGAGGAAGGAACAGAAATAGCTTGTCTGAAGTCATATAGCTAGTAAGTGATCTTTTCTGGCAGTCTGACCTTCCTATGCTCTTGATCACTGTAATATACTGTGCTTGCAATAACTACCATTTTTGGAGTGCTTACTATGGGTGAGACACTGCTGGGTGCTGCTTTTAAAAAGTTCATCATCGGGGCGCCTGGGTGGCACAGTTGTTAAGCGTCTGCCTTCGGCTCAGGGCGTGATCCTGGAGTTCTGGGATCGAGCCCCACATCAGGCTCCTCTGCTGGGAGCCTGCTTCTTCTCTCCCACTCCCCCTGCTGTGTTCCCTCTCTCGCTGGCTGTCTCTCTGTCACATAAATAAATAAAATCTTTAAAAAAAAAAAAAAAAGTAAAAAAATAAAAAGTTCATCATCTAATTTAATTCTTTTAACAATCCTGAGAGAGAAAATAACTGAGCCCTAAGTGAGGTAGACCACATCATGGGTTCGTCAGTGTAAAGAGATGAGTAGTGTCTTTCAAATGTTTTCAGATCTTTTTAACTGACAGAAAGAAATTCTGGGATTTGGCTTAGCAAGAAGTTGTATGCAAGTAACTTGTGAAGCAGATTTTCAAGAAGCATTATTTAGCCTTCATGCATTGATATTTTCTAATTCCATGTAATTAAAAAATAAGTGGGGCTGTGAACTGTTGAATTGATATTATCCCTTTCTACTGGGTTGTGACCTACAGTTCGAAAGCACTCCTTTAGAGACCATTGCTAATATTTTAGTTTCAGTGTTCTGTAATCTAACCCTAGGTCTATCAGAATTGTAGAATGTATGTATAATCTAAATCTGTGGGTGGTGCATAATTTCTTATATTATCTGCAAATGGATATATAGTACAGGCATACCTTGGAGATACGGGTTGGGTTCCAGACCACCACAGTGAAGTGAGTCAAGATTTTTTTGGTTTCCCAGTGCATATAAAGTTGTTTACACTGTATTATAGTTGGTTAAACATGCAGTAGCGTTATGCCTAAAAAAACCAATGTATATACCTTAATTAAAAAATACTTTGTGCTAAAAACTAACAATCATCTGATCTTTCAGCAATTTATCTTTTTGCTGGTCAATGCCTTGATGGTTGATAGCTGCTGACTGGTCAGGGTGGTGGTTGCTGCAGGTTGGGGTGGCTGTGGCAATTTCTTAAGATAACAAAAGGGGTGTCTGGCTGGCTCAGTCGGTGGAGCGTGCAACTCCTGGTCTCGGGGTTGTGAGTTCAAGCCTCACATAGGGGTTGAATTTACTTAAAAAAAAAAAAAAAAAAGACAACAGTGAAGTTTGTCATATCCATTGACCCTTCCTTTCATGAATGATTTTTCTATAGCATTTTACCCACAGTAGAACTTTTTACAAAATTGGAGTCCTCTCAAACCCTGCTGCTGCTTTATAAACTAAATTTCTGTAATATTCTAAGTCTTTTGGTGTCATTTCAACAATCTTCACCAGGTGTAGATTCCATCTTGAATCTTTCTTTGCTCATCCTTAAGCAACTTGTCATCTGTTTAAGTTTTATCATGAGATTGCAACGATTCAGTCACATCTTCAGGCTCCACTTCTAATTTTAGTTCTCTTGCTGTTTCTACCACATCTGCAGTTACTTCCTCCACTGAAGTCTTGAGCGCTTGCAAGTCATCCATGAGGGTTGACATCAACTCTATTGCTGATGATGTTTTGACCTATTCCCATGAATTGTGAATGTTCTTAATGGCATCTAGAGTGGTGAATTCTTTCTAGATGGTTTTCAGCTTACTTTGTCCAGATCCGTTGGAGGAATCACTACCTATGGCAGCTATAGCCTTACAAAATGTATTTTTTTTTAAGATTTTATTTATTTGACAGAGACAGCGAGAGAGGGAACACAAGCAAGGGGAGTGGGAGAAGGAGAAGCAGGCTTCCTGCCAAGCAGGGAGCCTGGTGCGGGGCTCGATCCCAGGGCGCTGGGATCATGACCTGAGCCAAAGGTAGACACTTAACGGCTGAGCCACCCAGGTGCCCCACAAAATGTATTTTTTAAAAAAGATTTATTTGAGAGAGCTATCATGAGCACGGGGAGGGGTAGAGGGAGAAGCAGACTCCCCACTGAGCAGGAAGCCCTATGTGGGACTCGATCCCAGGACCCTGGGATCATGACCTGAGTTGAAGGCAGATACTTAACTGACTGAGCCGCCCAGGCACCCAAAATGTATTTCTTAAATGATGAGACTTGCAAGTCCAAATTACTATTGATCTGTGGGCTGCAGGATGGATATTGTATTAGCAGGCATGAAAACAACATTAACTTTGTTGTATATCTCCACCAGAGCTCTTGAGTAAACAGCTGCTTTGTGAATGAGCAGTAGGATTTGGAAAGGAATGTTTCATTTCTGAGTGGTAGGTCTCAACAGTGGGCTTAAAATACTTAGTAAACCATGTTGTAGACAGATGTGCCGTCATACAGGCTTTGTTCCCTTTAGGGATTTAGATTTAGCCTAATTCTTAGGGGGCCTTGGATTTTTGAGGGGGTAAACGAGTATTGGTTTCAACTTAAGATTACCAGCCGCATTGGCCCTTAGCAAGAGAGTCAGCTTGTCCTTTGAATCCAGGCATGTGACTTTTCCCTCCAGAAGTCCTCGGTGGCTTCTTCCAATATAAGACTGTTTCATCTACATTGAGAATCTGTGAGTTAGTGTAGCCACCTTCGTTAATTATCTTAGGTATTCTTGACGCAGCAGCTTGTACGTTAATATTTGCAGCTTCGCTTTACACTTCTGTGTTATGGAGATGCTTTATATAGATCTCGTGAACCAACCTTTGCTAGCTTCAAACTTTTCTGTAACTTCCTCACTTCTCTCAGTCTTAATAGAATTTAAGATAGGCTAGGGCCTTGCCCTGGATTAGGCTTTGGCTTGGAGAGTGTTGTGGCTGGTTTGATCTTCTGTCCAGACCACTTTTTCCATGTCAGCAATAAGGCTGTTTTGCTTCTTATCATTTATGTGTTCACTGGAGTAGCACTTTTATTTTCTTCAAGAATCTTTCCTTTGCATTCTTAATTTGGCTGTTTGGTACAGGAGACCTAGCTTTCAGCCTGTCTTGGCTTTTGACATGCTGTCCTCACTAAGGTTAATCATTTCTAGCTTTGATTTTAAGAGTGAGATCTGTCTTTTCCTTTGGCAAGACTTTGAGGCCACTGTAGGTTTAATAAATAGGCTAATTTCAATATTATTGGGTCTCAGGGAATAGGGAGGCCTGAGAAGAGGGAGAAAGATGGGGTAGTAGCCAGTTAGTGGAGCAGTCAGAACGTGTATATGAAATTCATCATCTTACATGGACGTGGTCCGTGACACTCCGAACAATTGTGACAGTAACACCGGAGATCACTAGTTGTAGATCACCGTAACAAATGCAGTAAGAATGAAAAAGTTTGAAATATTCAGAGTTACCAAAATGTGATACAGAGCCATGAGGTGGGAAAATCGTGCTAATAGACTTGTTTGATTCAGGGTTATCCCAGTTCTTCACTTTGTAAAAACAAAACAAAACACAGTATCTGTGAAGCACAATAAAATGAGTTTTATGTGTACCTGTTTTAAACATCTCTGATATTCAGTATTTAACACAGTACAGTCCATCTAGAAAATACAGACTGACATCTGTAATATATACATTTTATAAGTTGAAAATGTTTTAGATATATGTGGGATATAAGTTTTCTATTTGTGTATATGAAGATCTTGGTAATAAAGGACTTTTTACAAAATTTACCAATTGGCTGCAGGTAAGACTTGGTATGAGAGATTACTATAGTTTACCACGTTTAAGGTAGAGAGGAAAATCTAATCACACTGAAATTTGAGACATAAAGTAAGTTTTAAAACTTATGTTTAGTGAGGGGGCGCCTGGGTGGCTCAGTTGTTTAAGTGTCCGCCTCTTGATCTCAGCTTAGGTCTGGGTCATGAGTTCGAGCCCTGCTTAAAAAAAAAGGAAAACCCTTATATTTAGTGAAGTCAAATTTTAAAGGAAACATAAGTTGTTATATTTGATCACGTGTATGCTAAGATTTTGCTTGAGAAATTGGGTATCAGATTGCATTTTTAATACATAAAAGAAACTCTACTGTTCAATTTATATAGGTTTTTATAACATTAGGTTATAGCTTAATAAAAATCATAAAAATTTGACATACTTGTTAAAATACTCAGTGATTTGTAAACATAGTAACACATGGTTTAACTTTAGGATGCAGTAAAAAACAATGTGCTGTAAGATATCACTCTTAATATTAAAATACTTAAAATGCCTGTGTTTTTGTTTCCCTTTAGGTTGGATGGAGTACTGCTCGTGATTATTACACATTTTTATGGTCTCCTATGCCTGAACATTACATAGAAGGATCAACAGTTAATTGTGTATTAGCATTTCAGGGTAAGAACTGAAAACTGCAGAACTTGATGAAATTTGATGTTTTCTTGCCATTAAAAATGTTGTTCTCCATTGTAATGGTCTACTTAGGCATGTCCAACATATCAAAGTTGAGTTAATTAGTATCTTTGTTGAGCAAAAATCATAAGAATGTAAATATGTAGTGTAGGATGCATATTTTACGTGGACATTTAAAAGGGTTTTTTTTGGCTTTTTATTGAAGAGTGAGTTTCTTTCCAGATCTTTGGATGATTTTTTTTTCCAAATGAGAAAACTTACTGCTGTTAGAATAATATAGCAAATAGAGTGAGAAAAATAATTCTATATGAAAACTACAACGACGATTAACAGGGTTTATAAAGCAGTTGCTTATAAAATGGATGTAAGGGAATAATATAAAATCATTCTTGGCATTATATACAGAACTAAAAATATACTCTTAATTTAGAAGTCTGTCACAGAATTTGCTTCAGAGTGATTTTCGTATTATAATTGCACTGATTTTTGGATTATATTAAAGCAAATTCTTAGCCTTGTTTATGCTATGGATTCTTTCTGGTCTGTTGAAGCTAATGAATTCTGTCTCAGTATGATATTGTAATACACATAAAATGCAGAGAACTAGGGGTGCCTGCCTGGGTGGCTCAGTCGGTTAAGTGTCTGCCTTTGGTCAGGTCATGGTCCCGGGGTCCTGGGA
The DNA here is from genome assembly GCF_017311325.1 of Ursus maritimus. Taxonomy (NCBI): domain Eukaryota; kingdom Metazoa; phylum Chordata; class Mammalia; order Carnivora; family Ursidae; genus Ursus; species Ursus maritimus. The sequence continues at coordinate 47,220,109 of NW_024425563.1, read as the reverse complement.
TCAAGTCCTGCATCAGGCTCCCTGCTCAGTGCGGAGTCTGCTTCTTCCTGTACCCCTCACCCCTGCTGGTGCGCTCTCTGCACGCATGTGCACTCTCTCACTCTCAAATAAATAAATCTTTAAAAAAAATGGAGAGAACTGCAAGGAAGCAGTAATATTCTATTGAATGGGTCTAACAGTTTGTTCATTCGTCTGTTAAAGGACACCTTAGCTGCTTCCAGATTTTGTCAGTTGTGAATAAAGCTGCTATAAACATACATCACAGGTTTTTGTGTGGATATAAATTTTCCACTCATTTATGTAAATACCAGTGAGTACAATTACAATTGCTGGATCCTGTGGTGTGTTTAGTTTTGTAGGAGACCACCAAACTGTTTTCCAAAGCAATAATACCATTTGGCATTCCCATCAGCATTGAATGAGAATTCTTGTTCCTCTGTGTCTTTGCCAGCGTTTGGTGTTGGCATTGTTTTGGATTTTGGATTGGTTGGTTTTTCAAAGAAACTTTATTCTGAGGTTTGTATTTGTTTGGTGTGAAAATCAATTGGTAATGTGACCACGTGGAACTAGCATATAAAAAAAAAATCTTGTACTATGTCAAGAAACATTGAGAGGATAGAATTTGTAATGTAATATAGGCATAGATTTAGGTTCTCATGTATGGATTAAGAAATGATGTAGATTATATATCTGGTTTATCTTTTGACTCGTAGCCTCTTTTTAGATAAATTCAAATGTGTATATTGGAACTGATTTTGTTAAGATTTTTTTTGTTTTTAAGATTTTATTGAGAGAGCCGTGCACAAACACGGGGTGGGGCAGAGAGAGAGGGACAAGCAGACTCCTTGCTGAGCAGGGAGGCCGACTCAGAATCCTAGGACCCTGAGATGATTTGAGCCAAAGTCAGACACTTAACTGACTGAGTCACCCAGTGCCCCAAGGCATTTTTTCTTAAAAATTGTGGGTTTATTTTCAGTCATTTTTAATGTGATTAATTTTCTTTAACTTACTCAATTTGTTATAGTGACTAATGACTTTACTAGTGATTTACCAAGAAGTTTAAAAGCAATTTGAAAAAAAAAAATCTGATTTGTTTATACTTTAAGAACATTTTCATGGGGACTAAGCATAAAGGCAGTAAGTTTTCCAAGTTTTTGAAAATTCATCATGTTAATTTCTACTTTGAAATTCAGAAATAAAAGCTTCTGCCTGTCTAGAACTCATTGGCTATATAAAGAGGTCAGGATAGAGTCATGAAAAACTTACTTGTAGAGTATTAGAGCTAGAAGAGATTTTAAGCATAATCCAAAATCACTTTGCTCAACTTGTGAATGAGTCATGAGAATCTTGGAATGCAAAACTCAGAACAACTAACAAAAATGCATGAATGTAATTCTTTTTCTATATGGACCCTTGTTGAAATTTGATCGCTTTACTATCTTATTTTCAATGTTACTAATCCAATGAGAGATTTTTCTAGATAGATCTGTTTAAATTGCAACTCTGAATAACTAGGTCTTGTATCTCAAATGGTATATTTGAACTGTTTATTAGTGGATTATTTTTGTGAGATTTATCAGATCTTGAATATCTAGTTTGTAGAATTTCGAATGTCATACCAGAGCTGATTGGTCAGAGTATATATATTTTTTCTATTTAAACTTTTTAAAATAAGTTGAGTGGCCATTTAAGTTACTTAGCCATGGCTTAATAAATTTAGTTGTATATATTAAGAGGGTGGGGTTTTTAAAAACTTTAAAAAATACATTGCCAAATCTCCTGTTTTTTTTTTTTTCCCTTAAGAGAGCATGAGGGGTGGGGGGGTAATAGCAGGGCAGGGGAGAAGAGGAGAGAGAGAGAGGGAATCCCAAGCCCAATGTGGAGCTCAGTCTCACGACCCCGAGTATATGACTTGAGCTGAAATGAAGAGTCAGAGGCTTAGCTGACGGAGCCACCCAGGTGCCCCTGTATTACTCTTAAACTTTATATTTGAAAATAATTTTGGATGTAAAGTTGCAAAAACAGTACACAGAATTTCTGTATACCCATTACCCAGCTTCCCTTAATGTTAACATTTTACTAGTACATTTACTTAAAAAACCAGGAATTTAACATTGGTACAATACTAATGATTCAAGTGTAAACCTTACTCAGATTTTACTGTTTCTTATAGTTTTCTTTTCTGTTCCTGGATCCAGTCCAAAATCCCACTTTGCATTTAATTGTGTTACCTTCTTATCTCCTCCAGTCTGTGACAGTTCCTCATTCTGTCCTTGTCCTTTTACCTTTTTGAAGAGTATTATTATTTTCAGAGATTTCATTTTTTTTGACAGAGTGTGAACTAGCACACAAGCATGGGGAGCAGCAGGTAGAGATAGAGAAGGAGAAGCAGGTTGTGGGGCTCGATCTCAGGACTCAGAGACCAGGGTGGGAGCGGAAGGCAGGCGCCCAACCAACTGAGCCACCCACGTGCCCCTTTTGAATAGTATTGTTCAGTGTGTTTCGGAAGGGGGAAGAGTAGCATGTTCCTCCTCCTGTGCTGGTGTTTTTTCATGATTAGATTGAGCTTATATATTTTTAGGACGAATGTCATACAAGTGCTGTCATACCCTTTATGGTGCACTGTATCAGGGAGTACTTGATGTTCATATCTCATTGCTGGTGATCTCAATGTTGGTCATTAGGTGTCTGCTGGGTTTCTCTACTGTAAAGTTAGTATTTTTCCTTGGTAGTTAATGAATCTTATAGGGGGTTAGAGAGTGAGGAAATACCTTGTTTTTCCTCCAACTTTCACCCGTTAAATTTTAGTATCTGTCGGTAGATCTTGCTTACAATTTTTATTGTGTTTGTCTAATGATGCTTTTCTATTTTCATTGCTTGCACATTTATTAGTTGGAATTACTATGTTAAGAGGAGTCGTCTCCTTCCCCATGGGCTCATGGATATTTATTTTCTACTATGGAATAAAGTCTAATACTATCTTTTTGTTGTTGCTCAAATTATTCCAGCTTTCTTTGGCCATTGGGAACTCCCATCAGGTGGGCTCCTGTATTTTTTGACATTCCCTCCACCCCCTGCCACTTCTAATTCTTTTTTTGAGGACTTCTTTCTTTCAAGCACCACAAGACGTTCCAGACATCTTGTATTTTCTCCTCTCTCCTGTTTCTGAGGAAGAAGTTTAGCTATTTTTTAACGAATGAAATCAAGTGAAGTAGGTATCATAATACTGAAAATTTCAAGTTATGAAAGAAAAACAGGCATATTGAATAGAGATTTTTTGGATAGATAGGAATATTCAAGGTAAGGTGAATGTATTGATCTTTATTTTTATTTTTAAAAGATTTTGAGAGAATGAGAGTGAGAGAGGGAGGGGCAGAGGGAGAAGCAGCCTCCCTGCTGAGCAGGGAGCCCAATTTGGGGTTCTATCCCAGGACTCCAGGATCATGACCTGAGCTGAAGGCAGACGCTTAACCCACAGAGCCACCCAGGCACCCCTGTATTGATCATTATATATTCATTTCACTGCCACTGGATGCTTCCTTTTTACAAGTCATTATGGGGGATGCTAGGGTTTTTAGACATACTATTTATCTGCCCTCAGTATTTGAGTTCTTGATAGAACATATAAAGCATGTATATTACCAAGGGTAATTGATAGTATACTGTGGGGTTTATTTTTAAGGTAAAAAATAGTATACTGTAGGGGCGCCTGGGTGGCTCAGTCGTTAAGTGTCTGCCTTCTACTCAGGTCATGATACCAGTGTCCTGGGATCGAGCCCTGCATTGGGCTCAGCGGGGAGCCTGCTTCTCCCTCTCCAACTTCCCCCCCCTCCACTTGTGTTCCCTCTCTCACTGTCTCTCGCTGTCAAATAAATAAAATCTTAAAAAAAAAAATTATATACTGTGGAGTTTTTTTTTTTTATGTAAAAAATACTGTGGGAGCTTTGGAAGAAAAGGTAAAGTTTTAATTTTGAAGAAGGATAATTAGCAAAATTTAAGAGTGGGTAAGAGATGAACAAAGGAACAGATATCAGACACATTCATCAGGTAGTGGGCTAAATGGTATAAATACATTATAGATAATTTGGAGCTGTGAGATAGATGTCTTCATAGCTCTTTTATGGATAAGAAACTGGGGCTCAGGGGGATGAGTTACTAATGGCTCGTAGTAGAGCTGGAATTCCAGAATAAAGCCGTGTGGTTCCAAAGCTTATTTTTATTCTGCCTCACCAGTGGACTCCATCGTCCTTTCTTTTACACAGTTCACATACAGCATATTCCTTTTGTTAATATTTTTCTTTCGTGTAATGAATGTCGAATTTGAGCGAAGATTTCTTTAAATGACATTTTCCTACCTGCAATGCTCCTAGATTTTTGTGCTGGGTCTTCCCTTGCTCCTCCTCCAGTCTTTTTCTCATTGAAAAGCATATACGTTGGGGCACCTAGGTGGTGCAGTCTGTTGGGTGTCCAACTTTTGGTTTTGGCTTGGGTTGATCTCAGGGTTGTAGGATTGAGCCTTGTGTTGTGTTCCGTGCTCAACATGGAGTCTGCTTGAGATTCTCTCTCCCTCTCCCCCTCTCGCTCATGGGCTGGCTTTCTCTCTCTCTTTCAAATCTTTAAAAAAAAAAAAAAAAGGAAAAGAAAAACATACATGTGACTCTCCTAGATAAGTTGGTCTTGTCCTAGTGAAGATAAAGGGAAAGGATATTTAGGGAGGATAAATTTAGACCTAAGAGAAATTATGGCATGTTTACAGAAGCAGGGAAAGTCTAGTTTTGATAATTTGTGAAAGAAAGGAGGAAAGACTCTGTGTGTCTAGAACAGGTCAGGAATGGTGGTGATGGCAAGAAATGTTAAATTGGGGGAAAAACCCCATTACTTTCATAAGGAAGTTCAATAATTTTTTTTGTTAACTTCTTTCTAGGCTACTACCTTCCAAATGATGATGGAGAATTTTATCAGTTCTGTTATGTTACCCATAAGGGTGAAATTCGTGGAGCAAGTACACCTTTCCAGTTTCGAGCTTCTTCTCCAGTTGAAGAGTTACTTACTATGGAAGATGAAGGAAATTCTGACATGTTGGTGGTGACCACAAAAGCTGGCCTTCTTGAGGTCGGTAGCAACAGTGAGCTAATGATTTATAATTTAAGAGTAGAGCTCATGTTGGCATTTAAAAAATTCAGAAGAATAACCTGAAAATCAAAGGGTTTTTAACTAAAATGGTAGAGTGTTGTTTTTGAAATACTTTAAATTTCTTCCTGTCACAGGTTATTGATTGCACTGTTTGGGGACTGTCCGTAGGGCCTGTCCGTATTTTGTGCGTAATAGATATGCAGTAAATAACTATTGAGTTAGATTTAAAGTTTTCCTAATGTTGCCTTACACTAACTTTTCTTCTTTAGTGGTTGCCTAATCCATTGATTATAGAATAGTACAAATTTGGGCTGTGAAGGTGGTGTAAAGTAATGAATCTAACTGTAACTGGATGTAACTTCATTTCACTGTGCCACACGCGTGCTCTATTCCAAGTGTGGCAGTGAATCAGGGAAGATTCCAGTCTCAGTTTAGGCTGAGCATTTAGAATGATTTCCTTGTTCACTTTATCAAGTGAGTATTGTGGGTTAATCATAATTTAAAGAGAAAAGGTGAAAATCTTCTTATATTTCTTTAATTGACTATTTGGGAGGCATTGCATTGGCTCCAGTAGAAATTTACTGTGTAAATAGTCTAATAATGCCTTATGTCTTAAATTTTAGTAATTATTGAAGGAAAACATAGAACATTTTTATTTCAAGATTTCAGTATCTTTAAACCTAAAAAACCAGAATGTGACATTTGAATTTCTGTGAAAAACAGCTTATGTAATTGGTTCATTATATATTTTTGGTTAATTTACATTCCTATTTAATCTGGTGGGTCATTGCTTTTTACAGTCAGATGGATGTTTTTTATACATAAATATGCCTTTGATTTTATTTTATTTATCTTCACAAACTGAGACTAGAGAAAAAAGATAAGGTCATAGATGTAATACTTTTATTAGATAGTTAAACTAAGAAGGTTAGAAGGAACCAATCATTTTTTATTGTGAATTCTTCCATCTCTTCCCCTTCCAGAAATTCCTTTCTTATCTTAAATAAAGAAATGTAACTTTTATAGGGTGACTAAAATGGTTTGTGGTGACAACTGCTTGATGATCAAGGTTTTTAGCCTGGTGTTTGAATGCTAGTCAACGATGGTGAAACAAGCCCAGCTCTTAAAAAGAATGCAGTTAGCATTTATATTGCAGCTTTTTGAATACTTGTTAGACCACCCTGATTTCAGGGCCTCCACCAAAAAAAAAAACAGGTATTTAGGCATGTATATCTTATGTTCCTTTTCTGAGTTAATTGGGACATATATGATTTATTTCACTTCTTCCTATTCATAAGAGGTAAAGTTTGTAAAGAAAATTCAAGTTGCGGTCTCTTAGGTGCTGAGATAATTGCTTAGATAAAATATTTTTATTCTGACCAATTTTTTGACAAGTCTTTTCAGTTTCCACATTCATCAAAATCTTTAATGATTTCATCTAAAACTGCACAAAATTACAAATATGAGACATTTGTGGCACTGTTGACATTGAAGGGTTGTGTCTTTTTTCACTTAATGTGTGAACCTTAATTGGATCTTAGAATTTAAAAAATTGATATTTTGGGGGGATAGCGGGGGATATATAACTGAACTATCCATTGGATGTTATAAAATTATTGTTAATTTTTTTATTTATGATAGTGGTAGTGGTTGAAAGGAGACTCTCCTTTTTAGGAGATGCTTGCTCTTAGTACTTAGGGGTGAAGTATGTCTGCAATTTCAGATGGCTTAGCAAAAAACAAAACAAAAAGCATAAATAAGTATAAAGGGATATGAAGTAAACATGGTGAAATATTAATAATCGGTGAATTTAGGTGATGAGCGTTGATTTAAAATTTTAACTTTTGCATGCTTGAAAGATTTCTGATAACAAATTAGAGGCAGGAATTAAACCTATACATTTTTATCTAATTTGAATTCCTTTTTAAAATTTCTACTTAAGATTCAGTAAACTCTTCAGAAGGTATGTGCCAGTTAAATGAATCACAAGGAAAAATTGGTTCTTTCGTAATGTTTCTATTGCGCTATGTCAGGATATATTTTCACTTTTTTTTTTTTTTTAAGATTTTATTTATTTATTTGACAGAGAGACAGCCAGCAAGAGAGGGAACACAGCAGGGGGAGTGGGAGAGGAAGAAGCAGGCTCCCAGTGGAGCAGGGAGCCCGATGCGGGGCTCGATCCCAGCACTCTGGGATCATTCCCTGAGCCGAAGGCAGACGCTTAAGGCTGAGCTGCCCAGGCACCCCTGTATTTTCACTTTTAAGCTGCCAGAAAGTTAAGAGCCAAAAGGTGTTTTTTTTTTAAAATAAGGTATAAAAGAAGTTTAATGAATAAACTTTTCTTTTTTGAGGGCATTTTACTCCTAATGTTTTCATTTGGTCTGATGGAAGAGATAGAAGAGTCATGCTAAAAATTTGCGGCTCTTCAGCTTTCATAAGACCCATCTCAGAGTTTAATCAGTTTGATTCCATGACCCTGGAGACCCAACTTAGTGTACCAGGAAGACATTTTATTTTAGCTAAGTGTTTGATGCCTTGTGAAATTTTCCCTCTGAGTCTTCATTATTCCCCTGTTAGAATCAAAGACTTTTTGTTCTAAGAGAAATATTAACCATTTTATTTACTACTATTTTAGATCATTTAATGAGTAATTTTTAGAATCATGGAGTATAGGTTTTCCTGAATTGAGTTACTATTAGTGTTCCCATAAGAATCAATTACATTGTTAATTTATTGTTACAGTCTGCATTTTTGTCCTAAAACTTGCAGTTACTTTAAGTTTAATTTAGCCAAATAGAGACCATTATAAATATAGCAACTGTTATTAATACCAAAACTTCTAAGAGTAATGCCATAGATGAAGGCCTATGTAACATGTAAGGAAGTTCTTAATAGAGTCAAAGATACCTCATAGCTTTGCATTTAAGAAGAGGTACACATTTTATCTTATTATTTAAGAAAAACCCAGAATTAAGTTAGTTATGAAACAGTATGCCTTATTTTTGCTAGTAATTTGAAAATTGATTAGCAGGCAACTTCATAGGAAAATTTACTGATTTTATACCTTTTATTTTTAAAGATTTTATTTGAGAGAGAGAGCACAAGCGAGTGCACAGGCACACAAGTCGGGGGGGGGGTGGGCAGACGGAGAGGGGAAAGCAGACTCTCCACTGAGTAGGGAGCCTGATGCCAGCCTCCATCCCAGGTGGGATCATGACCTGAGTCAAAGGCAGACGTTTAACTGACTGAGCCACCCAGGTGCCCCTGATTTTATACCTTCTTTTAATATTCTTTTTTGCCCAACCAAAAGAGGGTTTAAATTTATGATTCATGAATTTTTATTTACATGTATGATTCACGAAGTAAACTGTATGTAAGAGTTCTTTTTATTAATTTCTTCACTATTTTTTTTTTGAAATGGAAAACAATAACATTTTAGGATTACAGAAAAATCAATTTGAGTTTTTTGTTTTACAGTTGAAAATTGAGAAAACCATGAAAGAAAAAGAAGAACTGTTAAAGTTAATTGCTGTTCTAGAGAAAGAAACAACACAACTTCGAGAACAAGTTGGAAGATTGGAAAGAGAACTTAACCATGAGAAAGAAAGATGTGACCAACTGCAGGCAGAGCAAAAGGTTAGTTGTGTTTTATGTAACTGATTGGAATTGATAGTATATTGTCTGAAACCCACCTTTTCAAGAACTGAACCAGTTAAAGCAAGTAAAAACTGTTCTTAAAAAATGGCATTTAGATACATACTTACAGAGGAATAGGTTAGTTCTTATCAGTTTTCTGCTGTAGCTGCTTTTATGTTGTAAATGTGGTTAAAATACTTTTAGGTTGTTTGGTACCAGGCTTGATGAGGTAGTTCCTGACAACTGTTTCTGGTGCTTTCCATCTAATTATAGAATAATTGATTGATTTTGGGAGAGGGTTTGGAAATATAATTTGGAGTGATAAATACCGAATAAGGGGAAGATAGAACAAAGTAGTTAAAATTACCTTTAAAAAAATCAGAATTCAATGAAATAAGATGTAGTATTAGACAAAATTTTGAAAACCGTGATGTGAGAAATGCTATAAATTATCCTAAACACATAAAGGATACGTATAAAACAGTGTAGTTTTATTAGAGATACAAATGGATTTAACTTAGTAGATGAAAACAATTAAAAAAAAAGCAATCACCTAGTCATTGACTTTATTTTCCTCTAACAAAAGTAATTTGTTAGTTTTGACACAGATTCATAATCTCGCTTATAACTAGTTGGATATTCTTAGGTCTTTTTTTACACGATTAACCTATTGTTTTCTAAGGGTGGGGTGTGTTCCATTATTCTTTGTCCAACAAGGTCTAGAGCAATTACTTGTTAGTTCAACCAGTAGTGCAGTGATTTTCACTAATTTTTATACTCCAGCGGAGTGGTTGTAAATTGCACACCTGACCTGAGATGATACATAAATAGGGCTTAAATTCTGAAAAGATTTTTCTCTTGACTTGTCAGTTTGAGGAGTACTCAAATAATATATGTCATAATATATATTATGATAAAATAAGCAATGTGCACAATTGTAAATCTCCTTATAAATGTCTGTAACATCTGTTTTTATTACCATTAGCCTTTTTAGTTTAAAAGATGCAGTTACTTCCTCATTTTCCTCTTGGGGGGAACACTTAGAATCCTGCAGTAGGAATATCGTGCAGTAAAAGCAAGTATACCAAATATTAAAATACATGTGCCTACCTTGATTCGTTAGGACATTCACATAAACAATATTCAGTTGTCGAAACTCTTTGGCTGTTTTGTATAGTTATTACACTGTTCTCTCTATTCTTTACACTTTTATCTCATTTGTCCCTGGATTTGGCAGTTTCCAGAGTGGAATGCTAGTCTTTTTTCTTTCACTCTATTACAAGTTGGAGGGGTGGAGGTGAGATAGAAGACAGTACTCATGAAAATGGCCCCATTACAGAATGTACTTAGTTAGCCTGGTGGCCTTTGAGGTTTCACCTCTGATCACCTTGAAATCCAAGAGAAGAATGGATGACCGTGAGAATAGGAATGGCGGAGTTGGTAGGTCTTCAGTTGCGTGAAATTACTCATGTACATGAGGCCATGCTTCTGGTCCAGTTGGGGATTAGCTGAGATTTAAAGTCTCAGGTACTTTCTGCTGTCTGGGTGACAAGGGTTAAGCACTGCGGGTAAGACCTTTCTAAAGAGAGCTAATTCTGACATACTGAGGTTGAGAAAGTGGTAGATTGAGGGCAAAGGATTTGTGAAGCACAATTTGTAGGAGATTGTGGCTGTTGCACCCTGAAGAGGTCTACAGCAGAAGTTTTTATGGCAACTCCTAGATCTTGATGACAGACACTAATCTTAGAGGGGACTTCTTCCCTGCTGCTATTTTTGTGTTGGGTTTATACTCTGGGGAGGTGAAGTACGTGGAAGGGGCTTTTAAAATACTATTCTATGCTATGAAAATTGTGATGTAAAAACCTGGGGTGCCTGGTGGCTCAGTCGGTTGAGCGTCAGACTCTTGATTTCAGCTCAGGTCATGATCTCTGGATCGAGCCCCGTGTTGGGCTCTGCACTCAGCATGGAGTCTGCTTGTCCTTCTCTCTTTGCTCTTCCCCCCAGCACATGCGTGTTCTCTCTCAGGTAAATAAATAAAATCTTTAAAAAAAACCAAATGAAACAAAAGACCTAGATTGGTGTTTGTTATGTAGTAGATTCTCACTAAATGTAAGTAAATATTTTACTAGTTTTCATAATGAACTAGAGAATCAAAGAACTAACATAATGAAATTCATACCATTTTTCTTAGATCCTGAAAGTGATACTTACATATGTTAAAAAAAAAAAATCCTAGTTTTATGTTGGCAGTTTCCTGCTTATTTCTGGGGATAAAACGACGTGCTTGCTAGGAGAAATAGTTCTTTTCATTACTAGTCATGAGGCGCGCTTTTTTTTTTTTTTTAATTTTCTTGTTTTCACCTCCCAAATCAGTTTGTCTTAGTTGGGTGGCTTATAAAATCCATGACATTTCTTGGCACTTGTTTTAAATCTCTTCCATAGTGTGAATTCTTAAAAAACAGTCTTGATATAGTAATTCTATCTTTGAGGTACTGGGTATATATACTTCTGAATATCTGAAGAACCATTATGATGTATCATCTATAATTTCACTTAAAATTTTAGAATGGACAGTTTACTAGGAATGTTCTGTGGCAACCTTCAGTTTCTTCATGAGAGAAGAAACTGTGTTTTCATTGTTTTATAAAATAAGATTAGCTTGTTACCTACTCAGTACTAATACAAAATTAAATGTTATAATAATTAAATGTGTATAAATATTTCATCTTTTATAAATACTTTTTATTGTAAAATGCCAACAGAGAGAACATTCCTATTTTGAAAATTAAAAGAATTGGATGTGTTAAGGTTCTCAAAACCAGATTGATTTAAGTGTTATGCTTAAGTATATTCTAGGTTATGTTGTGTAATTGGCTGCTTGAAGAAATAAAGTAGGATTACAAAGTAGATTAAAACTGAAACCAGATAACATCTATAAATTGAGAACTATAAATGACATATTTTTTACTGATTTTAATGTGATGTGTATGTTCCGTTATTCATGTATACCCTAGGTTAAAAAAGTAACTGTGTTACTAAGGATAATTTTTACATTCATTTCTAGTTGAGCTTTAAGTGTGTTTTTTCTCTACTATGAAAGGCTGATTAATAAAAATAGCCATATAATACTTAATGCAAGCCAGGTGCTCTTCTGAGTGTTAACATATGTTAACTCATTTAATTCTCTAAAGTAGGCATTGTTACTTACACATTTTACAAAGGTAGGGCAGAGAGGCTACTTCCCCTGCCTATGGTGGAACAGTCTGTAAAGTGGTAGGAGGTAGGCACTCGCTCCTTCAGGGCTCTTAGGGACACTCCGTACTTCTGCCTGCAGGGTCTGAAGATGTGAACTAACCTAACTGATCTCTCTTAAAAACAGCTTTATCGATATCTAATTTATAATTTACATATCATAACATCCAACACTTTACAGTATACAATTTAGTGGTTCTTATTAATATTTATAGAGTTGCGCATCTGTTACCATAACCTAATCTAGAGGTTAGAACGTAGTCCTCACCCCAGAAGAAACCTGTACCTGTTGGTGGTCATTCTCCATTTCCTTCCCCCTCAGCCCCAGGCAACCCCTAAGCTAAATTTCCATCTCTGTGGATTTGTATATTTTGGGCATTGCCTACAAATGGAATCATGTGTGGCCTTTATGACTGGCTTCTTTCACTTAGCATGTTTCCAGGGCTCATCCATGGTCCAATATGCCTCAGTACTTTTTTTTTTTTTTTTTTTAAGATTTTATTTATTTGACAGAAAGCACAGGCAGGGGGAGCAGTAGAGGGAGAAGCAGGCTCCCCGCTGACAGGGAGCCTGATGCGGGTCTTGATCCCAGGACCCTGAGGTCATGCCCTGAGCCGAAGGCAGACCATTGACTGAGCCACCCAGGCGCCCCAATCATCAGTACTTTATTCATTTTATTGTCAAATGATATTTCAGTGTATTGGTTAGTCTTTTTTTTTTTAACCCCAGACATAAGATTAGCAGTTTGTAGGTATATTCATTGTGTTCTTGTTTCTAATTTGGAGTGCTAGGTATGTATTTGAAAATAAGACGATTAAAAACTGAGGCTCAGGGAACCAATGATATTGAGTCTTGTTTTTCAAATAGGGCTAAAATGGACTGTCACCTCGTTATGTTTTATAGTTGAGTGTATAATTTTTCGGAGCCTAAACTATGAATTGAGTTTTTTCCATAAAATAAATTGTATTCTTGGTAGTCTTGGGCGCCTGAGTGGCTCAGTTGGTTAAGTGTCTGCCTTCGGCTCAGGTCATGATCCCAGGATCCTGGGATAGAGCCTGCCTCATGTTGTCGGGGCTGTCTGCTCAGCAAGGAGCCTGCTTCTCCTCCTCCCTCTCCCTGCTTTTGGGAACCTGTGTGTGCTTCCCTCCTCCCCCTGCCGTGGTTAAATAAATAAAATCTTAAAAAAAAAATGTATTCTTAACTTGAATGTTAATATGTACTTCAGGTTTTGTTTTTTTTTTAAGATTATTTATTTGAAAGTGAGTGAGAGAACATGAGCCGGGGGGAGGGGCAGAGGGAGAGGGAGAAGCAGAGTCCCTGTGAGCAGGAAACAGGACATAGGGCTCTCCATCCCAGGACCCTGGGGTCATGACCAGAGCTGCAGGCAGATGCTTAACTGAGTGAGCCACCCAGGTGCCCCTCAAGGTATTTTTAAACTAAATTATTTCTGAGAATACTAAAACAGTATTGCTTAAACAATATTTGGAGCATGTTATAAACTGTTGTATTTATTCATATTGTTTTCATTCTCAAGTTTCGTAAACGAGGTAGAGTGCCTTGAGAGACTACCAGGCATTTGGGAGTTACAGGTATAGGGGAGAAGAACATGACAGATCTGTCATTACAGTGCCTCTGGCTAGTGCACATCTCTTCTGCTGTCTTTATATTTTTGGCTTTCTCTTCTGTAAAGCTGTATTTATCACTGTATTGAATATCCAGTTTTGGACAGAGGTAGTTTAAGACACTTGAACTGCTTAATATACGGAATTACCTCAGGTGCTTACACATGTGTGTGTATGTATGTGTTTATATCTCCTAATATGTGGAGTTGCCAAAAACCAATTTTGAAGCTATGATATCACTGAATTTCTGATTTTTTCTTACTGATTATCACTGAGGAAAAAAGACACAAAGGCCTAATTTTTTTTTTTAAATATTTTATTTTTTAGAGTGGGAAGGGAGGCGGAGAGGGAGAGAGAATCTTAAGCAGGCTCTCCACGCCCAGCATGGAGCCCAGTGAAGGGCTTAATCTCAACAACCCTGAGATCATGACCTGAGCTGAAATCAAGAGTCGGATGCTTAAGTGACTGAGCCACCCAGGCGCCCCGTAGAGAGTTAATTTTAATATTGGAGTGATTGTTATAACTTAGGTGTGCATATCAATAATTTTTTTAAGGCCAATTTTCATTTTACACCTGATTTGCTAAGTAATAGTTTCAGGAAATTCATATACTTTGTCTTTGAAATATATTTATTTAGCTTAGCTCATAATCTTTGTATGGAACAGAATAAAGAAACCAGAAATAAACCCATGCATACATGGTCAACTAATTCATGACTAAAGAGCCAAGAACATACAATGGGGAAAACCGATCTCTTCAAGAAATGGTGTTAGGAAAACTGGACAACCACATGCAAAAGAATGAAACTGACCCACAACCTTACACGATACACAAAAATCAACCCAAAATGAATTAAAGACTCAACACTTGAAACCGTGAAACTCCTAGGGGATAAGCTCCTTGACATTGGTCTTAACCATTTCTTGGATTTAACACCAAGAGCAAAAGATAAGCAAGTAGACTCCATCAAACTAAAAAGCTTCTGCACAACAAAGGAAACCATCAACAAAATGGAGCGAATTCCAGAATGGGAGAAAATATTTGTGAATCAAATATGTGATAAGAGGTTACCATCCACAGTTACTTAGAAAAATCACAGAACTAGGTGTCTGACTGGCTCAGGCAGTAGAGCATGCAGCTCTTGATCTCAGGGTCGTGAGTTTGAGCCCCATGTTGGGGGTAGAGATAACTTAAAATTCTTTAATTTTTTTTTTTTTTTTTTTTAGTTTGTATTTATTTGAGAGAGTGAGCATGAGGGGGGTGGAGAGAGAGGGAGAACAGGCTCCCTGCTCAGTCGCTTAAGCGTCTGACTCTTGATTTTGGCTCAGGTCATGACCTCAGGGTCATGAGAGAGAGCTCTGAGTTTAGTGTGGAGTCCTCTTGAGATTCTCTCTTCCTCGGCCCCTCTCTCCTCACTTGTGTTCTCTCTCCCTCTCTCTCTCAAATAAAATCTTTAAAATCTCACAATTTCCATAAATGATGTAATTCTTTTGCCAGTAATTTGCTGTTTGAGTTTTCAGGTACTAATTTACTAAATTTTACCACTGTAGACATTCGAATCCAGTTGTCCATAATAATATATATATATTTCAAATGTATTCATTTGTAAACAAAATTTTGTCTTTTTAAACATGAGAATAAGTGTGTTCTATTACTGTAGATATTTTTAGTGCATGTTTAGCCACACAGGTAAGTGGCTTATATTTTTCTCTGGTTGTTCATATTTGAGAGTTATGACTTAACGGAATTGCTAATGTTGACTAATGGTAGAGAAGGGGAAGAAGTTCATTGTGTGAATTTGAAATGCCCAGATCTCTTAATCTCCTTTTGCTTCCATTTTTGTAATTGCTTTTATCTTGATGCACAGTGTAGCAGACTTAATCTATACAAGTTTTAGTTTAATATTAGAATTACAATGTTTTTGGGCATGATGTGCAAATATTGACCAAATGAATATCTCAAAGTTCAGGTGTTTTTCAAAGATTGTGTTCTAAATTTTATTCTTTTTAAAAAGTTAGTTTTTTAAAGAAAACAGGATTTTTAGTTGTTTGTGTGTACACTGCATACTTTAAAGTCATTTTCATCCTAAAAACGACTTAGCCAAATTGAGATGCTATGCTTCACTCAGACATGAGAACTAGAGACCTGAAGAACAATCTTTAGCATTTTCGTGCCATTAGAAAATAGATGTGGATGCTCAGAAGCTATTAGGTGCTTTTATGGGTACCAGGAAAAGATTCTAAGACAGTCAAGTTATATTACAGTTACTGACTCACTGTAGAGTTAACTGGCTCATAGATAAAGCAGTAAGTTCATGTTTCGCGTTTAGTTGCTTGTGAATCTTCTCGAGTTCTTGCCCCATACATTTTTTAGGATGCTGTTTACCCATTGTAGAACTTCATTGATTACAGATTCAGAAACTAGTTTTTACCTGTAGGCAGTCTAGTCTTTGTTGTAGGAAGAAATGCACGGATTAAATCTGTAGCCTGTTTGCGGGGTCCAGCAGAGCATATGGTAAAACTAACAATACAAAATTAAAAAGAAACTATTAGAAACCTCTCTGGCTATCTTTATAAATCAGCAAGACAAATGACTTAAAAATGTGTCAGATTTGCAAGTCATTGGTATTGACAGCAGTTTATAGCAGGGGCAATATATTTCTGCCTGTGGTGGTGTCCTTGGAGTCAGAAAAGCATTTAGTTTTGTGTAACAGTCTTTAATGTTGCAAATTTAGTAAGGAAACATTTGCTTTGAACAAAAATAAAACCAGGAGAGTGTATCTGATCATTATTGTGATGGGCTTTTTAACGAAGTGTAGATGCAACATACCAATTTTCATATTCTAGCAATATATTTAAAGTGATAGTTCACCTCTAATTGAAAAATTTGGCTGAGTTTATGAAAGTCAAAGTGGCCTATAAATACTGTATAACCTTTATTACATTTAACTTGTAAGAAAGATGATTTCCTTTAGCTTTTGTTGTTGCCTAGGTAGGTGGTACATTCATAGTGGGAAGTTTTAAAATCATTTTTTTTATACAACAGTTTGTCTTAGTTTATCAGTTCTTTTGATGTATAGTTTTCCACAACAGAGCATCTCCATATGCACTGTTACATTTGATTCTCATGATTTTATAAACTAGGGAAAAAGCTTTATCATCTTCATTTTACAGATCATAAAATGGGTTTAGAAAGGAGCTTGAGCAAGTTCTTGTAAGTTACTTGTCTTGATGTGTTAATATTTTTAAAACTTTTAAATTGTTTAGAATATTCTATTTTAAATAGAAATACTTTTATTGCATTTACTACTTTTATATTCATTTCAGTTTCTTCGAATATTTGTTCAGGCCTCTGAGTCACAGTGACGGGGTCATTACGAACGCTGCTTCAGGCACATATCGTAGTGCTTTGGTATTGTTGTTGGTGACACTTAACGATCTGTGCTAGAAGAAGAAGGACTTTTTTGGTTTTTTTTGAGAAGGTGTTAACTGTGGTAGTATCATATGAAGCCTGACTTGTCACTGGAGTAGTGTTGAAAAGCAAGATGGCAAAAATGAAAGTGACTAATTTAAAAATGTTTTCTCTCATTTTTGTTGCCTGCCCTCTGGTGGAGAAGTTTGTGAAATCAACAAACCGGGTATATGAGAAGTCTGGAAAAGAAATTCATAATTGTTTAATTTGGTATATGAGAAACTGTATGTTTCAGTTTCAGGTTTAGTTTTTAATCTTAGCTTATAAACTTTAGAGGGGACAAAGGTGGGATTAACAATTTAAGAATACTTAGATTTCTTAAAGATATGCAAATCTATTTCAGAAATTATTCCTCCAAAATTGTTGTTGTTTCTAAGGGTCTTGTTGAAGTATCAGAAAGTTTGAAAACGGAAAACGAAGAGTTTAAGAAGAGATACAATGATGCCACATCGAAAGCTCTCCAGCTTGAGGAAGATATTGTGTCAGTGACACATAAAGCAATCGAGAAAGAAACTGAATTAGACAGGTATTTCTGACGTTTTAAAAAAATACCTCTATGTTTCAAAAATGTTTTAATGAGATTTTTCTGTCTATATTAATGTTACTTTAACTCAGTTTAAAGGATAAACTCAGGAAGGCACAATATGAAAGAGAACAACTGGAGTGTCAGTTGAAGACAGAAAAGGATGAGAAGGAACTTTATAAGGTACTTTATTCTTTTCCTTTCTCTTTGTTATCTATTGCTGTGTAACAGATAACCCTGAAATTTAGTGGTCAGGAATTTGGGAGCAGCTTAGCTGCATGGTTCTGGCTCAGGGTGTCTTGGTCAGTGGCATTCAGGACAAGTGCGACCGTAAGCTACAGGCTTGATTGGAACTGGCGGATCTGTTGTCAGGGTGGCTCACACAAATGACTTGTTGCAGGAAGCCCTTCAGTGTCTTGCTATGTGGGCCATGTGGCCTCTTCGGTGGCTGCTTGAATGTTTTCACAACATGGCAGCCAGTTTCCCTTGGAGTGAGCTATCCAAGAGAGAGCAAGGAGGAAGTCCTAGTGTACTTTATGACCTAATCACTCAAGTTGGACACTGGTACTTCTACTTTATCTTATTCATTAGAAGCTAGTCACTTGGGTCCAGCCAGTACTTAGGGGAGTACTTAGTACTTCACTTCATACGGAGAGGAAGTATCAAAGGATTTGGGGACCTATTTTAAAACTACCCCATTGTGTATAGTTCCTAAGAGTTTTCAGAGAATTTGCTGGTATTGTAGTTACTTAGCAGGTAATACATAAGTCAGAAAGGTTTAATAGTAACAAGGTACCTACCTCTTCATCAGAATTTATAAGACCAATTGTTTCCCCTTTTAAGAACATCTTAGAGCATTAATTTCAGTGATGATGATCATGTTTCAGAGTTTGACTTTTAGAATAATTTTCAGAGAATGTCATTTTAAACAAGATATTCTCTGTTAATGGGTCTTCACCTTTTTGAAGTTTTTCTTTTTTAAATGACTCTGAAATAGGATGGTTAGCTTAATTACCAATAATGCTGTAGATGTAAATTGAGACTTATTTTTCTTAAGTGCCTTACAGCAGTTCATGAAGGCCGTTCCAGGTGAGGAATTTCAAGGTCATTTTGAGTTAAGTCAGTATAATTTGGATAGATTCAGTCACTTGATTAGATTAGAAAAGGACGACACACTTAGTATTGTGGTATATATTTGATGAGAGATAAAAATACACAACTGTGCATATGTTCAGTGTTATAATTTGCATATAGAAACTAGAATGTGATTTACATTGCCAGTGTTTTTTTCCTTTTTATTTTTTGTGGTGTTTGGGTTTTTGTTTTTTTTTTTAAGAAGATCAAAATAAAAAAAATATTGAATCCACCACACACCTTAGAACAGAGGTCATGGATGGGGACATTTTGTATGTCATGGGTTATACCCATTTTATTTCTTGAATAGCTTATCCCCAGGGTGTGTGTGCATGCATGTGTGTGTCACTCCCAAGACAGGAAGAAAAATAGTGATGATTCACTGATGGATGCTTTTTTTTTTTTTTAAAGCTTTTATTTATTTGTCAGAGCACAAGCAGGGGGAGCAGCAGGCTCCCCTCTGAGCAGGGAGCCCAGTGTGGGACTCCGTTGGAGGAGACCCTTTGATCATGACCTGAGCCGAAGGCAGATGCTTAACCGACTCAGCCACCCAGGTGTCCCGCTCTGGTGGATGATTTTATGATTTGACCCTTTAAGAAAATATGCCCAAAATAGTGTTTGGTTTTTGAACAAGATCGTGTGAAAAAGGGAAATAGTAGAGATATCTAGAGAAATGGATACAGTTGGATTACTGTTTATACTGTGTTTTTGCTAATGCAGTTTTTTAAAGTTATAAAGCATTTTTTTAGCTAAGTGAAAATTGGCATCTCTGATAATTTGTTACTCAGTGTTATAGTGAATTTCAGTGAGAATATTTCAGTTTTGTTGCCAGGAAAGGCCTGAGCATTATTCTCCATGGATAATTGCTTTCCATGTTGCTTTTTGTTAGCATAGTGGTAGATAATAAGATAGAATGTCTGTGTCTTCAATCATTTCAGTTCAATAATAAAATTAATTCTAAAGGCATTCTAGTTAGTACTGGGAAAGATTTAGGAAGGTCCTAGGTTAAACCAGTGATACCAGAGAGGTATAATGAATGATAACTCCTAGTTATTTTGGAAGGAGACCTATGCCTAAGGATGCCATCTTTCCATCCTGCCTTTCTTTTCTTTCTGTTATGAGAATAGGACTTCTAGTATTTTGGAGACGGTTGGCAAGCACATTTCAGGGAAAATCCAGCATTTTTCCTTTACTGCTCTAAATAATCCCTTATGCCCTGCTTTTTTTCACTTTGCCGACTTTGTGTGTTTCTGCTTTACACCTGAATGACCAGTCCTTTGCAAAGCACTGGACATCAAGGAAGGAAGGGAAAGAATGGAGTGTCTTGGGGATTTATTCTTTTACCATGGGATAGTATCTCCAGTTTCCTCTAAGCATTATCAGTTGGTATTAAAGTGACATTGAAATTTCCATTTGAATATATTTCCCCCCAACCTCCCAGTGCTCTAAACAGTATTTCATTTGTATGTGTGTATCCCCAAAATTGGAAGTAGAACTTCCTTAGAGATTTTTGTTTTGTGGGGTTTTTTTTCCTTTTCCTTTTCTTTTTTTTCTTTTTAAATGGCTAGGAGACTGCACTTAGTATGATAAGACCTCATATAATGTTGTTAATCTCAGAAACAGGCTTTCCCTTCCAGATTGTTTATATAAATAACCAGAGATTCCTTATTTTTCTCTCTCCTTTAGCCCCTGTTAGAGCATATGACCCATCCCTGTCCTGTCAGAATTTAGAGGAATTGGGGGCGCCTGGGTGGCTCAGTCGTTAAGCGTCTGCCTTCGGCTTGGGGCGTGATCCCAGAGTCCTGGAATCGAGCCCCACATCGGGCTCCTCCACTGGGAGCCTGCTTCTTCCTCTCCCACTCCCCCTGCTTGTGTTCCCTCTCTCTCTGGCTGTCTCTCTCTCTGTCAAGTAAATAAAATCTTAAAAAAAAAAAAAAGAATTTAGAGGAATTGATAAAACACTTTCTTGAGCTGATGATTATGAAAATTAGATAGTGTTTTTATTTTATTTATTTTTTTAAAGGTTTTATTTATTTATTTGACAGAGATAGAGACAGCCCGAGAGAGAGGGAACACAAGCAGGGGGAGTGGGAGAGGAAGAAGCAGGCTTATAGCGGAGGAGCCTGATGTGGGGCTCGATCCCACAACGCCGGGATCACGCCCTGAGCCAAAGGCAGACGCTTAACCGCTGTGCCACCCAGGTGCCCCTAGATAGTGTTTTTAAAGTGTTGCTGCAAAGGTCTTGGCTGGTGATACCTCAGAGAATCTGGAGTTACATTCTACCCTTGTGAACAGAAATTAGTGTTTCAGCATTCATACATTGAGGGTCAAGTGCAAGTAGTATGTTAATTCATTACTCTCTGGTACTCTTAACCAAAGCAAGATACTCTCTGTAGTGGCAATTATACTGTACTCTTTATAATTTCAATTATGGAATTTGATTTGTGCATCTGTTATGAGCAAATCAGCAACTGCTGCCTAAGTTCCTGGGAAAATTAATATAGTGGGGTTAATTAATCAAATATTTTAGGCACATAGGAAGTAAATGACAGTACTTCTCATAAGCAAAATATTGAATTGCTTAATATGTTGTTCTTGAATGTACCCCCTTCAGTTTTTCCAGAATCTCGCCATGCATTTATGTCTGAGTATACCTATAGCATGATTTGTTCCTCCAAAGGAGCAACCAAGTCGGTTTGAATTTTTAAAGAGAAATTTATTAAATGAGAGGAGAAGACTTTAGAGATCAGGTAATGTTGTTAGACCTCAGATATAATCTTTGTGAAAAATTTTAAAAAAATGCTTAGAAAGGCTCTGTTCTGTTCCCGTTTATTAACTAGTTATTTGATATAACTTGGGTCTCCTGACTCCTGGTCTAGTAAGTCTTCTGGTTCCTTGATCATATTTGGGTTAGAGGTAAATGATGGTATTTTATAATTTGAATAACTTAGGTTATGGAATTAGAGTATTCTTGACATTTTCAAGCACTGTTAACAGGTACATCTGAAGAATACGGAAATAGAAAATACCAAGCTTGTGTCAGAAGTCCAGACTTTAAAGAATTTAGATGGGAACAAAGAAAGCATGATTACTCATTTCAAAGAAGAGATTAGCAGGCTGCAGTTCTGTTTGGCTGAAAAGGAAAATCTGCAAAGGGCTTTCTTGCTTACAACCTCAAGTAAGGTAAGTACTTTTGCAATATGTATTTGAAGATTGTAAAACCTATGTCTGTTCAATGTATACAATATAGTGGTTTTTATTTTTCTTCTTTCCTTTCCCCATCCTTTTCTTCTGAAAAAGTTCAAACCTGGAGGCATTATGACATTACGCCCTAAGTATATTAGCATGTCTCCCTATCAGCAGGTGCATTATTCTGTCTAACCATCAAACCATTAACATACGTAAGAAATTTAACATAAGGTAATATTTTATTCCTGTATATAGTTTTAGTACATTCAAATTGTCCCAAATATATTTCTGTATAACCTTTTAAATTTCTTGACCCACAGGTAAATAAAGATCACACAATTATTATGTTCTTGGTCTGCTCTAATCTAGAATAGCGTCTCTGTACTTCTTGTTTTTTATGACATTGATACTTTTGAAGAATTCAGTCTTGTCTGAGAAAATGGTCTGTAATCTAGATTTATCGTTTCCTCATGGCTGGATTCAGGTCAAACATTTTTTTGGCAAAAAAGGCATAGATGATGTTCTGTACATTCTGTTGCAGTGTTATCAAAAGTCACAGAATGTCAGTTCTGTTCTTGATATTAGGTTTAATCATTTATTTAACGTTATGTCTGCCTGAACCAATATATTGGTGCTTTTTCCCTCTTTGTGACTGAGCAATATGTGGGATAATACTTTGAGATCATGTGAACATCCTATTCCCCAGTAGCCTTTCACCCAGTCGTTTTTTATCCCTTGATGATCCTCACCTGCATCAGTTATCATTAATGATTACAGAATGGTTCTTTTACATTTATTAGTAGGTAGTCTTTTATAATGAGATTCTCTGCTGCCCTCTCCCCTTTTTTCATATCACTGTGGACTTAGGGATTCTTTTTTGTTCAGTGTATCGTATTTCATCATTATTACTTTTTCATACCCAAGTTGTCTCACACTTAGCCAGGGGGAGCCTTTCCAGACCTACTTTTTTTTTTTTTTCTTAAATTTCAAGATTTTACTTATTTAGTTTAGATCACGCACACACGCTAGCAGGGCAAGCAGAAGAGGGAGAGAATCTCCAGCAGACTCCATGTTGAGCATAGGGCCTGATGGGGGCTTGATCTCAGGACTCAGATTATCCCTGAGCCGAAACCAAGAAGTTGGGCACTTAACCGACTGAGCCACCCAGGTGCCCCTGTACCTTTTTCATATGTTCCATAAATGTTTTGAATACTTCTTAGATTTGTGAGACAACTGTGTATTATAGTTTTAGGTTCTGCCCCACACCTGGCACCAGGCTTTTCTCTAAGGAGCCCTGGTTTTTTTTCAGCGGGGAATGGTATTTTGAAACCAAGTGGAATTTTGATATTTTTATACTGGGTCCTGTTGCTTCTTTGTACTTATATTGGACAAACATCTAAAGTCTTTATATAGTTATTGATATAGTTACCTCCAAGTCAAATCCAGTACCTTAGGGTTCTTTCTTACCTTCATCCATTCTATATTTATCTCTTCTCTCCGTGTGAGAGCCCTTGTTTCCAGAACATCATTATATTTATTCATGTATTCTACCCTGTTACACACACACCAATAGTTTCAGAAGTGTTACATCAGTGCCACTCCCAATGATATGTCTACTAAATAAAATTAAGTTCTTCTCAAGCCTTTTTCTTAGAATTTATTTCAGTAAGGATGTACCTAGTACTGTGTTCAAAAGTTCCTTGAATAAACTTTTTAACATATTTGTGGGTAATAAATTTTTATACAGTCTACATATTTGTATGTAATTCTAAGATTAGTTTTTATTCTCTTAATCTTTTGATTGAATTTTATGTTTTGAGTATGTTAAATAGTTGCATCGTTCAAAAGTGAAAATACTTATATTAAGATTTACTGTCTCTTTCCTAAAAAACCGTTTCTTACACCCGTACGTAAACATTTTCATTAGTTTCCAGTTATCCTCCTGTTTCTTTCTGCAAAAATAAACATGTACATATGCAGGTACTCTTCTCTATTCCTTTTTTTCAGTTTTTAGACATTTTTTAAATTCAACTGAGTAACATAATGTATTATTGGTTTCAGAGGTACAGGTCTGTGCTTCATCAGTCTTATATAATACTCAGTATTATATTTGCAGTAGTTTGCAGTTAACGTTCAGATGTAATTACTGTAACACCTAAAACGTCAGATGTGCATCACATTTGGAATTAATTATTAGCACCCAAGTTACTCTTCAGGGTATTTAATATAGCACATTGCAAACACAAAGGTAAAAAGTATATTTATTTATTAAGGTGCCAAAATTTTCTCTAGGCATCTTTTTTCTACATAAGCGAGACCTCTGTAAGGTAAACCACAGGTATAGAAATACCTGGGAAAATTGACTCTTAATAGTTAAAACTCCCTCCCCCCCCAATGTGGGGCTTCAACTCATGACCCCAAGATCAAGAGTCACATGCTCTACCAACTGAATCAGCCAGGAGCTCCATTAATTATTAAAACTTGAAAAAAAATATTTTTTAAAGCAGTTACAAGGTCCTGGTTATAACATAATTCAAATAATACGTAAGGGTACAAAGTAAAGTAACACTCATCCTTTCCCAGATATGTCATATAGAATTTTTTAATTTTTCTAGTAATCTATGAATGTACATACAGAGTTTATATTTTTATGAAAACTGAGAATATATGTAATGTTCCAAAACCTTTTTAAAAAGAATTTTATAGACTGGGCGTTCTGTATGGGTATGAGAACCCATATAGATCTTCCTTGTTCACTGTAACAGCTGCACAGTATCCCTTGTTTTATTTAATAGCTGTGTAGTGTGTAATTGTTTTTAGTTATGTATAGTCCCTAGCTTTTATAAGCATGCTGCCGTATGCCGCAGATATGTAGGTATGTGTATGTACCAGAATTAATTTCAGTTATCTTCAAATTGCTTTTCAAAAAAATACCCAACATTGTATATACTCCTGTTTGTAATGGCAGCACAGACTTTCATTGTATGAAGGATATGTTGCAGAATTTATAATAAATTCTCATGTAACATATTTTCGTTTTTAATAATTGTACTGAATTCCTTATTAATAAAGCAAAGTAATTTTCTTAGAAACTCATGAAAATTGCTAGGTCAGAAGTTACGTGCTTTTTGAAGGTTGTGCATGTTGCAAAAGCTGATAAACTTTATACTAATTACAGGTACATAGCCCACCTGTTTATAAATGTGCTAATTTCCCTAAAGTCATCCAAATATTAGAGTATTCCTGTTTTTGAATCTTTGTTAGTTGAAAGAAAATGGTATTTATTTTAACTTCTTTGATCGTTGATGAGTTGAATATATTTTTATATGCGTAATGTCTATTTCTTTCTTAAAAAAATTCACGGTCGTGCCATTCTCCAATTTTTTTGTTTTTTGACTTTTTTGTTTTTGTTTTGTTTTTTTTGGTTTGGAGAGTTTTCTTCTTACTGATTAGAAAACATATCAGAGTATTGTACCTTTTTAAAAAAAAATATGTTCCAAACAATTTCCTCTGGTTTTTTGGTGTCTTTTTTCCCCCCCTTTTGACATAGAGAAGCTGATGAGATTTATGTAGTTAGATTATTAATTTTATATCTACAAAGATTTCCTTCACCTCAACATTTCATAATCATTTATTTCCTTCTAAGGAGCTAACAGTTTATTTAAAAAAAAAAAATTTTTTTTATTAAGTAGGCTCCATGCCCAGTGTGGGACTTGAGCTCATGACCCTGAGAATCAAGAGCTACATGCTCCACCAGCTGAGCCAGCCAGGTGCCCCAGGAGCTAACAAATCAATGAATTAATTAATATATTTATTAATATATATAAAGATTTTATTTATTTGTTTGCCAGAGAGAGAGCACAAGCAGGGGGAGTGGCAGGCAGAGGGAGTGGGAGAAACAGACTCCTCATTGAGCAGGGAGCCCAAAGGGGGGGGGGGGCTCCATCTCAGGACCCCTGGAGCATGACCTCAGCCAAAGGCAGCCGCTTAATTGACTGAGCCATCCAGGCGCCCCCCCACCCCCGCAGGAGCAGTTTAAAAACCAAGAATGGGGGTGCCTGGGTGGCTTAGTCGGTTGCGTGTCTGCCTTCGGCTCAGGTCATGATCCTGGATCCCTGAGATCAAGTCCTGCATTGGGCTCCCTGCTCAGCGGGGAGTCTGCTTCTCCCTCTGACCCTCCACCCTCTTCATGCTCGCTCTCATTGTTACTCAAATAAATAAAATCTTTAGAAAATAAAAAATAAAAATAAAAACCAAGAATAGGTTACACTTTTTTTCTGAGTTTGTTATTTTTAGTACAGAGATAAAACTAGGACAGTTGAATAAATTGGGTTTGTTGGGCTCCTAATATTAAAGGAAATAATTTTATCATGGCAATTTTAACTTTTTTTTTCTTAAAGATTTTATTGCGGGGAGGGGGGTGGGGAGCGCGCGCGCACAGGGAGAGGGAGAAGCAGACACCCCGTTGAGCAGGGAGCCTGATGCGGGGCTCGATCCCAGGTCCCCAGGATCATGACCTGAGCCGAAGGCAGACACTTCACCAACGGAGCCACGCAGGCGCCCCTCCTTTTTTTTTTTTTTTCCTTAGCAATTTTAACTTTTTAAAGATACTTTTAGGTTTATTAAGAGGTGCTAATTACTTTTCATTTTCCTAGTGCCTCATCTTTGCTATTTGCATATCAGTATTTTGTTTATAGAACTAAGTTCTAAGTCTGTCCTGTTTTCATAATGATACGTAATTAATGTTATATTGGATATGTTTTAGGTTAGTTAATAGGAGACTTAACCAAAATTTTTGGAATTACAGAGAAGTTTTTCAAATTATTTTTATTGGTAATCATAAAAAATGAGGTCAGTAGTTCCAGCTGTTAGAGATTTTTGGGGACAGGAGCTTTCACTTGAATTTCCGTTTAAGCCAGGGCTTTTAAATATTGGGCATGTTGCTTGACTTCTGAACTTCAGTTTACAAGTGTTTAATGTGGTAGAGATACCGAGTGCATTGAGTTGTTATATGGGGACTCTAACACAGAGTCATATCTTAAGTTTTTTACAGATTTATGTACTTCATCTAAGTCATGAATATAAAAGCAATATTCAATTTAAAATTTTGGATCTGTTGAAATATTAAAAATTATTTTTGCTTCTGTTTTTACTTTAATGGTTTCATTGCAAATGTATTTATCTGCTTTTCTTCAGGAAGATACCTTTTCTTTAAAGGAGCAACTTCGTAAAGCAGAGGAACAGGTTCAGGCAACTCGGCAAGAAGCTGTCTTTCTGGCTAAAGAACTTAGTGATGCTGTAAATGTGCGAGATAAAACAATGGCAGATCTGCATACTGCACGCCTGGAAAATGAGAAAGTAAAAAAGCAGTTAGCTGATGCAGTGGCAGAACTTAAACTGAATGCTATGAAAAAAGACCAGGTAAAGTGGGTTAATTTTGAATTTTCATTTTAATCAGAAGCTCACAAGCTTATACAAGAGAATAGGTATGTCAAAGTAAGTCAGGTCAGATTCCTTATCACAGAAATTTAAATTGCCATTCATTTCGTTTAGTCATTGTAACTTCTTCAGTTGAAGTTAACGTAAGCTGTAAGAGAAACTTAGGTAGGCAAGTGCCTAATGGTTTAGTAAGAGTTGCTCTGTTACTGTTAAACTTTCTGATGTCAGTTATATATTGCTTTGTTTGGAATTTCTTATTTATTAGCTTCATAAAGTGGTATTATGGTTATTTAACAGGGTAATACTTACTCCTCAGGAGGTGGATCGTTCTTCTCTAGTTTTTTAATGAGCCTTAGTCCTAAGAATATAAAGCTGGATTTATTAGGAGCTAATGTAGCTCTGTTGCCAAAACTCCAAAACAAATAAAAATTAAAAGCCAGAAAGAAAAAAGCGAAAATGAAGTTGGGATTTACTTTCACATTATGAGATAGGAGATTTTTAACTTTTTTTTTAAGAGGAAGTGTGTGTGTTTTTTTTTGTCACAGGAAAAGACTGATACACTGGAACACGAACTAAGAAGAGAGGTTGAAGATTTGAAACTTCGTCTTCAGATGGCAGCAGATCATTATAAAGAAAAATTCAAGGAATGCCAGAGGCTCCAAAAACAAATAAACAAACTGTCAGACCAATCAGTAAGGACAGTTGAATGCATATCTAATAATTCCTTTATCAGTATTTTTGTTTACAAATCAAATTTATAATATTCTAAAGTTTTATTTATGTAAGTAATGTCTGTACCTCACGTGAGGCTCGAACTCATGACCCTGAGATCCAGAGTCACATACTCTTTCAACTGAGCCAGCCAGGTGCCCCCAGATTTACAATATTCTAAATATCAACCTTTTGAACATAATTTATCTCTGCTGATTTGAAGTCGTTGGTCTGATGTGAAGTCATTGGTCTAATATTGTAATGATACATATTTTTTTAAATCTGGAGTTTTTATTTGCTGGAAAACCAACAAAGGAAGCAAGGGCAGCAGCAGGAAGAAGAAAACAGGAGGGAAAGTCCTTTTTTCTTGAACCATTTCCGTCTAAATTCTTGATAAATGTTTTCACTTAAAACTCTATACATACGGAATTCCTCCTTCGTGACAGTGATGCCTCTCCTCGGTGGGGTTCACCATTGACTATACCCAGGGTCATAGATACTTTCTCAGTTTTCATTGTTGGGTTCTTCCATCCGATTCATAATCACTAGAGTAGGGAGAGTTAATGTTAGCTAATTGTTTTATATTCCATTTGAGAGTGGGTAAACAGATTTAATGAAAAATTATTTCTGTTCTGATGGGTGTTCTAATGTGGGTCCTTAAATTGTATCTAATATAAGGTTTGCTATATAATGGAATGCTGGAAGTGAAGAGACATATTTAAAACCTGTAGTTGAAAAGATAAGTTCTCTTTGCAAACAAAATTTATTATAAAGACTCTTTCATTTGTATTCTGTATGGTACAGATGATTTTTTTTTCCCCCCAAGATTTCATTTAGGAGCATGGGGGTGGCTTAGTCAGTTAAGCGTCTGCCTTTGGCTCACATCGAAAATTAAGATTTTATTTATTTATTAGAGAGATCATGAGCAGGGGGAAGGGCAGAGGGGGAAGCAGACTCCCCGCTATGGGGCGAGCCCAACGTGAGGCTCGATCCCAGCACTCTGGGATCATGACCTGAGCCGAAGGCAGACACTTAACCAGCTGAAACACCCGGGTGCCCAGTACAGATATCTTCACCGAAATGCATGTGGTAAACTAGAAAGGCTTTTGTAAAAAAAGAATATACTTTATAAGTTTGACCCACATATACAGGTTTTGGTTTGGGGCCTATAAGTATATTATGATTCTGTAGTAGGTGACCTAGGAGATTTCTGTGTCTTTTTTTTGGTGGTGGTTTGATGATTTGACAAGGAAAATGGAAGTAAAGTTTTTCTTTTTTGTAACATTTAGGTCAGTTAGTAAAAGTGGTGCGTGTTATGTGTTAACTTAGGTTTATGTTGGCCTTTAAGATGCAGGAACAGCTTTGTGGACTTCTCAGGATTTCTTCATAGCAATTACTGAGGAAGGAAATATAACTCCTATAATAATTTATTGTTAATATTTTGAATAGGCCAATAGCAACAGTGTCTTAACAAAGAAAACTGGGAATCAGCAGAAAGTGAATGATGCCTCAATAAACACAGACCCAGCTACTGCTGCCTCTACTATAGATGTAAAGCCACCACCTTCGGCAGGTAAAAATCTTTCAGACCTTGTGTTGTAGTGTCCTGCCTTGACAAGTATTGATACTTACTTATACTGCCTTGTTCCAGGTGTACAAATTTAAGGGAGCGTCTAAAAATTCTTATAAGTGAGAGGATTAAGGCAAAGATAAAGTTGGGGTCTAAAAGTAAGAAAGTCATGCATGTGAAATATACAAAATGTGTGAACCTCGTATTTATGAGAATATTCACAAGTATTAAATGAGCTGGAGTTTGTAAGCTTATATACTTAATAGCAGCAGTTAGGCTATAGGACAAAAGCCAGTGATTGAATTTTTAATTAATATCCCACTAAATCTGTGGAATTTTGAAGCATATACGGATCTTTTAATTGTACAGTTCTGTTGGGGGAAGAATAAATCCCCTGTTGATGGTTTTCTTTTTCTTTTACTACTAACTACTACTTTTTCTTTTCTTTTTTTTTTTTGACTTCTTTGGATCATTAGGGTACTTTCTGGTTAGTGTACCTGTTGGCGGATAAGTTAAATTATTAGTTTATTAACTTATAGAACAGATGAGAAAGACATAGTGAATGTATAAACAACATGAAAATTGGAATTAACTCTAGGTTTTCATTTGGCCTAATTTTTTTTCACCTTATGTTAAAGATTTGACAATAGTGAAAAGTTGGCACTAGAGTATATTAAAAATATATTTCCTATTGTAATGTTTGAGGTAATTGCTGTTTTAGACTTTTTAACTGTATTGTAAACTTTCCATGCTATTAAATATTTAATTAGGTTCAGCCACCGTAGAACAGGGTCCTGACTTCCATATCTCTACATCCTCTATAGTATCTAGAATGGTGGTGTGTAAATTATTTACTTAACAAAGACTTAGTGAATAGTAATGAAGGACTAGAAAAATGATTTAAAGTGTTTTCTCAGAGAGTATGGCTTTCTACTTATCCTATCTAGTCAGTTAGGAGAACAAGTGTGCCTTTTTAAGAACTATTTTTAGTTAATTAAAAAACATAATCCTTTTCGTTATTGAATGTGAACTTGTTTCTGGCCAAACATATAAAAAATTCTCATGTAGAGCTAATATTATCTATCTTTATTTAGTGTATGAATAGATGTTTTTA
The DNA here is from genome assembly GCF_017311325.1 of Ursus maritimus. Lineage (NCBI taxonomy): Eukaryota > Metazoa > Chordata > Mammalia > Carnivora > Ursidae > Ursus > Ursus maritimus. The sequence continues at coordinate 47,189,315 of NW_024425563.1, read as the reverse complement.
GATATATATTTCTCTCCTTTCGTATTCCATTTATTTCACAGTATCCTGACCTTTAAGTTATTCTGAACAGGAAGATAATATAAGGGGCAAAATAAGTTTTAATAATATTTTCTGCCTTGTAATAGCCGAGACAGATTCTGACATGATAACGAAGGGACAAGTCTGTGAAATGACCAAAGAAATTGCTGACAAAACAGAAAAATACAATAAATGTAGACAACTCTTGCAGGTAAGCTAGCTTTCTTGTAAGTGAAAGATTTATTAGATATAATGGCTTAGATTACCTTTGTTGTTTGGATTTTTTTTTTTTTTTAATCCTGGGTCCCCCCCCCCCCATACCCATTTACTTAGTTTCGTTTTTTTTTTTTTTTTTGAAGATTTTATTTATTTGACACACAGAACGCAAGCAGGGGGAGCTTCAGGGAGAGGGAGGAGCGGGCTCCGTCAGCAGGGAGCCTGATGAGATGTGGGGCTCAATCCCAGGGCCCTGGGATCAAGACCTGAGCCTGAAGGCTGCCTCCTAACTGACTTAGCCACCCAGGCACCTGCTTAGTTTCACTTTGGAGATGATGAAAGGGGGCTGTTCTGTGTACTTGCTCATGTGGGCCTGTGTGTACAATCATGATCCTAAAATTTTCTGTTGACCTCGTGTCCTTTCTTGATAATGGCAAGTGATTGAGGTTGGTTATTTTTGTCTGTCGTCTTAATTGTAAGGATACATTGAAAATGGATCCTTGAACTTAGAACTTCATAAAAGGGAAGTATTTTTTTTTACATTTACTGTAATAATAGCAAAGAATTTTACCATATCTTAAAGTAACCAAATTTACAAGGTGGAAAAAGAGAATGTTAATCAAATGAGCTGTTGCTTTTATGATGTTACGTATTTTGACTCTTTTAAACTGTATTCTTCATACGTTGCAGTTTTGCGACTGTCTTGGTAGGATTCACTCCTGGAATATTTAAAGGGCAAAGGGAAAATGCTTCTCATTTATACCTGATTTGGAGAAGGAAGGCACAAGGGTGTTTTGTGTTTGTGTGTGTGATTTTTGTTAATTTTTTGTGTATGTTTCTCCATGCATGTAGAGAGGGGAGGGATATTTAGAACTGTAGAATGATGAAGTTCATACTTTAGTTCAGTGTTACTGTAATAATTGCAAACATTTTGTCACTGTGTTTTAAATAATATTTAATCTTTTAAACTTTTAAAAAAATATGTATTTGAGAGAGATTGCAAGAGAGAGTATGAGCCGGGGATGGGGAGAGGGAGAAGCAGGCTCCCTGTGGGGCTCGATTCCAGGGTCCTGGGATCATGACCTGAGCCGAAGGCAGACGCTTAACCAGCTGAGCCACCCGGGCACCCCAAATCTTTTAAACTTTAAACATTTCGTTGCTTCAGAAGGATTCCTTCTGTAGAAGGATTGATTGATTATAACAGTTTTACCCTTGAGTTCAAAGTAGTTTATAAAGGACTAAACTTTTTTCATCAAGTATGAAACAATTCTAGATGAATATTTTTTTGAATGTCATAATATTATTGATAGGAAGATAGAATGTGCTTAAGCTAAAAATTTCCTCAAGGCGCCCCCCCCTGCTGTATTGAAGTGCAGTAAACTGCATATATTTGCTGAAATCCAATAAACTGCTTATATTTGAAGTCTGCAGTTTGATCAGTTTTGCCATGTAGATAGTTGTAAAACAGTGTCTAGATGACATTTCTATTATCTGCCAGAGTCCTTACCCGTTTGCAACTCATTTCTCACTCCCTCCCCATCCCCTGGAAACAATTGGCTTGCTTTCTGCCCCTGTAGGTTGGCCTGCCTTTTGTACAGTTTGTATAAATTCACTCATGTGGTTTATGCTTTGTTTTTTTGGTCCTTTTTCAGCATAATTAATTTGAAGTTTATCCATGTTGTTGCTTATTTTGGTAGTTCATTCCTTTTTATTGGGAGAGTTCAGATGTTTTGCTATTTTAAAAATTGAGTTTTTATCTTACTGTTGAGTTGTAAGTCCTTTATTCTGGATACAAGTCCTTTGTGTGATATGTGTGAATATTTTCTCCCAGTCTGTGACTTGCCTTTTTCATTTCCTTAATGGTGTTTCTAGAAAAATTTTCAATTTTGATTAAGTACAGATTTACCAGTTTGCTCTTTTATGTTTTGTGCTTTCTTTTTTTTTAAAGATTTATTCATTTATTAGAGAGAGAGAGAGTGGGGGAGCAGCGGGAGAAGAGAATCTTAAGCAGGCTCCATTCTGTTCTAAGAAACATTTACCTAATGCAATTTGTAAAGATTTTCTCCTATCTGCTATAAGTTTTATAGTCTTAGGTTTCACATTTTAGGTCTATTTTCATTTTAAGCTTATTTTTGTGTGTGGTGTGAGGTATGGTATATATCGTAATGGATATTAACTTGATCTAGCAGTTATTTGTTAAAACCTTTTTCTCAATTGAATTGCTTAAGGCGTATTTTTAATCTTTCACCTTGAATATAAGACATTCAAAATGAAATTGCCCAATTTACCCTTTTGTCATGATTTGTAACTCCTTTCAACATCCTGGGTTGTAGAGAAGAAGCAGCGTGTAAGACGTCAACCTAGAGATTATCTTGGTCAGGAAATCCCAATGTCTGGAAACAGTTGTCATTATAATCATTGTTACCTCCCTTTGCAGAAGTAATATATGCTTATTGCGAAATCTTATGGCATTATAGAGATAAAGAATAAAGATGGTAAAAGGTACCATCATATTCCTGATTCCAAGAGATAAGAGCTGTTAATACTTTATATTTTTCTACACAGCACTATATAGAGATCATATAAAATCATGTTAACTTTTAAAAAGAGGATTATACTATATGTTTTTTTTTTTTGCAGCATACTATTTTCAATTAATGTATCTTGACATTTTTACTTGTTAATTTGTAGATCTGCTTTGTTCTTTTAAATATATACTATCCCCGTCCTCCACTGACTTTTTTTTTTTAAACATTTGGTTGTTTCAGTTGATATATTGTTAAAACAGTGTTTATAATGAAACATTCAGCACATATCTAAATATGTTTATATAGATACTGGCTCTATCTGGATTTAAAATTTTTGGTAATTATGCTAATTTCATTTAGGATGAGAAAACAAAATGTAATAAGTATGCTGATGAACTTGCGAAAATGGAACTGAAATGGAAAGAACAAGTGAAGATTGCTGAAAATGTAAAGCTAGCACTAGCTGAAGTAGAGGACAGTTACAGAGTAAGTTCGGTATTTTATGGCTTGAGGCATAGCGTACCTGGTACTTCTGCAAATATGTTAGCTATAAGTTTTACCAATCTAATAGGCAGTTTTAATATAGATAATTGGAATTGTATTTTTGTGTATAAATAATGTACTACATATTTAGTTGAGTAGTTAATTGACTATGAACTGAGAAAATAAATGCTGCTATGCATTGCCATTGTGGCTTTAATTCTGTGCACTGAGTTGGCTAATTAAAATTACATTTTTAAATCATGCTTAGTTTCTAAGATGAAAAGTGATCATTATCCTATTCACTTAGAAACAAACATGAATGTGTATGTAAAATTATTTTAAGGCCTTTATGTTTTTGTGGGAGCATAATATATGATCAGTGATTTTAAAATTTATGTAAGAGTTATTCAGTGAATCGCCAAAATGTGTGATCCTAAAGAAAGACTGCAGAGTGCTACAATCTTAATTAAAATTGTTTTTGCCAATGTAACATTAGGCAACAAACAAATCCAAATGGTAAATAATATTTGTAAGATTGTTAGAGAAAAAAAATTAGACTGTTTAGCTAATTAGTAGGAAGATCTTTTTGCTTTAAGGAATAAAGTATAATCTTACGTATTTTGAGATATGTATGTACATACAATTTGCATATCGTGTGACTAAAGATCAGGAAGTTCTGAATGATTTAACTTTGCTATATTATAGCTAGTTGGTACTTACAATCTAATTTTTAAATGTGGTGTTCTTAAAGGCACCAAGAATTTCGGTTTCCCCCTGGGGGCTGGAGAAGGTGGCACATATAGGTAATTTTACTGGTAGTTCTTTTTTATCTTCACCTACTGTCAGAATGAAAATTTCAAACTCTTAATTCATGAGATTATTGTTATGTCTGAGATCCCTGTGGATATTGTTTTCAGTGGCTGGCAGCTTCCCTTATTATTTATAAAGTGTGAATACTAAATTTATATGAGCTTTTATCTTTGCATATTGACTAGAAAAAATAATTTAGTAAAGTTAAAGCCTACTATATATACATAGAGAGCTAGCAAGTGCACACTATGTTAGCTGTTACGTAGGTGATCATAAAAGTAAGGCACAGTGCTCTGAATGCTTAAGGAGTTCGTAATCTAATAGGGATTGCTAGAAGTATAATGGTGATATTCACAACTCTTTGACATTCACAATCCACTGTCAAACCTGTGGGAAGCTAAATGTTTTTAGTTCATTTAGTTTATGACAAAAGTGAGCATCCGAATTAAACAACATTATAGATTATGCAGCTGGTAAGGTGCTTGCTTTTTGTTGAGTGCCCTGTCCCTTATTTTGTACTGTTTAGACACATACTCACTAGACAAGGCAAAATGGGATGAAGTTCTATATGAATAAGTCTATTTAATGAAGTACCTTAGGGCTGTTTCCAGTGGAATATTTAGGAGTTAAGCGTGGAGAAACCCGACCTTTCAAAGACCAAACTGAAGGGGAGGAGAAGCAGAGCTGGGAAAAGAAAGAAGCATCATTCTAAGAAGATTGAAAAACATTTATATAGGTTTGGAGGTGAAAAGTGGAGAGTATAGCCTGGAAATTTTGAGCATTCTTGAATAATAGGACTTTAATGTCTGTGGTGGAGTAGGTTGGACTTGAAAGATAGATTGAAGCCACATTTTGGGGGGCCTAAAATGGAATTTGAATGCTGTTTGCTGTTAAGAATTTCCTAGGAGTAAAGGGACCCAACTGTAGTAGGTCTTTTTGAAAACAATTTGGCAACCCTGAGAGGATTTATAGGTAGGAAGGGTGTTTGAAAGTAAGAAAATTAGAAGTATTCTCAGAATTACTTGGTGAAGACCACCCCCTTGGGTACCTTCCCTGATGACTTATTGAATAGGACGTGTATATCGAGGAAAGCTTTGAAAGGCATCCTTAGGGAAAAATAATTGAAAAACGAGTTTGTGTTTGTATTCATAATGTGATTGGTAAAGTGAATGAATGACTTAAGAGACTGAAAATATTGGGGAATGGAGGAAGAAGAGGAGGAGGGTGTATTGTAACAAAGCTTCCTAGCTTCAGTCATACATGGGCTCTGAGATTGGTAATATCTGTTAACAAAAGGAAGAAAAGTAGGTTTGGGACCTTTTGCCCTTAAAGTGCGGTGAGAACAATGAAAACATGTCATGCGTCAGTTGAAAAGAAAGGTTTGAAACTTGGGAAAGAAGTGTGCCTTGTGAGTCAATACTTGTGGTTTATTCCCATGGGGATCATAGTCGTGAAGGCATAGAAAAAAGGTAGTTTTTAGGGGGAATGTAGAGAGAAGCCAAAGAAGAAACTTTGGAGAGCACTCAACATTTCTAATTGTGAAGAAGCAGTAGACACAAAAAAGAGCATTGAGAGGATGATACCGGGGGTGAAATTTTGCATAAACTATGGGAGAAGTTGTATGAGTAAGGGAAGTTGGTCACTAATGAGAAGTAATCTAGAGGTGTCAAAGAAATACACCAAGAAAAGCACACAGGTATGGTAATAGTTTTGCTAGAATGGTATAGACTAACTCTTGGTGTGAAGGAGAGAGTAGATAATGGAAAAGATTAATGATGATTTCTCTCTTCAGCTTCAGTTGGCAGAGAAAGACAAAGAAATAAATGGCCTAACTTCGCGTTTGGAAAACCTCTCCAGGGAAAAGGTATTGAACAGTGTACTTAAAAAATCTTTCAGGGGTGTCTGGGTGGCTCAGTTGTTTATGCGTCTGGTGCTTTGTTTCAGCTCAGGTCATAGTTCCAGAGTGGTCAGATCAGGTGCCGTGTGTGGGACTCTGCTCTCAGCACAGAGACTGCTTGATATCCTTGCTCCTCCCCCTGCTTGTGCTCGGGGGCACACCCCCCCAAATAAATAAATAAATAAAATCTTAAAAAAAAATAATGAGAATGAATGATACTACAGCTTTATGAAGACACACGTTACGGTCATGTGAGAGTGGCTTTGAAAACAAGCTAAATGAATAAAGAAAAGACAAACAGATGTTAGTACTCTTAGTGGAGAATGTTTTCAATTAAGTAATTTTATTTTTATTTTTAAAAATTATTTATTTTTAGAGATAACGTGCAGAATGGGGGGGCAGAAGGAGAAGGGAGAGAGAGGATCTTAAGCAGGTTCCACACCCAGCACAGAGTCCGATGCAGGGCTTGATCTCGTGACCCTGAGATCATGATCTGAGCCAAAATTAAGTTGAACACTTAACCGATGGAGCCATCCACGTGCCCCTACATAATATTTTTAAATAATTTACCTTATACTATGAGGAAAATACCTAAGTATTGAAATTTAACTTGGTCTTTGTTATGTATTTTGTATTTAACAATAAACAGATTTTACAATGTTTAAATTTAGGAAGAGAGTATAAATATTTAAAAATTATACATAATGTTGTCTATCTGGTTTTCTTCTGTGACAGGAAATGTTTTAGAACTTGTTTAATGATTTATAGCATAACCTAACATTGAAGCAGAGGATACATTTATAATGTAAAACATGGCTGTCGGGCAACATTTCTCAGAGTGTAGTTTGAGGTCTTTTGGGGGGATCCCCACCCCCTTTTAGAAGTCTACAAAATTGAAAACTATTTTCACAGTACTGCGATGTTGTTTGCTTTATTCGCCACTGTGTTACATATATATACATATATGTATTCCCCACCCACCCACTGTGTTACATTTACATGCTGGCGTGTAAGCAGTGGTGCGTTTTGAATCAAGGCAGTTGCACCAAAGTGCATTAGTATAGGTAACCATATTCATCTTAACTACTGCATTCATAGTTCAAAAAAAAAAAAAAAAACCAGTTTCACTTATGAAACAGTAAAATAATCTTATTGAAGCTCGACCTCGGGGTGCACATCTTTCTAATATTCTGTGTGAGGAAATGGGGAGTACCCCCAAAGCACTTTACTTAATGAAGATGATGGTGATCTTAAGGTGAATCGCTTGTGCAGTTGTTTGGGTTGTGAACTGAACTAGCTGCTCTTTTCATAGTATATCGTTTCCGTATTAAAGAATGACTAATAGACAAAATTTGGTTATTCAGAGTAGGGTATTTGGCAGGTATTCTCTTGAAAAGAAGTGAAACGAGCCTGTTACTTTAAGGAAAAACAAGTGGTAGTATTTGTTGCCAGTGATAAAATTCAAGCTTCTAAGCAAAAACTAGAATTTGGGGAATCTTGTATCTGCTCCCATGAGCTTGATAATTCCCAATGCTTACATTTCTTGCTTTTGCATGCGCCCGTAGATGTCTGTCTTCCTGTCTTCTTACCTGACAGTCATCAGTATGAACTCTTTAGTCAGTGGATTAGAATTTGCTACTGTTCTTAATTTGATGTTGCTGCAGTCCTACATTTGGTCAGTTGGGAGCATTTTCAAGCTGGTTCCTGATATGCCCCAGTATCAAAAGGGTGTTGTTGATTTTGTTGAGCACATAATACTTTCCTAGCATTGCAGAATACTCCAGCTCGTCTTGTACCCTTCTTAACTCATCTTTGGCATTGTCCTTTTTTTTCTTTTTTTTAAATAAGAAAGACTCCCTGGTCCAGTCCTGGAATTAGTTCCTTTTCCAAGGAGTTTCTGGTTTGTTATTAGTGGGAGATGGTGTTTAGAAAACAAAATATGGGCCCTGCGTGTGTCCATGATTACTGGGGCTCGTTGCTTCTAGATCTCTTCAGTGGGCAGAATTAAGAAACATTATTTTAGATATCGTGAATCCTAGTTGAACTCCACATGGTTCTTACTTGCCTTCCTCATTTCCTGTTTGTATATGTGCCTTCCACGCTGAGAATCCTGGTGTCCAACAATACCAACACATATCTATTCATTTGTTAAATCTGATAATCCACATAAAACAGTTTCAGAATTGTTAGAGCCATATCACTATGAGAAAGATTCCTATTAGGAATAGAATTTGAGATTTTTTGAAGCTTTTAATTTTTATTTATTTATTTATTTTCCTTGTCTCCTGCACTTGAGGGTATTCAAAAAGCTTTTTCTTTTCTCCCTCCTCCCCCCTTTTTCTCTCCCTCCCTTTCCCTTTCAGTGTATGGTAACACAAAATGGCAAGTGAGTTAAAAAGATTCCTGCAAATAAACAATGGATTAAAGATAATTTAAACAATAGGACAGATGAAGAGTGAGAAAATGATAAAATTTCTGGTATGAGGTTTGGTCAGGTGTATTGCAAAGTTAAAACAATGATGCTTTAATCAGCTCTGACAAGAAGTTGGTAAGGAATACATATATCGGGGCACCTGGGTGGCTCAGATGGTTAAGCATCTGCCTTTGGCTCAGGCCTAGGATCGAGCCCTGTGTCGGGTTCCCTGCTCAGTGGGGAGCCTGCTTCTCCCTCTCCTTCTACTGCTCCCCATGCTTGTCTCTTTGTCAAGTAAATAAAATCTTAAAAAAAAAAAAAGAATTACATACATATTCCAAATGCTTCAACTTTCTGAAACATGGATTTACTTTGTGTTGTTAATAAGAAACCCAGCTTTAAGTGTATATTGTGCTTTAGCGATATTAGCTAATGCTAGAGAGAAGCAGTCAAGATACTTTCTATATTTTACATGTATAAAACATACATATCTGAAAGATTTATATGGATAATTTATACATAAGATATCTCTCTGGATATATACATAAGAGTCTCTCTCAGTGGTTCTTGACCTTGAGCTTGCATCAGAATCACCTGTATTGCCTGTTAAAACAGATTCCTGGGTCCATTCCCAAAGTTTCTATTTTAGTAGGTTTGTAGTGGGGCTTGAGATGTGCATTTCTAAGTTCTGGTGCTGTGCTCTGGGAACCACACTTTGAGAAATGTTCTAGTCACCCAGGCTTTACAACTCACCGATTGCTTTATTTTCTCAGCACTCTCATTCATTTCCTTTGCCAGCAATATTCTTGCCTACAATTCTTTGTTACTTTGTTGGACTCTACCCCCCCCCTTAGGAGTTTAAACATACTAGAATAGAATAATAGAATGAACTCGGTTGTACTCCTCACCTAGCATCAGTAATTGTTACTTTATGGCTGTCTTATTCGTGCAACCATAATTACCTTCCTTCCTTTCCCCAGAGATATTTTTTCAGGTATATCCCAGAATTTGTAATATTTCCCTCTAAATATTTATTCATAACTACTTCTTTAAAAAGATTTATTTATTAGAGAGTGCACATGCATGCATGGGGGGAAGGGAGGGAGAGAATATCAAGCAGACTCCATGTAGAACGTGGAGCCTGACACAGGGTTTGACTCCACAATGCTGAGATCGTGACCTGAGATGAAACCAAGAGCGAGACGCTTAACCGACTGAGCTACCCAGGTGCTGCCTGCCCCCCCCCTCCCCCCACTCTTGACTCATCCTTCAAGTCCTAGAATAAATGACTCTTCTTCGGTAAGGGCTTCTTTGACCTTCGGTCTGAAGTTCGTGCCTCTGTTAAACCTGGTACCTGTACTTTTATTGCATAGCACTTACCATAATTTGTAATTATATTTATTTCTGTGCTTTCTTAACATCTGGCTCGTCTGCTTAATTGTAAGATCCATGAAGATAGGAATTGCTTCTGTTTTATTCACCATTGTATCTGTAGCTGCTAGTACAGCACCTGATATTTGAAGTTAAATATTAGTTGAATTAATTAATTTAGGCACTCTAGCAGAGGCAAACCAGCTGAACAAACTTTTGTGCCCTGGAACTATAAGAGAGGACTCCTAACAAAATCTATTATTATTTTTTTTTTTTAGGATTTTATTTAGTTGGGAGAGAGAGCGCGTGCAAGAGAGAGCACAAGTAAGGGGGGGAGAGGGAGAAGCAGGCTCCCAGCTGAGCAGAGAGCCTGACGTGGGGCTCGATTCCAGGACCCTGGGATCATGACCTGAGCTGAAGGCAGACACTTAACTGACTGAGCCATCCAGGCGCCCCTAACAAAATCTATTTCTTAAATCGTGGAGGTTTTTTTAAGGAGAGTTAGGAATCAGCCATCAATATTATTTTGCTCGTTAGCCACATTCATGTCATACATGTTTTTGAAGGTAGAGGAGGTCTTACAGGAGTTCTTGACCATGATTTTTCAAAGGGCCTTTTGGTAGTCTGGTGAAATGTGTTTAATATATATTAAATATATTAATATAAAATATATAAATTATATATATTTATAACATATATTTAATATATTAAAAGATTTGTTTATTTTAGAGGGAGTGATTGGGGGAGGGGCAGAGAGATAATCCCAAGCAGACTCCTTGCCAAGCTCAGAGCCAGATGCAGGGCTTGATCCCGGGACCCCAAGTCATGACCTGAGCCAGAGTCAGGAATCGGCTTCTTAACCGACTGAGCCGCCCAGGTGCCCCAGAATTATTATTATTTTTTAAGATTTTATTTATTTATTTGACAGAGACAGCCAGCGAGAGAGGGAACATAAGCAGGGGGAGTGGGAGAGGAAGAAGCAAGCTCCCAGCAGAGAAGCCTGATATGGGGCTCCATCCCAGATCACAGAGATCACACACTGAGCTGAAGGCAGACGCTTAACCGCTGTGCCACCCAGGCGCCCCTCCCAGAAATATTTTTAAATGAATAAAGCAAAATATACAGAATCACAACGGAAATGAGTTATAAGAAATAGTTATCAAAATATTAAAACAAGTTTATGATATGTGACAGTAGTACATGTGTTTATTTAAAAATGTTAAATAAGATTTAGCATGTGTAGTAATTACCATAATTTCAAGGTGGTGAAATGTAGAGGCTGTTTTGAGATGGCTGCAATGACTGTAATATGAAGTGAAAATATCTGATTCTGTAGGTGACAAAGGTACTGCAGCTATTGCTGGGGTTTTTTTTTGTGTGTGTGTGTGTGCCTACATTCATAATTGAAGAAAATGCTAAATTTCAGTTAAAAGTTAGTGAAAAGATATAAATTCATTTTCCTCATCCAAGTTCATTTATCTCCTGAATTCTAAACATGGACCCTTTGGGGAGTGTTGTGAATGCAAATTTGAGAATCAGATTTTCTAAGTCAAGAGCTCAGTCTTCTGATTTATCAAACAACCTGCCTGTATCTGTCTTGTTCATGTCCCTGTGTTCTGTTTACCCCGCCTCCAGTTTCCCTCATGAGGAAACAAAGCTGCTTGTTACTGGTCCTTTTCTTACCCTGCATCCTATTTGCAGGGGATTTATTGCATCTCTGATGGTCGAGGAGTATTAACTTGGAACTCTTTATTATGTTGCAATCTCTACGAAGTTGCTTGACTGTACCATAAATCTTTCAGTGAAACTCTTGGCTCCATTTAAGTAGTTTATTGTTTGCTTACAGAATTTCACCATGTTCTTCTAAGGTAATTTGCTTAAGTTTTTGTAGCAGTTTATCCTGTCTACATCTTTTGCTCTGTTCGTGCCCTTTTCCTCTTGACTTGTCTTTGAAATATTTTTTTAATTTACTTTCACTTTTTCTCTACTCACATTGCACTTTCACAATTTTGAATTACATGGCGGCACTTTTTGAGTCATGGCAGGAGATGAGGGAACCTCCACTGAGGACCTGCTGTGTTCTAAACACTTCTCTAATTTCTCAGTAGTCCTCCTAGGGCTGGAGAATGTAACTTCTTCAGGGTTATTAGTGCTGAAGCTGATGAGCAAAGCCAGGTCAGTCTGACTCTAGTCTACCATGTCATGCCATCCCCTGCTTGTTGCTAATTTCACGTATGCCCAATTTCTAGTGTGCCCAGTATAGCCTTCCTAGAATAACCTTACTGAAGGGCCATGTTATGACTATTCAAGAACTGTTAGGCCCATTGTCGTAAACTCTTTGGTATAGATTTGGCACATCTGGCCTTCAGCTTGTCTTTTCTCTTGCTCTTCACATGCGCCCTGTGCTCTAGCCATATCATTCATTTACCCAGTCCTGCAATATGTTATGTCCCATACCTTCTGTACTTTTTCACATGCTTAGGAGGAACTTTTAATTGCTATATCTCTTCTCAAACCTAAATTGACTTGAATTTTTCATGTTTACCAGTTTTGCTTTCAGTGATAACGACTTACTCTGTTTTAAGGTTACTTCATTTAATGGTCATTTATATAGGTAAAAATTTGCTGACACAGAATCTCATCTCTAGTCTTATGGGATGACATTCAGCAAAACTAGCTGAGTTTTACTTTACACATGAAATTTTCCATTTTTACATCCTTTGTTAAAATTTTGGCTGATTTTTTTTTTTCTTTAACACCTTTACCAAGGTATAGTTTACATGTAATAAAACCTACCTATTATAAGTGCAATTTGATGGATTTTGGTAATATTGATGGATTTGGTAATATTTCTGATAATACCATTATATTCAAACTATAGAATGTTTCCATTACTGCACCAAGTTTCTTCATGCTTGTTTTTACTCAATTCCGTCAGCTATCCCAGTCCCAGACAATCAGTGATCTACTTTCTGCTACTATATATAGTTTTACCTTCTCTAACATTTCATATAAGCAATCACGCAGAATTTACCCATTCACTGGTTGGACATAAATCTTTTACCAGCTGATGGACATATGGATTATTTCTAGTGGTTTGCTATGAATAATGCTATGAACATTCTCCTGTCTTTTTGTGGACATAGGTTTTCATTTCTCTCAAGTAGATGCCTAGGAATGGAATTGCTTTCTTATATGATGGATATATTTTTAAGAAACAGCCGAATTTTTTTTTAAAGTGGCTGTACCATTTTGCATTCCCACTAGCAGTGTATGAACATTCCAGTTGCTCTGTAGCCTCATTAGTACTTGGTATTATTTATTGGGTTTTAATTTTAGTCATGCTGGTGGATGTGCAGTGTTACTGTGGTTTTTTTAATTTCCCTGATGACTAGTGGTGCTGGGCATCTTTTCCTGTGCTTACAGGCCATTCATATACGCACACACACATACATTTTTTTTTAAGTATATATACTTAAAGCTGTGTCTAACATGGGGCTTAAACTCATGGCCCTGAGATTGAGAATCACATGCTGTACCGACTGAGCCAGCTGGGTGCCCCCATTCATGTATATTCTTTTGTGAAGTGTTGAGATCTTTGTTTTTTAGTTGAATTGTCTTTATTGGTTGTATTTGGTTTTAAGAGTTCTTTATATATTCTAAATATAATTCCTTTTTCATGTGTCCTGGAAATATTTTCTCCCAATACGTAACTTGCCTTTCCATTTTTATTTATTTTTAAATTTTATTTAAATTCAGTTAATTTACTTAGTGTATTATTAGTTTCAGAGGTAGAGTTCAGTGATCGATCTGTCAGTTGCATATAACACCCAGTGCTTAAATTATATCACGTGCCCTCCTTAATGCCCATTGCCCCGTTACCCCATTCCCCCCCACCTCCCCTCCAGCAGCCCTCAGTTTGTTTCCTATATTTACGAATCTCTTATGGTTTGTCTCCCTGATTTTGTCTTATTTTATTTTTCCCTCCCTTTCCCTATGACCCTTTTGTTTCTTAAATTCCACATATGAGGGAAAACATGATAATTTCTTTCTCTGATTGATTTCACTTAGCATAATACCCTCTAGTTTCGTCCATGTCATTGCAAATGGTAAGATTTCATTTTTTTTTTGATGGCTGAGTAATATTGTATATATGTACCACATCTTCTTTATCCATTCATCCTTGGATGGACATCTGGGTTCTTTGTGTAGTTCGGCTGTTGTAGACCTTGCTGCTAGGAACATTGGGCTGCACATGACTCTTCGGATCACTGCATTTGTATCTTTGGGGTAAAAATACCTAGTAGTGCAATTGCTGGGTCATAGGGTAGCTGTATTTTTAACTTTTTGAGGAATCTCCATACTGTTTTCCAGTGCCTTTTTTGTGTTTAAAAATACCTTTGAAGAACAAAATCTTCTAATTTTGAAAATAGTCTAATTTAGCAATATTTTTCTTAATGGTTCATGCTATTTGTGTCCTATCTTAAAAATTTTTTTTTGCTCAATCCAAGGTTACAAAGATTTTCCCCTATTTTTCTTTCAGTAGATTTACAGCTTTTAGCTCTCATGTTTAGATTTATGATCCACTTGACATTAATTTTGGGGGGGGGTGCCTGGGTGGCTCAGTCGGTAAGCCTCCAACTTTTAATCTCAGCTCAGGTCTTGATCTCAGCGTTGTGAGCTCCATGTCCAGCATGGAGCCTACTTAAAAAAATAATAATTAAATTTTTTTGTATGGTATATATAGTCAACATTTATTTGTAGATACCCAGTTTTTTAAGCTAACATTCAAAAGACTACCCTTTTCCTTCATTGAATTATTTCTGCATCTCTGTCGAAAATTAACTGACTATGAGAATGGGTATATTTTTGGACCATTTTCTGTTTTATTGATTTATATCAGGGATCTGCAGACTGACATCTACAAGCCAAATATAGCTCATGGCCTATTTTGTAAATAAAGTCATTAGTTTATGACCATGCCCATTCATTTAGGCATTACGGCTGCAACAACAGAGGCAGATTTGAATAGTTTTGACAGACTGTGTCCTACAAAGCTGAAAATATTGACTGTCAGGCCCTTTATGGAAAAATTTTGCCAGCCCCTAATCTGTGTGTTTATCCATATATCAACATCTGTTGTCTTCATTTTATAGCTTTGTTCTAAGTCTTGGAATCAGGTGTAAGTCTTCCAACTTTGTTCTTTTTAAAAATGGGCCATTTCAGGACCTTTGTGTCTCAGGGTTTATTTTAGAATCAGCGTGTCAATTTATACAAAAGCCTGCGGGGATTTTGATTGGGATTGTATTGAATGTGTAGATTAGTTTGGGAGGAATTTATAAAAATGCCAAGTTTTCCAGTCCACGAATGTGGTGTATTTTTCTGTTTATTGAGGTTCTCTTCACTTTCTCTCAGCATGTTTGTTGTTTTTAGTCTACAGGCCTTGAACATTTATTAAACTTATTCCTAAGTATTTTAATATCTCTTGATTCTACTATTAATGGTATCTTTAAAAACTTCATTTTTATTGTGTTGCTTACATATCGAAATACAGTTGCTTTTATATATTGATCTTGATTGCAACCTTGCTAAATCTACTCATTCTCCTAGTTCTTTAGATTCCTTAGAATTTTCTACATATATGATCATATCCTCTGAATAAAGATGATTTTACTTCTTTCCAGTCTGCCTTAATCTTGCCTTAATCCACTATTTGGAATCTCCAGTGCAGTGTTGAGTAGAAGTGGTGAGAGCAGACATCCTTGCCTTACTATTGACCTTAGGTAGAATCATTTAGTTTTTCACCATTAATATTCACTGTAGGGTTTTGAAGTGTCTTTTTTTTCATATTAAGGATGTTCCTTTTTATTTCTAGTTAGCTGAGATTTAAAAATATATATATATGAATGCCTGTTGAATTTTGTAAGATGTTTCTTCTGCATCTATTTAAATGATCATACGATTTTTTTCCTCATTAGTCTGTGAACATAGTGAATTATATTGATTTTTGGATGTTAAGCTAAATTTGCTTTCTTGTGATAAAAACCCACTTGGTTGGGGTGCCTGGGTGGCTCAGTCAGTTAAGCATCTGCCTTCGGCTCAGGTCATGATCCCAGCGTCCTGGAATTGAGCTCCGTGTGGGCTCCTTGCTCAATGGGAGCCTCCCTCTGCCTCTGCCTGCTGCTCCCCCTGCTTGTGCTCGCTCTTTCTGTCCAAAAAAAAAAAAAGGATAAAATCTTTAAAAACAAAAACAATAAAAAAGAACAACCCACATGGTTATGTTATATTCTTTTAAAATATCGTTGGATTTGATTTTTAAGGATTTTTGCATCAGTATTCATGAGGGATGAGGTCTGCAGTTTTCCTGTGATGTCATTGTTTGACTTTGGTATTAGGATAGTATTGGCCTTATAAATAAAGTTCAGAAGTGTTTTTTTTTTTTTTTTCCAGGATTTTATTTATTTGTCAGAGAGCTCACGCACAAGCAGGGGAAGTGGCAGATAGAGGGAGAAACAGGCTTCCTGCTGAGCAAGGAACCTGATGTGGGGCTTGATCCCAAGCCCCTGGGATCATGACCTGAGCTGAAGGCAGACACTTAACCAACTGAGCCACTCAGGCGTCCCCAGAAGTGTTTTTTCTCTAGTTTTTGAAAGAGTTTATATGGGATTAGTATTTTTAAATACTAGTAAGTTTCTTAAATGTTTGATAGAGTTTACTAGAGAAGCAGTCTGCTTTGCTTTTTGTCCTTTGGCTTTTACTAATAACTAAGTGGTAAGAGATACACAGTTTCCTCTTAGCTCAATAAAAAGGGCAGCTTCTTGGCACAAAAAAATTTGAAAATACATTGTGCTTTATTCTGCCTTCTCATGTTATATGTGGAAGGGACATTTATGAGAAGTTAAGAGCCAGATTTTTCAGGGGGCGCCTGGGTAGCGCAGTCGTTAAGCGTCTGCCTTCGGCTCAGGGCGTGATCCGGGTGTTCCGGGATCGAGTCCCACATCGGGCTCCTCTGCTGGGAGCCTGCTTCTTCCTCTCCCACTCCCCCTGCTGTGTTCCCTCTCTCGCTGGCTGTCTCTCTGTCACATAAATAAATAAAATCTTAAAAAAAAAAAAAAAAGAGCCAGATTTTTCAGTTGTATTCTTTAACCATAATAGGGAAGTAATTTTATTATATTTTAGCTAAATGTTTAATTGCTGCCCTAATTATAAAATATTTGAATGCTTTCCACCGTTGTTTTTGTTAATTTTAGGAACTTAAAAGGAATCTAGAAGATCAAGCAGAAAGGAAAATGGAAGGTCAGAATTCCCAGAGTCCTCAAAAGATCTCACAGTGTCTCAACACATGCTCAGAGCAAAGCAGTCATTTTGCCACAGTGCCACATACACAGCCAGTTCTGCAGTATGGTAATCCTTACGCAACACAGGAAGCCAGAGGTTATTAAAATAATTTTGGTTTGGGATTAACTGAATATGGAGCTTTTTGGTTTGTATCTTAATGGGATTAGAGAACTACTGGTCCAATTAACTCTAATGGAAACATTATCTTGTAACCAGTAGTTTTAATTTTAACAGTAACTGGGTTCGTCTAGGAGTGCTGCAGCACAAATGAGTAGTCTGTTTGCTTATTACATATATTTTTATTTTTGAAAATTACTTTGATTAGAAAGACATCATTTTTGTGATGCGTAAAAATGGTTCTTTATGTCCTGTTCATCATAGCTGTACGCAGAGACTCTGTAGTACCAGGTTTCACTTCCAAAATTTTATTTCAGATGGAGCAGATGGTGCTTTTTATCCAGATGAAATCCAGAGGCCACCTGTGAGAGTACCTTCCTGGGGACTGGAAGATCATGTTGTCTGTAGCCAGCCTGCTCGAAACCTTAGTCGGCCTGATGGTTTAGAAGACCCTGAGGATAGTAAAGTAAATTGAATTTCTGTTTTCTGAGCCTGTTCCTTTTATTTTTTGTTCTGTGTAGAGAGTTAACGTTTCTGGAAAAGAGAGTGTGTGTGCTTGTGTATACATGTGATTGTTTAATTTTTGGAAAAACCTGCTTGTATTTAAATTTGAAAAATGAACCATTAACATGCTTCAGACTTAATCTTTTACTTCAGTATAAATCCTAAAGTGTGAGTTCAGAGGATGAGCTCAATGTCATAGCTATCAGTTTAATCTTAAAAAAATTTTTTTGAGGTGTAATTGATAAATACCTTTAGTTCAGGTTTACAGCATAATGATTCAGTATTTGATCATGAACGAAGTCTGGTTAACATTTGTTATCACACATAGTTAACAAAATGTTTTTTCCTTTTTGATGAGCACTTTTAAGACTTACTCTCAGCAACTTTCAAATATATGATAAATTATTAGCTGTAGTCACAGTTTAATTTTAATTATCACTAAGTAATTTACTATATTTTGATTGCAGATGTACTGGGTTGGAAGAAGCAGTGTTAATGGCAATATTCTTCAGTATGCATCTTTTAATTTTAGCATTTATACCCCACTTTAAATTTTAAAGTGGACTACTTTATCTTTAGAAAAGAGAAATGCATTATCATAGTTTATTTTTTCTGAGAAAGTCCTTTAGACATCATTAGTATTTAATAATCTTTCAGCAACCCAATACTGATAATTTGAGTTAGTTTGTGTAGCTTGTCATTTTTATTTCATTTGAGAGATTTCTTCACCATTTAATAAATAAGTTCTTTTCCTC
This sequence comes from Ursus maritimus, assembly GCF_017311325.1. Classification (NCBI taxonomy): domain Eukaryota; kingdom Metazoa; phylum Chordata; class Mammalia; order Carnivora; family Ursidae; genus Ursus; species Ursus maritimus. Next base: position 47,170,865 of record NW_024425563.1, on the reverse strand, counting down.
GTAGCAGCTCTTTTTAGATTTCCTGTGCATTAAGATAAATTTAAAAGAAATGCTTTATCGTGCTCTTTGCAAGTACAGCAGTATCATGACCTGTTTCTCATTTAATCTAGTTTGCTGCATTTAATTGCTATTAACCTTTGCAGAAACTGATCAGTGTTCAGACAGGCATGATTTTAGCCCTAGTGCTCAACACCCATAATGGAGAAAAATGTATTTCTCCCTCCTGCCTTTTGGCCTCCTATGTCCATTACTGGGAATAATTAGGAAAACTGTCAGAACTTTTGTAGCCTATTTAAGGTCTAGAGTATAATCTTACTGCTTTTTCACACCTTTACTTCACATTTTGCATATTTAATCTGATCATTCTTGGCACAGATGTTACGTGTGACAAGCCCTTCTCTTCCGTAGGCATCTGCTTCAGTTTAATTAGCAGAATGTTCTTTCTGATCTGTGTGCTTTGCCCTCCTGCAAACCCATGAGAAGCAGTGTTAGAGTCTTGTGCTCATTTGCTGACATGCTTAGATTTGGTAATGAGATGGAAGGACTCTTAATAGGCACACCTTGGATAATTATATTTTGCAATCGGAAGATTTTTTCACTTTAGACTTATGTACATTTAGACTTTAAAAAAATATTGTCATTACAATAACAAAATCACTTGGAAGTGAAAGTAGTTTAATGGGTAATTTTTGGAATATATATAGCAGATTTGTGTTGACCTGTTCCTTTTCTCTGGTTCCCTGCCCTGGGAGTAATTAACAGCCACAGGACCTCGGTGTCAGGTTGAGGCTGCCTGTTCTCTAGCCTTCTCCAGGCTTATACTTGCCAGATCTCCTTTCTGCACCGGAAGTTGGTCAGCTATCAGATCAGATGCCTTTTGTGCTCCTTTTCCCCTACTAATTGCACTGGCAGTAAGTATAGCACCATAATTATGATGGTGATGGCACCAAACATTTCTCTAGCTCAGTTTGCCACCTAGTACTTGGCTATTTAAATAATGTTAACTCATTTGTTCTTCATAGCAGTCCTGTGAGGTAGGAACTATTACGATGTTTTGTTTTCTAATGGAGGAAACAGAAAGATAACTGGCTTGCTTCATCACACAGCTGGTAAGGGTATAGTCAGCTGAGGATTTGAACCTCATCAGTTTGGCTATAGGAGCTATGGTCCTAACCACCTATCAGTCTATCAGATAGACTAAGCCAGAGGTTCCCAGACTTTCAGTTCATGGTACCTTTGGTGTCTAAGTAAAAAAAATTTTTTATGATACCCTATAGGCCAAAACAAATACTTAACAATTTCCTAACAATTGTAGTGACCATTTGGAAAAAAAATAGTGTATCCTGAATTGAAAAATTCTTATTTTTCATTCTTAAATAAGCACAGTTACTAATGGGATGTATGTGGCTGTTGACCACTGTACACCTTCTCAAACCTTGGAGTTGGATTGGACAAACCACCTTCACTTCCTGATTTTCACAAAGCACATGCTTTATATTTCAGCAGCTGCCAAAAACTCAGCTTCTCGTCAAAGATAAGGTGTCACTGAAAGGAATATTGAAACTGAGCTATCTAATGTTGAAACTGTGAGCTATCTCGAACTAGTTGTTCACGTGATATCTGACACATGTGGAGTGTTTCTGCATATTTCATTAACTTAGAAAATTACAACTATCCCATAGTACCCTGTGAATTTGATATGATGCCCTAGCAATGGGAACATGGGTCTAAATCCTTGCTACACAGAAATATAGTATGAGTACCAACAGGTTTTTCTTTTCTTTTCTCTTTTCTTCTCTTTCTTTTCTTTCTTTTCTTTTTTGAGAGGGAGAGAGGAGAGGGAGAGAGAATCTTAAGCAGGTTCCGTGTCTAGTGCAGAGCCTGACACAGGGCTTAATCTCATGACCCTGTGATCATGACCTGAGCCAAAATCAAGAGTCGGATACTCAACCACCTGAGCCATCCAGGCACTTCCCAAGTTTAATTTTGATGAAGTCGACTTTATTCCGGTTTTACGTGTACTTTTGTTTTCAGATCTCAGAAACCATTGTCTAATTCATAGGAATATTTGTCCCTGGGTTTTCTGTAGTCTTTGCTCTTATATTTAGGTTTTTGGTCCATTTTGAGTTAATTTCTGAATATGGAGAAAAATAACATTTGAAACGTAATGGAGATCTTGCTTCTCTTTAGGTTTATTATTTTAATTCCAGTATAGTTAACGTACAGTGTTATATTAGTTTCAGATACACTAATACAGTGATTCAGCGATGCTAAACGTTACTCAGTACTCATCATGATACGTGTACTCTTAAATCCCCATCACCTTCTTCACCCATCCCCCCCTTTCTGGTAACCATCAGTTCTCTGTAGTTACGAGTATTTCTTGGTTTATATCTCTCTCCCTTTTTCCTTTGCTTTTTGTTTTGTTTCTTAAATTCCACATGTGAGTGAAATCATGGTATTTGTCTTTTCTCTGACATATTTTGCTTAGCAGTATATTCTCTGGCTCCATCTATGTTGTTGGAAATGGCAAGATTTCATTCTTTTTTATGGCTGAGTAATACTCCATTTTATATATGTATACCACATCTTCTTTATCCAGTTATCTGTTGATGGATACTTGGCTGCTTCCATGATTTGGCTATTGTAAGATGCTGCATTAAACATAGGGGTACATGTATCTCTTTGAATTAGTGTTTTTGTATTTTTTGGGTAAATACCCAGTGTATGATTATTGGGTTGTAGGGTAGTTTTGTTTTTAACTTTTTGAGGAACCTCCATACTCTTTCCTGCAATGGCTGCTTCAGTTTGCATGCCTACCAACAGTGCATGCTGATTCCTTTTTCTCCATATCCTCACCGACACTTGTTGTTTCTTGTGTTTTTGATTTTAGCCATTTTGATGGGTGTGAGGTGATAACTCATTGTTTCTGATTTGCATTGCCCTAATGATGGGTGATGTTGAGCATCTTTTCATGTGTCTGTTGGCCGTCTGTGTGTCGTCTTTGGAAAAATGTTTGTTCATGTCTTCTGCCCATTTTTTAATTGGATTATTTGTTTTTTGAGCGTTGAGTTGTAGCAGTTCTTTATATATTTTGGATACAGATCCTTTATCAGATAAGTTATTTGCAAATATCTTCTCCCATTCAGTAGGTTGCCTCTTAGTTTTGTTATTTCCTCTGCTGTGCAGAAGCTTTTTATTTTGATGAGTCCTGATAGCTTAATTTTGTTTTTGTTTCCGTTGTATCAGGAGACCTGTCTAGAAAAATGTTGGTGTGGTCAATGTCAGTGAAATTACTGTGCTCTCTTCTAGGACTTTCTGGTTTCAGGTCTCACATTTAGGCCTTTAATCCATTTTAAGTTTGTGTGTGTTGTAAGGAAGGGTCCATTTTCATTCTTTTGGATGTTGCTGTCCTATTTTCCCAACACATTTTGTTGAGGAGACCATCTTTTTCCCATTGCATGTTCTTTCCTGCTTTGTCTAAAGTTAACTGATGATATAATTCTGCGTTTATTTTTGAGTTTTCTGTTCCATTGATCTGTCTGTTTCTGTGCCAGTACCACACTGTTTTGATTAAGGTCTGGAATTGTGATACCTCTAGTTTTGTCTTTCTTTTACAAGATTGCTTTAGCTGTTGGGGGTCTTTGTCGTTTCATACAGATTTTAGGATTGTTATTCTAGTTCTCTGAAAAATACTGTTGGTATTTTGATAAGGATTGCATTACATCTGTGGATTACTTTGGGAAGTATGGACATTTTAACAATATTTATTCTTCCAATCCATAAGAATGGAATGTCTTTCCATTTCTTTGTATCATCTTTCTTTCATGAGTATTTTATAGTTTTCAGAGTACAAGTCTTTCATCTCTTTGTGGTTTATTCCTAGGTATCTATTGTTTTTGGTGCAAGTGTAAATGGGATTGTTTTCTTAATTTCTCTTGTTGCTTCCTTGTATAGAAATGCAACAAATTTCTGTACATTGATTTTTGTATCCTATAACTTTGCCGTATTCATGTATCAGTTTTAGTAGTTTTTGAGCAGAGTTTTTCGGATTTTCTCTACATGTCGTCTGCAAATAACGAAAGTTTTACTACTTCCTTACCAGTTTGGATGTCGTTTATTTTGTTGGTCTCATTGCTATGGCTAGGATTCTGGTTAGTATCTGAATAAAAGTGAGAGTGGGCATCCCTGTCTTGTTCATGACCTTAGGGGAAGAGAGCTCAGCTTTTCCCCTGTTGAGTATGATGTTCACTGTGGGTTTTCCATATGTGGGCTTTATTATGTTGAGGTATGTTCCCTCTAAACCTACTTTGTTGAGGGTTTTTATCATGAATGGATGTACGTTGTCAAATGCTTTTTCTGCATCTGTTGATAATGATCATATGGATTTTGTCTTTTCTGTCATAGGTTTGATGTATCATGTTGATTGGTTTGCAAATATTGAACCACCCTTCCATACTGGAAGAATATTCCAGTTGATCGTGGTGAATGATTTCCTTAATGTAATGTTGGATTTAGTTTGCTAGTGTTTTGCATCTGTGTTCATCAGAGATGTTGGCCTGCAGTTCTCTTTTCTGTGGTGTCTTTATCTGGTTTTGTTATCAGGGTAATGCTGGCCTCATACAATGAATTTGGAAGTTTCCTTCCTCTTCTATTTTTTGTAATAGTTTGAGAAGAATAGGTATTAAGTCCTCTTTAAATGTTTGATAGAATTTACTTGTGAAGCCATCTGGTCCTGGACTTTTGTTTATTGGTAGTTTTTTTTTTTTATTATTATTGATTCAATGCAGTTGCTGGTGATCAGTCTGTTCAAATTTTCTATTTTTTCCGGTTTTAGTTTGGTAGGTTATAGGTTTTTTAGGAATTCATCCATTTCTCCCAGGTTGTCCAGTTTGTTGTAAGAGAATATTATGAAAAATTATATGCCAATTGTTTGTATTTCTGTGGTGTTTGTTTCTGCTCTAATCTTTATTATTTCCTTCCTTTTAGTTTTTGGTTTTTGTTATTTTCTAGATGATTTAGATACAAGGTGAGGCTGTTTGAGATTTTCCTTGCTTCTTGAGGCAGGCCTGTATTGCTACAAATTTCCCTGTTGGAACTGGTTTTTCTGCAGCCCAAAGATTTTGGTCTGTTGTCATTTTCATTTGATTCCTTGTAACTTTAAGTCTCTTCTTTGATTTCTTGGTTGGCCCATTCATTGTTTAGTATTTGTGCTCTTTCCGTATTTCCATATTTCTTCTTGTGGTTAATTTTTAGTTTCATAGTGTCGTAGTCAGAAAAGATTCCTGATACGATTTTGATCTTTTTCAGTTTGTTGAGACTTGCGTTATAGCCTCCTGTGGTCTACTCTGGAGAATGTTCACATATACTTGAAAAGAATATGTATTCTGCTATTTTAGGATTTCAGAATGCTCTGAATATATCTGTTAAATCCATCTGGTCCAGTGTGTCATTCAAACCCATGTTTCCTTGTTCATTTCTGTTTGGATGATCTGCCCACTGATGTAAGTGGGGTGTTAAAGTCCCCTACGGTTGGTGCATTACTGTCAATTAGTTCCTTTATATTTATTATTAACTGTTTTATGTATTTGGGTGCATATATATTTACAGGTGTTATATCTTGTTGATTGTCCCCTTTATTATTATAGTGTCCTTTGTCTCTTGGTAGTCTTTTTTTTTTTTTTTTTTTAAGATTTTATTTGAGAGAGCACAAGTGGGGGCGGGGCGCAGAGGAAGAGGGAGAAGCAGACTCCCTGCTGAGCAGGGAGCCTGACACAGGCCTCTATCCAGGACCCTGAGATCATGACCTGAGCCGAAGGCAGATGCTTAACTGTATAGTCTTTGTTTAAAGTCTGTTTTGTCTAATATAAATATTGCCATCCCACCTTTTTTACATCCATTTGCATGATAAATGTTTCTCCATCTCCTCACTTTCAATCTGCAGATGTTTTTAGGTCAAAAGTGAGTCTCTTGGGGTGCCTGGGTGGCGCAATCATTAAGCATCTGCCTTCGGTTCAGGGTGTGATCGTGGCGTTATGGGATCGAGCCCCACATCAGGCTCCTCCGCTATGAGCCTGCTTCTTCCTCTCCCACTCCCCCTGCTTGTGTTCCCTCTCTCGCTGGCTATCTATCTCTGTCAAATAAACAAATAAAATCTAAAAAAAAAAAAAAAAAGTGAGTCTTGTAGACAACATATAGATGGGTCTTATTTTTTTTTATCTGCTCTGTCACCCCATGTCTTTTGATTGGAACATTTAGGCCATTTACATTCAAATTAATTAATGATATATATGTGCTGCCATTTTGTTACTTGTTTTGTGGTGGTTTTTGTAGTTTTTCTCTGATCCTTTCTTCTCTTGCTCTCTTTCACGGTTTGCTGACTTTAGTGATATATGTGGATTCCTTTCTCTATATTCTTTGCATATTTATTACTGGTTTTTGCTTTGTAGTTACCATTGGGTTTGTATGTAACACCTTCTGCATATTGCAGTCTATATGAAATTGATGGTTAAGTTTGAACCCATTGGTTACTCCTTTCCCCAACCCACATTCTAGGTATATGGTGTCATGTTTTGCATTCTTTTATTTTGTGAATGCCTTGACTGATTATTATAGATAAGCTGCTTCTTACTGCCTTTGTTTCCTACTTTTCATATGCTCACATACGGTCTTTTCCACTCAGAGTCCCCTTTAATATTTCTTGAAGGGCTGGTTTAATGGTCATGAACTCCTTTAGTTTTTGTTGGTCTGGAAATGATTTCCTATTCTGAAAGCCTTGCTGGATAGAATTCTTGTCTGCAGATATTTCTCTTTTAGCACTTGGAATATTCATGCCACTCCCATCTAGCCATAAAGTTTCTGCTGAAAAATCCACTAACAGCCTTCTGGGGTTTCCCTTGTATGTAACTATCTTCTTTTGCTGCTTTAAACATTTTTTTTTTCTTTATCACTACCTTTTGCCATTTTAATTAGTATGTGTCTTGGTGTGGATCCCTTTGGCTGATTTTGTTGGGGGATCTGCCTTCTGGATCTGGTATCTGTTCCTTGCCCAGATCAGGGAAGTTTTCAGCTATTATTTCTTCAGATAAATTTTTTGCCCCCTTTTCTCTTTTCGTTTTCTGGGATCCCTGTAATGTGAATGTTGTTATGCTTGATGGAGTCAGGTGTCCCTGAGTCTCTTCTCATTGTGCATAATTTTTTTTTCACTTGCTCAGCTTGATTACTTTCCATTACTCAGTCTTCTGAGTACCTCTGCTTCCCTCACCGTGGTATTTACTCTCTCATGTGTATTTTTAATTTCAGTGATTGTGTTCTTCATCTCTGGTTGATTTTTTTTTAAATCTCTGTGTTAAGGGTCTCACTGATGTTTTCTCCTCTTTTCTGAGGTCCAGTGAGGATCCTGATGATCATGCTTTGTCAGGCATGTTACTTCTTTCTGCTTCACATAGGTCCCGTGTTGTGATTTTTGTCCTGTTCTTTCATTTGGGACATACTACTCTTTCTCCTCATTTTGCCTAACTCTGTTTCTGCATGTTAGAAAGGGTAGTTACGTCTCTTGTTCTGAAAGTAGTGGGCTCTTTTAACAAGCAGCCACTGCTAAGATAGGGCTGGCTGTGGCTGCTCCCCAAAGCACGGGCAGGCAGGGGTGCAAGGTGTGTGTGCTGGTCCTCTTCCACAGGGGAGGTGTAGCTGCTACGGAGACTGGGCCGGCTGGGACTACTTTGCAAAGCATGTATGGGTGGGAGTGGTACAGTTTTAACAATACGTGTGTGTCTTCCACTGGAGGTTGGGTGAGACAGTTTTGGCAAGGTTTGAACAGGTTGTCTTAGGGAGGGGACCCACAGCACTGGAACTAAGGCAGGTCCGGCTGGAGGGGTGGGGCATGGTGGTAGCAAGTTAGTGGGTGCTGATGCCCTGCTGGTTCCCACAGGTGGCCATGTGATTATGCTGGGGTGTGGTAGGGGAGAGAAATGGCACCTGCCAGGTGATTTGTTCCTAGAGAAGTTCTTTAGTGAACTCTGAGATTAGTAACGAACTCCCCCTCCTGTATGCCCCAAGCATACTTTTCAAGCTGCTGGTTCAAGTTGTATCTCTGTGGGCTGTTTGCTGTGCTGTCTCACTAAGTAAGGACAGGGGCTCAGCTTCCTGTGGCCCTCTGGGCTTTCTCAGATTGAGCCTGCTGATTTTTGAAAGTTCCAGAGGATTTAAGTCCCTGCTGGTTTTAAGAACTTAAGAAATTTGGCCCATCTCATATTCAAAGCCAAATGCTATGGGGATTCATCTTCTCCTTGTAGGCTTCTGGTGTTGATAGTTGTTCTTACAGTCTCTGCCCCTGTGGCCCCTCTGGTAGCCAGACCTGCAGGGTTTCGCTCCCCACTGCGCTTCTGCTCGTCCTGCCTCCTTGTACGCAGCCTTTCTCTACATTTTGTTTTGGCGTTTGTTTTGCCAGTCTTCAAGTTGTTTTTTAGGTTATTTGCACTGACATGTTATCTAGCCTGGGGCAAGATAAATATAGGGTCCTCCTACTGTATCATCTTCCTTAGAAGTCTGCTTTCTCACTTTTAAATATATAGTTAGAGTTTAGTGACACTTCTTCACTGACATGCTCCATTACTAGAAATGGCTGTTTGGCAGAACTTAAACAATAACATCTCATGAAAAGAAGAATGTTGACTAATATTCTATAATACTACAAAGTTTTCAGGGATAAAAAATAGTAGTTTTATATAAAAGTTAAACAGTCATTATTACTCTTTTCTCTTATGCATTCACTTTGGCCTTAGCATATGTTTTGTAAGCTGTTGAACTAAAGTAATTTTATCAACTTGGTAGAAGTTTTACTAAGTGGTGGACCTTTCTTCCTTGACATTATTAACTCAGTGATATCTAAATATCCCCATTAATAATTCTTAGCAAAGGCAGAATTAAAGCACAGTGTGTTATATGCTGAATATATAGTCCTGTTGTCTAGATCTTAATGATTCACGTGGTGTAACTCAGTCATTAGCTCCTGAGTATATATTGCTAGTTTGATCATGATTGCATTTTTTAATAGTTACAGAATACGTGTAACAAAAAAATTTACCATCTTAACCATTGTTGTAGTGCTAAGTACATTTACATTGTTGTGCAACCAATCTCCAGAACTACTCTTCTCAACTCTTTCCAGCCTCTGGCAACCATCATTCTACTTTGTCTCTATGGATTTGACTACTGTAGGTCCCTCATATAAGTAGAATCATATAGAATTTATTATTTTATGACTGGCTTTTTCACTTAGCATAATATCCTCAAGATTTATCCATTTTGTAATGTGTCAGACTTTCCTTTTTAATATTTACAATATTCCATTTTATATAGCACATTTTGTTTATCCCTGCACCCATTAAGCCATTTGGGTTGTTTCTACTTCTTGGCTATTGTGACTAATGCTGCTGTGTAACCTCACTTCCCAATCTAATTTGTTAAATTTAGTCTAGTATGATTTTGGAAATTAACCAAGCTTGATGAGTAAAAGAGAGTAAATAGGTATACACATACGTCTGAGTTCCTGCTTTAAATTCCTTTGCATGAATATCTAGAAATGCTGTACCGTATGGTAATTATATTTTTACAATCCCGAGTGCATTTTGAATTTAGTATGATTAACCCTATTTGGTATGATTTTAGTAACCTTAATTTAGTATGAAAAACTCATTTTGAAGATTTGATTTGTTTGAGAGAGAGCAAGAGAGCAAGCACGGGGCAGGGGAGGGGCAGAGGCAGGGAAGAGAGAAAGAGAATCTGGAGCGGACTCTCTGCTGAGCGCGGAGTCTGACATGGGACTGAATCCTACGACCCTGAGATCATGACCTGAGCCGAAATCAAGAGTTGGGATGTATAACCAACTGAGCCACCCAGGTGCCCATGAAAACCTTATTTTGAATTTAGTATGATTAACCTTACAAATTTCTTTTATTGTCTAAGAGATTAACCCATCTTAATACTATTTCAGATGTTCAAGTTGGTTATATACAATAAATTATTATAAACAGTAATTTTTTAAAAAAATATTTTTATTCTATTTTTCTTGGTTACTTTTTATTTTTTAGTAATCTCTACACCCCATTGTGGGGCTTGAGCTCATAATCCCTGAGATCGAGTTGTGTGCTCTTTCGATTGAGCCAGCCAGCTCCCCCAAGACTTTTGTAGGCTGGATTTTGAGTTCCATGTAGAGCTTCAGTTTACTGTAGATGGTTTCGTTTGTTTTGTAGTAGAAATAGTATTGTGCTGACGGGTCTCAAAGTAGATGAACGATATAAAGGTGGTTTAGATCTTTGTGGAGATTAAAATGCTATTAAAAATGTTTTCTTAATAAGGATTTAATTGGGATTGTTCATAAATATATATCGGTTTGGTCTTTCCAATAAAATTTGCTTATAAAATTATTTTGGCAGTTTAGCTAACAGACTAGGTTCTGGTTAAAAGCTATTCAAAAAATTTTTTACATTGACTATTTTCAGTACCAAAATATAATTATTTTAGCAGTTTTGGGCAGAAATCTTTCTCAGAATACATGATTCTCTGCCTTCCTAAAGAATACCTAATATAACCTTGATTATTCTAGTTCATTAATTTATTAAATTTATTAATTTAAAAATCAACACTAAAACAGTGTCTTCATGGTTTTTTTAGTAAAGCTGTGTGATCCAGTGCTGAAATATTATTGGATGTTTGAGTTCTTGTCTGCTTTTCTTTTTATTAGTAGCCATTTTTTGTTGCTGACAGTGGGCCTGCCTGTGTAACCTCACTTCCCAATCTGTTAAATTTAGTCTAGTATGATTTTGGAAATTAACCAAGCTTGATGAGTAAAAGAGAGTAAATGTATTCGTGAGTGAAAATTTGGTCATTTTGCATATCAGGAGTCACGAGACTTTATATGAATTGGCTGCTAAGAGAACTTAGGACACACCTTCTGGTTTTGAACTGAGTAGGTGATTTCTTATTTCATGAGCACTTATGTCTTATTGTAGCATCTAGAATTCTGTTGAGTCCCTCTGCCCTTTTATTAGGAGATACAAAATCATGGGGTTATCATTACCAAATTACATATGGCTTAGAAAGTGTAAAGGTAAAAAAAAAAAAAAATGAATTGCTTCCCCTCTTCCCCCTGATGGATAACATGTCAGGTTGGTTTCAGTCCAGCACTTGAGCAGCAAACTCGATTGTTAGCTGATTCATAGAAGCAGTAAATCGGGGCAAAATTTTAGAAAGGGTAATCTTAATTCCTTTAATAGTATGCTTGAATTAAGGAATGTACATTCAGTTTCGCTTTTCTCAAAAGTTGCAAAATTACTTTTTGCCTAGGAAGAGGAGAATGTGCCCTCTGCTCCCGATCCTCCAGGTCAGCACTTACGTGGGCGTGGAGCAGGCTTTTGCTTTGATTCCAGGTAATTTTTCTTTCCTGTGTAGAATTTGGATTATGTAGATGAGTGGTTCTCAAAGTATGGTCCCTGGAAACTTGTTCAAAATGCATATGATCAGGCTGTACCCTAGACCTCCTGAACCTGAAAGTCTTGGTGTGGGTGCCAGCAGTGTGTTTTTTTAGAAGATTTTAAGAAACAGAGCTTGAGAAGGGGGGAGGGGCATAGGGAGAGGGAGAAGCAGACTCCCCACTGAGCAGGGACCTCGACCCTGGGGACTCTGTTCCAGGACCCTGAGATCATGACCTGAGCCAAAGGCAGACGCTTAACCCACTAGCCACCCAGGCATCATAGCAGTATGTGTTTTAACATGCTTCCAGGTGATTCTGATGCGTGTAGTACTTTGAGAACCAGTGCCAATAAATCCTCGTGGTAGTTAAGCTTGAATGAATATACTGTTGGGAAATAAGTGCTATTAATTAAAAATTGAGGTTTTCTTATGTAATATGCTTGAATTTGGGGGATTTTAACAAAAATGTTTTTGTCACTCTAATTGTGAAACTCTGTTTAGAGGCTTTATCAGTGGTTTACACAATTGTCAGTAGCAGGTATTTTAGAAGCAGAAAGGTTTCCGAAGTAACTGAAGACTTTCAAGGTAAGTCATTTAGGGTGAATATTAGCTTAACCAGAGAAATATAACCTTGTCATTACAAATTTTACTTACTAGAATTGTGTAATTCTTTCATTTTCCTATTTCTTTAAGCTTTGACGTTCACAAGAAGTGTCCCCTCTGTGAATTAATGTTCCCTCCCAACTATGATCAGAGCAAATTTGAAGAACACGTTGAAAGTCACTGGAAGGTGTGCCCCATGTGCAGCGAGCAGTTCCCTCCTGACTATGACCAGCAGGGCTTTGAAAGGCACGTGCAGACCCATTTTGATCAGAATGTTTTAAATTTTGACTAGTTACTTTTTATTCTGAGCTAGTAATACAGTTTAGCAATTAAAAAAAAAAACCACCTCAGACCACTATGGAGACCACAAGGTAACATTTCCGCGCACCCTCTTCCACTTTTTTTTTTGAACAAGCGCTACTTTTGTGTTACTAGGGTCAGAGTGTCTTCAGCTTATCAGTAAATAAAATTATAACCCCTGTTAATCTCACCGGTTTAAGAAAAGTGTTTCTGTGCTTGTATCTTTATTTATTCCCCAGTTTGCAAAACTATATGAATAAAGGAAATGGATTATTTTAATGTTACCACACTGAAAATACATGTGTGTAGAGTATCATTTAGCATATTTACAAGTTTCTGTTGACCTTGTTGATTGAGCATGGCTACTAAATATTATGTAATAAAGTCAAGTCTGAATACAGAAACTTCCGTAATTTGGCCCATGCAACGATGGTTTTTTTAACCTTTAGAAATGGAACTGCATGTAGAAAGAAAGAGCGGACATGCTTGCAGTATAGCAAATACCTTTTTATATCTGAAATGTTTTGCTTTAGGAATAGAAGGCATATTTTGCTAATTTTATGACAAACATTTTAGAATGACCTGAGTGATTATTTTTAAGCCATCTTGAAGTTGTATTTCTATCTCATGGGAACAAGCTAGGTTAGTGTAGCTGTTTAAATGATGTACTAAACAAACAGTGGTGTTGGTGGCATACAATCACAGAGAATGTATCTTTTTCACATTTTCTTGATTAAAAATGTGATGTATAAATGCACGTCAGTGTGTCATGTCTCTGTATAGTATTCTCATTAACATTAAAGAGGACACATTTTTTGGAGATGTGTAATTTTATTGTCAGATTTATTTGTGATGAGAGTTTTTCATTAACATTTTTTTCCCTTGGTCTGGGCCTTTAAATGGATCTCTGAATGGTATTTCTCAAAATATGAATGTTAAGAATTTACTGACTTTGATTTTACTTCTCTTGTAGTTAGCTTAACATGGTAACCTCACCTGCAGTGTGGTGGCATTTTGGTGTGCTCTGTGTGAACCACATACTCCTCGTGTTGCTTGCGTTTCTGAAAGCAGAATTTGAATCCTTTAAAAATACTTCTGAGCGTAGGGCAGAACAGGCCCTGGCAGACTGGAAAGCAGTAGTAGTGAAGACGCCACGTCTTCCCCTCCTGGGAGATGCAGGTAAAATATGGGAGCATTTTCACGTCGCATCAGTTAATTCTGGAACATGCCAACCTTAAAGTATCCCTCCACTATTAGAGTGGTAATGGACACGAATAAAAACAGCGAGCCGTGTTGTTTTGGGTCAGAGGCAGTTTATTTTAAATGTGATTTCATTTACATTTATAAGCAGCTTTTCTTGACAGCAATTTTGATTAAGTTGCCTTCAGTTCTAAAACAAACCTCTGTTGCTTTCAAACTTAATGTGCTCTGTCCCCAACAAAACATATGAAAATATAATTTAAAGCACAGTTTTCACAGACACAGTACAATACATTCACTATACACGGTATAACAAAATATTCCCATCCTTACCTGTTTAGTAATACTGTCACAATGAATAAGTAAATAGAAATTGAATTTGTTTTATAGTTGAAAGAAACTTAACATGCACAATGACTATTTTATGACTGTTTAGCTGTTGAACTACTGATCCAGCCTACAGTTTCTTGCACTAGAAGGAGCGAAGCTAAATAATAAAATTGCTGGCCTAAAAAATTTTGGTCAATTGTAGGTAGATATGAAATATCCAAGTAGGGCCTTCTTATGCACCAACTAGTTGCTTCTCATGTCTGGATCACCCTTTTAAACATAAGATAACACTGTATATTCAGGACTAAGACCACTCTTCAGAGATCTGAGGAAATTTTTAGAGGGCAGTGTCTTTATAGATACTTTTGTGAATCCCTCATTATGAGGGATTCACAACTTAAGAATATAGAAGCTTACCCCATCTGGCCAGCAGAACTGTCTTCCTTTCGAACGGTCTGAAAGATTGAGGAGGGACACTTGCTTCCCAGCTGTTAAGAAAGACTTGCATCCAATGGGAACATGGGAAGAAAGTGGTAAGCAGTTCGAGCTTGCTTTTCACCAGTTTTGTGGGCAGTTAGCCATCTCTGAGCAATTTTTATTGCATAATGAGGCAACTGGTAAACTCTTGCATGTTTAAGGAATAGCACTTGGGAGAAAAGAACACTCAAGGCATGATGGTATTGTTGGTGAGAAAAACTTCAGGAATGGTCCAGACGTAGGTCACTCTAATGGGTCATATTAGTCACTCTTTGACCACCTGCTGCAAGAAGCACTTAATTGTCAGTAAGGCTCAATTTCGTATTTCAGCAAAATGTTTTATAAAGCTAAACAGACATTTCCAGTGGGAATACAGACCTCTACAATGTGATGGAAAAAGTGCCTTTAATTAAAAAAAAAGTCTAAAAACACAATGAGCATGAAGAAGAGGCAATAAGGGATCTTAACAAAAAGGTTCTCTTTGAAACGTGCTTGGAATTTTAATTCTCATTTGCAACCCACAGGTTTGTTAGGGCAGTGGCTGCAAGAATTGGCAACACATAAACTCTGTTGGCAATAGAGAACTACAAAGTGCTTTAAAACTTCACCTAAAGATGAAGATAGAACTAAATTTCACACACACAAAATTTGCACTTAAGTATTTCCTAACATTTTAGGGAAAAGTATTTCACTAAACTGGTATATTGGTCCAGAAATATCAATAGGCATAAACCGAATCCCTTGCACCCAGCAGGCACTCAATGAATGTGTGTTAATGAGTGAACTGAATAGACTACAAAAATGCCATTTATAACACTAAAATGATTGGTAAGTAAGTCAGATGGCAAGATTTTCAGCTTTTTAAGGGGCAAAAGGACTTGCAAGATAATATAAAACACAGAAAGCACACCTTTTATGTATGTTATTTAAATATGAAAATATTTTTAGCATATTATGTTAAACATTCTTATTTATATTTCCATTACCTAAAGTCTTTCTACTCACAAATACTAACTCCATTATGTAAGGCATGGTAACCAGTTTGATAATGAAGGTATTATTTTGGTTTTGAACATAGTGAGTTGATGTGTTGAAAAACTTCAATCACATTACAATCTTGGAAAAAAAAATCTCAGTGCCAGCCCCTCCTCCCCCCAATTGATATCACTGCAATACAACTAAATAATATGCAACATGCCCTCAATTTTATTTTGTTTTGGGGGAAATGTGAAGAACCTAGAGCTTTTTCTGTTTAGCACCTTATATCAAAGTAATGAAAATGGGTATGATGATTACATGTGCAAATGTACAAAATCATTAACTCTACAAAGATACATCATTCCAAAATTACAGAAAAAATTTAAAGCATGCATTTAATTCTTTAAAGGGTTGCTGAATGCTTCCCCTGAAAAAAGGTGGCTGTTTTCAAAATCAGCAACTGCTGGTGAGGATTTCTTGGCACAGTTATGACCAGCATGTTATTGCTGCATCTTCCTGATAATCTCAGCCGACACCGGGGGATGGAAATTGATTGTATGGTGCCGCAGGCCCTGAGCTGTCTTGTAACTCTTACCACAACGACATTTGAATGGTTTGCGGACACGAATCTGTGTTCTGTGACCATTCTTAGCGTGGTACTTTATGCCATTCACATTCTGTGGAGAAGACAAAATATCACCTATTAGATGCGATCAAAAATGTCTGTCAGATGGGGGAAAACCTTGGTGTGGGTCTGGATTGCACATGCACATCCCCCGAATAGCAGGTGTGTACAGCGTAGGCGTCGCGTGAACTCCATTTCAAGCAGTCTAATGGACTGTGCAGACTGGGTCGCAAACTATGCCTCAGTTATTCTGAAAATGAAAGTACTGGCTTCCTCAAATTTTACACGGGATATATAAGACTGTACAAGAAAACACAGTTTGCTCTGCCTAGAACTTTGCTTCCTCTCTGGAAGAATGTTAACAGAAAAACTGTCTTTTCTAAACACAGGGCAATAGAATTCAAGACATCTATAAATCCTTGATACAGAAACACAGCTTCGGGTTTGCTTCCAGACAGCTGTGAGAATGACCTCTTACCTGGAATTTGTCCATTTTCTGCTGTGCATTAAGCCAGTGTCTCTGCCACTATGGGAGCTATTTGCCCAAATCGTGCCCTAGGATAGTTGTGGGCAGACTGGCCCTTAAACTTCAGAAATCTTAGGTTATGAAAGTCGCAGCAACGTTAAGAGTTCCAGACTTCAAAGTGGAGTACAAGCCGAAGTGAAACATTAAATATCAAAATGCTTTCTGGTCTTCTAGTAACTGGTTTTGCTAGTGCCCTAGCATATTCTATGTAAGACTCCATGCCTAGAATCACTCCTGCAGACCTACTATTGTTCATTCCAATTAAATGGTGAGAAAACAGGCATTAACTGACGGAAGATTTCAGTAAGAATAAATGGGAGAGGTGGTATTAGAGCACAGGTCTCAACGACCACGTCAGCTATGGTCAGATTTGGGAACAAGGGAAGAGAAAAGAGAGGGCTTCAGACAAAGTTGTTGAGAACGGATTGCCAGAAGAGTAGGCTGTTTCCTCAAGTATTATATGAATCTGGTCCCACTGAGCCTGGTCCTAGGCCCACCTGAAGGATTCCAACGCAGAGGTTTTGAACTTGACTCGTGAGACGCCCTTGCTGAGCCCCCAGATACAGGGACGCACTGCTGTGGTTTCGTGAGCACGCAGCACACCGCCTGGCCCCTAGGAGATGCTCAGTAAGCATCTGCGAGTGAATTTGTTAGACAACATGGTTCACTGTTCTGAGTTGCCCTTAAAATGTGCTGAGTGGTTATTACTATTTACATTTCCCTTTCATAATGCACATTCATATTTTTTAAAAGTCCTTTGGTAGAGAATCCCACTTGACTTCGTTGAACCCGCTGGGGCCAAACAGCCACTCCAGTTGACTGTGTTCAGAGTTGGACTGACGGTTGTCCACCAAGTCGAAGCACAAGGACAGATACCCTCTTCCCTGAACTTGGCTCTCGGCCTTCACCTTTGTTTCTGTCCCTCGTGCATGTGAGGCAAGGAAACCCCTCACTGTTGTTCTAGAGACATTCTAGGGATAACCTGCTGTGGTGGGACATGGGGAGAGCAGGGACAGGGCAGACTCAGACGCATTAAGACGGTGGGTAGATAGCCCCTGCCAGCCTCCTGCTGTTGCAGCCGTCTCAGCAGAAGCTGAGGGATCTGTGTACCGAGCCTGAGCTGACTTCTTGCTGCAACCGCATGAGACACCCAGACAAGAACCACTGAGCTGGGGCCAGGCAACCCGCAGAACCATGAAAGAGAACAGTTTTAAGCTACTTGAAATAATTAAAGGTTTATGATCATTAGAAAAGCACCATCAGCTTTCTAAGTAACAATATAGTAGGAAGTCTCCTGGATCACAAAAACTAGAAATCTGCATTTATCTGCTTACTAATGCCCCACTTACTAGCTCAACAGATACTCACTGAACACCTAGTAGGCTCCTTTCCTGTAGATGAGGGGTGACTCAGACATTTCATGTCCTTGTTTTCACAGGAACTTGTTGCAAGATGGGTCACTACATATCCAGCTACCTGTGTCCCAGTACCACTGACACTCGTCAGAAAATAGGGGAAACCCAAAATAAAAACATTTGACAAGCAAAAAAGCATGCGACTCCGACAGGTACACGGCTTAAATACTCTATCCACGCCCGAGTTTTTATAATTAATTAGGTGAGGGGAAGTTTGAAACCAGAAATTGCTAAAACCACAAGAAGCCAGTCCATCCTGACCAGATCCTGCATTTGCCAGAAGGACAAGCCCAAGGTTGAGGTGATTTCAGCAGGTCCTGGGGTCTGTTCCCAGCTTAAATATAAACACTGTGTTGTGTGTCTGGCCGTGAGACTGTGAGGAAAACATAGCTAACTCCATACATTTGGTTTATTACTCTGGAAAAATCAGTAAGCCAACTGCACATTTGGAAACACATGGCATTTCCAGGGTTGGCCAAAGAACCTAAAAAACCCCCACATTAACTATCTCTTTGTTGCTGTGATTTACAATGTTCACGAGTGTCAGTGGGGCACCTTTATCACAAACGTTAGTACAAGCTCTAATGAGAATCAAGGTTTGCCCCATCTGTTCATTCACACATAGCAGTGGGAACTTTTACTTTCTAACACTTGGGATTTAAAAAGATTCACTGACATTTATAATTGCAGAGAGATCCTGAAGTTTGGTCTTTCAGAAATATGAATAACAAAAATTAATGGCAGGCAACTTGAAAACCAAATGCTTAAATCCTCTGGTCTCCGAAAAGAGGAAAGGGAATTCAACTTCGGAGGGGCAGGCAAGGGAGAAAGAGGAAGGGGGGGTGGGGCACAGAAGGGCAGTAACAAGAGCGTCTCATGCTGAGTACTTGATGTCTCCTGTCTTATCCAGTACTCGTGTTTTAAATAAACAGACACTCCAAGAAGATAGCGAGCAGATAAATGATAGACCTGGGATGGGAAACCAGGCATGCCTGATTCCACAATCCACACTTCCCCAGAATTCCATGTACCTGAAGTGCTAGGTACTTAATTAATGGGTACAACCAGCTGGTGGCCTTTGAAAAACGTAAAAGTTGGGAAGGACTGGGACAGGTCACTCCATCGGGAGAAAATGGTCTATGAATTACAGTGGTCTGACATGGGGCTACCATGTGGAGGAAAGGGAGGGTCTGACGTCAGGGGGCCATGCAAGGACCGCATCAGTTCATTTCCATGCCACGTTCTACCATCAGGAACTACCTGCCCTGATGACGGAACTACCCGCCCTGATGACGGAACTGAACCAGTCAATGGACAACAAACCATTTAAAGGCGCTTCTCAAAACGCCACTCCACATCAAATCACGGAAACAAAGTCTGGATGCCAAGCAGGGCCATGGTGTCCCTGACTGTATTTGATCTTTGTTGTCAGTATTCAGACCTAAGTACAATACGCGACATGTACCCCTTGATATAAAAACCGTAACTTTCAATTTCCTGCAGGCCTTGATGTTCTGCATAAAGGAGAGAATAAAGTCACAGGGATTTGATGAGGAAGAAAAACAGACGCTGGGATGGGTGGGGGTGGTAACATTAGCGTGGAAAGTAAAGCCACTTGTAACTGCGTGGTGACACCAAGCAGCCCAAGAGCCGAGATGCGAGTCGCTCCCGACTGGACCTAGCGTGGCTGCATGTGCAAGGTCGGGGATGAGCCAGGTGGGAATCACATCTTTTAACTCCCTTTGTTAGAGCAATGTGTGTCCAGTGTAGGCAACTGCCGAAATTTAGAGAATACAAAGGGACATAAAAGAACGGGGATAATCACTAACATCTGAGGTAACCCCTTTCAGTACTTTCCCCATGAGAGACACGAGATTGGGTAATCATTAAGTATTTTTTAGAAAGGATTTCGATGGCAGTACTTTATTCCATTTCCCTATTGTTAAGAATTTAGTATTTCCCAAATTTGTGCTGACTGTAAGTAACATGATGAACATCTTTATCAATTTTTGCATCCCTAGAGATGTGCGTGGGATACGTTTCTAGGAGAATTATGGAGCTAAGGAATATGGACATTTTTTTAAAGTTCTGATTATTTACTGCCAAGTTGCAATCCAGAAAGGTGGTCAGGTATGCCCCCACCAGGGCTTCTGATGGGACCCTTACGAGAGGCAAGGACGTTTAGATCCACTGAGGGGGGAGATGCCTTAAGTGCCCTTGTCTCGGAAAACCAACAGCGACACACCTGCCTGGCTGTGTATCTAGACATCAGAGGCCGAGCTTCCTTCATGGTGCTGAAACATCAGCGTTCCCCACGCAGCGCAGGGACCCTTTCAGAGAAACTTTCCAGGGGACCGTTTGTTCTGTTTTCCAGTTCTTAAAAGTAGCAAAATTCTAACAACTCTAATATTTAAAATTATCAAAGGAAAAAACCTCAAAGCACTTCAACCCATCTTTTAAAGCCATTCCCAATTACCAGCTAGGGGAGCCCTCTCAAGTCCAAAGAAAAGGGTGTGTGGCACCAAGGTGCACGGGGTCAGTTGTTCAGCCCGGAAGGTGTCTGGGACAAATCCAACAATGAGTCATGCTAGTGCTTTAGGGTTCCGGTGGTCAGCTGGGGGGCCCACACTGTCCTCTTCCCCCCACATTTTGCCTCTGTTCCTTTATCTTCAGAGTGTCTACTTGTCCAAGACCTGTGCCTGGTGCTGACAGCGGAGGGGGCCTGTGAGCTGTACAGACCCTTGGGGTGATAGGGGAGTAAGTGCTCTCCAGTGGTATGAACGGAGCATGTGGAAAGGTCAGGAGACAGACTTCAGTCTGTGTGTGGGGAATCAGTCTGGGAAACTGGTGAGGGCTTCCCAGAAGAGGTGGCATTTGAGCTGTGCTTTTGAGAAATGAGGGGAATTCAATGAGAGGTACTGATGCTTCGAGAAGGGAAGGGGGCATCCTAGGCAAAGGGATTAGTAAGGGAAAAAACATGGAGACTCAGCTGTCCTGCTGGGCCCCTCTCCCCTGCCCTACTCAGTATGAAGTCTGGAAAATTAGATACCTCATCTTTTGCTTCCGCAAATGCCAAGAAATGGTGAGAAGAGCTGGTCTGGAGTCCATGCCCAAGAAGCTAACTAGTTAGAGACTCCCTGCCAACAGCGGGCAAGGAGTGAGACAAGAGTGAGCCCTGGGAGTAAGCGACGACATGGCAGCACTTCTGGATTCTGCCTGACCCCACAGCACACCGGCTCATTAGACCTTCCTCAAACCAATTCCCAATCCAGCAACCCCGCAGTCACTACGATGCAGTAATTACACGAGAGAACACCACTGCCCTGCGGCCAGTAACTGCCCAGCAGAAAGGTCGTGCTAGGGAACGTGACCACGCTCCTTGCAAGCAGACGGTTAGAAGTGGTTACATGTTTGTTCTTGTCCCATGTGTCGTGACTGGGCATTCTGGCCCAGAAAAGGAAACTCACACTTCCCTCACGGAACTGGGGGCCACTAACGGCCGCCCGTGTCATCTGTCAGTTGGTGCTGAAGCAGCAGCCTCTGCAGCCCAGGCCTCACTCAATTTTCTTTTTGGCCTTCGGTGCAGAAAGAACACTCAAGTCCCCGTCAACCCAGACGTAGACAACTGCAGGAGAAATTGCTGGAAAGCCAGGAAAAATAACAGAAGACTAATGACAAGCAACCAAGAGACCGGGAGAGAAAGCTGTGAGGAAGGGATGAAGCTGGGGGGAAGGAGGGAGCGCCTCATCCTCTTCAGCCAGAATAAAGGCTGCGGCTTCCCCCCCTCACACGACCCCCCCTTTTTGGGCCAGCCTCAGTCTGGGTCATTATCTGCTCCCTCTTTTAACACCGTGGATGTACATGACATCCCTTAAACAGCGCTTGGACACACAAGAGAAGGCCACGGACGGCCAAGGCCCAAGGAACAGAGCCACAGGGAGAGACGCGGCCTCTGGAGATCAGGCAGGAATCGAGAGAATTCTTGCTATCTAGCTTTCTCCACTTTGAAACAACAAAAAAGGAAACCTCTCTCCAGTGCCAGGGCTACCTTCTGGAAAAATGAGCTAGCTGGGGAATCCCTTTGCTTTCCGGCCTCCCCAGGTAACCACCTGGTTCCCTTTCCTCCTCTCCGCCTTCCACGTCTCCGCCGCGGAAAACAGACGTGCGCAACTGAGTCCCGTTGGGCCCTGAGCAGCCCCTGGGCCCCAGGGGACCGTCACGCCTCTGCCCGGCTTCTGTAAGCCACCTGAACAGCCACCCAATGGAGAAGGTGTCTGGCAAATAAACAGGTGACACCCTTGGTACTCTGATAGGACAGGAGTTTGAAGAACATCAAAAACATGATCCTCCTACCAAAAAACCACCCCCACCGCCCCTTTCTCTTGACCTATAGCTCCCGCCCCGATCAGCAAAGGGAAAACGCTACCAAACACCCGAGCCCAGGGGCCTGCCTGACCCCGGCCTGTGTGTCAGGCTTGCTTCCGAAGTGAGGAGCTGCTGCCTGGTGTTTCCAGTTACCGCAGTCATGCCAATGAGGTGCTGCTGCGTTTACCTTGTATCTCTTCTTACATCCGGGAACCGGGCAGGCAAAAGGCTTCTCCTCCCCTCCGTTCATGCACATGGAGCTGAGGATGGCTTCGGAGCTGATGGCGCTCTCCGTGGTCCAGGACTCGTCGCTGTCCGACTCCTCGTAGTCCACCTCCTCCTCGTCGTACTCGCTGCCTGCAGGGCCAGAGAGGGGCAAGGGCGGTCAGCAGCAGTCCTGTCCTGCGGTTCCCTGCGGGCCGCCCCCCGCCGCCACCCACCGACAGGAGGACTGGCAGGGACCAGATGGGCCACGGCTACGGCCTGGGGGGGGGGGCGTTCCAGACACAAAGGGACCGCCCTGGGGCAGAGACCTGCATTTGCACTTAAGAGACCAGAGGAAGGGTTTCCCAACGATTTGTGGCTGGGAATTTGCGGAGCAAGAGCTTGACCTTGCTTCTGCGGCAGGCCAGTCTGTGCAGGAGGCCCAGACCCAAGATAACCAAGGATGACAGACCCCCCCACCTACAGACACACACACACACACACACACACACACACACACACACACACACACACACAAGCTGTGTCTGACATCCCAGTGCGTAGGATTCTGTCCCCATAGTGTCAAGCTTATCGGCCTAGTAAATGCAAAAGTCTGTGGGAGGGGCTTGTATTTTCCACTGAATTAGGTAGCTACACTTGGGTGGGAAAGCACTTCAAACCTTCTTCTTTATAGCTTGAGCTGAGAAGACCGTGAGGAAATTTGGAACTAAAAGGGGGTTACCCCAAGCCAGGGAGCAGGGGGACACACACACCTGAAGCTCTGAGCCAAACTCATGGTCAGAATACGAAGTTCTAGCTCGTGGAAGAGCGAACAATTCCTGACCGCATCTGTCCCCAGGGAAGGACACCTGTCTCTCCAGCTCTACCCAGCATTCCCTGGGAGCGCGGCTGCTCCATCCCAGTCACGCTGCTCAGATGGGAGGAGGGGATTCGCTTATATTCCCAAGGTTAAGAGCTCTGCTCAGAATGGAGTTAAAAATCTAGTTGACCGACCTCTGTTCAGGACGGTGGGGACGGAGAACCACTTCCACAAGCAGCCACTTTTTGCTCTTTTTTAATGAGGCCCAAGGCCGTTTATTTTGAGCTTTTGCACAATGCAACCCTGAAGGACATAATTCTACAGATCATAAACAGTGTAAAATAATATGTTGACAAGTCTTAATGCATTTACAAGCCCCGCGGAATAAATGGGAATTATAGCACAACATTAATAAGAATTATATGGTAGCAATTACAGTTGTGAAATTCATCCCCCAGGTGTGAGGCTAAATGGCACCAGGGGCCTGCCTGGGTGCCCCATGGTCTGTCTCTGCTACATCAATTATTTCAACACCAAATATTGGCATTTTTATTGGGTTTCATTTTAATAGGCATTAATAAGATTGTTTGAAGAGCCAACTGAGCCAGGCACAAGGACGCCGGCCTCCGAAGCGAACACTTAAAAGGACCCAAGGAGGAAGGAAGGGACCTCGAGCAGACTGAGTGCCTCTCATGCCTCAGGCACATTCGATGCAGTATCTTGCTGAATCAGCGGCCCTGTGAGGTGGGGAGGACAGTCACTTCCCTGAACACCAGGAAATCGAGTCCACAGAGGTTCAAGAGCTTATGAATTTTCACTTGGCTATTCGGGGTTACTGCTTCTCCCCCGTCTTGCTTCCCGGCCGCCAATGCCAGCAGCAATCCGAGGGGGTCCCTTTCAGCCTCCTTTGGGTTGCTGGTTCTTCACCATCGACCACTCAGATGGAATTCAGAGTAGTCTGTTCTGAAGCCCGTTTAGAAACTCTTGGGTGGTGCAGAAAAAAACAATTTGGCAAAAGGAGGTTCTGGAATTAAATGTGGGTTTCAGTAACTCTGCCGTGTTCGGCTATAGCCCCCAGAAAGAAGAGACCCAGTTTGGAAAGGCTTGTACAAGACAACACAGGGGTGTCCTCGGCCACGTTTCCGAGTCTGTGAGCAAATGTCGAGATCTGTTTTTAAGTAGGACATTGTTTAGGACATTTTCCTCTTAAACAAATGCCACATGCTGGTGTCCTTTAAATTGCTTGTTAGAAAACTATAAATGCTATTTCACAAAGCTCCTCCAGCCTGACTTCAGAAAGTTAGAATGACTAATTTACCCATCTAATTGGGCTAATTTGTTAACCTGAATACCAAGAACCACGCAACATTTACAGCTGGGGTGGGGGGAACCTCAGACCAACAGAGGGCTTAATGAAGCCCAGCAGAAGATAAAACTTCAAAACGCCACTGGATCAAAGGAGCCAGACCCTGAGGGCTCGATGCTCGGACACAGTGGCCTGGAGACCAGGCGGCAGCCAGCCCCCGAGGGGCAAGTAGGGGGACCACACAATCCATCAGAGTCGGGACGCCTGTGGGAGCGAACGGCAGCGCGGGGTCGCCGGGCAGAACACGGCACCTTCCCTGGCTAACCGGGCCGGCCCCCTCCGGGCACTGGTATGCCACAGGGTCTTGGGTGCTTTGTGAAACTAACCGTCTCCCTGGGTGGGGATCAAGGAGGACCTGTTTATACTTAATTCTGTCCTATAACAAAGAGCGGTGTGCAGAGCTGGCTTCACTTCTTGGCTGGGCACGTCAGCTGAGCGACCAGCTCCTGTCACCCACCTTCTCTTCTATGAAATGGGCACAAATCTCTTCCTTCAGTTTAAGGATTAGAATTCATGTCTAGAGAACATCTGGCACAGGAGGACCTGCCCATGGTAATTGCTCAAAAAATGGAAGACACCGTAACATCATTTTTGTAATAACACTACACGGACATATTACATATAATATTTTTTAGAAAGGCCTCTTATGAAACCGAACAAAAACTAACAATTCTGAAAGACACGGGAATCTCCACTGGAAGAAATACAAGCGGGGCTTCATATCAAGACAGGTCTGCCACTGACAAGCTGTGTGACCCCAGATAAGTGATGTCACCTCTCTGATCCATAGACTCCTCACCTGTAAAATGGGCCACTACAACTGACCAGCTCTTGAGGTCGTGGTGAAGAATAATGGAGTTCCCTTTTCAAACCAATATACTTAGAACCGTGCCTGGCATATGGTAAGCATCAAAGGAGTATTTGGTACATAAACCAGTAAAATGTCACGAGAGCAGTTTCCTTATTTTATCCACTGTTCCCTTGCTCTTGGGGGTACTCACTTTCTTCAAACAGAAGAGCGTGTGGGGGGGCTCTGCCGCTTATCCTAACCGTACCCCACTCGCCAGCCTGTCGTCAAACAGAGCCGGGAGCAGCTGTGAGGCCAGGCCCACCTCTCGGTCTGCAGCCAGAGGGCCCACGCAGGTGGAGACAGCCCGCGCTGTTCTCCAAAAGCCACATGTGCGCACGTGCCGGGGCCCGCCTGGTGCTAACATCTGCAAAACGGGCCGGCGGGCCCGCGGGGTCCCGCACAAAACATCTGCAGACGACAACCGCTCTTCGTCGGCTTTCAAACACCTCAGGACTCTAGAAGAGCTCCCCCGAAACGACAGTTACAAGAACATCCGGGCCAGTCCTCTCTCTTCCCATTACGGAAAAGCAGGAGGGAGCAAGGCCGGTTCCCCCAGCAGTGGCTTCCCTAACAATCTGACCCTAAAAAACTGTATGAGTGTGTGAATGTATTTATTGTGAACGGCATATGTGTACCAATAGGTTACTGCACAAAACAGATACGCAAAGAAAAGGTTAAGGATAAAAGAGTTTAAAAAGTAAATGTATTAGTAGCTGTAATAGGTATTTTATTAAGTGTAATGGTCTCAGATCTCCTTCCTCTGCGCCCACTGTGGGGCCCAGTGCCCTCCCGGCCGGCTAGAGGGGTCCAGTGGAACACATCACAGCCAGCTTCCAGGCCGGCAGCTTGAAATGAGGCTTCCGATGACCCGGGGGGAGCAGGAGGTGACTGGCATTCATTCACACAGGGAACTTATCCAACACTGGCCACGGGAGGAGCGGGTGACGTCTGACGCAGTGTCTACCCCCTCTCCTATCAGCCTACAGAAGAAGGAGCCGGGCCCCGAGCCAGCAGGCAGCGGGACGACAAGGAAACAAGACAAGTTTCTGGTTCTGAACGACCACCACCCAGAATCCATCACCGTTAATTTTCTGCATAATTTTCTAAACAGAAAAAAATTTTAAAGTATTTCCTTGGTGTCACAGAGTGGGAGGGGGGAGCAAAACCAGTAGCCTACCTATAGTTGTGACTGGGGCAGGGAATGGGGAGGAGAGGATTTTGGAGTATGTGAGTCACAGGAGGAATCGACCCCCCTCATGTGTCCTGCAAGGCTGCCCTCTTAGAAAGCTCTGCTGGGTCATGGAATCCGAATTCTGACAGGAGAAGGAACTCACGGGGCCACCGAACCCCACACTCAGCCGGCCCACAGCGGTCGATGCAGGGGGCCTCTCAGCAGGAACAGGTCACGCTATAGCGTGTCCTCTTTAAACGTCATCTTCCCTCCTCCTCTCCTGTCTCCCTCTCTCCCGGCAAGGGCCCCACTGAAAGGGGTGCAGTGCTCAGTCACAGAACAGAGAAACACCTGCTATGTGCCTTCACCCCCTCCCCACGCTTAATGCTTTGAAGGGCCCAGAGGAAGGCTTCCTCACAACTAAAGAGAAAACCTACAGACCTTAATTAAGAAAAACAAATGAAAGCCACTGGCTGGTTTCGTGGCTCCCAGCCGTGGTCCCCCCCTCCCCCTTGGGGGCTGGCCTGTGCCACCTGGGAAGTGGGCGGTGCAGGAAGACAAGCTGGAGACACTGCCCTTGCGTTTCGAAACAAACGTCGGTTGGCCTGATCAGATTTCTCTATTTGACAAACCCGTTGTTCTCTATTAGAAGAGATACACCCTCGCAGATCTGCGTCTCGACAGGGCCCCGAAACGGAGGAGACGGGCTGGGTGCGGAGCGCACTGGCGGAGCGTAGCCCAAGCAGCCTCGTTGTTCAGACGGTCACGGTCATTGCTTTCGCCGATGCTCCGGTGCAACGCTCCATGGCTGTGAGGGTCCGTCCCAACACGAGTCCCCCCACGGAGTCTGTTCGTCTCCGCACACAAATGGGCAGAAGGAGAAGATTCTAGGAAGGTACTGATGACACAAGAACACTGCCTACTTTTGGTTAGCCTCCTTGTAAGTCATCTGCTCCCCCAATTCTGGCACTTCCTATATACCTGAACCTCTCTGTGTTTACTTGGATTTCTGAATGAAAACCGTAGCTAAGAAGGACACATGCTGTTCTGGAACCGGAAAGAGGCGGGAGCTGCCTCTGCCATCTCGGGTGGGGTGCCTCCTGTGCTGGGAGCGGCGCCGTCCACCTGCCCAAACTTTGTTCCCCCCACTCCGACAGAGGGCAGAGCGGGGCTTCAGGAAGTGAGGGGGGTGCTGGAGCCCACCCAGCAAGAAACAGGCCGACAGCACTGGGACGACTTGGGGATTCCGTCCCAAAGTCTGTGCTCCTTTGATTGGTTTTCAAACTGAGGACCCCCCTATGAGGGAGATCGAGATGTGACACACGGAATGGACCCCTGGGAATCCTGGAGAGGAGGGAATACAAGGCCTGCGGGGAGTGGCGGGCTGTGCCTCAGACACGAAGCAGCGGGACCCAGCCCTCCTGGGTGGCCACGGGCCCTTCTTCCACGGAAGAGCCACAGGGGCTGCTTTATCAGGCTCTTCTCGGTCTTAGACATTATGAATTTTAAAATACCATACAGCAATGTCAGAGTTTCTCTAAGGACACGTAATTTCACCGGGCACTGTCCCACACCGACACTGGCCGCCCCTGCTGTCCCTCAGGCGGAGTTTCCCATGGTCGCCCTGCACAGTGGCACCGTCCCCATGTGGGGGCTGAGCTGGGCAGGACAGCTGCACAGACAGGCAGCCCCCGGAGCCCATCTCGGCGGCTCCGTTCGGGAAGTGAGCACAACCGGGTAGATAGGAGTTCATGAGAAGATGATTACGTCCTGCAGGATTGCCAGAAAAAGCTTACTGGTTGTCAGCAAAGTTAGTAAAAACCCGAGCTGGTCTCATGAATCACGTGAAAACACAAGGCGGTCTAGAGCCTCTGTGTACGTACACACACACACACACACACACACACACACACACACACACACACGCAGAGTCGCCCCCCTGGACCCACATCACCGCCCAGGAGCCCTGCTGAGCGTCTCTGCCAAGCTCACTGTCACTCGCCCCAGGAGCCCCTTCAGATCTCATCTGCCTCCTTCCAACCTCTGCTCACCCCGTTACTCTGTGCACGTGGCCTGCTGGCCATTTCAGCCCCTCGAAGCCATCTCATTCCCTGTATGCATAGACATAAAACATTGACATACAGATAGATAAAAATAAGTCAACCTTTTCCAGAAACCCAATACGCCACATTTTTCCTATAATGCGCAGACCATTAATATTCATGCAAAAGTGATAACTGCAGTGACAGCAAATTAAAACTTTCCTGGGGTGTCAAATTCTGGCAAATACATTAGCTAAGAGTTGCCCCTCTGCCTTATAGATTTATCGTTACAAATCAGCTTTAATTGGTACTGACCCACTTTACAGGAGCTGCTGCAACAACAGTCGAGAAATTGGCAACGTAACGACTTCGATGGAAGACACACTGATGGCCCCCAGGACCACGTGCCGAGCCTTGAAAATGCTTGACCTCCTTGCTCCTGGCCTCAGCTCATTCCTGGAATGTCCTCTCCCCATCTGCTCCTGAACTATGGAAATGGTCCCAGCTCTCCCAGCCAGAAGTACCCTCTCCCTCATAGGACTTAACACTTTCTAACTTATTTGGAGGCACTTGGTCGTTATCTTTGCTAACATGCCCAGGGCTGTGCTTGCTCTTAAGGAGCCAACGACACGTGTTTGTTGAATGAATTAATGAGGAATAGACTTCACGGGTTCTAGCAAAAGGGGACCCAAGATTACAAAGTTTGTACTCTCACGGACCTTCTACAGTCTTGGGAAAAAAGTGAATAAATTATATTACCTGCCTGTTTAAAACTCTCCAATGGCTTCCCATATCAAGGAGCAACCCAATGCCTGATCATGACCTTACTCCATATCATAGTTGTTTGGAATTTTAATATCTGAAGTGTTTTTTTTAATAAGAAAACTTAAATATTTGTGTTTTGTTTAGTGCTAAATTTTACACCTGTAAGTTTATTTAACAAATATTTCTAAATATTCAAATACTATTAAGTAAATTAAAAAAAAATTTTTTTTTAAGATTTTATTTATTTATTTGACAGAGATAGAGACAGCCAGCGAGAGAGGGAACACAAGCAGGGGGAGTGGAAGAGGGAGAAGCAGGCTCATAGCGGAGGACCCCGATGTGGGGCTCGATCCCATAATGCCGGGATCACGCCCTGAGCTGAAGGCAGACGCTTAACCGCTGTGCCACCCAGGCGCCCCAATAAAAAAATTTTTTTAAGTAAGCTTTGTGCTCAACGTGAGGCTTGAACTCAGGACCCCAAGATCAAGAGCTGCATGCCCTACCAACTGAGCTGGCCAGATGCCCCAAAATATAATTTTTTAAAATACAATGCTCTTATACATTTAAGTGTTAATTACAAACCTGGTGAAATTCCACACATCTCAACTAAAACTGTGCCAACTCTACCATTTAAGTAGTTAAGCTTTAAAATCTCTTAAACACAGACAATCAGACAAACGATCGCAATGACTATAAAACCTATATTTAACCTATAACACAAGTTGGTCCTATAGATTTATTTTTTCATGATTTTCATCCTTAGTTTTGACCCTCCTGGGGTTACTAGAACCTGGCAAGACCTACAAGGAACAAAAGCTGATTTTGGCCAGAGGAAGGCAGGGGTTCTGAGTTACTGACCCACTGACACTCGGTCAGGTTCAGGAGTGAGCCTGCATGTCCTGGGCTGGATGCCTGGGATCTTCACTCAAGGTTCACTTGCTCAATAGACAGGATTTTTAAAGCCTGTGTCTTTCTTGCCACATCACGTCTTCAATATAATCACTAGGGGCCTCTGGAGATTGCATCTCCTGGGGAAAAGGCTTCCCTCCCAGGGCACGTGGCTCTTCCCCGCATCTTGCAACCCTCCCTCGCACAGACCCCCTTCCCGTCGTTTGTGACGGGCTGCTGGCTGGTCTCTCCTATGCTCGCCGCAGTTCCTACTTTTCCTGCAACTTTGGGGCTTACTTATAACTCCCTGCCCGTCTGCTGACAGAGGTGGAGAAAAAGAACACGGGTATTTCGTACACAGACATCCACTTCACAGAACACAGGGCCACCTGTGCCAGTGCACCCGGGCAGAGGTGAGAAGAAACACATCCTCTGATTTCCACCGTTCTTCCATTACAGCTACTTGTGGATACACTTTACATTAACTTCTCCAATGTTCGGTATTATTTTGGACTCAATTCACAGACTCAGTTAATGACCAGTCATCACTATATTCTTTGATGCTCAAATGACTACAGCTTGGACGCTGGAAGCCCTTTCAAGTGGTCTCCTGACTTTACAGTATTTTCTGTTATTAATTTACATTTTCTTCTCTTTGACCAAAGTTATCATTGCACACAGTAAAAAGTTAGTTGGATAGTTCTCCGTGGCTGACAATGAAAAAGAGGGGTCCTCTGTCTCCTCCTCTCTCTGTCCTCTTCTCTCCCTGCTCCCCATGCTTACATCTCTCTACCTGGGATTTGTCTCATGGCTTCTAAACAACACGAGCCTACCGTTCCTTTTTGATCCCTATATGCGAGATAAGAATTTTTGTCTTTGGGGCGCCTGGCGGGCTCAGTCGGTGGAGTGTACAACTCTTGATCTTGGGGTTGTGGGTTGGAGCCCCAGGTTGGTGTGGATATTACTTAAAAAGGTAAAATCTTAAAAAAAAAAAAAAAAGAATTTTGGTCTTTTACATATGTCCAAGCCCGCCCTGCACTTCCCCTTCTCTTAGGAGAACTGCGTCATGACATTGGTTTCGTCACTGTTCAATGTTTACATTATCACGACACTGGCCCACTCAATGAACTACGACATTTTTGTTGTCCTAGGAGTTAAGCAGCACATTTCCAGAGCCTATGTGTCCTCCACACCATCCTCATCGTCACAAGGGCAGCTGACACTTACTTGGGGGCTCCCCACATGCCATTATCTCAACAAGGCTAAGAGGTTGCTACTAGGATTATCCTCATTTTACATACAACAGAGGCTCAGAGAGGCAGAGTGCCTGGTCTGAGGCTGCGAAGCTTTTCCATGGCAGAGCAAGGGTTCCACCCTGGCCACCTGGATCTGGCGACTGTGTTCCTAACCAGTATACTGCACTGCTCACTTGAATTCATCTCAAACTCAGCTCAAATGTCACCACCTCCAAGAAGCCAGCCCTGATTACCTGACTACTTCTGCAGGCACAATGTCCTCTGCACTGAGTGCCCTTCTCACAGCACATCCAACTTTCTAAATGATGTTGTTCTTGTCTTTGTTAGCTTTCTTCCTCACCAGAAAGCAAGCTCCGCATCACTGAATTCCTGGAGTCCTTAAAAGTGCCTGGCACACAGTAGGCACTCAATATATATTTGCTGAACAAACAAATGAAAGGCAAGGGCAATGACGTCAGGCTTCCTGACACCCACGCCATGCTGCCCAACTACCTGGTGATGTCACTTGGGGTGGAGGGGGGGTTGGGGGGGAGAGATTTAAGCGTGGGGGCAAAGTGAAGATACAAAGTAATTAGCGATCTGAGATGCAGGTTCCGCTGCTTAACGGCAAATGAGATGCACAAATCCAATTCCCTGTCACTTGCCTCTGCGTTGATTTTTTTTTTAAGCTTTTATTTTTAAGTAATCACTACACCCACCATGGGGCTTGAACTTATGACCCCGAAATCAAGAGTCACACGCTCCACTGAGCCAGCCAGGAGCCCCACTCTGGTTTTTCTGACAAAATCGAAAGGGTTACAGGCAGCTGCACTTCCCACCAGTTCACTGACAAAAAGGGGAGCCCTGGAGAAATGCTTAGGCTGCCCCCCCTCCGCAAAGAACCTGCCAGCGTTGTAAACAGAGCGTAGACTCCGCCAGGAGGGCATAGCCCTACCTGTCACCTGGCCACTGCGGTGTGACTGCCAGCAGGGTGAGGGCGAAGGTGTGTGCGGACAGGTGGTGACTCCCCCTGGCTCCTTCACCCTCCATCGGGAGTGGGGAGGATGTTGCTCTAACTCCATGGGCTGTGCCTTACTTTGAGGTCAAGATCAAGGCTGTAGCAATCAGCATCTTCTAAACACTGGAAATTCAGATTTTAAAGCAATTCCATGAAGCAAGAGCGAGACTGTATTTGAACAGGCATGTTCTCAGAAAAAGATGAAAAGAAACACATAGAAAAACTGGCCCCTTCCTCATTAACCCTTCACTGTTATGCCTCAATCCTTTTCTTCTATTCTGAGACCTTGCGTTCTGTGCTTTTTTGTGACCTACTTGTCCCTAGCTCTGATTGCGTCATTCCCACATCCCCCACCCACCCGGAAGAGTCCTGTCTCCAATGTAGAGCTCCCACTGGGCGTTGTTGATGGTCTGGGTACCCAGTCTCCCGGCTTTTCGTCTTGGTGGGAGGAGAAAGAAATAGCCCCCCAAACAAAACAATGCCATCTCCTCTCTTGCCCCCAGCTCTTGGCTATTTTTCAGGAAAAATGAACAATAAAAAGTGACGTCTTGTACACCTGAAACAAGTGTAACACTGTTGTGTCAACTACAGAAACAAAGAAATGATGACGCGTCCTCAGTACAGCACAGATTTCAGCCGTATCCACCCCCTCCCACTTGTTGCCCGCAGTGAGGAGTTCTACTCTTTCACCTCCGGGGAGAACAAAATGGCGCCTTTTCTCTTGGTCTTCTAGTGGCGGCTCAGGATTCATGGTCATTTAACGTAAAGTTTCTTGTGACAACATTTGAGACCTACTTCGAATGCAGAGTCCTAGTGTTTTTAAACTGTGGACTGTGACCCATAAGCGGGCTGTAAATCAATTTGGTGGGGCAATTAAACACATAAGGATAGAACAGAAGAGAAAGCGTCTGAGTGTCAAGATGTGTTCATTAAGCTTCTGTTTCCGGTGTGTGTCTCAGTGTAAAACAGTTCTCACTATGTGTCACAGCAAAAACGCTTCAGGCCATGTTTGACCATTAGCATCTCGGTTTATAGAACTTCTAACTAAAAGAACCATTTTATCCAGATGAGAAAGTCACCAAACAATTTTAACCGACATTTAAATAGGATGTAAAACAGGCTCAAAGAGAGAAAGGTCATTTCTGGTGACCATCAACAAGGTCTCATGTCAGCTAGCAGGAACCTACACGGTCCCCGAGAAGGTGGGCTGTTGGCAAACTGACCTCAGGACCATCAGGAGGGCGCACATACATGGGGGCCAACGGGTGACAGGTGAAATATGAAGCTGACAGGTGTATGCAATGGGTAGAAAGTATGAGAAAGTATGAGGGCAGTTCTTCCCTGATTCAGGTGTCCTTCAAGACCGTGTGCCACCACCATCTTTTTGAATATTCTCAAGGACAATCTTTGTTTTCAGAGTAGGTGAATCTGGTTCTAAAGAATGGCCCAAGTCACTCACAGACCTTGTGCTGAATCAAGAAGGGTCGTGCATGGCACCCTGGACTCTGCCCGCTCTGTCATCAAGTTGCCGAAGAGAATCGTTCTCAGAGTTTCAAATCTTGCAGCCAAGCCAGCAAGCACGGTGCCTTTGAGGGGTGAGCAGGCCTTCTGGAGCCAATGCTGTGGGCCAGACCCAGAGAATCACAACTGCCCAGAACCAGGAGGGAGCTGGAGCCGAACTCAGAAAGGGGAGATCTCGGTGTGTCCCAGGGCAGCTGGCAGACGCATCTTCCCTCTCACCTGGATGGGCTCACTGGGAGATCACCACCACTGGGCAAGTTCCCCTTGTTCCCTGCAGCGTCCCCAGTACCGAGCAGTTCCCAGCCGGAGCCGGCCTGCGCTTATCTTCATGCAATGAGGGAAATCCACAGCAGAGGCCCCTGCCCCGGAAGGACATTTGCTACATGATACAAATGCACACAGGTATGTGTATGTAATACATACATCTTGTACTTCGTGATTATGCGTATTTAAAACACAGTACGATTTGGATATAACATGAAAGGAAGGACGGTGATGACATCAGGCATTACCACCTGCGAGAAGCGCAGACAAGCTTCATCCTCCGGTTAAATCTGACCAGCCCAGCTACAGCTGAACCCTGTCCGGAGGCTGTGTGGGGAGGCGGGTCATTCAGGGGCTTGGGAGCAGGCTGCCTGCATTAGGATTCTGGCTGTGCTGTTATGGGCTTCCGACCAGTGATTTCACCTCTTTCTACCTCCGTTTTGTCATGGGTAAAACCACAGGAACACTAGAGCTGCCCTCAGAGGGCTGCTGAGAAGACTGTACGATTTCGCACGGAGAGGGTGATCAGATTAATTTCTGGCATATACTTGCGTGCTGTAGCAGCGCTAGCCGGAAATACTATTTTAATGAGTAATTAAAAATTGTCTAGACTTGAAAGAAATGACCAGGGTCAGACAAAGCCTAACAAGAAATCACCTGGTTACAGTCGTCTGCCAAAACCGCACAAAAATGTCTGATTGCAGTTTACATTTCCAGTACAATGGATTAAGATACTGATTTCTAATGCTGTCGGGGGGTGGGGGGGACGTTGATTTAGGATTGCACTGCTGAACTGGTTTTTGTTAGTTCATTCATCACACTGGAGCCCCGGGGATGAAAAAGACAAAGTCTCTCTGCCTGGAGGTGTGCAGTGAGGATGCGGGCACCCCGATGGTTCGCAACCACACTGTGGACTCCTGCGCCGTGGGAATGCCCTGCTTTTCAAAACATCAACTCTGAGGGGCGCCTGGGTGGCTCAGTCGGTTAAGCATCTGCCTTCGGCTCAGGCCATGATCTCAGGGTCCTGGGATCGAGTCCCACGGCGGGCTCCCTGCTCAGTGGGAGCCTGTATCTCCCTCTGCCCCTCACCCCTGCTTGTGTTCGCTCTCTCACTCTTCTCTGCCTCAAATAAATAAAACCTTAAAAAACAAAAGAAACGATGAACTCTGAAGACAACGGGAGCGAGGAGCTGGTCGTGACACAGGTGCGGCCTCCCGTGCAGTGAGCACTGAGGCCCCTGCCAGAGCGGGCTCCTGCCGGCATGTCTCCCCTCCGATCTCGGAAACACAATGTGCGGTGTTCAGAGTGCACACCTCCAGACAGGGTGCACGGCTCAGTGCGGAGGCGGGGGGGGGGGGGG
>NW_024425563.1:47083178-47135060 GCF_017311325.1 Ursus maritimus | reverse complement strand
GGGGGGGGGGGAGCTCCGAGGGGAGTGAGGGCGGGAGAGGATGGTGGATACTGGGAGCGACGCTGCCATCGTCAAGCTGACAATGGACGAGGGTCCGCCGGCAAATGCCAGCGTCTCGAGCGTCGGAGGAACAGTCTCTTCCCAAATGCGACAGGACACGAACATGCACCACAGCAGAAAAGACGTTGCTCCTCTGGGGAACCGTGTCAGGAGAGTCACTGAAAGTTCACACACATCTCAGTGATCTTCCATAAAAGCTGAATTTCACACTTCGTCCCATGTGGCAGTTACAGCCTGGGCTGCTTGAAAAACGAGTTTTACAAGAGTACTTCTGATTTTTAAGAAGGCTATTTGGCTTCATAACGGGGCAGCTTCCAGAAAGCACTGGGGACGTCGGGTTCACATCCCGCACGTGTCGGGCCAGTGCCGCACTCCTCGGGGCTGCGGTGAAGTCCGGACAACGGCACACCTGTGACGAACCCTGACAAAAGCGATGGGGGGAAACGGCAGGGGCAAGAATTCCCAGTTCGAGAGATCGTCTGAAGCATGTTGTAGAAGGGAGTCAGACTTTCCACACACCAGGCATGACGAGAAAGGCTCGGGTGGCCGCAGGCAGGCTCTCCCTGCTCCCAGCGCCAGCCCCTCCCTACGCGCTCAGTTACCAACAGCTCCCCACCCTGGGGCGGGGGGGTGGCAGGTTCTCGAAGGCCCAGGTCTTAGTGTGACTTTCCAGTGACCTGGCGGCACTTTCTCTTTTATTTCTATTTTTTCCGGCAATATCTCACACGGTCACAAAAGGACACTTTGGAGCCTGACAGTGTGGGTCCCAATGTTGGCTCCTTCACCGACTCCCTCGGTGACCTTGGGCAACTCGCTCGAGTTCTCTATGCCACAGAACCCACAGCAGAGCATTAGATGAGCTGATACATACACACATATATACACACCTGCCACTTAGCACTACCTGTCGTTAGCATTTTCACTGGCTGAGTAGACAGGTGATTTCAGAAACTGAAAAGTCAATCAGGATGATGGCTGTGGCTCAGTTGTTTTTTAAGACCTAGGGTCAGTGACAGACCCCAGGAGCTACAGAGGTCGACTAAGTCGCCCACTGGCGCTCGCATGGCCGTGGCTGGTTCCTGCCCCCTTGCTCGGCTCCCCTGCCTCAGGCTGGGCTGGCTCTCATGCTCTCGCTTCTCCCTCTTGGCTTGCCCTGGCCTGCTGGTGTCTTCCCTAAGCCGGAGCCTGCTTTGACAACTCTGCCCCCTGGCCACCACCTCCAGATTCATCTACCCTGAGCGTTCCTCGGCTTCCACCCTGGACGAGAACTCGGAATGGCTCGCTCTGGCCTGACTCTCTCAACTCCCCTGACATAGGACATGTGTCGTGAGACGAAGACATGATGCTACTTCCCCAGAAGACTCCATTCTTCTCTAAGTTGACACAGTTGATTTGGGGGCTCTCAGGCAACTGCCTTGCTTCGTCCAAGCCCCAGCTCCCCCCCGGAAACAGAGAGCTGCGGCAGTGTGTCTCTGACCGCAGGTAAGGACCGCGTCAGTACACAGAAGCGGCTTTTCCCAGAGCCCGGCAGAGAATGGGGTTGACGGTCACATGCACTGAGAACACGAGGTCCTTCTTCCTTCCCCAGAACAGAGAAAAGCGGACTCTTGTCCTCGTGCCCTCTTCAGCTTCTGGTCTCTCTGGACACAGGCATCATGAGACTGGAAATCCAGATTCGCAGGCTGACTCTTCTCAGTGTGTTTATACTAAGTCACGTCTAACAGAACGATGCCATATAAATGCCACACGGTGATAAACAAGAGGCTTTCCCATGGTTCAGGAACAAGACTAAGGGTTTATGATGAGACATCTACTGAAGGCTGGAAAGAGGAACAGTGGTGAGTCTGATAAGCCACACCTATCGGTCCCCAGACAAGCGGCAACAGAAATAAGGAAAGACCCGTCATTCTGCCCAACCGCTCACATGGACGTGTGAGGGAGGATATACTGACAAGTCTGACTCCAAAATCACCAGGTGCTTACGTTCTGCTCCACCTGGGCTGCCTGTGGCCAGTCTGGAGGGGAATTTGTGTCGTAGATGAGGCCCAACCAGTTATTTCTGAGGCTTTAGACGGCTGCGTCTTGACGGTGCCAGCCCTGCTCCTCCCCTCCTCCCCGCTTCCAAGACACATTATCAAACCTACGAAGGGGCTTCTGTTTGGGTCACTTCCTTGTGTAA
This sequence comes from Ursus maritimus, assembly GCF_017311325.1. Classification (NCBI taxonomy): domain Eukaryota; kingdom Metazoa; phylum Chordata; class Mammalia; order Carnivora; family Ursidae; genus Ursus; species Ursus maritimus. The sequence continues at coordinate 47,132,821 of NW_024425563.1, read as the reverse complement.
TAATCCCACAGGAGAACGGATGGGCTGCTTTCTGGCCTGTTTTCCAGAATCCTGTCTGGGAGTGGGCAGGCCGGGAAGACGCCCTGCCCACCATCTTTAACAAGTGCTAGGAAGTAGGCTTTGTCCATAAAAAACAAAAATAGAAGCACAGTGACAAAAGACCACCATGTCATGGTCCTTTTGCCATTTTCTTCTCTTTTAGAGATAGGAAATGCCATTTCTACCAAGATCTGACTCTCTGTTCAAAATAAAGGAAAAAATTTGAAGGTCTGTGTCTCCTTTTCCTAGACTCTCCACTAATTGGCCTCACCTCTCTAATCTCATTTAAAAAGCACCCCTGCCCCACACCTGGGTGGCTCAGTTGGGTGGGTGTCCGACTCTTGACCTCAGCTCAGGTCTTGATCTCAGGGTTGTGAGTTCAAGCCCCACATTGGAGCCTACTTAAAAAAATTAAAAATAAAGTAATAAAATAATAAAAAAAAAAGCACCCCTGCCCCAATTAGCTCCTCTTCTCTGGGACCTTATAGGAGCTGTTTTCACTACTCTGACCCTCCAACCTCCCTCGTCTCCTCTTCTGCCTCTACTCCAGCCTCTACCTGCCCCTCTCATGGAGGTCTTTCAGCTCTGTTTTCGGTTCTAGGAGAGCCTGGACTCGCTTTTATCTTCTCCTCTACAAGTCCTGAGTACACCATCAATATATACTTTCTGACTGATTTCAAAATGCCCAAGCTTGACCTTTATAGGATGTCAACACTGAGTCATAAAATGGTAACATTTCAAGTCTGGAAAGGACCTCAGACATTCGGTGCCAACCTCCCTCCGACAGAGAACTACCCCAACGCGTGGGGAGCTAACCTGTCCCCGGGTCACATACTCAGGCAAAGTCCAGGCAGGGGTGGCAGTTTGGCACCCAGGTCTGGGTGTCCCCTGCCCCCCGCCCCCCGCTAAGGTCTTGTCAGTGGTCTCGTGGGTGAAATAAATGGGAAATCCAGCCTTTGCAAGCCAGGTGATAGAGCCCTCCCTCACTTCACAGGGCCTGTGCATTAAAGCTGTTTAAAACGTACTCTCAGAAGTTTGCTCAGGAAACACTCAGTCCTCCAATACTGTGTCTCCCCAAACAAGCTGTTTACTTTTCAGAAGGAGATGTTGAGAGAGTAAGTTCTTTTCAAAACTATAGCAATGCCTCCCGGGTACTTTTGACGGAGTCTGGGTATCCTCCAGCCATGCTCCAGGTACACAGAGGCAGCTTCATGAATAGATACGGGATAAAGGGTTTAAACCCTTCTCTTAAACTGTTACTCTACTGTCAAGGTAGAAATTGAGTCCTGAGGGGAAAATGAAGGTGAGAATTCTTAATTCTAAGTTCTCACATCACTGAGTAACTTTACTGCCCCAACCTCCTCCTCCACTATGTTTGATCTGTGGCCAGCACTAAGTCCAAATGGTCCATTTTTCAAATCAGTCCTGGCCCAGAGGCATAAAGGTCGACCTTGAAGAAGCAAAGTCAGTCCTGCATGCCAAAGGGGTCGTGATATTTGTAATTCGATTATTACAACCCTTAGCCAACCTCCCATTTTCCAGCGTGGGTCTATTTCCTCCCCTGCGCTGTTTTGCTCTGTAAGGAGAATGCACTTTACCCAAAGACAAAGCCAATGACCCTTTGCAAGCCCTGTAAGTCGTATGTCATCCACAGATTTCCTAAAGGGATAATTTGTGTGTCCTAGACCAAAAAGAAAGTATTTTCCAGTTGCCTAAATGAGGATTAATGAACAGATATTCAGCAAACCTTTGGGGAGACACGAGGGAACCTCTGGAATGGGCAGGACCATCAAAGCCCAAGCAACTTGCACAGTAGGCATCTGTAAATTTCAGACTATTTCAGGGGCATCATTTTCAAGTTTTTGCCATCCCTGAGAAATGTTTTCTATGGCTCTATTTTTCTGAAAAGTCAAAGGTCAGAAAGCCAACCCCCAAATATAAATTCTACGGTGGCCGCAATCTTTCGGGAGCGGGTTCTGCAATTGTGAGCATGGTTCTACCTCAGCGGACTGTCTTGGGATCAGAGGTGGGGAGAGAAGTCGCCTGGGGCGATCTATCACCTGTGCCTTGTTCTGCAGCACTCCAGAAAATTCCACGGAGCTACTTCTAAGGTGCAAAAGCAAACTGCTGTTATGTCATCACACAAGGCGCTGTTACAGCTTTACAGCTCAAGTGCCCGGGGTCTCAGGCGGCCATTCTGCATTCTTACATGAACGCCCCCCCCCCACGCCCCCAAACCCCACTCTCCAACAGAAGAAGGCCTTTCAATAATGAACAGCCAGGTCTGTTCCACAGAGCACAGGAAAAACATGATAAACCGAGTCACACAGCCTCGGCTGTAAACATATTCTTACACAAGATTTCTACAGCTTCGTATAAACAAAACACGAGCTATTAACCACTTGCAGAACAACAACCAAAAAAAAAGCACCGGGTTTCCTGCAATTAAGCTGCAATGTTTTACAGTGTAATTTTATTTATAACTGAAAAAGAGTAAATAAATAAATATATAAAAAGTCCAACAGACCCCTCCCGCCAAAGGCTTATTCTGCAAATTAACTTTGCAGTAATAAAACCTGTACCGGCTGGAACCTTTCCCCGGAGCTCCGTGGCACAGGCGGCCAACGCAGGTATACGGCCGAGAAAAAACAAAGTAGGGCATTTTCCACCTTCAGCCAGGGATGTTAATTGAACTTTGGCAAACGTTTAAAGATTTCTCTCTCTGTGTTCAAGAAAGAATTAAAAACAGTTGAGCTGGGGGGAAATGAACATCTGTTACTGACTTACACTCACAACCACAATGAAAAACATTCATAATTAAAGCGATTTTGCTTCCCTGCTAGTTAGATCCGTAATCTTGGGTTAAAAATATAAATGCAGAGGCTCCTTATTGTCTTTGGGGCTTTCTTCTTACAGCTGCTTGTAAAAAAGGTAGTTTAAGCTGGGCTGCATTTTTTTCCGTTGGAAAAACAATATCAGGAAACAGATTTGCGTAGAAAGATAGGGGATGACAACAGAAAGCACCTCACATTGAGGCTGGTTTTATGAAGCTATGAAACAGTAGTCAAGAAGTGTTTTATACTTGGGAGTTAAATACACTTTACAGCTGTGTAAAAAAACCAGAGCCATTTTGGGCTGAACATAAACATTCCAATGTCTACGAGGTTTACTTATGTTGAGCAAGCCGGGCAGGTTTCTATCAACTTGGAGGGATTCGTGTATTACACAGAACGGCGCTGGAAAGCCTTCCACATCAAGTCATTTCCCCTTCGACATGCAGAAATTTCATCAAGAAAATCCCATCTACTCCCATACGTGCACCATGGCTATTGAACCAGCCTCCTAACTGATACACCCGTAGCCTCCAGTCTCACGTCCTCCGACCCGCCCTCCTTCCACCGCCACATAAACGTTCTCCCTAATAGCTGCGGCCCAGAATATGGCTCTTCTTTGATTGCATTAGTTACCTCTCCTATTACAAATGCCTCCCCGCTGCCAACTCTATTAAACACAAATTCCCTAGCCTAGCATTGAAGGCGGTTGTATCTGCGTGTACGTGTCGCGAACCTAATACACCAGCCAAACTTGTGTGTGTACACTATGTCTGGTCCCCACACCACCATCTGGCAAGTTTGGGGCTTGGAATCCATAACACAACACCCACCCCGCTGTATAACCCTTACCTGCCCTCATCCCCGAAGGCCTCTCTCGAACGCTCCTTTTCCCCGGGGAATTAAGTATTCACTGGACTGCTCCCAAGTAGAAGGGACTGCTCCTTCCTTTGACAACTACAACACTTGATTTTAGGCTCTTAGGTTCAGGGTCTTCTAGGAGCTTTATTTAGACCCTTGTCTTCTCGGCAACTAGATTCTGGCCCCTTGGAGGGCAGGGATTCTTTTCTCATCGTTCACCCCCTCCCTGCGGCACTCAGAGCTGGGTCTTCCATCAGACCCAGTTCCTTGGTTGTCGATCTTCTCGAGAGCTGGTGGAACATCTTCTGATTCTTGTCTGCCATGCTGCTAAGGGAGATGCAGACACTTTGATGCCATTATTGTGTGGGCTACAAACCCTCATCCTCGCTTTCACCAATAAAATGTGCAATTTGGTTAAACAGATTTGCCAGGCTGGGTTTTAACTAGAAGGGTAGTCTTCATTAGTTCCTTTTCTTGGTCAGCCCAAGAGGGAATTAATGCTACCCATCACTTAACATTGTTTTGGAAGTACCTTAAAACAGGGCCTCACCTTGGAAGGTGCCCATGAGCTCCGGCCAGCTCCGGCCCTGTTCGCACACCATGGACCTGCCAGGGTAAGGGTGATGGGAAAATCCCCAGGGAGGGAAGACCGGAGGGCAGAAAACTGTTAGACTCTTAGCAGAACATGAGGCTTTTTTTTTTTTTTTTTTTTTTTTTTTTGAGGTTTTGGAAAAGAAGTCTAGATGGTTTTCTTTCGAAGTGGTATTGGTTCAACACACCTCTCCCTTCCTTCGCCACCCCCTCAGGAACGAAAACCAGAAGTGCTGAGGGAGCTATGATGTTATTCCTGGCTTCAACAAGAGCGGGAAGTGCCATAAATCTCGGAAGAAAGCCGAGGCTCATGGGATTTCCAGAACCAATTCACCGATTTATGAGGATCAGATCATTCAGACAGACATCTGAGCCTTAGGTCCTTGTGAAAAACATCAGCATGTGGGAACATTCCTGTCATTTAGGAAAAGGCTATTCTTTCAAGGTTCCCCGCTTATTAGAAATATCCCTGACAGCTAGGGAAAAACATCAAAGAAGCACAGCCCAAGTTAAGCCAGTCAGCAAACCTTTCCTTTAATTTTAGAATGACTTATCTGGGAAAATTGCTAGTGGTTCGGCGGGCAACAATAAACAGGAGAGATGGTGTGGCACGACAGGGCAGGAATGTTGCTCAAACAGCCTTCGGGTCATCATGACTGGCCTTGACAAATATGAAACAGCAGTGGTTCGCAAACCAGGTCCATGGCCTGATGCTGGGCTGGCGGTGCTAGAATCACCTGGAAACTGCTAGAAGCTCCCAATTCCTGGCTTCCCCCCTCATATTTGACTAAGTTTAGAGTGGATCCCAGGGATCCATATTTTTAGGATGTTCCCAGACCGGGAAAAATTAGGGAACTACTGAAATACAGTCTATCATGATAGAGGTAGTCAATGATTTAAGATCGTGTCTTGGTTCTGAGAGAGAGAGTCCTTGACTATATATCGCCCCTGAAAACCTGTTCCTGCCCCACCGTGTCCAGGAAATGGCACCACCACCTACTCAGCTGCTCCGGCAAGGAACCCAGGAGTCACTCCTGCCTTTCCCTCTCCATCCCCTCCCGTAACCCCTGTAGGCTCTACCTCCCAACACCCCACGTCCCACCATAGCTCCACCCTAGGCCCTGGTCCTATCGCTGCCACCTCTCCTGGAGGGTTGCAATAAATACCAACCACCCTTTCGCCATTCTTAGCCTGTCCCCCAACAGTCATTCATCAGTCAGAATCCTCTTTTAAAAATGTAAGGCAAACCAGGACATTCCCCTGTGTAAAATCCTCTAGTGGCTTCTCATTACACTTTGAAAAAAGGGACAACTCTTGCCAACTGGGCATTTTTCTCCCTCCCTACCCATCTAAACAATACGCCCTCTTTCTTTTTCTTCATCTAAGATGTACTGATTCTTAAAACTCAGAGTGAATATCACTGCCTCCAAGAAGTCCTCCGTGACTCCTCTCTCCAAGGCCGGGCTAGGTGTCCCTCCCTTCTATGCACACGCCACGCTTGTCTCTATTGAGGAATTTAGCATCCTGTGTGGGTTTCATCACCTGTCTCTTCCCCACATGTCTCTGGGCTACTTGAGGATGGGGGTTACGGTTTTTATCTTGGCACGCACATCTGACGCAGAGCAGGCACTCAAATGTTTGTTCTGCGTATTAACAATACCTCTCCTAGCTACTCCTGGAAAATAGTCATCCTAGAGAAAGAGGATGTACTGAGTAGTCCTGAAGGGCACACAAGTGAATCACATTTCATATTTCACATTTCTAGGGGTCACAGAGGAGAGCAACCAGGAGTGTGCTTTGGAGAAAGGCAGACCTGGGTTAAGATCCAGGGACCCAAACTTACTGACAGTGTGCCCTTGGGCAAGTTACTTAACATCTCTGACCTTTCAGTTTCCATTCAAATATAAAATGGGGACATGAAAAATGTGCTGAGCAAAGGGCACAGCACATTCTAGGCGTCCCCACATGGTGACTACCATTGTCTTTCCTTTTTTTTTTTTTTTAAAGTAGCTCCACACCCAGCATGGAGCCCAACACAGCGCCTGAACTCACAACCCGGAGCTGAGATCAAGTCAGACGCTTAACGGACTGAGCCCCCCAGGCGCCCCTAACATTATTCTTCTCATTGCTCCAGGTGGGCGCAGGTGAACTCTAATGCCCCTTGCCAACCTGGGGTAGGGGCGAGAGGGTCTTTCTTCAACTAGTTTTCATAACTATTTTATTCTGTAAGTCATATCTCCTGATTTGTTTTCCTCCTTAGGTGATCTCTGTCTTAGCAGCATTTCTGGGGTGCCTGGTTGGCTTCGTAGAGCGTGCGACTCCTGATCTTAGGGTCATGAGTTTGAGCCCCACGTTCGGTGTAGAGATTACTTAAAAAACGAACAAACATTTCTTAAAAGAATCATCTGATTCCACTCTATTCAGGGGCGACTCTGATGGGCGACTCAGAGGACACACCTTACCCTTCTGCCCTTCTCCCTCCAGGGGGCATGTTTCCACTGTCCAGTGTCACTAACACTATTGTCCTTATAACTGTCCACACTTCACTAAGTACCTACAGCGGAAGGAACGCTGGATCAAAAATCTGAACCCTTGTTCTTTCTCTCTCTCTGGGTAAGTTTTGCCAGCGTTGTTTCTTAAAATGTCCAGCACTAAACTGCTTTTATCTCACTAATTAATAATTAGCTTTGGCAAGCAAGAACGTAAAAGGCACAGCTGGCTCACTCTCAAAAATAAATTGTAATAATAAAATCCCAGATAGTGTACTAGGTTTAAAATGCAAGGAGATGGCAAGGCTGTGTAGATGCCAATAAAGCCGAAATCGCAAGCTGGGTGTCTTTCCTCAGTTGACGGAGTCAGTGGGAGAGTTTCCATGACTCCTGCCGGACAGGGGTCCGTGCACTGGGGCGGACGGCAGGTCCCCACAATGGGCGCTCTATACTTGAAAGCCCTTGAAGGCTAGAGGCAGTCTTTTCTACTGCTGCTTTGTAGCTTGGAAATCCCAGCTAGTGATGACTTTATGGGTTTGTACGGTCTAGACAAGAGGGTTACTCTTTGGTGAAATTGCTCCTCGGGGAGGGTACCGTAAAAATTCCCATACTACTAATTACCGTTCCGCAGGGCAGGCTACTGAGAGGACGCCGGCCTTTGGCAGAGGCTGTGGTTGGAAAGCCAGTACTCCCAGTTTTATCACCCACTACGTTTATTTTCTTCCCTGTCAAAACAAGGACAGGAAAAGGGGACAAGAGCCCTAGTGAGAAAAAACAACTCCAGGTAACAAGGGAGGACGAAGAATGAAGGCTGCCCCTCACTTGGACCGAGGAGGCAGGCTTTCTTGGAGAAATAGGGGAATGCTGACCCTCCTTCTGCTTTATGTTTTCTATGTAAGTTGTTTCAGCTTTCTCCGCATCCTTAGACGTTAGAAGAGAGTGGTCTGGACAGATACAGATACAGTGGTCTGGACTGGGTATAAGGGGTAAAATGCTTCCAGAAATACCTTAGCCGTGGTGCTAAAACCCAGAGGAACTCGCAACTATTTTCACCTCAGGTTTTACGGGACTGATAGAGGTAGGTGGCTGTGTGCGCCCCTGCGATACTTGGAAGAAATCATTTTCACCTACCCCAGGACCGAGCCAAGAGAAAACACCTGTCTAGAAAGCTCGGGGACTCTGGGTAGCCACCTCTCTGGGAGGAAAAATGGGCTTCTGGGAAGGGAACTCAAGGCCTAGACTCCCGGGCGTCACGTCCAAATGCAAAACAAGTTCTGGTAGAACATTTTCTTGTCCCGAAGCCCTCCCAGACCATGCCTGCCCCGCAGAGGGGCCTTCTCTACCCTCTGGGCCCCTCCCTGCCCAGCTCTCTTATCTGGTACGGGCCCAGTTTTCTCACTGGCATTTTATTCGTTGTGACACGTCTCTTCTCCTTCCCATGGAGCTGCTGAGGGTACAGTCTGTACCTTTTGCCACCAGGACTTCATCCTGATGGACCCAGTGATGGTCTTGCATGCTAAGTGCTCAGTTATTCCCGAGGACGGAGAACCGATCAAACAAAAGAGAAACTTCTAGACCCCACCCCCCAAAAAAGGCAAATAGAGAAGAAGCATTCTTCTTCCTCTTTGTGGCTAAACTCTAGTAAAGGACCTTGTGTTTGTTCTGGGGATGGGAGTCTGGGAATATTCTGGGATCTGCAGCTCCAGAAGGAACTGCATGGCTACAGTCTGACGAGGTCTTGTGAGGGGAGAACTCTAACACAACTGGCTATGAAAACACACTCATATTTCGTAGGGGCTGGAGTGCGACGGAGACGGAAAGGACACGAGTGGGAACAGGAAGCTTGGACTTGGCTTTCACCCAATTTGGCGACAGGAGCTCGAGGCCCTCACTCCGCTTGTGTGAGCCTGTAACACTTTCCTTCAGATTTTCTGACCATGATCCAGTGAAAAATAACATTTTATATCACAACACAGAACATGACACACTCAAGCATGAAACTAAGTTTCCCCAGACAATGCTTACACTTACTGAGTGTGAGGCACCCTAGTTTTTCTCTTTTCTTCATGCTGGTGATAGCTTACAGTTACAACAGCCAAGATGATGGCTGCCGATGTCTGATGCTATTTTATGCCATGTTGGCCTGCCTCCTTTGCTTTCCTCAGTCGGGAGGGGTTTGGGGCAGAAGTGCACCTCTTAATTTCAGGGGTGTTAAGGAACGACTACTTACGTAATAATACCACTGCATCACCCACCTGCCATTCTCTTCCAAGAACTCTCTCCCATGTGGTGAAGGAGGGAATGGAGCTGTTCTCCCATCTCTGACCATCGTTTTATTATTATTTTTTTAAGTTTCTTTATATAAGTAATCTCTACACCCAACATGGGGCTGGTACTCAAGATCCCAAGATCCAGAGTTGCACGCTCCTCTGACCATCATTTTAAAGCGAGCAACAAGTGGAACTGAGTTCCTTCCCCCAAGCTATAGAATCTCTGTCCTTTCACGGCAACAAGTATCAACAGTGTGAGGCCTCCCCCATTTTAGGGCATTTACTTTTACCAACTCATCTTTGTCAGTCTCCCATTCTTTTGAATATTCCAAAGACACTGGTACTGAACACAAAAGACCCAGAAGATGAACATGTCACAGCTAAACTGAGGCCATTCGGAGTACTTCAGAGACAGGCACTTTGAATCGTTCTCTGCATAATCGTATTTTCACAGACCTCGAGCCCCCTGGGCAAAGCCAGAGGAAAAGGCAACTCTCTGGGACCCTGATCCGTCCCCGTGTGTTTATCATATAGCTTCACCATCTCTTTCCAGAGAGACTTCAAGGGACTCTACTACCTGCTGTTTGACATTCGGCTAGCACTAGGGGCATGGTTCGGGGTCACGGGATACAGTCCAGTGAACTGGCCCACATGGGAATGAAGCCCAAGGCCTCAGACGTATTAACACCGTGCCGGGGTCACCTGAACTAACTTCAAGCCACATGGTTCCAGAAGGCCAGCATCACGAACCCAAGGGAAGACAGTTTACTACAGAAGACTGTAAAGAACCAGCATGCAGAACAGATTCTGTTCCGTATCTTCCTCTGTCAGGGAGAAGAACCAACGACAACTATTAATTGGACACCTAAGTAACAACACGGTTTATTAAGTTAATAAATTCAGGCCACTCAGAATGCTTTCTAGACAAGAACCTGACATTGCTCTGAAGGAGCCATAAATTGCCATCTTCTGGAAGATGACAAAAGAGGCAAAATGTTCTGAGAAAATATCCACTCACTTTTGACTCCTGTCATCTTTCCAAAATATATAGTCATATAATAGAAAATACAGACCAAGTGAACAGAAATTCAAGAAGGCTGTGCGATGCTATTTTTACGAATCACTGCTACCGTGAACATGGAGCTCCTTTCAAATTTATATATAGCATAATTCATTTTCCAGTTTGCCCTCCTTGCTTGACAGAATTAAAGGGACGAATCTCCTCACTGTGCCACATCGATAGCTTTAGCTCAAGGGCTCCCACGTGACAAAGGACGAGCTTTCTAGTCCTGGCAAACCTTCCTCTTCTGATGATGCCAAGACACAGATCTTTGTAGAGAAGGAGAAAAAAAAAAAAAAAAAAAAGAAAAAGAAAAAAGAAATCCTTTCTGGAAAATTTATGACTGATTCATTTTAGGAAACACGCCTCTACAGATTATTTACACGTGTTAACTGGATTCTACTAAACTTTTAATTTGCTGTGTACTGGCCAAGTACCGTGTATTAACTACCAACGGAGTACACACGCTTCTGTAACGCAAGCTTCTTATGAAGTTAGCCCAGAACCTCGGATTTATTTCTGAAGAGAATTTTAAAATCTCAATTTTTATATTTGCAGTTACTTCATAATTTTAATTTTATGGTTTTGGTCTCCAAAAGGGGCTTATTCATTTTCGGGGGGCAGGGAAGGGAGAACCCAACGAACCCTCCAGTCTGTGGTGCGTTGTCCACAGGTGGTGGGAGGAACCCATCCAGCCTGTCACAACCAACTCCAGGCCAGGCCCCTCTGGCAGGTCACTCGCAACTGAGCTGCCACGTTTTAATTTCATGCTTTTAAAAGTTAATGATTTGTCAAGTTTTGTTAGTCTTAAGAAAATAATTTCCCTTAGGTACCGCATAGCATATTCTAAATCACACGCATATATTACTGAAACCGAGTGGCTTTAATTAAACAATTTTTTCAAAGACGGTTTCCTTTTAATGGCAGTGAAATACTGTTCACAGCATCTGAGAGCTCTGCCAAAATTAACTTTCTTGAGTGGAATTTTAGGGAGACTTTTTTCATGGGATGAGACTTTCAACATGATTAGGGTCTAGAACTTTAGGTAATTTTATTTTTTAAAAGACTTTGACAGAGAGAGAGTGAGACAACACAAGAAGGGTGAGGAGCAGAGGGAGAAGCAGGCTCCCTGCTGAACAGGGAGACCGATGCGGGGCTTGATCCCAGGACCCTGGGATCATGACCTGAGCCAAAGGCAGATGCTTAACCAACTGAGCCACCCAGCTGCCCAAGCTTTATGTAATTTTAGAAAGTAGTCATCTAAGAGGATGGTATGGGGGCCTGTTCAAGATATAGGATCATGACCGTGTCCCAAAAACATCATTCAGATGGAGTGCCTGGCACCGGTCCTTGTGTTTGTGAGTGTACGGGAGTTCAGCCTAAATAATGCTGTATGGTTCGGCCTAGTGGACAGAAACGGGAACACAGCAGCCAATGGAAAAGCATGTTGAGGTCCTTTCCACCCCTGAATTTAAGGTTCTATGCAATCGTTTTCCAGTCAAACTTTGTGACTGGAATTTTAACTATGCGGTTACATAGCATATAGAGAGCTTGAGATATCTCACACAGAATACACCTTGTTCACTATTTGCTACAAGAGAAATCTGCTTTACACATGTTTTTTCTTGTTATTTGGCATTTCTTGTTATTATGGCGATTCTGAAAAACGTGTCTATTTTAAAACTAAAACTCCCCCCAGACTCAGGCTATAAAGAGACATCTTAGGTGGGTGACATTGGCAGGTGTTGTCTAGCTACTTTATCTACTTTATTCAAAATTATTTGACGAGAGGAAAAACAGTTTCGCTGAGTGACTTGTTCTTGGCCTGTAATCATCGGGAACACCTTGGCTGCCTTTTTTGCCTTTAGGAGAAAAAAAAAGTAATAACTGGGTGCCTACATAGAAAACACAGCACCTCATGGCATAGTTAAATCGCAAATTCCTACACACTTGTTCCCCAACCCACTTCAGTTTCTTGAGGATGATTTTTGATGTGTGTTTCCATGCCGAAGAGAGCCTGAATTGGCTACGGTTAAACACACAAGCAACCAACTTACTGAGCCCAGTGGAGCGTGAGACACGTCTTCGATCCCGTAAGATCAAGCCAACTCATTGCTGGTCTGATGGATATAGATTAACACCAGCAACCAGTTTTCTAAGGAGGAACGATGTAAGCTTGGTAGCAAGCTACTAGAAATCTCTCCGTCCCTGGCACCAGAGAGGGTCCGGCAGCCTAACTTTCTCCCTTCCTGTCAAATACCACTTTCTTTTTAGTGCATCTCCAAGTCTGCACAAAGCCCTGGGACAGCAGCTGGGAGATTCTCTGTACCTTGACTGTCTGTTTCGCAGGAACAAATTAGCTGAACGTTGTCCCGTTTTTCTGCAGATTCTTTAATGCTGTGCAGCTGGATGTGCCTGGGGATCATTTTATTCCGAAAACCAGACCCACATGGAAAAGACATTAAAATAAGTTTGCTGCCGTGATACCCACGAAGATGAAAGGGCCTCTCTGATTTTAATATGCTGTATTTTAGATGGGAGGGAAAAGAAAAGCCTTCTTTGGAAATACAGACATTTGGCCGGGCTACAAATTCATCAGGTGTTAAATCCCCATCACCTTCGAAGTCGAGGTGTCCGGGAGCACCGCGCGTCTGTTTGTTTATTCATGTTTCCAGTGGAATCTGCACCGGTTTCCAGGCTTACAATCCATCGCTCTCTTTAGCGCTCCTATTTCAGCTCAAAGGAAAATTACTGAGAAGTGTGCACTGATGGGTGCTGGCATTCGAGTGAGCTCTGGATCGTGGCTTAAAGAGATCGCATTCTTTTTTGGGGGTTGGGTAGGGGGCCTGGGGGAGCACAGCACAGCCTTCATGTGTGCCCTTTAAAATAACTTTATCTTGTGATCTCTCCTGATATTTTTTTGGCCAGTGCAGAGACCCCTGCCAGGACAAAGAAAAAGCAATGTGGCCTGAGAGCCAAAGCCGTGCCATGAACTGTTTCCAGCATGAGGTGAAATGGGACTGTCAAGACTTTTAAGATTTCTTGTGGGACTTCTTAACAGTGGACGTAGTATTTTTCTTGAGTTTGATTAAACAACACAGTTAATAGTAGAGATGAAATTTTGGTTTATAACTAAGTGCACATTATGGTGAAGCAAGGTATTGCTACAGTGGTAGGCCTCAAAAACATTTTCATTAGAAGGTAAATTATAGATACCTCTGTCACTGCAAATATCACATCCAAGGATAAGCTGCTTTTAAGTGACTGCCCGTGATAGAAACTGGGTTTATTTAGAATTTCAGAGAATAAAGCTGAGCCGCTTTAGTTTTCTTCCCTGAAAAATTCTCAACATAACGAAGCACTCTTTATCTTATGGGAAGCAAATTTTCTGGCTATTGGAAGATCCAGATGCTAGAACCTTCTATCAGGGATCCTTTTAGTCATTAACCAGTTCTAACTGTGACCTAAGACGAAGTGTTTGGCAACTAGCTCTGCTTGTTCTCTCCTTCTTTCCTCTTTTCTCCCTGCTTTATTTCTCATTTAGTATGTATTACAATTGTTTTGACCATGCTATCGATTCCTCAGGGTTTCTAAGAAAGCTGAGAATAAGGGATTCCACTTACTGTCCGTCTTCAATGGAGAGGAAATTCCAGAGATTTTCCTACTCAAAGGACCGACCTCATGTATTTACTTGCTTTGTTCTTAAATGGATTGTTTACAGCAGAGGAAACCCTATTTGCTGGCTCCAGGAGTGGGTAGAAGGTGTGGGCTCCTGTTTCTCATTTCTGCCTGGGCAACCAATTCTTTTTTAACCGAGGCAAGTACATCCAAGTGCAATGCGCAGATCTCAAGTGTTTAACTGGTAAGTCTAACAAATGGATCCCTTTGTGTAACCAACATCTCAATCAAGATCTGGAATGTATCACGCCAGAAAGTTCTCTTGTGTACACACCCCTCCCTCCAAGATTCCTGAGTCAATCACTGTTCTGATTTGTCACCATAAATTTGGTATGCCTGTACTTGAATTTTTTTTTACGTACTCTTTCGTGTCTTTTTTTTTTTTTTTTAGATTCCTCCATTTTTTTGGTAACATTGCTTTGCTCCTTTTTCTTCCTAAATCTGTATTCCACTGTACGGACAGATCATGATTTGTTCATCCATTTACCTACAAGTGAATTAATCATTTGTGAATAAAACTTCTCCGTGCATCCTTGTACTTGTCTTTTGTGGACATGGTTTCACTAGCTTTGGGTAACATTCCTGGAGTGGAATTGCCAGGCCAACTTCACGTTGGCTTTGGAGCCCTGAAGAAGCTACGTGATCTCTGGGGTCTCACAGTCCTCAGGCGGGTGGAGAACAGTGACATCCGAGCTCTCTCTTCCCTCCTCAGGGCAGCTCTGAGGATGTTCTATGCCCTTCAGAGAAAGGAGGGCAGGGAGTTTCCAAGATGCTGTAGTCAAAATTCACCTGGTCCTGAAGACCTTGAGTTGACCTTTATGTGGCCCTATAACCTAGATATATCTTATTAGTGCAATGTTTAGTTCTGCCACATCATAAAGGGCCCTGAAAATGTAAAAGAAGCTTAAAGTGGGTGGGGCAAAGGGGTGCCCCATGCCTCCAATGGCCGTGGTGGTTGGGCCTGGGTGGCCATTTCCTTCCTGAAGAGGGGGGACAGGGCTCGTAGGAGTGTGTGCGTTTGTTAGAAACATTCAATATTCCATTTTCATGGTGCTTTGAATTTCCACAATTAAAAGAGTTATTATGTTTACTAAAATAACAAAACAAGATCTAAAAATCTGAACTGGCTAACTCTTTATTTCTACCATCCCTGGTCTTAAAGCGGTTATCTTAAATATCCCCGTATTAGTGACATATAGTGTCTTTTTTGTTTTCAGATAGGACCTCCCCCGCCAACCTTCTTTTAGAAAATGTGCCTCTGCCCAGAGCAGGTCATTAGCAAATACCACCTGTAATGCACATTCCTGGAACCAGCCTTTTCTGAGGTTAGTGCAGACCAAAAATAAACATGCACGAGTGGTCCTGGCCAGGGCTGGTGAAATACTGTCTCCCCAAAAGGGCAGGATTCAGTTAAGAGCAAAAAGTGTTTTCTTTGTTTTGAACGCGCTATTCAGCTACTTCAAGAAGCCCTAACTAGCCTGGCTGCATCAGCCCTTCCCACCATTCCCAGCCGACAGTTCCTGAACACAGCAGGCTTCTTTACCCCTGCAGTGTCTCCTGCAGAGTCGGGCCCTTCCAAAGCCAATGTCCTTTCTGAGCTGTTGGTTTCCGTAGAGACCATGTTAACACCAGGGGATCTTTCTGTCCCTCTATTTCATTAATCTTCACAATGAGGTAGGATTGCCTCCCACGTGTAGCTAAAGAAACTGAGACCTGGAAATATTTAAGGCCAACTCTCTCTCCAGCAGCAGAACCGATATTTGAATTCAGATCCCTCTAATGCTTAAGGGCTCTCACCCCTTTACTTCTACACTCCCAAAGTTTTGAAAGGTGACCCAGAAAACCCAAGATTCATTAACATCTTTTGTTAACATATCCAGGTCTGATCACTAATTCCCTAAGCTGACATTCAGTCATGATCATAGAGTAGAAAACTGTCTGCCCCAGGTCTTTCCCACTGATCTCACCTCATTCCAACTCCTTTGGAAGTTACGTTTGCTTTACAATATCTAAGACATTTTATGGGTGTGAATATACAGCTTGTAACTGTGCTAAAACAGCAGAGAGGGAATGACGCCGTATGTAGCTCTCTTGTCTTACTAATCACCCCTGCTGATAATTTAGGCCATCTGTGCTTATGTCATGTTCATTACGTGTCCTACAAGTTCTAACCCACAAGAGCTATGCCTTATGCTTTTCTGTACCCACAATACCTGGCACAGTACCAATACCGAAATAGATACTTGGTAAATGATGTCGAATGAAAAGATGCCCAGCCCCGGTGCTGTGGAGAACAGTGGCTGTGCCATCTGAGAACCACTTGAACTTGGGCAAGTTACCATTTAGGTGAGACCCAGTTTCTTTTGTCTTTAAAGTGGGGTTGATAATGGCAAATGTGAATGCTTTTGTGTGCTATAGAGTGCTATCAAGATCTAATCTATTATTATTACAGATCACCATTGATTTGACTGTTTTCTTCCAGTCAAGAAAGAGTTTTGTTTAGGAAGCTTTCTTGTAAGTTGTGTAGTTATGGAAAAGTAATCGAAATACTACTTCGTGCGTTGCCATCCCTACTCTACCAACACGTTGAGAGGCAAGAGGAGGTGAAAAACAAATAGCTACGTAAGCTGGTGCAGGGGGGTGGGGGGCGGAGGCGGACGAGCCGCAGGACTGGAGCAGGAGCCTCAGGAAGCAGGATAAAGGTTTTATGAGTCAATCAAAAAAGATGATGAAAGAACAATGATTAGACCAAATTAGTATATAAACAAACAAGCGAAAAAACCCATGGGCCAGGAAAGGGTGTGTTAGTGACCCTGAACATAATGCAAGCCAGATAATACAGCGACGTATTGTCATTCTCTAGCAACACGGCACCTTTCTGTGAAATGTAAATAGAGGCCATTTTCTTAAGTAGGAAGATTTTGGGGAATGTTGCCTTGGCATGGTCTAAATATTTAACTCTTCACGGCAGAACCTGTGAGAAAGACCAAACCATGGCTTCAGGAATTCATAAGTACGTCACAAAATTCAGTCACATTGAAATATTTTGCTTTGCTTCTCTCATCTTCCACCACGCAACAGAATAGCATTACTTCTCTCCTTGGGTGGGTAGGGGGAGGTATGTTAGTTTAGACCTACCCTTAGTTCTCTTTCTCTGAGATTCTCTGCTTCTATCAAGCCTACTTAAGTTTATTTTGTTTTCTAAAAATAAAAGCATGGCAGGGATCAGGAGAGTCCAACTCAACCACATTAAAATAGCTTCTAAATGTCAAGTAAAATTTTATCAGTTGTAGAAGTCATTATTGCAGAGTAATTTCCATCCTGAGAGAAAAATACTTTTTAAAAAGACCTGTTGTGGATCAGTAACTCCTGGAAATTTAAAAATCTTATAACCCGAACAACTTACTGCAAAAGCCACAAAGGAGTGTTAAGGGTCTACTGTAAGGCCAAATAGCAGGAGACACAGAAATGTGAAGTGAAATAACACAACATAAAAACTCGAATTATGCATTAATAGATATTATCTATGACTTCACACTCATTATAGGGAGCCTAAACAAGAAAACAAAAAAAATTGGTTTAATTTCCTTGGATGCCTTCCTCTGGTTTAATATTTGAATATCCACCCCCTCCCCCCGAGTGGGCCAAAATATATGTACAAGTATTTTCCAGGAGAGACTATGCAATGCTATTATAACCAGAAATCCAGCCAACTCTTTCTGTGGCTTCTCCATTAAGACATAAGCGAGCATCTGTTCAGTCCCCTGGACCCATCTCTGGAGTCCTAGCAAGTAGACTACAGCAACCTTTCTCCACGCAAGGTGGAAACATGTTAACCCAAGCAAGAAAACACACGGCTACGACAACTAGACTGATCGCGTTTTAAAACAGCGCTTTCCCAACTCGGGCTATAAGTTAGAATTATCTAGTTTGAGAGAGCTTTTAAAAACTCCCAGGGCCCAACCTCCCCCTGCCCTCCCCCGGTCCCAACTAAATCAGAGTTTCAGAAATGGAACCCAAGCTAAAGGTGGCTTAACAATCCTCTAGGTTATGGGATGCCTGGGTGGCTCAGTCAGTTAAGCATCTGCTTTTGGCTCAGGTCATGATCCCAGAGTCCTGGGATCGAGTCCCACATTGGGCTTCTTGCTCAGCAGGGATCCTGAGTCTCCCTCTGCCTGACGTGCTCTCTCTGACAAATAAATAAATAAAATCTTTAAACAAAACAAAACAAAAAAACCCTCCAGGTTTCGGGGGCAGGGGTGTGTGCCTGGGTGGCTCAGTCCGTAAAACATGCGACTCTTGATCTTGGGGTCACGGTTGATCTCGGAGTCGTAAGTTGGAGCCCCACGTACAGTGCAGAGTTCACTTAAATTAAAAAAAAAATATTCCAGGTGATTTGGATTACAGCCTGATGGACAGTCACTCTTTTAAGAGAATCAGCAGCAAATATTGGGGTGGAGGTCAGGGTGGGGAGAGAAATTACTTTCTTAAATAATTTACAGGCACTGATAACTAATACAATCTGCAAAGCTAACCTCAAGACCTTTCCTATAGGATGACCTCCTTCCTCCTCCCAGAAAAGATAATTATTTTGAAACAATATAAATTCATTAAACCCTGTTTTGGAGGGTAGGAGGCCATCAGTAATCCTGTCTAGATCTTCCCATTATATGCACTAAACAGTTGTAGTTATAAAAGTAAAACAGACTCAGTAGATGGGAAAAAAGAGAAAGGTGACCATATTAAGGTAACCACAGTTAACTTTTTTGGAGTAAAAAATAAAAACTGGGATCATGCTGCACATGTGGTTTTGTAACCCAATAATGTGAAAACCTGTGTCATTACATAGTCACCGAAAACACTGCTGTGAATGACTGCAAAGCAATCTACTGTTTGAAATGGCCGTAACTTATTGGTGACTGAGGTTTGCTTTAGGTTTATTCACAGACACAATTAGGACTATGATCCCTTGAATGACAAAGGAAGATTAATCTGATAACTACTGAAAGGATAAACCGTTGGTATCATGGTGAAGAGACGGCAGGTGGGGTGGGAGGGGTACAGGTAGCATCTGCCAATTTGATTGGTGGAAATACTCCCCCCATGGCCAATTTCAAGATAATCCTTTTAACAACCGGTGTGCAAACCTGAATATTTAACAACTGGCTCTCTGGAGTCAGCTCCGGCTCATCCTTAAAGAAAACCCTGGCTAAACCAAAGTAGTCAGTTCTCTATTTCTGATATGCTATTTGAATGGTAGAGTGGGAGTTCTGTGAATGAAAGTGAACCACAGTTCCAGTTATCTTAACATCCTGTTGTATTTGGGGTTTGGAGCTGTCAAGTTGGTAACTGGAGCAGTTAGATGGCTGAAGGTCTAGTAAGAGTTTCCTAAAAGGTCTTAATGTGGGAAGTCCAAGTACACTGGAAAGGCCACATGTTTTGAACAGACAGACGTGGGGCTTTGTGAAGTTAATCTTATTAAAGCCTCTATTTCTTTAATCTGCATATGGGAATAATAATGTGGTCTCAGTGGAGCTGGTATTGGGATTAAAAACATCGTATGTCAAGTATACAGTAAGCATATAATAAACACTCTACAAATGTTAGTCATCTTTCCCCCTTAGCAATTTTACTCTAGATGTTATTACTTCTAAGGAGATGGGTATGAATTCTTTTGACACTTTATTTGCAGGGAATTTAATGAAGTTGATCTTTAAATTACATATCTTTATGATTCAAACCAGGGGTTGGCAGACTGTGGCCTGTGAGCCAAAACTGGTCTGTTGTTATAAAGTTTTACAAAAACTTCTAGTTTTGAAGGCACATCCCATGCCCATTCATTTACAGAGTTCTACGGCTGCTGTCATACCACAAGGTAGGACTGAGTCGCTGGAACAGAGACCACAGGGCCTAGAAAGCACAAAATATTTGCTATTTGGTCCTTTACAGAAAAGGTTTGCTAACTCACGATTTAAACCATTCTAACTTTCCTTAAGTGAATACTTTATTTTATATACACATACACCTACATATATATATTCGAAATAACAAAACAACTTAGGATAGAAAATGAAAAAGATGAGGTAAGAAGATTCTCCCAGGATTTAGAAATTGCAAGATAAATATTAGGTCCAAGAATACCTGAGAAATACTTGAAACTCCAGGATGAAGCTGAGCTCTAACTCAGTCAAGACAGTGTATTTTAATGACCATTTTATAAATGAGACTTTCTACAAGAGGACTATTACTTCTGGACCTGGAATACACCTTAAATGTGGAACTTGGAAGAGTGAATTTAGGAGGTAGAAACTTGGAATATTATTTATAACTTGGCAATGAAAGTGAACGAAACCACATTAGTCAGGCAAAATAAGCTGATCTCTCTAACTACAGGTAAAATAACATTTCAAACATTGAAAAATGTATACAATCAAAATTGTACAGGTTAGGGGTTTAAGCAACCATTTCCCCTAATTTTTGATGTTTACATGGAACGTACTTCGAGCAGCAAATAAGTTACCAATGATCCTGACAGACTGAAAATGATACATCTTTACCACAACATAAATTAATTCTCTCAGTGGGAAGTTGTTAAAATAGGCAAGGTGTCAGAAAGATTTCTTTATGTCTGAAGGAAAGGAAATGATTCCATTTCTTCCAAACATTCTTACATGAAAAATAATAAACTCTCACTTTTAAACTGTCTATTTTCATGGGGTTCCATGGCACCCGTTCCTAATTGGGGCAGTCATGGTTATCTGGTGTTGGCCACAAGTCAGTCCACATTAAGTCAGGTATAAAACACTCTCCGGTACAAAACTTCCCCCATAACTCATATTATGTATGAATAAATATTCATGGAAATACCCAGAAAAGAGGATCGCAGAGTTACACTACGTTCTCATAGCTTTCCCTAGATTTACATAGCAAATATTACATGATGATCCTGGAAAGTAAATCTCCACAGAATAAAAGGGAAATACGGTGGCCTATCTAAAGGAATGGACAAATGCCCAACACAAATGAGCCAATTAATCCTCTACAAGAGAACGATGCCGATTCTGCTCCTGAAGCAACTAGTTGAAAACTCCAAAGCACAGAGATGAACATTTATTGAATGCTGGGTGTATACACATGCTCTCACATTAACTCACACAAGAACCTGTATAATGGGTATTATCAGTGATGTCTAAAGGGAGAAGTACGATAGCAACCCTCATCAGTCTGCCTCGCACACCTGTCCTATCTTCGAAATGCCTAATCATGACAAAACACAGGTGTCTATCGCCATGAGTCCCCCAAACTGCCCTTAGAAAGGAGGCCCTATAATCAGAGTCAACTAAGTTTGCAAAACTTACTAAATCCTTTCCTTGGAGATCAACAATATATATTAAAGCCCTGCATTAAAGAAATCAGTGTACTTGGTCTAACCTTCATCACTTCCCCTATCCAGGAAATCCCTTTCCCTCCAACTGCTGCTATTTGGTGAAGTAAATATTCTGAAACACATTTTGAGAAATACTACTGTAGTCACCTCCCTTGATGGGAGATGGCTGAAAGAGAGATCTGCAAACTGTCAGAGAAAATCCACTTTTTTAGCCACAGTCAAGGGGGTGATGCTACAGAGATGATGGTGTGATTCTAGGTGGCTTCTCTTTGTTCTCAGGATCAACCCACAGTACCCTGGTCCCTGCCGAATGCCCTGGCCTCACCTCACGCTGGTCAGCTGGCCTCTTTCAGGACCTGGGACCTGCCAGGCTCCTTCTCACAGAGCTTCTGCAGAATGTTCCCTGGCGGGACAGCCCTCCTTTCCCTCTTGGCCTACTTGAGTCCTACTTACCTTTCAGGGAAAGCCTTTCCCGAAAGTCCGTCTAGATGCTCTCAGATCACTGAGTTCTATATAGCACTTGTCATGGTTACAAGGCTCTATGTATTTACTGCCCGTCTAAACTCCGACTGCGGGGCAGGGAACTAGAGGCCCTATTTCTCGGATGGGAAAAAGAAGAGGAAGGATCTTTCCAGGCTCCTTTGCCTGTCCTCACTCGTTCCTGCCCATGGAGGAGCAACGACTTCCTGGCTCTCTGAACTGGGGAGAAGGGCCCAGTCCTGCTCATCTCAGGGCCCAGGGTGCACTCGGGGCTGCTCGGCCTCTGTGTAAAAGGGTGGTTTGCGACATAAGTTGATTCAGGGAAGACATACAAGAGAAGCCCCGCGGTCCTGGATCCAAGCTCCATTCTGCAGTTTGGCTTTACTAACAAAGCTGATCTTGATCTTTCCTCTGGCTGCTGTTTAATTTTTCGGTGGCTTCTCCAACTGGGAGGGGAGGACGAGCGTGTGCTTGTTGTCCCCCTAGAATACCAACACCTTCCACCAGGCCTAACCTCCCTCAGGACGGGGATGAAGTCTCCTTGGGCTCATACGGTAGCTCTGTGCCTGGCACAGAGGAGGCACTCGGAATTTTTTTTTAAACATTTATTATGGAAAATGTTTAAAATAAGCAAAATAGGGAGAATGGTCTCATGAACCCTATGTACTCATCGCCCAGTACCAACACTAGTCAACACACGGCAATCTTGTTTCATCTACTGAAGCAAACCCACTACAGCCATCACACGTGGCAAAGGCTCAAAAAAATAACCTCAAAACCATTCCCACATACAGACACAATAATTTATAAATATTTCTTCAGTGGTAGAGGACTAAATCAACAAACTCACAAAGACCAGGGTCAAAGAGGGAGGGGGTGTGAATCGTCGTCAGTCCCCGGTCCCTTCTGCTCCCAGCATATCATACATCCCACTCACGCGCACGCTGTTCCCCAACAGCTATCCCTTCCACCCAGGGTAGGGCCCAGCCACTCACCCGTGGGAGTGCTGCTGCGGAATGAAGAGGAGGGGGTGATGGGCGGGGTCACGGGAGGAGTAAGGCTTCCGCTGCTGTGGCGTGGCGGAGTGGACACATTCCCTCGAGACACTGAGCTGGACAAGGTCAGCGAGAGCTTCGGCTGAATCTTCTTCTTTAGGGACTCCTGCTCTCGGCGGGCAGCATCCGTCATGAATCTGAAGCAACAACAGAAGGTGAGTAACCCGGCCTGTCCCTGGAGCATGAGGAAGGATGACAGCTCCCCCGAGTTGACACATGCCCCACCCTGGGAAAGGGGCTTGTTCACAATCTCAGAGACTCACAAAGGTTCCCTTTTGCTATGGGATGAAATGATCTTCTAGCTCACTGTCTTCAGGGTCCTCACGGGTAAGCCCCATTTCTTCCTGAGGCGAACCCTGCTTGTACACACAGACTCTGTCTACACCCGCTGCAGTGCCTTCGGTTAGAAGACTTCCTCTCTCTTGGAAGGGCCTCTCTTCTTTCAACTCATAGAAAGCCCACACGTTCTCAAAGTTCCCCAGCACTCCCAGGTGGACAGGGCCCCCTTCATCTGTGGGTGGGTAGGATTCACTGTCCCTACTGCTTCACTGCCGCTTAACATATGCGGCCTCCTGAAAACGGATTCCACTCCAGATCCTCATCTATTTGGATTTTTAAAAATTTTCTTGGCAGACTGAAGGTCTTGTCTCCCTCACCGTTAGCTGAAAGGAAAGGACACAAGTCCCCGTAATTGCGGCTAGCACACTGCCGAGCCCATCTCTGTAAACATTTACAGAATGAGTAAATCCGCCCAAGCAGATTCAAGAAGGAAAGAGAGCAGTACAAGGAGGAGGAGGACTGCTGAAGACCCGTGTTGTTGTGATTTTATTACCCACACAGGGAAGGGTGACCTTTCCTGATCATTTCACTTAGGAAACTGCAAAGTTATCCCTTCCACACTTCTCTTACGTTAGTAACATTCAAACTGTTCTTTTCTCACTGCATAACATTTCATAAATTCATGTAATACAAGATTTAAAACAATCTATGGCATGATGTCTCTCACCTAAAGAACAAACTTCTTTTCGGACATCATTCAATTTTTTAAGTAGGTTCTGCGCCCAATGAGGGGCTTGAACTCACAACCCTGAGATCAAGAGTCACGTGTTCTACTGACTGAGCCAGCCAGGTGCCGGCACTTTTTTTTTTGTATTATTGGCAGGCAGGCTTTGTCAGCTGCATTTCTGAAAACTACGGCAGAAAGCCTAGTGAACAGAGGGCATGAAAGCATTTAGGGAATGAAACAGGTGCCCATGCCCACTGCCGTGTCCTCTTAGCCATGGCCCTCCAGTCCTCCCTGTACCCAGGCCCCCATCATTACGTGCCATTTGAATACAATTCATCATTAATTAATTCCCTTGTACTTAAACGTGGTATTAACGACCCAACACATTTCACATTCTGTCTAAAAAATTTCTTAGTATTGGGGCGCCTGGGTGGCACAGCGGTTAAGCGTCTGCCTTCGGCTCAGGGCGTGATCCCGGCGTTATGGGATCGAGCCCCACATCAGGCTCCTCCACTATGAGCCTGCTTCTTCCTCTCCCACTCCCCCTGCCTGTGTTCCCTCTCTCGCTGGCTGTCTCTATCTCTGTCGAATAAATAAATAAAATCTTTAAAAAAAATTTTTTTCTTAGTATTTGTCTTCACTATGCTAGGAAGTTTTAGAAGTCAACAGATTGTTCCAATGCCTGGTAAAAAGTTTAGCCAATCAAATTCCCAATGAAACAATATTACAGTATTGTTATAGTGTCTTAAAATGTCTACTTTTATACTTGGAACATGGATGGCACATTTCTTGAATGGCTTCTGAATATAATCTAGATATATAACAAACCAGATTTTTATGAAGAACTGAATGATAATAAAGCCACATGCTCTGCCTTGAGCTCTTGGGTTTTGTGCTACAAGATGGCAAAGCAACATTTGCTGCAACATGGACGGCACTGGAGGAGATAATGCTAAGTGAAATAAGTCAAGCAGAGAAAGACAATTATCATATGGTTTCTCTCTTCTATGGAACATAAGAACTAGGAAGATCGGTAGGGGAAGAAAGGGATAAAGAAAGGGGGGGTAATCAGAAGGGGGAATGAAACATGAGAGACTATGGACTCTGAGAAACAAACTGAGGGCTTCAGAGGGGAGGGGGGTGGGGGAATGGGATAGACCGGTGATGGGTAGTAAGGAGGGCATGTATTGCATGGTGCACTGGGTGTTATATGCAACTAATGAATCATCGAACTTTACATCAGAAACCAGGGATGTACTGTATGGTGACTAACATAATAGAATAAAAAAACATTTAAAAAAAACAAAAATAAAAAATAAAAAGAAAGGAACGATGCCACAGGACAACTGTTTGCACCTGGAGCCAGGTCCTCATTTACTTTCAGACGCAAAGTTGGCTCTACTGTTCTTAAGACTGCCTCCCCTCTCCCCCATAAACTTCTACTCAAAATACGGACTCTCAGAGAAAAGCAAAGAACTAGTGATTTCTTCTATTATTCTAAGTAGAATTACTAACTAGCACAGTGCCAAGCTTCTCCAATTGGGGTACATGGTATGTGGGGAGTGGGCAAAACCACAGGACATATTGCTTCTTCCAGAAAGACCAATGGTTCTCGATGTAGGTAATTCAAGTCAGTTTTTTGTTTTGTTTTATTTTGTTTTGAAAGTAAGCTCTAAGCCCAATGTGGGGCTTGAACTCACAACCCTGAGATCAGAAGTTGCATGCTCTATCGATTGAGCCAGCCAGATGTCCCTCAAGTCAGTTTTTTAAATGGTAAAAGAAAGCAGATACTCTATGGAGTAGAACGTAAAATGTGCATCTTGCACCTTAGTGAAGAGTACGGGGCTTGGAGCCAGGCAGACCGGGGCTCCAGCCCAGCTTGTGTTACTTACTATGTGACTTGAGGCAAGTTTGATAAACCTCTCTAAACCTCAGCTTTATTCTCCGTAAAATGGGACTAATGACTTCAGGCAAAGTGTCTACATACATCTTTTCCTTTTCTGCTAGAGAACTGATCTTTGGTGAAGCTCAGGTAATCTGCTAAGATGGTACGGCAGCTAGGCTAACAGCACTCCCGAAGATCACACTGACCCCTGACTGGCAAATCGCTTCTGGACTGGGAAGAGTGAGAAACCATTTATATACACCGAATAGGAAGGGAGAGCCTGGGCTTCCTGAGTGTGGCGATCTTGCACCCAGGCACGTCCCAGCGGGGAACCAAGGAGTGTGCCTATGGAGTGTTACAGGACCTCTGACTCCTCGTCTACTGGGGCAGCTCCCACCTTTGCCTGTGGGGCATCTTGTCTACCTTGCACCAGTGAGGACTTGGCAGAAGGCCTGACGCTGTCCTGCTGGCAAGCTGTGGCTCTCCCCACTATTCCTCTGATGAGACCCAGTGCCCACCATGGCTTCCGGTCATCTTGTGAGTCTGAATGTTAACGATCGAAGAAAACCACTCACTGATGGACAGGATAGTGCTGACTTCAGAGGATGGTTGTAAGGATTAAATGAGGTAGTAGTGCCTGTCATACAGGAAGTGGCTCAAAACATGGAAGCTGTTATCATTATATAAAACTTTATAATATGATTTTATCTATATATCCTGTCTACCCTACTTAACTCCAAGTTCCTTGGGGACGCACTATTTGTTCATAGCTCTGAAAGCTGCTGGCTCGTGCCTCATCTATAGAATGTGGCTTGGCCAACTGGGAATCAGCCCAGAGGGTGCATATACAGTGTCAGACGGAAACTCTTGTCAAAAGAGGGAGGTAGGAGAGGAGGGAGACAGGCGTGGGGTGGGGGGGGGCAGGCTTGTCTGTGTCTTCTCTCACCCCAGTGAAACAGTAGCAATAGCTCGTGCCTTTTACTGTAAAATACTCTCCTACAGCTCAGATATAAAACAACAACCATAAAAAAAACCACAACCACGTGCCCACACATCCCCCACCTTCACCCCAACAGGAGTTTGGTCAGCTATGGACAGCCATCTATTTTTGGCTTATATCTGCTAAGTGCTTTCTAGAAGTGAGAACGAGACATCATGTTAAAAGCATTAAACATGAAACTCATAAAGCACTTCTGCCAACCTTCCTCTCCCTCCACCCTCCCTCCTCCTCTCTTGGATTGCCGGTTGTGAACTTGCTCGCAGCTCGACTCGTAAATCACGGCAACCCTGCCATACCAACACACACAGCTGCACGATTTAGTCTCGGGGACAACATACCATGCGCACACACATGCACGCACGCACAGGGGTACACGCCTCGGGAGCAGGAGTTACAATTCATCAGCTTCTCATTGGCAATACTGCCCAGCTCCGCTTCCTCTTTCACTTATCAACTATGACTTTACCTATTTTTTGAGACCTACTAAACCGCAAAGTTTTAAAGCAATGTGCCACCAATATAGATAGCTCTTTGTCAGAAGATGGGCAGATTCCCAATGGCAAGGCATCCCTCGGGGAGACAAGTTTATAAAGAACCTATGCGGCGGAAGAAGGTCTTGAGTGCAGCCAGGAGCGGGAGACTCGAGTAGCTTGGCTTTGACCAGAAAGCCAGGCAAATCTCCCTCTCCGCACTGTGACACATCCTTGAAGGACCACAGCCCTGATCTTTCCATTGCCCCTATTAGAAATGTTCCCCTGTATTCCCATGGCTGAGAGGGAATTCAGGCTTGGGCAGCCACATCGCCCTGTGGTCTGAGTTTTTCTTGATGGGTTTTCATACGATGGGTCATCTTTTGTGAAGCCCTCAGTAATACAGCCAACATGGGGCGCTTCAGAGCTGGAAGAAACCCAGGTAAGACAAATCACCTAGTCTAACCCTCTCATTTTTCACATTAACTGGGAACTGAGGCGGAGTGGCCCGTGCAAGGTCACTTTGCTGGCGAGGGACAGAGCTGGCGGGAGAAAATTTCAGCCTCGGGGCTGAAATCCAATGCTCCCAACTCTGCCATGCTGCCGTGGGCGTGTCAAAGAACTCGGAGCCTTCTTGCTTTTGCTTCAGAGTCCTGCTTAAGGACTTCAAAGTTGAAAAGGCGTAAGGAACCCGAGCTTAGGGCTTGAGGAAACGTAGAGGGAATCCCTCTGGGGCTTTATATGCTGGAAGTGGGGTGGTTGGGAGACAGGAGGCCTCAATCTCTTCATGTTGGCCAAGCTCTGCTGTGTGGGGCTGCTTGACTCCTGGGGAGCCCTGGCGTTGTCGCCTCACGGGGCTGTGACATGGAGAAGCCTAGCTGTGTCCGCCTCCCCAAATTTTTTCTGCTTTGCAACAGGAACTGTTCTGATCTTAGACTAGTTGCTACTGTGGGTTTGTACTGGCTTGTGAGAGCTGGTCATCACATTTTCAGGGATCCTTGTGAGCCAGTTGTCAAACATATCCATTATTAAAAACTAAATTATGTGAATTTATAATTAAACCGGTTAATTTTTAAAAAGGTAATATGCAATGCTTATCAATTCTTAATTATTTTTTCCATTTTACTATTATTTATGTGTTTTGGGGGCTATTCACATTAATATGCTGTTTGCTGTAATTATCATGTAAGGATGTGCTACTATACAGCTCTTCCCAGCTCTGTTCAATGACATCACGTTGGTAGCTTGAAGCTGTCTGCAGCGGGAGTATTTACACCATGGAAATTGGCAAATATTACCAATCAGGGTTTTTCTCTCCAAAAGTCAGTTATTCAACATTTATCAGAACACCTTGTAGTTGTTATTATTGTTGTTGTTGTTTTTAAACATAGAAAAGAGCATTTGAACCAGACTCCTTGCCTACTCACTAGTGGAACCAATCAGGGAAGGGATAAAGAATATGAGAAAGTCTTCCTTTCCTTCTAAAAATTATAAAAATACATCGCATTGAAATATACTTACGTAAACATTTTTATGGGTTTGTGGCTTATGTTTAAAAACATTTTTTCAAATCATGGACTATACGTACACATACACACACACACCCGAGTGTACATATTTACACGTGCCGTTTAAAGAGTAAAGTGACAGTCTATAGACTCGCCAGTTTATGAAAGAAAAAATATTACCAGAAGTTATGAGGTTTCCAGATACAAGTATGGTTGATTTTCCAGAGTATTTTCCTTCAAGTATTGCCTTTCTACACATAGAGAAAACTGAGTATTTCTTAAGGAAAAAAAAAAGAGTCACCTGAGAGTTCACTCACTGTTGACTAACAGCCTGGAAATCTGCGGTCAGGCAAACCCATGTTTTCCTTTTGAAACTGAAACTGCCATACGATTAATTTTAACTTTCCTACAAATCAGAAATGCCCACGTTACTTCCATTTAATATGGTCATTTGTAGCAATATTTGTTATTGCTTGGGGAAGTACATATTCCTTAAGTAAATTTTCAAGACTCCATTATAAATCTTTTAAATCCTTAGACCACAATGTTCATTCAGTCTGACATGTTAAATGTGGAAACATGAATATAACACCGCAGGGGGAAAATGTCAAACTGCTGGTCCAGGGAGACCAGTTTCAACCACAAACTCAGGAAATTTACAGATTTCACTGGAACCTGGGCAGAAACCCCACTGCCACCGAATCTATGGCCAAACACCTGAGCCTAAGTGTCCTGCTGGGGAAAAAACCACATGGCTTTCCCTGGCTCTGGAGAACCCAGGCATGGAAGTGACCACTCGAAACTTGGGTCTCTCTCGGAAAAACTTGAAAAGAATCCAAACTACGAGATGCATGGTGCGGTTCGGTTGTTATTATAAGGCTCTGGAGAGGGCGTGTGGTCCAGAGGCCTTAGCTGTACGTCGGGAGGCTGTTCTGGGGAAAAGAAGCGGGTGGCCTCCGGAAGTCCCAAGGCCCTCCGTTCTGGCCTTGGTTTGTCTACTTGTTAAAACTGAAGCATTCTGGTTTTATGGATAGATGTAATATATCTCCCCTAAGTTCCTTCCCAGCTCCAACAGTCAGTGATTTCAGCAAGAGCATCGTGTGGTGTTTTCCAAACGTTTTATTTATTTTTTAAACCTCAACCGTTGTAAGAAGCGTATGTCATACTGGGAGCCTGTACGCATATGTATAATTAGGTCTGCAATCGCAATTTTGAAATATCCAAAGCTCCGAAAACTGGAAAACTTTTTTATAAGTTTGGCAGCAAAATTCATTGGGAGACAAACCCTGAATCGAACTGCTTAAAGGCTACTTACACTATTTATTGTGTTTAGTGTGAATATTCACATGCCTCACTGTACAAATATTAATGCGGTTGATTCCAGGGCCTGCCCCAGACCCTGCGGGGAGCCTAATGTAATAGGCAGCATTTGCACCATATTACCTTCCTGAAATCAGAAAAAGTATGAAAATTTCTGAAATCGGAAAAATGATAAAACATCCGGACGCGAAGAATTTTTATGTAATTTGTCTGAAACAAAAATTTCGTGAAACAATCCTTCCTACATGTGATATACTCTGATATCTTTCTATTCTATTTCATTTTAACAAAATATCCTGCTCACTGATTTCCTGACCTACTAACGGGTGAGAGCCTGAGTTTGAAAATATTAGCGTAGCAGTTAAGAGGGTGGTGGGCTTTGGCGGGGGGGTGGGGGGGGACCACTTAGATTGTAATCTCTGCCCTATGCTCTCCAGCTGTGTGACCTTGGGCCAGTTACCTCTCTGTGCCTCAAGTTCTCTCTCCGTGAAGAGTGACATGTTAGTAACAGGCCCTGTCCTACAGAGTTGTGAAGACTGAGTTAATACATGTAAAGCACTTGGGACAGGGCCTGGCACTTTGACCTTAATAAATGTCAGGTTCCTGGTACATGATGGATACGAGCGAGATTTGTTCTGGAAATCCTAATTCACAAATCTTTCATCTCTGACACTTAGGTCAGCAATTGGTTATTTCTGAGCTGAATTACGGAATAATAGGATAAGCGCTTGCTATCATTAATTCTGACTCTGAAGGCTAAGAGCCGCCCTGATTCTGCACACATTTATTACCCGAGTGCTGCCATCACAGGAACACTTGAGAAGCTACAATACAAACAGAAGGTTCCTCTACTGAGGGACAACATGCTGGGGGGAAAAGGTGCTATCTGTAAACCCCCCCACTTTCTCTTCTTTACTTCTCTGAGTAGAACCAAACCCTAGAAGGCCCTTCTGGCAGGACGAACAACAGGGGACCGTCCGCACAGCCAGCCGAGAGAAAGATGGAAGTTTAAACCTGCCCTCGCCCTGGGAGACTCATAAAGTCGCACAGGGCTCGCAGTGGTCCACAACCGGACCCCTGTACAAAGTGCCGCATCCAGCTGCTTCACTGGAAGTCCAAAGCTTTGTTCTGCTTTTTCAGTGGCCCTTTGGGCACTGTCATTTTTCAGTGGAAGCAAAATTGTGAAGCCCAGAAAGCCTTTGAGAAAAGCTGCAGGGAGCTGGCAGGAAGACCATGAGGTTCCAAGCACTCCCAAATCTGGTAACTCTAGGCTCCAGACAACGGGATTTCTGACTTGACAAGGACACAATCGATCTTTCCAGGGGAGAGTCCAAACTGTCCATTACTGATTTTTCTTTTGTCTGACTACGACCACATGCAATCCAGGACAAAGATGGACAGAAAGCCAGTAAGGAAGTAAACCACCCACAGGACATTCGAATACAGACCGTGGGAAATGACCATGAGAATAATGGGTATGTTTCGACATGCAATCACGTGTGGCCCGCACGTCAGAAGATCTGACTGCTGCTTTAGGTGGCCATGCAATGATGGCTTTCAGAAGACACATCTGCTAATAAACTCATGAGGCAGGTCTTCATATTTTAGCAGCAACTTAAAGCCGCAGTGCAGCTGAAGGAGTATTTGGTTAGAACAGCTGGCCAGTGAAACATAACCTGTAAGCAACAAACGGAGTAATTGTTGTCCATGCCCCTTTATTAACAGAGGGGCCTTTCCTGGTGATCACTGGGAACTTAATAAATGTTGTTCTTCTCAGTAGACAAAACTAGACAAAGTTTAGGCCCTGAGTCATGCTAATTTCAGAAGGTTTCTAATCATGTTTCGAATAAGCATAGGTTTCAACTTCTCATCCCAGAGCTATTTTTGACCTCACAATCTGAGGCCAATGGGGTGGATTTTGAAGCTTCATAAAAATTTTTGCAATGTCACCAAAACTCTGAGCCTCTTTTAAGATGCTATTAAAAATTTAATGCTAAATAATAAAACTAAAAGCAGCACCAGGAAAAAAGCCACACCATCTGACCAGATCAGTGTGGCACTTAACTTGTGAGGGTTTTCTTGCATGTGATTTTCATCTGATACTTACATGGGTTGTGGGCATAATTTGTGAAGTACACAGCCAATGAATCCGACTTTGTTCTTGGGTACCGAACTAAGCTGACAGATCTATTGCGTTAAGACTTTTCTCTCTCTTCTTCCCTTTTAAGTTTATATCTGACACATACAGACTATCGTTCCTGGACTCTGAGGTGTTCTGGTCTAATTTGTACAAAATAAATTAACATTGAGGGCAAGTCAATTTCCTATCAGATTTTGTAGCTCATTTTTTCTTAAAAATTTTTACTTTATTTTTGGGGACAGCAAGAAGGAAAAAGAGAGGGGAGTAAGAGGAAAAAACCCAAAAAGCCAAGAGGTGATTTTAAAAATATCCATTCTCAGGGCACCTGGCTGGCTCAGTTGGAAAAGCACGAGACTCTTGATCTCAGGGTTGTGAGTTTCAGCCCCACATTGGGTGTAGAGATTACTTATTATAAATATAAAAACAAATCTTAACAATCATATTTCCTTTCTTCTTTTTTTTTTCTTAAGGCAGCTACAGTTAATTTACATTTTCTATGGCATCTAGCCTGGATATTCTCAGTCTTTTAAAAATATTTATTTAATAACTAACATTGGTTTGCCAATTTTTATATTGCCAACTGCCAATTTTTATATTGCTTTGTCTACCTACCAACACCAGCCTCTCGTTGAAAAGAAAAAGCCATTTTAACATAAAATAGGAGAACATAATCTTGAATAAAATAATCCTTTCTTGAGAAAGATTGTTCTTTATTCTACGATTGTGATAATAATAAACACAGGAAAAATTTTACTTAATTTCTGAGGGGTGCCTGGGTGGCTCAGTCAGTGAAGTGTCTGTCTTCGGCTCAGGTCACAATCCCAGAGTTGTGGGATCAAGCCCCCAATTGGGCTCCTTGCTCCGAAGGGAGCCTGTTCTTTCCTCTCCCTCTGTCTGCTGCTCCCCCTGCTTGTGCCCTCTCTCTCTCGCTAGCTTCCTGTGTCAAATAAATAAATAAAATCTTAGGAAAAAAAAAATTTTTTTTTTTTGAGATTCAGGGATGCCTGGGGGGCTTAGTCAGTTGAGCACCTGTGTTCAGCTCAGGTCATGATCCCAGGGTCCTGGGATCAACTCCCACATTGGGCTCCTTGCTCAGCGGGGAGTCTGCCTCTCCCTCTGCCTGCCATTCTCTCTGCTTGTGCCCTCTCTCTGACAAACAAATAAAATCTTAAAAAATTTTTTGAGATGCAGAGAAGCTACATTAAATGTAATTTTATCATTATTTTATAATTATATCATCTGTACACTGTATTGTTTATAATATATTGTTTATAATTATTCTCTAGATACATGATATTAATGATATCTCCCTTTACTGTCACCACTGCCATTGCTAAAAATTCTGTTTCAAGGAATGCAGACCAAATGAAACTCCTACGTGTGGGAGGAATCATTTGCAATATGCTGAACGAAATGAAAGCAGCCAAATATGAGCGTACCCAAACCCAGGGAGCTGGGAGCTCTAAGGGCTGGAAGCAAGGTGGAAAGAGCTGAGTCTCCTCCTACGGCAGGGCACACAGGGGGGGGCTTGGCTGTGGGGTGCTGGGGGCTCCCTGGTCCTGCACGTCCTTGGAAGCTTGGAGAGTATACACCAGTGGAAACATCCTCATGAACGGCATCATTCAAAGACTAGCAGCTGTTCTGTGAACAGTACTTAGAAATCACTACAACTTTTTTTTTTTAAGCCAATAATCTCTTCTGGAATTTTAGCACTCAAATGAAATTCATGTACTGAAGCCGTGTAACTGCAATAATGCACAAAATCCCATTCCTGCATACCGTTACTCTGTATATTCCCAATAAATATTGGGGATTTCTTAACAACCGAGGAGTAATAAAGTCAATCTATCTTAATGAGAGCTCTGGTTCTGGTTCCAGCAACCACTATTTTAAGCCACAGGTCAGCATAAATTATCAGTGAAGCAATTAATTTTGATTTACTTTAGCCTGAATAGAGTCAACCATGGTCTTTTTCATCATCAATGCCAAGAATAAAAACCACTTCTGAAAACTACATGCACAAATCTTTGGTTTGGAGGCCAACTGGAATGTCCCTCTTTTGGCAGCATCTCTCCATCACCCTTTCCATTCCTTTTCCACTTTCATCGAATTGGGAATAACTATGGCTGTTTCTTACATATGGTTTTCATTGCTAATTTGACATCTGTGTCAAAACCAATGAACAAAACAAAGAAGTTGCATTTTATGAGGTTTTTGTGTTACAAAACTACAAATAGCTTGAGTTTTTTTGTTTTGCCTCCTCTGGTAGTAAATTAAATGAGTTATTTGAGGTTTCCATGTAAACTGCTAATGAGATGATACGTAATTCTCCCCATAAGTAGGGAGAGGTTTAAAAACTAAAGAAAAAACTGGATATAGGGTCTCTGGAGTGTTAGTTCCAATATCACTAATGGCTGTGAACACAGCCTAGTGGTTGAAAGTCTAGGCTCTGGAGGCAAACTCCTAATCTGATTTGCTAGGTATTCGAACTTGAGCAAGGTACTTACCCTCTCTAGCCTTGGGATCCTAACTCCTAAAACAGAGATAACTAAACACCTACCGCATCCAGGTTACTGTCAAGATCTCATTAGATAAATGCACGGAAAGCAGTTGCCCAACATAATACTCAACATGCATCAGGAGGCCGCTCAGTCTTGGTATTTCTATGGGTGTTAAGCTCTATGCACCTGACTCTCCCCCAGGAACTATGAGAAACTGTTCCTAAATCTTACGCTCATTTGACTGGATAATCCCTACATAAGAGGACATCTTGCGTGAGGGGGCGGGGGAAGGGGTTGCAGTCCATAGATGGGCTTAGATAGATACGTTAAGCCTAGGATCAAAAGTCTCCATTCCTAAAGAGAAGTCCTTCTCCGATGATGCTGCCATGACCTTCTGCTTAGGTGAGCTAACCAAGTGACAGCTGACCAGAAGGACCAGTGACTCCAGCACCAGGGGATGGGGCGCACTAGAGGGCTCTGGTTAGTGAAACGCCAGGCTGAGAAAGGGGAGGAGACGTCAGGGAGACTGTCGAGGACTCTCAGTGTCAGAGGAGATCTCCAACAGGCAGGATTTGTGTATGTCAGGGATGGCATGTATCATTTCTCCGGTGCCGTTCCGAACCCACTCTGCCCACGAGGGCATCACGCACTGACCAGAGCGCCTGCTTGCCTGCGCTGCTTTTGCGTTCCTCCCCGGCTTCTCCACGAGCAGGCCTGCTGCGGCCACTGCGCACTGATTCAGGTTAGCGTATAAAAGGACGGTGTGCGCCATCTCTGGTTTACGTATCATCCCCTCTAACCGCCGGTATTTCTACTAACATCCCCAGTCTAGGCATATCCTAATTCATTCGGACTACACTGTATCCATTCTCAGAGAACTGGGGAGCAAAGACGGCGGACGATAAGCATATCTGAGCGAGGGGCGCCTGGCTGGCTCAGTCAGAAGAGCACGCGACTCTTGATCTCAGGGTGGTGAGTCTGAGCGCCACGATGGGTGTGGAGATGACTTAAATAAATAAAACTTGAAAAAAAGGATTTCAGAAAGAAAGCTATGTCCAAGACCAGAGCTGCCTCCAAGTCTCCAAAGTAAAGCAGGCACGTAAGGCACACAGATAATTGCACGTATTCAGGAATACAATTGTAAGGCCAACTGCTCACCGGAATTTATTTTCGCATACCTGGGCCTCACGTATATACAGAGTAGCAGTCAGTAGATTAGCACTGTTTGGGAACAGAGTGGAGTCAACAGCAATTTTTCTTAAAAGGATTAATCCATTTAGGCAGTGAAGCAATTTTGGGGGCAAAGTCAGTTCTACGCGTGGTCTGTCCTTCACCACGTATACATCTGTGGGCGTCAGACGCTTATAGACCTCAAGTTCTGCGGGCCTTTGGGGCTGATTTTTTTCAAAGGGATTTGTTTTCCTTTTGTTGCAAGAGCTCCGTGAAGCTGCTTCTGGACTAGAGTTTGATTTCCCCTATTTTTCAGGAGGCGGCACTTGATGGATGTGCTTGGGTATTTGATTCTTCAAATAAGCACACGCATCCGGGGACTGAATTATTTTTTTAAAAAATCAAAGACAGGAACTTCCGTGTCTTCCTGCTTGAGCAAACAATGACTTTGTGAATACTCAAGATACTTGGTGTGCATAAATATTGCAGCTGGAGAAGATGGGGCGGTGATGATGGTGATAATTTATACTTTTTATCAGAGATTATTTCAAAAGCACACAAAACGAGAAATCAGTATGATGAACTGTCTCGTTATTAATATTTTGCCATCTTGTGTAAGCTTTCTCCCTGCCTACTCCCTTTTCAGGCCATGATTATTCATCATTCATATATATCCCATCCTGTGTTCACATCATGACTTGAAAAATATACAGGGATAAAAAAAAATTGAATAGAGAGAAGGGAAAAAAAGGGAGAAAAAAGAAAAATTTCAACACAGTTCTGGGGAATACCTAATGAAGATTCAAAATCGAGTAAGAAGATGGTTAGAGGGAACACAGAACTGCAGGGTCGGTCTATCTCTCTCACCCACCCACCACTAAACTATTCTGCTTGCAAAGTTTGAGCACTTTTATACAGAGCACATACTATTAAATGACATAATGAAGGTTTGTTAATTTGGAAGGTCCGAGTCAATGGTTCCTAACTCCATCATGTAGTGTCAGATGGTGTGCTTTGACTATCATAATGTTATTTCTACTGTCCCTTAGATTGTGTGTGTGTTGGGGGGGGATGGGGAAGAATAACACAAAACTACTATTCAGTATTGCTTCGAAATGAATTTGTATTTTACAAGATCCCCTAGGCACCTTTCATCCACAAGTTCCACCCCAAATGGGGAATTTACAGGTTGGAGGGAAAAAATTCAGGTGTATTTGTGTGTGTGTGTGTTTAAAATTTTCAAGAATGTCAGTGTATTTAACTGCTAATGAAGTGTTCCTTGGAGGGGGGTCTCCAGCCCTTCTGCCGACTTTCAGGGAGCAGCCTTCATTTGCATGCCAAAAGCAGGCACAAATCCCTAGCATGGGCTGGTTCCCAGAAATACGTGTGCCCCCACAATCCTGTTTATCCTGCTGGTTTATTTCACGAACCTTTTCTTCACAAAGAGTACAGGCCCCCATTTCAAGCAGGCCAACCTGATTATCCCAAATCCCTAATTAGTGTAATTAAAGCTTTAATGGATTGCAGCCAGGATATAAACCATGCAAACCCCTTTTTTAAACTTGTTGAGTGTGCAGGTCTGGTCCACGCCAGAGGGCTTCCTGTTGAGGTGCTGAGGGCCCAGCTCTCCCGGAAGGCCCTGGACACCACTGCACCCAACACCCAGGCCATTTCTGATAATCAGGGAGCCTCTCCATCAGGTTCACACATGCAAACCAAGCTGCCCCCCACAGTGTCTACTGAAGCAATGGGCATTTTCGTTAAGGAGACACCTCTCAACCTTCTTGTGGATACTAGTCTCTCAGGGATTCTTCTCCTGTCATTATGCCCTGGAAAACAAAGCCACTGCCCGAACTAAAATATTCCAAGCAACCTAGGAGAATCTTGTTAGATCCTGCAGAGTGCTCTTGTATTAACTCTACTACACAGAATCGCTCAGAACTTTTCCAATAACCAAGGCCTGCAGCTTAAACCCATGGTTTTTGTTTTTGTTTGTTTTTTTAAGGTGTTTCCTGCAATGTGCAAACCAACCCATTCTTAAAATGGCCCTGGTGAGTGTTCACATTATCTAAGCTCTAGATGGATATTTGGAAATATCAGAGAAGGGTAAGGGGAAAGGATCTACGATTCCAGAAAGGCCTTTTCGGCGACTACTACGCTAGATGCCCCGTAACTATTACCTTCTTGAATCCTCATTACAAACTTGCCAGGGGTTACTATCAGTCCCCTTTTCTTTCTTTTTCTTTTCTTTCTGTCCTTTCTTTCTTTTTCCCCTAAGCAATCTCTACACCCAACGTGGGGCTTGAACTCACGATACCAAGATCAAGAGTCACAATGCTCTATCGACTGAGCCACCCAGGCACCCCTATCAGTCCCATTTTACAGATGACAAAGTTAGGCCTCTGAGACATTAGGCAGTTTGCCCAAGGACCCACAGCTAATAAAATGCCATAGGAAAGATACAAACAAAAATGTTAAAGATATGATGTCCAATCCAACAGCCAGGTGGGGCTACTGAACACTTGAAATGTGGCTGTGAAACTGAGCAACTGTATTTCTAATTTAACTTAATTAAAAAAATTATTTATTTGAGAGAGAGCACAAGCAATGGGGGAGACAGGAGAGGGAGAGGAAGAGGGAGAAGCAGACTCCATCCCAGGACTGTAAGATCATGACCCGAGCCCAAATCAGCCACTTAGGAACTGAGCCATCCAGATACCCCTTTAAATTTAATTTAAATCTAAACAGCTACATGTGGCTACCGTACTGGAGAGCACAGAGAACATACTCGTCACAGAAAGTTCTACTGGATGCTGCTGCTACAGTGGATACCGTTCAGTTCTGGATATGCTAGATTTGAAACGGTGGTGGGATATCAAGGGGCGTAAACAAGGTCAGCAGTCTAGACTAGGAGTCATCCACTCAGAGGAGGACAGCAGGAGAGCACGTAGGGAGAGGAGGGACCAAGGTCAAGAAGAGAAACTTGGGAGCAATGCCCACATTTGAGAGAGTCCGAGGAAGAGGAGCCCCCAGAGTTACCGAGAAATAGAGTTCTTAAACCTTTTCAGGCTTGATAATGTCTCCTCTTACATTTTTAGATGAAATTTGGGGGAACAGATATGTTGCGATTGAATAGCTGTTTTTTTTTTTTTTTTTTAAGATTTTTTATTTATTTGACAGAGACAGCCAGCGAGAGAGGGAACACGAGCAGGGGCAGTGGGAGAAGAAGAAGCAGGCTCCCAGCGGAGGAGCCTGACGTGGGGCTCGATCCCAGAACGCAGGATCACGCCCTGAGCCAAAGGCAGACGCTTAACGACTGTGCCACCCAGGCGCCCCACAGCTGCCTTTTTTAATGAAAAAGGACATTTGTTTATTCATTCTATCATTTTGTGCAAAAATGGCCTCCCTCTGAGAGGCACGGCACTCACACCATCCAGCGCAGAGCCGGGAACGCTATGTTCTGTAGAACATTCGCACAGGACGCTGCATCACGTGATGCAATGTGCAGGAAGTGGTTTAAATTCAACTTCAAAAATGTACCCAAACCCCCTTAAATAAGGAGAGCCCGAGAACTTGCTGAAATAAAAACTCTGACGCAGGTCCCTGCGGTAAAGGGTATTTTATGATGGTTTTTGCTTAAACCCCCCCCTTTCGGTTGCCTGGGGGATTCCTCACGAAGTTATCTGATCCTGTAGTTCTTACTGTGTAACCGAAGTCACTCAGAGAAAAAGCCTAATCCTTTTCCTTATTGGGAGTGAAAAGACCGCTCATGAAGCCTTTGCGGTAAGGAATTTTTGTTTGGTAAGATCTGAGACCAAACTCTGCTTTTTTCCCTTGGAGAGGGTGAGAAAAATCTTGGGCCAGTTTACCCCATACTTTCATCCTACAGAATAGTAGAGTCTGGAACTCCCATGACTTCAAATGGGAATTTGTCTCCCCCCCCCCC
Organism: Ursus maritimus; assembly: GCF_017311325.1. Taxonomy (NCBI): domain Eukaryota; kingdom Metazoa; phylum Chordata; class Mammalia; order Carnivora; family Ursidae; genus Ursus; species Ursus maritimus. Next base: position 47,093,134 of record NW_024425563.1, on the reverse strand, counting down.
CAATCGATGGAGATGGGCGATGTAGTGGGAAGAAGGAGGGGTAGTGAAAAAGGTATTAGCAACGTGACAGATGAGCCTGCTAACATTTAGGTTAGACCTACAACAAAAACCTTGAAATTCAGAGTTCTGAAAAGCCCATTAAAACATTTCCAACTTTTTTCCTACGTAATTTACAACAGGGCTTTGGTGAGTACCCATAGTGCACGTGGCCCTCGAATGCACAGTGCAGAACTGGAGAGAGGAATTCTGGGAGTTAAAATGTGTGAAGCATGCAAACAGAAGGCCTGTGTTGCCTATTAATACCGGGGAAAGACTGGAGGATGCCAAAATTAAGCTCCCATTCTCCCCCCTGCCCCTCACTCCTGATTGTAGCGGACAGTGTTTGCAATCGCGGTGCTGAATTTACATACAGCTGGCTTTGCCCCATTTGTGCAGTTAACCACATTTTCCCTGTGTCGGCATCACTCCCTGGGAGGACAGGAGGAATTTGCAAGGAGACATTATATCTTTCAGGATACCTGGGAGCCATTTAGTGAGTAATTCACCGAATGGAACCCTAGTGCCTTTGAAAGAGTTAATTCACCTCCTGAGGGTCCCTGAGAATGTGCTTCATCAGGCCTAATGGGACCAAAGGGAGGTCATTACAGAATAGTTTATATGATTTTTTTTAGTAACCAAATTGACTTTTTCTGATCTTTTTTTATGTTAAAATTTCCACCACAAGAATGCGATACATTATTAAAAAAAAAAAAAAAAAAGAAAACACTAGAAGGCCATACTGTTTGGACAAGTAGGATGGGTGAGGAGTAGGTGACCTTTTTAAGGGCGGGCAGAGGAGGGAGAGAAGATGGAGACACACACCCCCCCTCCCCCCCGCCTTGTGAAGAGAGCTTGGGGGGCCAGGCCTAGGCAGCCTCCAAGGGGCCCTGAGGATGCTGGGGGCATCAGCATACTTACTGCTAAGGATGGAAACAATTTGCTCTTTTTCAGGTTGGGTCAGAGCTCAGTTCAAATCCCTCCCTTCCCCTCCATCTCTTGCCTGACTGAAATTTCCAGAAGAAGGAATTCCAGCCCAATTGTGGGAAGCCTTCCAGATGTCTCATTCCTCTTATATGCAAGCAAAGAGCTACTTTGGCCACTTTCTTTCTGACCTACACTGCTTTCACTAGAAGTGAAGCTTAATTTCTCTCATTCATTCTTGGTGAGGTTGCTACTTAGCAGGGGCTGTGGTAAACAGAAGAACAAAGGTGGGAACTGCAAGATATGTCTCCAGCTCTACCACAGGCTAGTTATACGCCTGTGTTCAAATTTTGAACCTCTCTGGGCCTCAGTTTCCTTATCTGTAAAATGGGAGTTTTATTTACTCATTTATTACTACGAGTTCCGGGAGAATAAAAAGTGGCTTTCCAGGAGACACGAAGCCCAGTAAAACATAATGATAAGGGCAGAAGAAGTAAGGCAAAACACGGCAGGGAATATAGCACAGAAGCAGGAACGGGGCTAAAACAAACTGGAGTGGATTGACTCTTCCTGAAAATCCCTGCAAATGGGAAAGTTCTGAACAAACGTAAGGGATTGCGCGCCACATTTCCAGTCACTCAGCAGAGGACTGCATGTGCTGCGACTCCACTGAACAAGTTATCGATGGAGGTACATGGGCTGAGGGAGACACAGTCCCTGCTCTCCAAGGCTGTCACCTAGCTGGTACGGGGAGCCTGAGGGGAGCACAGACAATTCTGAAGCAGCCTGTGGGGAGAACGTCAGCAATAGGGTGAGGCTTAAAAAAGCAGGAGAGCACGGCGTCCGGCGGGGCTGTGGTCCTGGATAGTGAGAACGGTGTGCGCACGTCACCCACAGCCCCTGCTGTTTCTGTCTGTAGGAATTCTGTGTACCTTTTGTTTCCAGACCGCGTTTCTGACTCTCACGCGTTCAGCATGACTGCCAGAAAGCAGCCCTCACGTCCCTTGCTAAAAATGGAAAATTCTGCTCACCAGCCAAGGATAAGAGGGGCGTGTGGCCAACGCTGACCTCGCCATTTCTTACCCAGTCACCCAGATAGATGAACCACTTCTTAAAAAGGACTAGATGATATGAACTTTATTTTCACACAGGGTTCTTTTAGTGTCTTGTATGTCTGTTCAACCGTGACTCCATCTCGACTCCATCTCGTGCTCAACTTTCCCACATTAAAGAAGCCTCTGAATTTCCCAAGACATACGTAGGGCTCCTCTGTCTTTTAGAATCTCCCCCTCTGGTGTGCTAATGGAACCCATTTTATTTGTAGTAGTAACCAGAGCACCATTTACTTTAAGTAAAGAATTCTAGCTGATGAAGAAATGAGCCCCGGCTCTTAAGCAAGGATTAGACTCAGCCTCAGTAACCAATAAGATGGCAACCGCCAGCCATTTTAGCTACAAATTACCGTTAAGAGTTTACTATCAGGATGATCCCTTCAAGCAGGCCCTATTAAAAAAATAATCACCATCTGCTAGACTCCCTTTTTTTTTTATTAAACTGGTCATTAATTACTGGTAACAACTAATTTCGTCTGGATTTTATTGAGTAATTATAAAATAAACTGGGGAGGATATCAAGCTTCCTGCCTTGCTGAGGGCAGGAATTCTTTATAATGCTACATTTCAAAAGGGGGTTGTAATAAACCACCAAATTCCATTTAATATGGTAATTATAATTCTCAAAATTCATCCTTCCTGTGGTTAACGAGCGCCTTCTTTCAGCTTAGCTCAGCCTGACTTCAGCTTGGGTCATTAAATAGCAAACTAGTTTTCACCCACTGGTAACAATAGATCTTTCATGGGTTATTGCCTAATTAATTGAGGTGCATAATTTGATCACTACAATTTTTTAAAAATTTCATACTCCAGGTATCATGTAACAATACGATATTATTGTAGAGTAATTAAAATGGAGTTTTAATGTTTTGATTAGAACAGGTTTATTACTCTGGATAAGGTAAAGTGCAAAGTTTTACTAATGTTTTTCAACTACATTTAGGTTAAAACATTCGAAACAAGCCATTAATTTAATAACATGCTCATCCAAAACAAATCATAACTCATTTCTTTTTACTGCAAAAGTAATTGAGTAATGAATAATGAAAACCATCCCACTGAAGAGGGCAGTAAATATGTTGACTTTATTATTAATACTCAATTTTGGTTAATAAGGCAGCTATTAAATCTGAAACATGATGGACTTGATTTATTGACTTATTCAAGATAACAGTGAAATACTATCTAGTAAATTCCGGGGTTCTTGGGAGAAGATCTGATCATGAAACAAACTGGAATTTAACTAAAATTTCAGTTCACATTAGAACTATTTGATCTCAAACCTCTTTCCCTGTACCTCACGTGTTCGTTAAAAGTATTTCAGTTGCATGTGTGCACGTGAATGAGAGGGAGGGAGAGAAGGAGGAGAGAAGAGGGGGAGAGGAGGGACCTAAGAGCTTTCCATATCATTCTGCACCCTTGTGAACTGGAATTCTCTGGTGAATCAGTATTGCTTTGTTTTTAAAGCTCATAATACCAAGACGGCATTAGTTACACCTAAAAGGTGGTCTGTAGCCTGTCTCAAAAACAGCAGGTTAGTGATGATTCAGGGAAAAGGAAAGAGAATTCATTAAATGTAAAGGGGACTAATGGAGTTTTTTTTTTCCTCCTGTAAATAGAATTGCAGGTGATTCTTTAGTTATTCACAGGAGTTATGTTCTAGAAAGTTGCTGCAAACACTGAATTACTGAATACTGAACCACTGTGCCACAGGTATTGACTCTTGCTTTTTTTACAAAGGAAGTTTAGCTGGAATTCACAGATAATGAATCTGGTCATCATGAGACTCGATGATGGTACCTTATACCACAGACTCTTCCTACTCATTCATCCATATGTTGTTATTTGCTTATCCACCAGGATTCTTTTTCACTCGTAAGAATCTCTGCCTTATGACAGGCCCTTCATTCCATGGTATGGGCCAGAACATACCTACTTTATTTAGTGAAGCCTGAAAAAGCCAGAGCTCACCAACTGATGGTCTATGGAATGCTGACCCAAGATTTAAAGATGAGATTTTACAGGACAATTTAGTCTTCCAGATCCTTTTGGAAAATGAGTGGCTCTGACATCACTGAGCCCCAATTCTTCCACAGCAACAGTGAGCGGAAAGCAGAGAAGCAACCTCTTCTCCTGGGCTCTCAAAGTCGCTCCCTGTTTTTCCAGCAGCCAGCCAGCTCCACTCGTTTACAGCATTTGTCTGACATTCCTTCCTTCCTACATTCCTTCCTTCCTTTCTTTTTTTTTTTATAAGGATTTTATTTATTTGAGAGTGAGCAAGAGAGAGAACATGAGCAGGGTGAGGGGCAGAGGGAGAAGCAGATTCCCCGCTAAGCGGGGAGCCTAAGTCGGGACTCGATCCTGGAACACCGGGGTCATGACCTGAGTGGAAGGCAGACGCTTAACCGAGGGAGCCACCCAGGCGCACCCATTTGTCTGACATTCTTAAGCACTTGAATTTCCCACCCCTTGCTTAGACATACACATCTTCAATCGCCCTTATTCAGTAAATATTTATTAGATGTCTACTATGTGCTGGGTGGTCTTGCTTTCTGAGAATAGCCAAATAAGCCCCCTCCAACTTGGAGAATCTGAACTAGGTAGAAAAACCAATATCTAAACAAACAAAAAGCAACCAATAAATCACTGATTTTTTTTTTTTTTTTAAAGTAGGTTCCATGTCCAGCATGGGGCTCAAATTCAGGACCCTGTGATCAAGAGTCGCATGTGCTCTACTGACTGAGCCAGCCAGGTGCTCCTAAATTAATGATTCTTTTCTAGGGAAGGGGAGAAATGAAGTTTTAAAATGAGTCGGGGGGGGGGCTGGCTGGCTCAGTCAGTTAAGCATCCACCTTCAGCTCAGGTCACGATCTCAAGGGTTCTGGAAGCAAGCCCCACGGCAGACTCCCTACTCATGGGAAGTCTGCTTCTCCCCCTGCCTCTCCCTCCCCACCCTTGTGCACATACTCACAAGCAAACAAAATAAGCCCAAAGGATTTTAGCTGGCAAGGGACAATAAAAATCGGACTCTTCCATGAGGAGTCGCTCATGGACCTGAGTGTGTTGGGACAGACGTAAGATAATAAGAGCCATGAGATTAGATGTACTTGTAGGACGTGCTGGCTGTGAGGGGTCACTTCGATTACTTGGACAGGAAGAAGTGGTTTTTCTTGTAATGTTAAGTTGGGCATAGAGGCCTCTTGCTTTGATACCTGCCTTCTTTTAAAATATACTAAAACATGGGTTTTGGAAGGCCTTAAATAGTCCTTCAAGTCTCGTGGGCCCGTCATAACTCATACAGATCTACCTGCAAAGGGGCCACTTCATGAGCGAACGACTATATCATTGTTCTAGGTTTCACAGTTGAGTTAGCTGACGTAGTCTTAAGCCTGTGCTAGGGAGGGCCTGCCTACGCAGTGGTACGAGCAAAGACTGAGCCGCTGGGAGGGTCCAGAACTGAGGCAGTGGGGCCCAGACAACATATCTGAACTTGTTAAATATCCTCTTTTGAACCAGGAGCACTCCCTAACACCCAGCTGACTGTGTAGAGTACAAGGAGGTCAACCCTGGTATGTGAATTGTACACAGCAGAAGAATCAATAAGGTAAGAGACAGGGCTACCTGCAGAGCCAAGGTCTTCTGTAGAACAGGCTAGCCGGGGACCGGCGATTCAGGTATCTCTGATCCCCAAAGCAGCAGCAGCCTCCTGAGAACTGTGGCAAAGCAAGGACAACACTGGGGGGAGAATATAGCAGAACTTCTGTTCCACAGCTGGGAGGATTCTCTGCCAGGAATCTCATTAACACAGGATTTATTACCTACAAGAATGTTGGAAAAGGGTGGTGCCAGGATGACTAATTAATTCAGTAGCACCGAGGATTCCAGTTCCTTCCATCTTTTTGTCACCGCTAGCATGTTGGGCGCTCCTCTGGGTGCAGGAAGGTTGTAGCAGATCCCGCTATCGCCTGTTTGCATGGAGATGCGGCCTCTCTTAAAGATAACGAGGGCCTCTGCCAGAGTGCCTCCCTTCACCCTCCAACCCAGGGCACGTCCCATGTTTCATTGGCTAGACCTGCACCCCAACATTAACTGTCCATTGGTCAATGGCAAGGAGAATGAATTGCTTAGACCAGAGTTTCTGATTCAGATCTGGGGAGGAACCTAAGAATTCACATTTCTTACAAGTTTCCAGGTGGTGCCAATGCTGTCGGTTTGAGAACCACTAAGCTTAGACTATTCAAGACTTGCCACCTGAACAAACTTAGGGCTCTTCCAGCAAATAAGGAGAGGGAAAGTTTTGGGTGGACACCAACAATGGCAGCTACACATATTCTCTATGGAACATACGAGGTCTGCTGAAACACTGGTGAGGGTACTTTCAAGTGGGCAGCTTGACGAAGACTAGCAACTTGTATTCCCAGTTATCTAGATGGAAGCTAAAACCAAGCAAACTACTAAAATCCACAGAAGGTAAACTAGAGATTATCAAGCTATGATCACCTTGCATAAGAGGTTTAATTACTGGGGCTCCTGGGTGGTTCAGTCGGTTAAACTTGCGACTTGATTTCAGCTCAGTCATGATCTCAGGTCATGAGACAGAGCCCTGGCGTGGAGCCTGCTTGGGATGCTCTCTCCCAACCCACTGTGCATGCGTGGGTGCTCTTTCCCTCTCAAAAAAAAAAAAAAAAAAAAAAAAGTTTTAATTACTAGGTACACCAAGTGTTACATTCTTTCTAAAGATTATTGATACTGCTCTCCAAGTGTCTCTGGCTCTCCAGTTTCCGGGCCCAGGATTGGGCACGGCCAGGTGACTGGATTTGGCCAGTGAGATAAGCATGGCAACGATCACACTGAGATTCCTCTTGCTGCAGTGATTATAGATCATGGGTCAAGCTTTATCAGACTAGGTTACTGAATAACTAAAATGAACAGAGCATTCCTCCTGAGCCACAGTGGACATACGCAGTGGGCAAAATATAAACTTTGTGGTGTTAAGTTGTTGAGTTTTGGAAATTATTTGTTCAAGCAATATAACCAAGCCCATCCCATCTAATGCAAGTATATACAATTTTAATGCTGCATTTTAATTATTTCTTCCCTTTTAGCTCAGACACCTCCTTTAAAAAAAAAAATCCTAATTATCCTTCAAGCCCTGGCTCACATTACATTTCACATTTTATCATCACTCTGGCCAACATGTATCTCATGTAGACACCCCATTCCGACTACAAGAAAATTGCAAGGTTCAGGGGCACATGGGTGGCGCAGTCATTAAGCGTCTGCCTTCGGCTCAGGGCGTGATCCCGGAGTCCTGGGATTGAGCCCTGCATCGGGCTCCCTGCTCTGCTGGGAGCCTGTTTCTTCCTCTCCCACTCCCCCTGCTTGTGTTCCCTCTCTCGCTGGCTGTCTCTGTGTCAAATAAAATAAAAAAATCTTAAAAAAGAAATCACAAGGTTTGGTACTTGGGTTATTTTCTAATTGATCATAAATAGTGATATCCCATCACTAATCAGACTGGAGACTTTGAAGGACAGGGATCATGTCATAGACATTACTGTATCCTCTTGAGCAAAGGAGGGAAATTAGCAGCTTACAGACAGAATCTAGCTGAAGAATAGTCAATATAGTATTTGAACTTTTCCATTATTTGCATACAATCAGGCTGTTATTGAGCATGCTTTCCCTGTAGTTATATTGAACATTTGTGAGCAGAGTTGCAAGCAGTCACTTCATTAACTGCTGCAATTTTTACCACCTGTGGAAATCTCCATTTCTCTGACTATATACTAATATTCACTATATACTAACTAATTTGACTATCAATTGGCCTGTTCACTGTATCTTTCTCCAAATGAACTAAGGAGTGGAAAAGAAGCAGTAGTGCCTATAAAAGCCTTCCATTTTGTACAAGTCCTTGGAGCGCCTTTCTAGTCACTGGATGGGATGCTGCCTGATTCATGAATTGTTGAACGAAGCCAATTAGATCTTCAAATTTACTCAGATGGATTTTTTTTTTAAAGATTTTATTTATTCATTTGGCAGAGAGAGAGAGAGCACAAGTAGGGGGAGCCACAGGCAGAGGGAAAGGGAGAAGTAAGCTCCCCACTGAGCAGGGAGCCCAATGTGAGGCTCTATCCCAGGACCCTGGGATCATGACCTGAGCCGAAGGCAGACACTTAACTGACTGAGCCACCCAGGCGCCCCTGGATTTTGTTTTTGTTTTTTTTTTTTTTTAACACATTTCATTAATATCAATAATCTGATTTGGGACTTTGTGAAGTCATTTAGCCTAGTCCTCCATCTAAAGAGTTTTGCTTTCAAACCATGCAAAATACTTGAGTTCTTAAAAGCAGATGGTAAGAGGCTCACTGAAGGTCAACTGCTTAATAAATGATCGAGGTAGTATTGAAACAGAACCTAGTAAGGGGCAACATTAAATACTCAGCTTAGGTTGGGTGGACTATCCCATCAGGATGGGATATTAAATTATACTTGGTGTGATTACAACTTTTGAACTCTCAGGAGAAATACTTTGGACCTGGCCCCAAGCTGTGAATAGTATCTAAAAAGGGCAAATTTGGGGCATAAAGCAATAAAGAATAAAGATCATAAGTCAATCATACACAAACTTGTGATGACAGTTTAAAAAACTCTATCAACTGATTTTTCAAAGGTGAACGGATTCAGTAGGTCTGGGGTGGCACCTGAGAAGTGTACATCTCTAACAAGCTCCCAGGTGACGCTGATGCTGTTGGTTTGAGAACCACTGAGCTTAGACTACTCAAGATGCAAGCATGTCAATAATGCCTGAAAGCACTACAGGCGCATAATTCGTTGTCAAAAATGTAACCTACCAGTGCCAGACAGAACAAGCAGGAGGATATGTTCTGCGGTATCAGGGTGACAACACAAAAATAACTAAAATAATGCCAAATTTGTTGGAAAGCACACAATAGGTTTGGGTGAAGTCTTAGAAAAGAGGGGTGACTTAAGGTTACAAAAGGAAGGCGTGGGCTCAATTTTGTGCTATTTGATGACAGGAGCACTCACGAGGACTGTGGCTTCCAGACAGCTAAGAAGGTTCAGGGTTACCAGTAGCCTAATTTCACCTCTGCCTTCTATGAAAGAATTAAAAGTAGCTAATCCACTCAAGAAACACAAGCCGGCAACAGGCTCCAACTCTAAACACCACTAATGACAATGTATATAGAGGAAAAATCACTCCTTGTTTACAGTAGTTAACTCTGTGTGCAAGTGTGTAACTGCACGGAGTCAGAATCCTCTTTGACTGCCACCCTTAAAATCCCATCAAATGGATGTCTTGCAGGGGTGAATAACTTAAGGGAGGTAGCTCTGGTGTTTGAGGAACCAAGAGCCTCTGGCCCTGACCTAAGACTAGTCCACAGTCTTGTGAATTACATCCCAAAGTAAAGATGGTACAGTAACGTTTTGTGACAGCTGAGTCCGTAGCTTTTTCAAAACTTCAGCCTCATTTGGTAACTGATGCCTCTTGGGAAGCAAAATTACTTACATCATTAAAACTTCATCAAGTAATAATTTTATTACAGTTGTGAACATAAATAACTACAGTAAATAAGTACAGGGTGATCGATTTGTTCTTGATAGCTCAACGGAGTCATTATTTAGTTCTGATACAGAAAATCAGGACAATTTGAATTGCAAACTACGTATCGACTATCCATTTGGGTTTTAATTTGTTTTAGGTTTAGCACATTCCATAACTGAGCTCTATAAGCAGGTCAGCTTCAAAAATAAGGTCTCGCATAACAGCTAAGTCTAAATGGTGATGTGTCATCTGGCATGTCAAGTATTCTTCCTGATTTCCCCCGCTTCCCTTCCTGACACCAGCGGGGGGGGGGGGGG
>NW_024425563.1:46934570-47083168 GCF_017311325.1 Ursus maritimus | reverse complement strand
ACCAGCGGGGGGGGGGGGGGACCCTGTTCTAATGAAATTCTGCTAAGATGTGAAAAAAGGAGGGAACGTGTGCACAAATATAGAGCACCCCTCTTTCAAAGTCAGCAGGAAGTGTCTTCAGCCTGTTCGGTCGGCCTCACCAGCACAGGACAAATTTTTCACTAGATTCATGTCCCCCCTCTTCACGCCTCTACCACTGGCAGAATAAGATATAGGCTGCTAAGATAGATTACCATAATATAATGATTGAAGGGAAAATATATGGTGTAATACAGAGAGGTCTAAATACCTGTAAGTGGAAAAAAGCATAAATGACTGTTTTAATTAATTTCCTAATGTAAAACACAGCTGCAGTAATGTTGGCAAGTCTCACCCGCCTGTTTTAAATTTGTGACATGAAATCATGCCACTTAATTAAGTCTTAATGCACAAAAATATATTTTATTTACTTTTTATGGAATATCAGCATTTAAAGCTTTCTATTTATGTGTGTAAATGCTTTATAAATTACTTGAAATACTGAAAAAAACCTGACTACTACTAATCGGCAGTTACAACATACCAGTTTTGGTTTCAATAATGAAATGCCTTTTTGGTGGACTCCTGTTGCTCCGTGAACTAGCTCTAAGCTGTTAAAGTAATGAGTCCGGACAGTCTCCTCTGATCTCTTGTTTGGTACAAAACTCAAGGAAAGGGCTTTGCCCACAATTCCTAGTCTGTTTACGCAACTGCCACCAGGCTGACTGTCTGACTCCAAGAACATTATGAAGCCTCTTGGGCTTCCCCTTCCCCCTTCCAGCAAGTACAGCCTTTTCACTTTTTCCAAGTGAGGGCAAAGAAAACGTGGTATTAGAGAGCCCTCTGCAGGCCAGAAGTTTTGAAGGCGCTTATCAGCAAGGACTTAGATTTGCAATAAAATCATCTTTGTCAAAACTGCATACATCAGATCTCGGTGGAAAGCTATTTGTCATAAAGGCAGGCAGACAGACACTGATTTTTCCAAAAGACTCACTTAAAACTCACAGGTCAACTCATGCTACCTTTTATACAAAGGTTCCGTAAGCCCCCAGGACCTCTTCCTAAAATGCAATGCAAAGTATTAGGGACAATATCATCAAGGTCGCCAAAAAAAATTCTTAAGATTATCCATGAAGAACATGGGGCTCTGAGTAGTTCACTTTAAAAAAAAAAAAAAAAAAAAAAGCAATTTCTAGTACATCTGAGCTTTAGGGGTCAGGATACAGGGAAGAAGAAACTACAAGTTAGTTATGTGGACAAACGTCATGATTCCCTCAGCCAAGTTTTCATTCTACTGAATGAAGTGTATGCCCAGCAAAATCCAGTGAACCTCTCAAGTGTTTTAGGGGACGTGGTGTAAATTTTTACAGGGCATTTTATATTGTGTTTTAAACTTTTTGGATAGAGCGAATATAAATCTTTACTGAAAGAAATCTGTATGTAAAGATAAAAATGAAGAAGTATGCTGAAGACAGAACAAAAATAAAACAAGCTCTCATTTTCATTTAGATGGTACCTTTCAAACCACATTTTATGTTGGTTATAAAATATTCTTAAAGTCAGCAAAATAACCAACAACTTTTAATAGGAAATTTTTTCATAATATTTTCAAGTCAGCAAAAGTACTAACAACTTTTAATAGTGGGTGATTTTTTTCTTTTTCCAGAACAGTCAAGAGAGTATTAATTTAAAAGAGGAAGCATTTGACCACGGTATTTCCTTTTATTGAGTTTAATCTGTGCCAGGTAACTTCTATAGCTCCTGGAGCACCCAGAGATACATGCTTCTAATAATTCTCAAAGGGGCTGGGGCCGGCTGCTCAAAGTTCCTCTCTCTGGCAGGAAAACAGTATGGTCTACATTTGTCTGGAAGCCAGGATAAGTGGAATAAATGGGAAGTCAGAGACGATGGAAAAGAACCTGATATTGTAGGCATTAAAAAAAGACCTGTTGGGAGTCACGAGGCGGCAGTGGTCTGGGGCAAGGACCACAGCTGCACTTGTTTGCAGTAAATCTGTAGATGAGTCTCAGTGTTTCCCTGGGGACCCTGGGGACCGTCTAACCAGCCAACCGCACATTCTCTGGTGGCTTGGGTGCTTTCCCCAAGGACGGGCTTTCGGTGTTGGAGGGTTTTCTCATCTCCTCTACTCTGGGGTGTAGACAAGACCAGCATGTTCTTAGGTAATGTTAGCAGACGTTTTGGTTCCAGTAAAATGACTCTTCCAAATGAAAACCCCAAATTAAAACGCCGAGTTTCCAGCTCTGTGGAGTTCAGAAACAAGTGCTCTCAGCATGAACTGTCAACAGCCAGAGTTAAAATAGGGCAGCTGCTGGTTCCTGCGGAATCATCCCCACACGCCCCATCTCAACCTCCCAGAGTTGAATGTCAGACATTACCATCCGGCCTGGAATCCGGCCGCCAGGCTCAGCCTCCTTCACTGGGGGCTTATCTCCCACCGGGAGGCTGTAGCCAACTGGATGGAAGCGCACGCTTCCCAGCAGATGTTGGGCTGCCAGCAACAGGAGCGCGACTGGGCCTGGCGCCGCCAACATTTACAGTCATGCCGCCCCTGCTCCCCACGACCCCCGGGCCCGGTCCCCCCAAGGCCTGGCCTGCGAGCCAACTTGGCCCTCGAGGAGTGGACAGGTGATGAGGATTAGGCCGAGCGTATTTGCATATCCTCAGCGCAGGGAAGGAAATTAACACCACAGTGACATGATTTAGTGGCTGAACTTAAACCCGAGAAAGCCCTAGACCAATTTTTGAACACCAGGCGATGGAGGGAAGGAGATCTGAAATGCAACACATCTGGCAGGGATGGGCTCGTCCAGGGTTAATGGAAGAAACAGAAAGAAAGCAATCCGCTTGGGTCCAAAGTGTTGTTTAAAATTTACCCAGAGTATGCGTGGGCTTTCTTCTTGGACACAAGAAATGCCTGCTTCACCTCATTCTCGGTGGATGGGGGGGGCGGGGGTGTGTGTGTGCTGCTCTGGGTCATTATCACTAGCTGTGCAGGTAGCTCTTCTGGAGCCTTGCGAGGCCCGCGGTCACGCTGCCCGCCATTTGCCTGCAGCCAAATTCAGAAGCGGTCTGACAATTAGGTGGTTCAGAAACGGAACATTTTTTGGAATTTTTTTTCACTATAATAAGTAGGAGCATAAAGACATTTCTTAAACCTCTCACAAAAGTGAAGTGAATGAATAAAGAACGAATTAGCACCTGTGAAGTATATTTTTATCTTTCTAAAGTCTTTTCTTTTTGGAAAGCCAGGAAGAGAGGGGATATGTTTTTTTTTTTTTTGAGTATTTAGACAACTGTGTCATCCAATGGAAGCAGGCAAGAAGGCGGCTCATATTTCAATTTGCTGTCATATTAACATACCTAGAAAAACAGATGCCATTACAAGTTTCTTACTTTTATGAAGCCAGTAAGGTACCGCGTGCATTCTCTGGACAGATCTGCCTAAGCTGCTTTAACTTGTTTTTTGCTAAGATAATGAGGTCAGCTCTAAGTAAGCACAAACCTAGAACTAAGGACACAAAACACTGCCCCCCACCATAAACACAATACTTTACCAGTGTGGTATGCCTAACTATAAAGTAATCAGACTATTTTAAGACAAATGCCAGAGCACGTATAAAAACATAGGGCTCGCCTCTTTCACGCGGCCATCTTTAGCGGCCATATGCACTTAGTCTACTACGCTGCCATTTCGTTACTCAAAAATATCTTATGCTTCCTCCTGAAAACAGCTTTAGAAAATGCCTGGAAGTGTGCGGAATATCACTGAGGGTGGTAACCCTTTGTCACTGCAGAGCCAAAGGCCATTTGTAATTAAGGTTGGCGAATAAGACGGGTGGATTCAGCCCCCAAGGCCCCTAAAGACTAAAATGCACACAGCGCAACTCACCCCAAACAGATAAGGTGTGGCTAACTAGGGGTCCAAACCTCTTCTGTGGACTGAAGTTGAAGACCATGCCAGAAGAACAATTGTGGTCATGTTTCATGTTTCGAGCAATGGGAGCTTCACAGAAATACACCTGCACACGTATCCCAGTGGGACACCTTGGCGTGGCCCATGACTGGCCCTGCAAGCTCGGCCTAACAGAAGACGTGTCCTAGCAACGGACAGGACATGCCTCCCACAGCAGCACGGTCAAGAACGATGGCAGGACAGAACTACCGAGAACCTAGCTTTCCCTTTCCCCTTGGCATCCGAAGGGGAGGCTAACCCTCTGGACTGAACCACCACTGGGTTCTTGGATAATCTGTGCATGTGAAGAGAATCTCAGACTTTCCCTAACACAGCGTGCGGGCGATCTAGCAACTAACGTGCAACATTGAGATGTGTCACCATATCGGCACCCCAGCCTATTTTGTTGTCCTCTCCCATTCATTTCCTCATCTATATTAGGCATTCCACAAATATTTTGTCAATATAGATGAAGATTTTACGATTCTCACAACAAAGTGATACAGTTTGGAAAAGTATTACAAGAGCCATCTTACAGACAAGGAAACTGAGGCACAGAATGGCTAACAGGGAGTGCTTCTGGAGAAGCTCAAGGATCCCCCCAGGCTGGTACTCTTCCCAGTCCATTCCATGCTGGCAACTGGAGATGCAGCAGACGCCGGGTTTAGTGGCAGGAGGCAACAAAGTAGGTTTTCCAAAGGACGGTACATGTCAACATCATTTATATTAAGGGAATGGCAGCCTTGTTCTCTTCCTTCGGGCATCAGGCCACATCCTGTGGGTTTCTCAGGGAACAAGAGATCTCCCGGGGAGATGTTCATTTTGTAATGGACATACTTCCCCTTTCATTTCTGTGGTGTGGCTGGGGTCAAAGACTTGAGTGGATTTTTCTGTGAACTGATTCAGATAACCCCTAAGGGCTTCTAGAAGTTGAGGGAGGCAGGAGAACAGGAATAACTAGGAGTCTGACCCTGAACATCCCCTGCTCCCCCAGGACTCAAGAGTCGGGGTCTGTGATGAGTAGCTGGGGCTGCACCAGGAGGCCAGAGGCTGCTTCCTCTTCTTCAGAGCCCAAGGGTCTCAGAGGCAGCAGCTGCAGCTCTGTCCTGCTCATCTGAGAATTCCTTGTGGAATCCCTACCGTCATGCTCTCCCCTGAGCTTCTATTTATAGTATTTCCTATAGAAATGAATGATGAAGTTCTATGATGAGGGTCCTCTAGAGACATGTTAAGTGGACAATGGGCTCCAGAACCACTCTGCAGTGTCTTGAATCCCAGCTTGACCATTTACTCACTGTGTGAGCATGGGCAAGCTACTCAACATCTCTGTGCCTAAGTATCTTCATTGTAAAACAGGGGCAACAGTACCTTCCTTAGAGGATTATTGTAGGCATTAGCGGACAGAATAGATGGAAGTGCTTAGAACAGTGCCTGGACACACACACACACACACACACACACACACACACACACACACAAAGTCCTTAACAAATGTACGCCAGTATTTTTATTATCATACTACCACACACTGCCTTTTACAAGTATTGAGATTTTAGTGCCTTTTTCTTGTTTCCCCCAGCTGTAAGCCTGCTGAGGGCAGGGACCATGGGGTCTGTTACACAGTCATCAACCTGTATTTCTTGTTGGAATAAGACTCTCACAAGAGTGTCTGCATTTTAAAAAAGAACTAAGGCGAGAGGTTACAAAAAGGAATAATTCACAGTGGTTGGTCTGGGAGTACTATTTGCGTAAGGGATCCTCGGCGCCCTTGAAATCATTCCAAATGCTAACTGGTATTCTACAAGACAGTCAGAACCACTTCTGGAAGTAGGAGTTTCTTCCCCGGAATCAATGTTCAGGGGCCCCACCATGAAGACTTCTCATGTTACAGGGTACTGATAAAGTGAAATAATGATTGAATCTACGAGGCCGGTAGGCAACATGAGGCCGCATAACTTTGTGTCAGCATGTCCGTGTATTATCTGAATAGCTCATTTGTACTTACCGAATCATATATTTACTGAAAAGCAACACAGACTTGAACCGAACTGTGTCAAACGGTACGTGATTGCTATACTTAAAATGTTCAGGTTATTTTGAACAGAGGGATTTATTTTCTTCTTGTAGCTTTTGGAAGTCTGGACCTATCTGGTTTCAGTTAGGCAACAGTCTTTGGCCAGCATTTTCTGGTACATTTGAAACTGTTGAACAATGAAAAGTAAAAACATGTAATTGCCAGCACAGCTTAAGCTTAATGCAGATATAAACACAGTTAAGAGCACTTTATTTAGGCTCTGCTTTATTATTCTTAACTTTCATAGTAATTTTCAATCACAATGCATTAACAAATTTTTATTAGGTTTCCCAATGGAAAGCCAGTTGCAGGCAAGGCCTTTTATGACTCTCACTAAAGAACTTTGCATTGATTTTAGATTTATCTTCTATAACCCAGAAGAAAACAATTGTTAAAATCTTGCTTTTGTTAACTCTTAATTTAGTATGCTCTCGAGTACACTCTTTCCCTTGCTCTTTGCTAATGCCCTCCCCCGTACTGTGCAACTCACCTCCTTAACCATCTTGAGTTACAGCCTTTTAAACAGAGCACAGCGCAGTCAGCCACAGGAGGGCAGGGACAGTGTTTACCTGAAGGCTCTAAATCGAAGCATGGGCAAGGGTGGAGTGGGGGGGTTCAAGATTTTATTTAAACCGGCAGCTCAGTCTCCTTGCAACTAAAAGATTCTAAGCAACTTCTCCTTCTGGACTCTTCTTCAAAACTTACAAATAAAACAGTCTTCTAGGGGCCGACTCCTTCACAGGAGCTGCTACCTTCTGTTTTAGGATTTATTTAGTGGTTCGAGTATTTCTCTATGATTTAGGCTCGGGTGGCTCCAGTGGGCAGCCAGGCACTGCCCGGTGGCCTGCGGGATGACCAGCATATTGTGTGTTGTGGCCAGCAGGGGGAAGGAGAAGTGCCAGCCACTCTGAAAACTCTGGGGGCCGGCAGGCCATGGAGGTCTGCAGCAGCCATGTGGAGGAGATCCAGGCTCGCAGCAGGAAGTGAGGGTCATTCTGGAATCTTCAATGAAAACACTCACTACAGGGTGCACTACACAAGAACCACTTCTACTAAATAGGACATTCACCACAAAGACGTTCCTTAGCTTGCCAGATTCAAACACTAGCTTATTGACAAGACACAAAAGTTTGTAGGTAGGAGACTATGGTGTTTCAGAGTGACTTTAGGGGAGTGCTGTGTGACCCTGGGCAAACGATTTAACCTCCTGAGTCCTAGTTTCTCAAAATGAGGTTTATAATACTTGCATACCAGAGGGACGCTGTAAGGATTAAATGACCAAGCATATGAAGCTGTTAACAAATTACGTAGTCAAACCAGATATTTGATAAATGGCGGTATTATTTTTTCTCAGAAAGTATAGTAGCAATTTTTAAAAACTCATATGATGTATCTGAGAAAACGTCTGGAAAGACTTACACCAAAATGTCAACACAGTTATCTCTGGGTGGTGAGATTATAGGAATTTTTCCTTCCATGTGTTTCTTTCCCTATGTTTTCTGCATTTTCTATAATAAACACGTATTACTTTTTTAGTAGGAAATTATAATTAAACTGTATCTTACATGAAAATAATAAAGAAATGGCTACAAAGAACAACAAGATGAGAAAATGTTATTGCAATCCTAACATTTGTCCTCCTGAGTATTCTCTGGAACATTCCGAACTTACCCTCCATTTTCCCCAGAAAGAACACATCACAAGTGGTCACACTGATGTTAATGAAAAAAGGCCCATTTGTAGTGATAGAAAAAGGTCAGTATGAATATATACATATATGTATATATATTCACCTTTCGATAACTTGATTTTGAGATATGTATTTTTTAAAAAAGGAAATACCAAATTTTTCTTCATGAAAAAAACATGACTTAATAGTTTTCCTCAGATGTTTTCATAAGAATCCCAAAATATACATATTTGCTCTACCACCAAGAAAATGTTCATGTAATTAATGTTTTACATACATTTATATTCATATATTTGTTCTATATTTTTTTTTTTTCTATTTGACAGAGAGAGAGAGACAGGCAGCAAGAGAGGGAACACAAGCAGGGGGAGTGGGAGAGGAAGAAGCAGGCTCATAGCGGAAGAGCCCAACGTGGGACTCAATCCCAGAACTCCAGGATCACGCCCTGAGCCGAAGACAGATGCTTAATGACTAAGCCACCCAGGCGCCCCTGTTCTATATTCTTTTAAGAAAATGTTTATATCTTACCACTGCAATACAAACATTCCACCCAATATTCTATAAATTGAAAGCAAATTATAAAGAAAAGAAAATGCTAAATATTGAGAAAAGTATATGCTAATTATGAACACAGTCATAATCAGGGCAGTGGCCTACATCCAACGCCAGCATCTCGGAATCTTCAAATATAACTGAAGAGGAATTTGAAGTTGTTCTATCCCTTTGCTTTCAGAAAAACAAAGCAGGTGTTAACAATCACATCTTTATAGAATGTGAAACCAGACCTAAGGAGATTAAATGACTGTGGCTACTGACCCTTGGGTAAGTTTATGGCAAAGGAGGATTTCTCAGCGGAGTACTAAATCTTTGTTTTCTGGAAGGCCATCTGCAATGAGATTAGAGATAGGGCATGGGTTGGCAAACTTCTCCTATAAAGGGCCAGATAGTACATATTTTAGGCTTTGTGGGCCAAATGTCTCTGTTAACTAGTTAACTCTGCAGTGATAGCGTGACAGCAGCCCCAGAGAATTCCTAAATGAATGGGTGTGGCTGTATTCCAATAAAACTTTATTTACAAAAGACACGGGAGGGCCAGGTTTGGCTTAAAAGCCATAAGTTGCTGGTCCCTGGTGTACAGGAACAAAACAATTATAAAATCATTCTTTAAAGGCTTTTTTTCCCCCCTAAAAATGAATAAGATAGGACTACATCACATTAGGAGAATAAACTTTGCTGTGGGGTGGGGCAGATTTGAGGCAGCTTTGGGCAGTGTATGCATAGTTTGGACACAATGGTGAAACTCAGGTTTGGGTGACTTGCCTAGTACTTGGGAAGAATTCTGAGTCATCATGGGCTGAGTCCTGAGCAGAAACTCTTTTGATGCACTAAAAGAATGGACTATTGTGATGTTTTAAAAAGGTGCCCAAGAGAGTGACAAGCCTAGGGAAAAGGGGGCAAGGACAGAGAAGAGTTACATGCATATGGAGAATGTGAAAGGAAAAGAAACGGAAACCCAAGACTTGGAAGGCCATTTGGGGTTGGACGGGACAAGGCAATTCATCAGCTAAGGCGTTTTCCCTAATTGTTCTAAATTCTACCCCGGATCAATGGTGCATGGGTCGTGTCAGCCCATGGGTAGCTGGAATGCAGTCTGAAGTTGGCTCCGTGGGCAGTCACAGTTGAGAAACATGCTGGTATCGGACAGGCCACATCATAATGTGGTACCTGACGATGACCACCGCTACATAAAATCAGACCCCATCATCCATGATGCAGGTGCAAACGGGAGAGAGGGCACGTATACTCTTACACGTCTCTGAAATCAGCTGAAATGCTAAAGGAAACTTGATTCCCAGCACAAAATATAGACATCTAAAAAAAAAGAGACTTTAAAAATGAAAGTTTTGGTCACACATGGTTTATCACAAACCATCTGTAATGTGCACCCATCTACGGCAACCTCATCTTTTCCTTAAATAGCTACAGCTAGAAATCGACCAAAGATGAAAAACGAAGTCTCTCAAGATGCGGAAATGAACTCAGTGAGGATATATTAGATGAGACTCCTCACTGGCCTCCTGCAAGCCCATAAGCTGAATGACTTTAGAACCATTTAAGTGTGTGGTGAGCTGGTAGACTCCTGAGAAATAAGATTCTTCTCTTCTAGCTTTGAAGTTCACATACTAACCTAAATCCAACTTTTGTTACTTTTCTTTATGCTGCTTTTTTTGTTTTTCCAGTAGGCTCCACACCCAACGTGGGGCTTGAACTCACAACCTTGAGAAATTAAGAGTCGCATGCTCTACCAACTGAGCCAACCAGGCACCTCTACGCTGCCACCGTTTTTGATATTCTGTATAACCATGAATGGGCTAAGCCAGAGATCTAGAAGAAATCTGATCTATAAGATGTGGTAACGATGGCTGTCTGTCATTCACTGAGCATTTCACCAGGCGGGCCAGGAAGCACTTTATAAATGTTACCAGGGCAGACTCTCTCACAACCTTGTGGTATGGATATTATTATTATTATTTTAAATATTTGAGAGAGAGACAGAGACAGAGACAGCAAGAGAGAACACGAGCAGGGAGGAGAGGGAGAAGCAGGCTGGACACTGAGCAGGTAGCCCGATGTGGGGCTTGAGCCCAGGACAGGAAGCTTAGCCAACTGAGCCAGCCAGGCACCCCTTATTTCTATTTTCTAATAAAGGAAAGTGGGCTCAGGGAGGTCAAGATGTCCACGGTGACCCAGGTCCTATATGTAGTGATCTGGGGCTCAAACTGGGGCCTGACTCCAAAATCCGTTAAGCCATACTTCTGCCTACAACAAATGTGAAAAATTCTCCAGTGAGTGAATGAATACACACCAGAGAAAGGGAGAGGCTATAAACATCCAATGTTTTGGTAGAATTTTTTTTTTAAAGATCATAATACCATGCCCTTCACACAGAGAAACCTTCAGAAGCTCCCACAACTATTCTGGTGTAACAATAAATGAAGAGTGTGGAGGCCTCGGAAATCTTAGGAAGAAATGCCTTTATTCACTTAAAGTCAGGGGAGGATTCAAAAGCTTCCCTATATGGTCTCTTATTCTTTACAGGTCAGATAACTTCTCTGAGGAGAGAGGTTTTTTTGTTTGTTTAATGTTTAGATTTGTATCTTTGTTCACTCCTTTCCTCTTTTCGCCTCCTGCCTCCCAGGTTGGACTATTCAGAATCGCTCTCCTTTTTCCTTTCCTTAATACTCCTGGGGTATAAGGAGTATTTCCACTTACTTCCCTCTCTTCTCTAATTAAAAATTTTTTTTTGAAGATTTTATTTATTTATTTGACAGAGAGAGAGACAGCCAGCGAGAGAGGGAACACAAGCAGGGGGAGTGGGAGAGGAAGAAGCAGGCTCATAGCAGAGGAGCCTGATGTGGGGCTCGATCCCATAACGCCGGGATCACGCCCTGAGCCGAAGGCAGATGCTTAACGACTGAGCCACCCAGGCGCCCCTCCAATTAAAATGTTCTTAGACTATAATAGTTAATATAAACAATCACCTCCTTCTATTCAATTAATTGGCATTCTTTTTTCATTTGTTTATCATACATGTACAAAATTCCAGCTACATTATGGCTGGATGAGCTTTTGTGGGCTAATCCAGGAACCTGGTCACTGTGTATAACACAGCTTCTATGGAAAAATGTCTTTTTATTTTTTGTGGTTGATTTATAAATGGACGTTTGCAATCCAACCCATCGGTAAGTTTGGGGCTGCCTATAAGCCAGACATGCATGAAGTAGAAGGCGACGCTTTTGACTGGTTTAGCATTCAGAGGGTTATGCTTCTCAACTGCTTCCCATACAATCACTCAAAGGTCAGTCCTGGTATCGTTCCCATTTGCCCCTGAAGACTCCTACCAGTCCTTTGGGTGACAGCGCCAGTAAGTGGATTCCCAGGCACAGAAACAAGGCCAGGGCGCCCTCTGGGCCAAGAGTAACCCCCACCTCCATTTTAACTTAGTAAAAAGCAGGAATACAGAAGCAGAACAGAGACCAAAGAATCACCTTTAATAAAATACCATTTCCATCCCTCAAAACTCCACCTTCTTTCTTTCATATCACACCTTAATTTTGACTGGGTGGTAGTAGCTGTCTAAAAGAGCTTCTGCTAAAATTCCAAAAACGACCCTTAGTTTGAAGAAGAAATACAGTGGAAAACTTCAAGACATAAGCTTCTAAGCAATATGCCCAAAGAACAGTCATCACCATCTTTTCTTGTCTGTTCTTGGCTACAGCTTCTACCCCAGGAGCTATGAGTACAATTCCAGGCCACAAACACTGAAGGGTCCCTGCTTGGGGCTGGCGCTGAGTAATCACAGGTTAGATATTAAAACTAATTTGAGTTTGTCACCTCAAGAAGTTTACAGTGCAACCGGGCAATACATGCAAAACTCAATATAACTCAAGGCGTACATAAACATAGCGAGGCTGTTAGAGGCTCCCTTCAAACACTGCCACTTTTGAAATTTCACCGTCTGTTTTTAGTAAACATATTCAAATTCGCACTCTTATAATGTGTCTTTACATGTGGCCCAAAATGTTCCTGGTCAAAGTAGGCCAAAGAGGATCAAATACCTTTTATAATGCGCTAAAATCAGTGGTTGAGGGTTTCATAAAGATGGCGTTCACGCCACAGACAGACACGCAGCTGCTTCAGACAGAAAAGGCACCAATAACAGTCATTCACTGACCGGTAACTACTAAGCAGATATGTTCCCAAAATACTACCTCAAGCCCTGAGAAGGTAAGAAGCAACGGAAATGTAAGCTCCAGGAAACCAGAGAGCTGCGTCTACAAGAAAATCTCTTTCGGATCCTCCTTTGGGACTCTCCAATTTATAAAATAACACACAAGTATTACAGTATTTGTGGTAGGAAAATGTCCACAGAAAAACAGGTAGTCTGGGCATCCATTTCTCTTCCCTAGATTTAGAAGTTCTGATCTCTGAGTCACATTTACAACAATAGGGTCGTTCTAGCGAGCCATGTTTGACTAAACATTCTTGATGGCCTTGGTGCTTACGGATATACTGTATTTTTTGCACACTTGTGGACAAGATGTTGGCTTCACTTTACAACCAACATCTTGTCCACATCAGGGGAGCTTTCTCACACAGACACGCATACCATGTGGGCTACCTGCTGAGTTCTGGCAAGCTTGGCAGACTGCAGAACATAATGGGAAGGCAGTTGGAGTGGAAAAAAACCTTCCTGGGAATTTTTTAAGTGGTTAAAAAAAAAAAAAAAAAAGGCATACCGTGTCCTAATGTCCCACACTGTGAGTTGGCACAGGGAAGATAATCCAGGAAATGAGATGTAAAAACTGTACACAGGTTCCCTAACAGAAGAGGCATTTTGCAAACCTCTTTAGGAAGTCAACCACTTGAAAGTTTTACTTTTTAATTAGCCACATGGAAGTTGAAAGAGCTGGAAATCATCATTAATGCCACATGGAGATCTTAACTAGTTGCACCGCCACTTCTCAGAAGCCCGCAGGCTCACTGATGGTTAAGGCACACATTCGAAGTCGCCAAGGTGGAGAAGTGTCTTCACCAGGGAACGTCTTTAAGGATTTTGGTTGCATAAGGACTATTAGGTAAATGTCACCTAAATGCAGGATTTTCAGATTTCTACTTTGGTGTAATGTTTTCCTCCAGCAAATTATGTGGTGCCCCCAAGCAGAACACACACCCTTTCCTTTTCAAAGCCAAAAAGAAAGAAACAACGAGAAAATGCAATAGCACCACCTAAAGGGCATTTAAAGGCAATCAAAACTAAACAAAGGTTAGAAAGCGGTGAGGACTTTTCCTGTTGCCCAAGCTACGGTGTGCAAGATTGCCACGACAGACGCAGTCTGACAGAGGGTGCGCTGTGGGGCAGTCTCTGGAGCGGTTACATTCTGGCCCTACATCCGGTCTGAAAAATTGGGCAAAATCGATCCAATCCACAGAACGGATCATTTTGTAAAGTTCAAACTCCGCTGAATGACTTCAAATGGTTCACAGACCTAAATGTGGGAGCTAAAACTGTAAAACCCCAGAAGAAAACACACGAGTAAATCCTCCTAACCTCGGGTTAGGCATGGTTCCTAAGACAGGATGCCAAAAGCACGAGCAACAAAAGGAAAAACACACTGGACTTCAATAAAACTAAAAACTTTGTGTTGCAAACAACACCATCAAGAAAGTGAAAAGACTACCCACAGAATGGGGGAAATACTTGCAAATCGTGTATCAGATAAGGGACTCGTATCCAAAATAGGTACAGAACTCATAGCTCAATGATAAGAAGATAAATAACCCAATTTTTAAAATGAGCAAGGATTTGAATAGACATTTCTCCGAAGATGAAATACAAATAGCCAATAAGCCTATGAAAAAGATGTTCGTCATTAGGGAAATGAACACCTAAACCACCATGAGATTCCGTTTCATGCCCACAAAGATGGTTATAATCAGACAGACGGACAATACTAAGTGTTGGTGAGGATGTAGAGAAACTGGAATCCTCATACATGGCTGGTGGGAATGCAAAGACGGTGGAGGTGCTTTGGAAATTAGTTTGGGAGATCCTCAAAATGGAACTGTACCTCAACCAATTAACAGATAAAGTAGGCTATATCCACACACTGGAACATTATTCGGCAAGCGAAACAAAGTACTGATACGTGCTGTAACATGAGTAAATCCTGAAAACATTGTGCTAAGTGAAAGCAGCTGAGACACTGAAGGTCACATACTGTGCTGCTCCATTTATATATAATACCCAGAATAGGCGACTCGAGAAGTAGATTCGTAGTTGCCTCGGGCTGGGAAAGCTGGGGGCGGGGGGATATGAAGCGAAACTAATGCGCGTGCGGTTCCCTTTAAGGGTGATGAAAATATCATACAATTAGACTGTGGCAATGATCACATAACCCTGAATACACTAAAACCACGTAAGTGTGTACTTTAAGTAGGTGAAATATACAGCACGTGAGTTATATCTCAATAAAGTGGTTAAAAAGATTCAGTTGAAGGGTTTTCAACTGCTACTCCACTGCAATATGGACGGTATTATTCATACAAAAGAAAAACGACAATCTTCATGGCCCTTGTGCAGCTGCCCTTTCCAAGCCCCTACTGCGACCTTATGGAGGCGGCGGCAGTTACAACGTGGTGAGGTCACACAGCTGTTGGCAGCAGAAGTGGGACCAGAACCTGGGCTGCCCAAGTGCCACGCGGGCCGGGGGACGAGGGTGAGGCAGGAGTGTCTGCAGCGCAGCCCTGAAGCAGGGGGACTCCCAGTCCCTGCTTGCCTGGCCCGGCCTTGGTTCTGCGCACCCTCTTGCCACGGGGCCTCCCTGCGAGGCTCAGCACGAGCCCACCTGTAAATAGGAACGCTATTGTTAAAGCTTCCACCGTCGTTCTTCATTTGTTGTTCCCGCAAATATCCATAAAGAAAAATAAAGGCTTTTTCTTTCCTTTTACTTGAGGGAAAACAGAGATGACCCCAAGAATGAGAGGTTAGGCAGAGTTTGGAAGGAAAACCAAGTGAGAAAAAGTACATGCTTGCCAAGAGGACATGTTTTCTCTGGTGACCAGGAGGAACAACACTGCCTGTTTTAACTATTTCATTTAGCACGGTCTTCCTTCACAACGTGTCTACCCCAGCTGCCCGGCTCAACCAGCAATTGGCCAACCCTCTCACTCACCTGTGTCTATACCAACCGCTTCTTGTCTTTGGTCGAGCGTCTTCCTGAGTGCAATGAGTAAAGATTTCCACTATGGAAAATACAGCTTATCAGTGGCCATCAGCTGTTACAGTAAAAATGTTGAATTATTGCTGCTCGACAATCCTTTTTTATTTGCACATTTACACATTCTCTCTAAAGTGAGCTCGGCACACACCCTTTGCACGTTGCTTGGTTTATCTCCAGTGCACAAAGTCAGGTACAAAGTATTCCTGAAGGAGCAGGTAGGCTTTCAGCTTTATTTTGTCCACTTGTTTACTTCTACCAGGACTGATAACAGATGATGGTAGTAAAGATTAAAACGCTCTCCCGTCTGTCTTGATTACCTATCTTGCCTGTCGATAGCATAAAATGGCTCATAAGGCCAGCCTTTCTGTTTACATGTCCTGATTTATTTGCTGTTGTCAAAGATTCCCTATTTATTATCCCCTCCAGAATGAACTGCATGCTTTAAACATTTTCATACCATTTCCTGCTTTAATCATAGCCAAATATTTGACATCACGGACATGCTTGGTGACTCCAAGTTTTAGGATCCCATTACACAGCAAGTTAAATAAGTGCCTGGGCTTTAACGTTGTAACGTTTGGTTTTGCTCTATTTGTTTCCCCAGACAAGCAGTTTACTCGTTCCTAAATCCTCATGTGAGGCTTTGCCGACCATGTTAGGTTGTCTTCATGCAGTACGTGGTGTCAACGAGAGAGCTAGAGTCGGTGAAGTCTTGCCAAGGACTTTCTGGGCATAGCTCTTAGAGACTGACAAGACGTGGCCATTACAAAGAAGGCTTTGGTTCTCAAGCCATTTACTTCACGGGGAAGCAGTTAAGCTTAATGGTTAACAAGGACTCCGGAAGAGTAACTCAGAGAAGGTCTGAGGCCCCACGCTACCACTCACCACCCTAGCTCTGCCTTGCCTTTCTTTTCCAGAGAAACAGGGACCCCTCCCACCCCCTCCAGGGGGCCTTGTGAGGAGCAATGAGGTGCATAGCAGTTACTCAATAAAGGCAGTGGCTATTTTTGTTGTTGAACTTTGCCTTTTGGATGCTTCTATGATGTACTCTTACTCTGACTTGCTCCCAGGTAACCAAAATAGGATCTCTCTCTTCCCGGTGCACACCTACAGAGTGAAAAATAAATTGTTGACTCGAAAACACTCAAAATTATCAGAATGGATTTATTGCTTACAAATAAGAAAAAAAACTAAGCAATCCGTGTTCTCTCTTGTTTTTATGGCTATAACACAATAGAATCAATATGCTATGAAAAAGCTTTATATCCCATTAGGAAATCTCATTTACCTGACTGAATAGGACTGTCCATTAAAACTTGGTTTTTATCTCTTTGTTTCTTTGGAATTCAAAAGCAACATATCTTACCATAAACATCCAAATGTTATGTAATTATTTACAACGTAAAAAGGGAAAGTTTGTACAGTCCCATCCCAACCACTGTCTGTTGCTGCGGATGACCCCAAACTGTATTTTTCAGTGTATTCTCCTTACCAACTTTTAGTATACACATATATGAAAGACTGTAGCACTTTGCAAATTTCTTTTTCCTTTTAAACTTAGCAATATATTTGGACATATTTTTAGGTCAGTATATGTGAATCTACTTCATGGTTTTAAATAGCATGAATACACTCAATTTATCGAATCAATCTCCAGCTGAAGAGCATTTTGGTTATTTTCAGGTTTTTTCTATCACGAATACTTTCACAGCAAATTTTTTTTGTTTGTTTGTTTTTAAAGATTTATTTGACAGAGAGAGACAGCCAGCGAGAGAGGGAACACAAGCAGGGGGAGTGGGAGAGGAAGAAGCAGGCTCATAGTGGAGGAGTCTGATGTGGGACTCGATCCCATAACGCTGGGATCACGCCCTGAGCCGAAGGCAGACGCTTAACGACTGTGCCACCCAGGCGCCCCTTCACAGCAAATTCTTAACAGATTCATGGCTTGACCCAGTCTCTAGCCATTTAACAAAGGTTCTTCAAGTTTCATTATCATCTGTTGGAATGAATGGCCATATGCAGTCCTCAAGCGAACCCTGCTATTTTAGGTCTTTTCCTCTTGAGGAAATTTAGGTTCTATTGTACTTAGGCACATGGCTTGCTTTGTTCTTACCTTTTCAACATTAACTTTTCCCTGAAAGACAAACAAACACTCAAAACATCTGTGTTTGTGCTCAGATCCTCTGGAAACCTGTGTCTCCATCCTGGCCCCAGCATGTTCAGCAGCCCTTTGCCCTGTGGCAATTTCCACAGTGTTCCAAAGGCTTACGGGTGCTACAGCCTCGGGCTATTACCGCGGTGCCTCAAGTACCTCATCTGTGAAATGGGGATCATTCAGGTATGAGGACTGAACGGATTAACACAACGCAAAGTGCTTTGACCAGGTGTGGCAATAAGTGGTCAGTAAGTAGTAACCATGACTGTTAACAGTTATGTGGCTGCTTTTAAGAATTCTTTTTTAAAGATCTGAAAATTCTGAGTTCTGCCCCCCACACACAGGGAGTGCTTCTCATTCATTTCCCTAAGGGCTTTCTGCCTCTTTCACCTCCATTGCTGTTTAGCTAGAAACCAGACACTTGGGCCATGTCTCTAAAATACTCCTAGTGTCGCAGAGCCAAACAGCAGCTGGCCATGCAATGTGGTTTGAGCAGCACAGAGCAGACCTTTCCACTCCAAAATACACTAACAAAATGCTATAGTTAGAGATTCAT
Source organism: Ursus maritimus (assembly GCF_017311325.1). Lineage (NCBI taxonomy): Eukaryota > Metazoa > Chordata > Mammalia > Carnivora > Ursidae > Ursus > Ursus maritimus. The sequence goes on along the minus strand of NW_024425563.1, from coordinate 47,064,918 downwards.
TATTTGGGACTTGGGGAACGATTCGGTTATCAGGAATTCACCGCTTCAAATATCAAGATTCCAGGAAGAAAACTCTTTAGTTATCAGCTCACAGCTTAGCTGTCAGGGAGCTAAGCCAAGACAGGTAGAAATAACGGCTTGGGGTGGGGAAGGGCTGAGAACCAGGGTAAGAAGTAGCCTAGAAGGGGAAGAAGGATGGGAAGGAGAGCCCACACACTCCGTGGTGCAGGTCACAGGCCTGCCTCCCCCCTCAGCACTCGGAGAACAGCGAGCCCAGCTCACCGGCCTCCGCATCTGGAGAGAAGGGGGTGAGTTGTGCAACCCGGCGGCGGCGGCCCTGCCCCGTCCTCCCAGCCAGTTAACCACTGCCTCAGTCCTATTTCCTCCTTCACACCCCTCTGAAAGCCACGGCAGCCCTGAGCAGGTTTCCGCAAGAAGTAGCAGTGGCCTTTCAGAAGTGGGATGATCCTGTGCGTGAGACCCCAGGCTAAATGTCCCCTTGCCATCAGTGACCCTCACATGCTGTTTTCCTTACATTTGGCACTCCCCATAGGAGCCTGGTTTTACGGTTACTTAACGGTGTGTCTCTCAACTTCATGAGAAGCTCTGAGGATTCCGATGTGCTTTTGTTCCTGGCTTCCCATCACAAGGTCAACACACCATTGGCGGAGATGAATAAACCGGAATCGGGGGCTCTGCTTTCTTATTTGTAATTAACCCGGCCTCTGTCCAGCTAAGGTTGAAAGCCTATTCTGTGGCTGCCATGGCCAATGAGGAGGGCACTGAGGGCTAAGGCAGGCAGGGGGTCAGACTTCACGTGTGGATCGGGACCCCACGGTGACGGCAGTGAGCAGCACCCAGTCTCCTGGGAAGAAAGCCAGCTCCTGCCACCTGTCCTCTGTCCCCCTCCTACCTGCTTGCCAGCCAACACTCCACCCGCCCTGAGCGCGCCACCACTGGAAATGAACCCCGGAACACAAAGTCCTCTTCAGTTTATTTCTGGTAAGTTCCCTGGAAGGGCTGGTGAAAAAGGCAACCAAACACTCCCATCTCACACTGCTCTCTCCTTTCTCTTCCCTCTGGGATCAACCTCTCCCTGGCAGCTCCTGACCTCGGGACATTGAAAACCCCCTCGGCCTGGTCCCCTCATGCCCTCAAGTGCCTTTTCTGTGTCCTAAACCCACTCAGAGGCCCTGCCTCAGTCTAATCCGCTGTCTTCCAAGGACTTGCAACTCCAGTGCACAGCACGTGCTCCTCCAGAAGCCCTGCGCGTCTCAGGAGTTCACCTATCATCTTTCCACAGAGAGAAGACCGCAAGCAGAACTAGGCTCTTAACGAAAGCTGTCTGATGATGACAATGATTTGGCTGAAATCCCCCAAGTCTGATAACAGCGCCAAGATGCCAATGATGGTCCATGCCAGCCAATGACCATCGGTCCCTGAGTGGGGGTAGGCTCCGGTGGAGGCTGGGTGGGTCCTGGGTCTTCACTGGGGTTTTACACCCATGTTGCAGTCCTTGAAATTAATTTTCTATTAAAATCTAAGCCTCTCGGTCTGATAAACAAACTGCGCGTTTGCTGTGGATTCTGTATCTGACCTTTTACACTGGTTTTGTCAACAAAATTTACTGTATTCATAAATACTAATGTTCTCATTTGGTTCCCTATCTTTAGTATACTGTAAATTATCAGCAAGTACATAAATGTCTTGGCCTGGTAATATAGTGGCCTGAAAGGACTTCCTTTTTCCTTTAAAGATGGTGCATGTTTTAATGGTAGGTGTTTCTAATTAACTTGAAGTGCCATAAACTGCCCATGTATGAACCAAAGACAAGTGGGTTGCATTAAATTAAAAGTGCAGGATCTGACTAATGTTAACAAATTAGGCATGCCTTCAAGATGCACAATTTCTCTGTTTGGAGTTGTCATCTTATTAATGCGGAGATATCAAGGCTCCCAGAGCAGCCGTGCCAAATGAACCTTTCAAAATTAATACTTTTGGCAATCGGTTAGGAATAAGATTTCAAGCTTTAAAAAGATCCCCACTCAGGCATCGCCACATCTCTTCCTCCTTCATAAACGAGCTCGATTTGGGGATCTGATCTTTTTGCCAATACCAGTCCAAATTAGCACTGTAAATATTGAAATCAAATGTTACTACTTGGCCTAATTTTCTTTCAGCCTGCAGTTAATCTTTATTCAGCCTTAATGAGTATTTATTGTGTGACCCTGACAGCTTGCTACTGCTGTGATAAATTATCTGACTCAAGTCCGATTAAAAATGCAACCCTGAGTGCTAATTATCTCAACAGACCTGCTTAATAATAGCATTTCTTGTCAATTATGGAATCTCAGCATGGGTATCAATAGCAGCAAATGCACAGGCCTACCTTAGATGCTGACTTCCCATGATGCCCTTTGACTTGCCATATGTAAATCAGAGTGCTTCTCTACCTGTGGTGACCTTTTATTAGCAAACTGTCAAAATGATAAAACTAGCCATAGCAAAACCCCCACCACCAGACAATTAGGGGCTACAGCTTAGGACAACAGGAGGTCAATCAGACATACCTAATTATGATGCATCTTACTTATGGCCTGTCCAGCAGGAAGAATTAGCTGTTTTTGAAATTTATGCCAACTTAAGCATGGCCCACAGGAGGGAAGCTACAGGAAAGTGGAGGCTAGGGAGGTGGAGGAGTAAAATGGCACAATTCTAGGACTTTTCAGGGCATCTGGAATCAGATCTGAGTTCAATTTCAGCTCTGTCCCTGATTTGCTTTGATTTGGAATAAATCGCTTCAACTGAAGAATGGAGCAGACACCACCTCCTCACGGACTAGGCTCTGGGGTGAGGATTAAGAGGTAACAAGTGTAGAAACATTTAGCACGGTGCCATCACACAGTGGGGGATGAATACCCCTTTACTTTCTCCCCGTTTCTGTTCCCATGATCAAGATAGGATCAGCCACAAGTGATGTTTACGAACTGCTCGCTCTGTGCCCTGCACAATGTCCCACACCTGGGTCCTGTCACTCAATCTCCCTCCCTTACCCTAGTCAGAATTTAAGAGAGGATAGCTGAGCTGAAAGTTACTCCCACAGATCATTTACTACGGCCTCCTACTGATAGGTACAAATGCCCTAGAACTATTCAAAACCAAAGATGAGACTCTTCTGAAAGATCAACGGAGGCAAACACGGCAACCTGCCTTGGCCAGACTGAATGAAGCAGCATCTACTGAAAGGAGCATGTATTCCAGGCCAATCACTGGTGGGGGAGTGCTTTCCTTTGTTGAATCCACATGATATCCCTCCTCTCATCTTCCCTTTGGAAACCAGGAAATAGGTTAAGAGAGGTGAAAGGACTTGTCCATCATCCCACGACTGGCAGGTTTCAGAGTCCAGGGCAGAGTGAGCCAAAGCCAGAGCTCCCACTTCCCTAAACACGTGGGGCCCTTTGGTGGATTTTATTTACTATGACAAATGCTTTTAGTGGAGAGGCTGGGAGAGGTTGACAATGGCCTGAGAGTATCACCCTGTGCTGTTACGTGGCATTTTAACTACAAGGCACCATAAATAATACGTGCCTTTCTGGCTCTCGGCTGTGACAAAGCACAAAGCAGCAGGGCAGGACCAAGCCTCTATCTTTTCATGGGCGCCCGGGGTTCTAGGGAGTGAGGCAAGAGGGGGGACCATTTCATCACATGACCTCATGCATTTTCAGCCATAGGTGGTAATTTCGGGGCACAAAGCTCATCTCCCCTGGCTTTTGTGACTCCTGGGAGGCTTGCTTTCTCGAGTGGAAACACCACCACTGTACAATTCTGCCACAGGGCCACCTTCTTGCCTCACCTGCCTGCCTCTCCCAAGCCAGCCAACTAAGAACCCAGAGCAGCACAGAGGGTCTGCACGTAATGTGAAGCAACCGCCTCAAAGATGGTTCTGGATTTTCCCAGATGAGACAGGCCCCCTCAAGTGGACCCCTGTGAAAACACACATGTTCACACGCCTTTCTTCTGGGCCATGTGGTCCACGCAGAGAGGACAGAGAACTCCCCCTGTCCGGTGAGGGGCCACACCCAAGATGGCTGTCGAGAAGGACTGGAGGCTGTGGGAAATGCAGGGGAAGGGAAGGCAGGGTAGACGCCTCCACTGCCAGCAGGAGGCTGCGCGGCTGGACGGCTAATGAGACCCAGATGAGGGTCTCCTGCGACAGATCCGGGGAGATGCAAGAAAGGAATGCGGTCATTTCCTTCTGAAATAATGTGTTCCCTCTTCCCCGACACCTCGGGCCTACTCCATTACTTCCTTCGTGTACAATCTCAAATTAGGGAGCCAATCTTTCCCCTCCTTAGGATGCCAAGTTTGTGCCACGAGGGTGTAAATCAAGTGCTTCATAAACACTGTGTGGGCTAATTTTCTTTCCGGTGGCGCTTCGGTCATCGCCCTGCGTGAGCATTCGTCGCTGCCCCACCAAGTCAGCGCGCCTGCGTTTGCTCGGAGGAGCGCTGCCGTCATTTGGGGCAAGATACACAGCTCCTTCTCCAGGGAGACTCCACGTGTGCCACAGAGAGACCTGGGGGTCCAGCTGTCCACATCCTGAAGCTTCTCCCCACCTTGCTCTGTCAAGGTAAACTCAGATTTGGGCCGGGAACGGAACCTCGCGGGTGTAAGTCTGTCTCCTGACTTTCACATTTCCTTGGATTCCTTGGACACGATGCAATGTTGATGTGGAAATTGCTTCGTACCACATCCCTCCCTGGCATGTCCTTAAACATGCATTCAGATTCCACATAAGGTTTCGCAAAAACTATGGAAACACATTCTCTACAGACAAGTTTCGCATGCAAGTTACTGCCCCACCGGGCAGAGCTCAACGGTCTGATACCGTTTAACTCTCTCCGAACACTACAAAGGGAACTAAATCTTTCCAAACACTTCAGTAATAAGGAACGCAGTGCATGTGCCCGCTGTGCTATTAGAGTCATACTTGTATCCTTCCTATTCCAAATTGTTCTACGCGTGAATCCAGTTCAAGGGAACGTGTGGCTCAAAGGCAGAGTCAACAGTGCATTAGGTTTTAACAGGCCTTTGCTTGCCTGCAGACCCATCCCTTAATTTTCTGAGTATCCAACCATTTGACATTTGGCTTCCTATTTTGAAAAATAGGCCTGTCGACACATTTCTACTGAAAAAAATCAAGTAATCTAAAATATAAACTGTGACTTAAGTGGTAGACTATAATTTGTTTTGTATGTGGATGCCAGATTTAAGCAGCTATTATCAGATTTTTCATTTTATAATGTTGACCACATCTTAAAAATTAATTATGCCTGCTATTTATTTCACAGTCCTGGTCTCAGGCCAACAAAATAGTTTCTTGAACTTGCCTGAAACATATGGACGCGGGATTTCATTTATTGTTTTTGGTAAAGTCACGTTTTTCCAAAAATCATGCAGGGGTCACACGAGAATCTTGGGTGCTGTCATTTGCCCGAAGCTGTTTCCATTAGCAACAATATTCATAAAAACACATGTCAGCAGTTAGCACTCCAGCAGTCTGAGTAAAGCCAGCCCTAGGGAGCTTCATTTCTATTTTGGGGCCTCACTGTCCTTCCAAGGGGCAGAAAAAAGATTTTGGATCATTTGGCTCTGCAGGAAACCCTTTGCCTAGCTTCTATTTCTCGAAACCGCACCCTTTTTGAAACCTATCATCGGCTATGATGGGACTATTAATAGTTTTGGAATTCAAGAAATAATCTTTGACACCTCCCCCCTGTGCATCATCATCTTAAAACTATCACAAGACTTACAAGAAAACAGTCCTTCCATCTCGGATCTTTGGGGAAGTGTTTGAGAATCCACTTTGGTACTTCTGGGGTACTGAACTGGGGGGAAAAGCCTTTAAAAAAACCTTTCAAGGCCAGAGCTTAACCACACAGCTACTGGGCACACTTTTAAACAGAGTAAAACAAGAAGGCATTATTTCAAGCAGAATTAAGTGTGTAGGTATTGGCTTTATACAAAATTATGACAGAGCGGGTGCATAAAATGTCCAGTGAAGCCCAGCGTGGTGAGCCATACACTAACTTTCTGCACTGTGAAAAGCAACCCTGATTATCCCCACTGAGCTTCTGTATGGCATCTTCCAATCTCTGACCTTGAGGTCAACAAGCAGAGCCGTCTCTACCTCCTCTCTCAGTCCCAGGGCCTGTGGGTCCCTGCAAGACAGATCTTCCCAGCAATTCCTACTTTCCTCCTTCCCAACTCACCACCACTTCCCCCACCAGGTCTGATTACACCGGTCAGATTTTTATGGTTATCGGATTCCCTCCACACCAGTAACCAACACATATCAGGGGTCTGTTTCATCATGGTACCCTTGCCAGGGGTTCTCAGGATTGGCAGCAGCAGCACGGCCTGTGTGCCTGTCAGAAACGGACTCCACCCCGGAGTTATGTAATCTGTTTGTAGCATTGGTCTGGAACTGATAGACCTTCTTCTTTCTTTTCTTTTTCCTTTCTTTCTTTTAAAGATTTTATTTATTTGAGAGAGAGACAGACAGCATGAGCGGGGTGAGGGGCAGAGGAAGAAGACTCCCCGCTGAGCAGGGAGCCTGATGACACCGGGCTTGATCCCAGGACTCCAGGACGAGCTGAGCTGAAGGCAGATGCTCAACTGACAGAGCCGCCCAGGCGCCCCCTGATAGACCTTTCTTGAAAATAACTAATTTCTAGGGGCACCTGGGCAGCTCAGTTGGTTAAGCATCTGCCTTTGGCTCAGGTCGTGATCCCAGCGTCCTGGGATTGAGCCCGGCATCAGGCTCCCTGCTCAGCGGGGAGCCTGCTTCTCCCTCTGCCTCTCCTGCTCTGTCTGCTTGTGCTCTCTCTCTGTCCAATGAATACATAAAATCCTAAAAAAAAAAAAAAAAAATTGTCTCAAGAGTTCATGAGTGATCTAAGAATCTGGGATAGTCCACAGAATATCGACAACTGTAGCCACTTTCCAAAATCTCACTGGTGGAATGCTCACTCTATTTGGGTAACCAGGAGATATGTTTAAATCTGCAGCCAATTTTAGTCTGGAAGAGAAATTAAATATTCTAGTTACCACGCACACCATATAGGGATAAATATTTTTGAAGAATTAATCTAAAGACTAGATAATATGCAATTCTGAAGGCGCTCTGGGATCTCACAGGGCTGCACGTTCAGCACCAGCCGACAGGGACTAGGGATGAAGCGACCTCTGTGTTACTTGACCTTCTACTGAAAAAGAGTCAAAGAGTCTCCATGGTCCCCCTAACAACCAACTAAGTCTCCTTGAGAATGTGGAGCCCTCAGTGCTCAGGGTTGTAAGTAGCTGCCAAAAGACAACTGGGAATATTAGAATACAAATGCCCAGGCTGCACATCATTCTTTTTAGACCAAAAAATCTCTAGAGGCTGGAGCCCAGAGTTTGTGTCCTTAAGATCTCCTTAGGTGACTGGAGGGGAAGGTCCATAAATAGGAGCCATTTGTTCTAGGCCACTGAGTGGCTCCAAAGGTGGCTTGGATGTTGCCACTATTTAACTTCCCTCACACGGATTTATAGGAAGATTTAGACTAAAAAGGCTTGTGACTCCAAAGGTGAAGAAGGGTTTTGTTGACTATTTCAAGGCTGTGCCCATGTACTCATTAGTAAACTGTGTCGGTCTACTCCTTACTCCAATAAAGCAAGGACAGACTATATCCCCACCACCTAGTGCCACTGCCCTAGGACGGAAAGTGCATCCGAGAGCTGTGTGCTGAAGCCCTGGTCTTGATTTTTAAAAGGCTTCCCTCCTGCCCCCCTCACCTCCCCCCCTCCCCCGGCCCCGTTCAGTAGCCCAGAAGTACCCATGTGGATTCTAAGGTTTTGTGATAGTTTTAAGATGATAATGCACAGTGGGAAGTGTCAAAGATTATTTCTTGAATTCCAAAATGTATTAATAGTCCCATCAGAGCTGATGATAGGATTCTAAAAAAAGGGTGTGGTTTTGAGAAACAGAAGCTAGGCAAAGGGTTTCCTGCAGAGCCAAATGATCCAAAATGTTTTTCTGCCCCTTGGAAGGACAGTGAGGCCCCAAAATAGAAATGAAGCTACCAACAAGTGCCACTGTCCTAAGAGGGAAAAAAGAATTCAAAATGTTCTGGGTAGCTATGTAATCTTGTACCCACTGCACTTAATCAGAAATGGTTCTGTATTTTTTTGCTTTTAGGGAAACTTGCCTGAAGTCCAAATCATTCTAGAGTAGGAGCACAAAACAATTTGTTTTCCTCTCTGAGGTGAAAATAAAAGCCTTATGTCTGTTCCGTGTGTCATGTTACCTAATACAGCAAGTGATAATATGCATTTTGATTATCTTCAGAGGGTCTATGTTTTTGCTGCTTTCTGGTAGGGTAGATTACGTAATCACCAAGCCCAAGGATGCTCGTAATGTCATATTTGCAAAATAGTTTTAAATGCTTTCAAATACTTCCAAGATTAAAAAAAAAAAGTATTATTTTGCCCTCTGTTGACAGATCAATTTCATCACGGGCATACTTTTGCTAATGGATTTATAACCACTACATAATAGTAGCCATCTATAAACAGCATAATAGGAACTAGTTTACTAAGCATCTACCACTCAGTAATTCTGTTTTTGACATTTGTGGCTCGTAAGAGCTTCTGCTTCAAATGAATTTTTTTTTTTTTTTTAAAGATTTTGTTCATTTGAGAGAGAGTGCGAGCATGCGCATGGGGGTAGGGAGAGGGACAAGCAGACTCTGCCTTGAGCTCAGAACTCACCAGGGGGCTCGATCCCATGACCTGGAGATCATGACCCGAGACAAAACAGAGTCGGGCATTCAATTGACTGAGCCACCCAGGCGCCCCCAAATGAATCTTCTTTAATACACCAATTATTTCTTGATGTTTCACATAATTTAGTCAAGTCCACACTCCTTAGTATTTTCCCCTGGATCTGCGATGAACTGCAAACCAACCAAAAAACTGTAAAATTCAAAAGGTAGCAAGTTTACTCTCCCCCCTTCTCTTCGGTTATTTACATCTGTAGTGACGTACCGTAATAAATTGCCATCACCAGCCACTCCTCACTGTGGATCAAAGCCCAGGAATGCTTGATGAAAATTTATTAGGCCTCTGCCCACAGATTCCCACCTGGCTGCCGCCAGTGCTGCCTGGAGACGATACTGATGACCAATAGTCAACCCCGCCTCCCTCCTCCAGGCCTGGCCTCCACTCGCCTTCCTCTCTTTCCTCACCCTACCAAAGTCTTTGGTCAACTTGTAGCAGAAGGTGCCAGAGAAGCCAAAAAGCCTGAGAGGATGCCAGGGACTACAGGGTGGGTATGACATGCAGAGGCCCTCGAGAGGACGACGGTGACCAGGCCTACCCAGCTGGTTGGTGGGTGCCAGGCGACTTGTTGAGTTGGGGGAACTGGGGACTCGAGGGATGCCGGGAGGCCGGGCAAAGAGAGAAACTGTATGAGGTGCTCCAGCTTATCACCACGAAGGTGGTCACACAGACACTACATGCTGCTATTTGGTAAGATTTATATAGAAGGCAGCATGTTTATTCCCCCCCCCAACAGGAGTTTCATCTAATCAAATAAAGCTGGTCATAAATATGACCCACTTTAAGGTCCAAATGAGGGGCACCTGGGGGGCTCAGTTGGTCAAGTGACGGCCTTCTGCTCAGGTCATGATCCTGGGGTCCTGGGATTGAGTCCCGCACTGGGCTCCCTGCTCAGCGGGAGCTTCTCCCTCTCAACCTCCCCCCTCTCATGCTCTCTCTCTCTCTCAAATAAACAAACACAATCTAATTAAAAAAAATAAGGTCCAAATGAAGCATTATTTTTTTCTACATTAATTTTTCCCACTACACTACAATGCCTATGGAAAAAGAACCCAAGTAGAAAGCTCAGTAACAGTCTCTCATTACTGCTACAATGGATGACTTAGTGTTTGTGCATCCGTGTATTTTCAAGGGGTTGGAATAATCCCAACAGCCCCGTATTCGAAGATTACCTTCAGGCATGTAGGAGCATGTGCGGCCAGAGTGTTAAGGCACAGGAGTAGACCAATGGTCTCTATACACTGATAACCTACAAGGGCTTGTAGATAGTTCTACAACTGCCAAGACTTGGAGAAATCTAGATCAGTTTTTTTTTTTTAAGATTTTATTTATTTATTTGACAGAGAGAGAGAGAGAGAGACAGCCACCGAGAGAGGGAACACAAGCAGGGGGAGTGGGAGAGGAAGAAGCAGGCTCCCAGCAGAGCAGGGAGCCCGATGTGGGGCTCAATCCCAGGACCCTGGGATCACGCCCTGAGCCGAAGGCAGATGCTTAACGACTGAGCCACCCAGGCGCCCCTAGATCAGTTTTATTCATCAGTTCTCATCACAGTAATGTTGACCAAGCTAGAGTCCTTCCTGCAAGCCATATCCCATCTTTTTGGTGATTAAAAAAAAAAAAGATTACAGGATTTAAACTATCATACTTGAGTAATGGTTGAGTTCTGGAGCTCTATTTTGGAAACTATTTAGACCTACACCACAATTGTGCCAGTGTTCCACCCCACACCAGTGATCAGAACACCTGGCAGCTAACATCACTAACTACCACCTGCCCTTAGAAGACACCCATTTGCTGGATATCTGGAAGGCCTAGGACATATGCTAAAATGTGCACCCATAAATTCAACAGAAGTAGCTTGGTTGATTCTGCTGACCCTTGGGTACCACCTGACTCCCATGATCCTTTCTGTAGTTGTACCCACCCAGCACTGCAGTTTTTTCCATTTCCTCTTATGTAGCTGAGGTCCCCACACTGCCAGCTTTCAGACTGCATGTGTAGTCCCAGAATTCAAATTACATGCAGGGAAATGCGGCCACACACATGGCAATGAAGACCACCTTTGCCACATGGCTCCTGACCCATAAAATGGGTTCTGTGGTCATTTAGAAGTTGATCTCCCAGCCAATGCAGTCTTCAAGAAGCTCTATCTCACAGCTCTCCCAGGTTCATTGGATATATGTCAGGAACCTCAAGTTTCCCCTTTAGATTTAGGCAACACCCCCCCTCTCCCCCGCCGCCAAGCTCCCAACTCCAACTCAGAAACTTCCTGGGATTCCTGACTCTTAAGTGTCCCTTCCATTTATTGGATACCCCGAATCAGACCCATTAGAAATTTCCCTGCTCTTCATGATACTCTTGATACCACCTCACCCCACAGCCCACCACCCTTGTTAGACACGGGCATCCATTTGAGTTTTCACAGACATCTGTTAACATTTTTGAGGTTCAAGCTTTTGTAGTATCATCAGGAACATAATAAATGAGATTACACTTACTAAAACGTTTTGTAATCTACAAAGTAATGTAGAAGTGGTTACTTGGGTCAGCCCGATCTCAGTGGAAGACGTCCCTTTTTCTTTGCAGTGTTGTTGAGTCTATAGACTCTGAAGTTATAGTAGGACACCTGGGTGCCACGCTAGATGGTTGGTAGTAAATTATATGAGGGCCTAAACAGGCAAAGCTGTTTTATCTTCAAGATGATTCAGTGTCCTCAGGCATGCTTAGAGCATCTGCTTAGACCTCTATCCCTCGAGAGAGGCTGGGGTTGTCCAGTGACCCCCCCCCCCATCTAAATGTGATGAAAATGCACCTATGGAAGACAATCCATGAATGGCCAACTATCATGAGCATGGAACTTCTGAGTATTTCTAGATAGGCACACATGGTACCAAAAAAAATGAGCTTTTTATGATAATGGCTCCAATAATTGTCAACCCACAGTAATTAAAAACCATAGATCAAATACTGAGCTGGATATATGAAGTCATTTTAACTTTAGACTAAGCTTGGTTAACAAAATTTGGACTCTGTACTGTCCTACTTAGGACTGTGTGCTATGAGCTAGATATTTCATTTACTCCAACACTTAGTCTACAATGTGCTGCACAGAACTACACTAAGTAGCTGTCACAGTATTCATACAAAAGTGGTTATTCCAAGGCCAAACACAGGACACAACATTACAAATGAGTCCAGTAAGTTTCTATTAAAAATACACTGATGAAAAAAAATGCACTGATGGTTCAAATGATCTGAATTTCAATCATAAAAAAGACATTCCCCTTGCACACAAGAGGACTTAACCTTTCTCTAATTTTCCACAAATACAAAATAAGGCTACTGCATTTTCTTTTAAGATGGTATTTAAATAAATGGCTGTATGTACTCCATTATCTTGCCCATTCTTTTATGACCATAACCCACTTAAACTGGACTTATTACTTCTATTCACCCATCTTAGGAAGCTTGGCTCAGTGCCTGTCCCACAGGAAAGGCTCAAGACAATCATTACGCCCATCTCCTCTATGTAAATATGTGCTTTCGTTTTATAACGAAAGTTTGATAACTTCCTTAGGAATAATACTGTAGTTTACCTTTGATGGCTCAGGACAGTCCTTACCCTGCATTCCTGGACGCATTAGCTCTGCTCCTACTAGCCTAATCCAACGTGCAGGTCTCTGATAGTTAATGCAATTTTCACCAGGTTCTTAAGCATTTGCTACCACAGTGTATGCAAATAAAAAGTAAAAGCAGGCATTTGAGATGTTAAAGCGGAAGCCATATGCTTCTTTTTCTGATTCTGGTCATCTTTCCTAGGCAACCATACCCACTGCATAGCTACAGCAATCTAAACGTGCCTATTCCTACACATGATGGATTAGTTCATTCAGCAAACATTCGAATTCTGGTGTTCAGGATTCACAGTAAATACTTGCAGAACGAAACACCGGTTAATGACCAGGTGAGAGGCGTGGGTCGGAACAGCGGCCTTAGCAGCAATTCAGTTCAATGCAACAAGGAGTTTGTGTTCAGTTCCTGGGGCCTAATAAAAACAAAACAAAACAGCCCCTGCCCTTGAAGACAGGTACACAGAGAACCAAAGCCACTTTAGCACAAGCTGAAGTTAACGCTCAGCACAGAGGAGTAATTAAGCGGTAAGAGGAGTCAGGGAAGTCTTTCTGGAGAAGCTGGCTTTTGAGGGATCAGCTGGAGTATATCAGAGAGAAAAGGGGATTAGGGCATTGATCCTAGCACACAATGAAATGGCTCCTAGGCTTCACCTGTGCCACCAATCCAAACAGGGGGCCCTTTGCCAACGCAGAACAGCCCACGAGTACAAAATTACAGCCTAATCCACTGATTCTCTGTTTACATTCTTTCATAGGTCTTGTAAGTAACACGAACAGCTGAAATACAGATCTGGCTCAAAGAAATCAAATCCCTTTAGGCTTTCTCAAAGTGGCCGAGCTTTAGCTGGAGTGGAGTTGTCTCTCTAGGCTACGGATCACCGAGGAAAAGGGACTGAAGAGAACTGTAAGCAGCTACGGGGCTGGGAGAGCTAAACAAGCGTGTTCCTCTTTCATTAAAATCAGATGTTACCGACTTTAGCCCATTTTCTTCTCTTTATAAGTTCAGATGCAGAAATGCATTTAAAACATGTTTAAAACATGTTCAGGAAAAAACACATTAAGATATTTTTATTCTTATGAGAGTACAAACATGGTAGGGATTTGAAGGCACCTGCTATCAATATTTAATATAAAAAGTCTTATCTATTTGATCCCTTAAATGTTAGCAAATGGAACCACATCCTGATCAACAAAGAGCTTCATACATTAAACAAAATCATCTTTAGCAGAGGAAAAAAAAGGGTGTTTTTCTTTTCTGCTGCTCTAAAGGCAGTAGCGTGGGATATTAGTTACAGTATTAGCACAATCCTGAGCTTACTTTACTTTAAAAGCATGGAACACATATTTGATGAGGCCTCAAGTTCTACCAAACTCAAGTTTTTCCAGCTGGCAAACATCATCTGAAAAGTTAAGTCATATAAGGCGGTGCGGCCCTATGTACTAAAAATATTCTACTTTCTCAATTTTTCAAGCCCTTTAATCCAATGTGCAGGTGGATAAATTTTAATCTTGAACAACGTTTTGAGGTGTGGGATCTGTGTTAACTTCAGCCAGGAGGTAAAAACTGCCCAAACCCAATTCTGGCATTCATCTGGAAGATAACATTTGAGATTAAAATTTATGTGTATAAAAAGGATTTACAAACTTAACGCTGAATCTGAAATGTGCTATTTCAGTCACCAAGGCAAATGACAAATCCAGCCGCTTGACATCGTAGTTAAGCTGAAGTGCCAGGAGTTTATGGCGAGCTCAGCTTCGAGAGGGCGAGGTTCGGGGAGCAGCCTTCCTAAAGCCCTGCAGTTTGGCTGGGAACTGACCTCCTCAGAAGGGTCCAGATCCTCAGAATCTCTAAACAGGGCTCCAGGCTGGCAGCACGTACACACCCACATTCTTTTGTTGGGGGAAGGCATAAAACAAGATCACTTCACCTTGAACAACTGGAAAACAAATAGACTGAAAATGATGTTTGAACCCCTTTAAGATCAGACCAAAGATCGGGAAAAAAACATACCTATCGTAAGTCACGGGCTGAGTCTGAGAGAAGGTAACGAGCACCGTGGCTCCAACAACCCAGGGAAAAGATGGACTGCCTGTCCTGGACCGTCAGCACGCAGCCAGCTCCTCCCTGCAGATTTCACCCGAGAAGCCACAGCGATGGTGTTACCATCACCCCCAGCATGGTGAGAGAGGCAGTACACCCTCATGCTGGGTGCTGTGACCTCTGACTCCTGTCCCCCACAGGGTCCTGCCAGGCCCCTCTCTGCAGTGTACCCGTTCACCCCTAGCCGCTCTTCCCAGGCAGGCTGCCCAGGAACCAGCAAAAATGAGGTTTTAGACTTCTACCTGCAGACATCCCAGACGCTTCGGACAGACATCCTTCGCCCCTAGGGTAGGAGCCCCCCTCCTCATAGCTCCTAAAGGTACACACATGGGTTCGCAGGTGCCATAGTGTTTCTTTGCCCTGATTCCCTGCATTGAATTTTCTCCAACCACCCCGCCCAGCCCGGCTGATGGCCCTCGGGAAGCCCAGTGCCTGCTGCGACCTGCACGGGAAGACTAACCGTGGACCGGGACCGTGAGCGGGACCACTAAGTCTGGGAACACTTAGGATGTGGCTCTTGGGGGACCTTCTTGTCCACCTGCTCTATCAATCCTGTCCTCCATCCCCCAAAGAAGAAGTCCAGCCTTGTACTCTAGCAATTTCTCACTCTCATGACTGGTCAGCCCATGCAGGAAGGCCAAATTCAGCAACTCAAAGAAAGGGGCTTAGGGTGCCCACCTGTCACGTGTAGAAGGGATTCCTGTGTGAAAAATCAAAGGCACCACAGTCGAGGTCCACGGGGAGGACAAGGCAGGCTCGGCTCCATCTGTGCACGAGATCACTAAGTATCACACTTAACTTTTCGGGCTCAAGTAGGACTCTCTTAATTGACTTCTTCTAACTTTGCGACAATTAAGGAGGATGACCAATAAATTCCTGTGGTTTGGCCTACCTATACTTCTCAAGATATATATTGGTCTTTTACATATTTAACATCGGTTTCTGCCAGATTTGTGAAGTAACAGAAAAAAGCGGTAGTAAGTGAAACATCCTTTGTAACTCCTATTGAAAATCAAGCCAACATGCATTCCCTGAATTCAATGTGTTTTCAGAAAAAGAGGTAATTTATATCGTTTCATTTATAACGGTGCTAAGTTAATGCTCTTGGCTGCCTTTGACAGAGACCTTTCCAATCGGACTGCAATGATTTGTTTCCGTGAAATACTTTCAGTACTCAAAGACTTTTAATTAGCTTTCTAGAGTGTTTTCCTGATGGACATCACCTCCCCAAAGCCCTGTAAGTTTCCTGGCCTCTAAAAAGGAACAAGAAGTTGACTCATAGTCTTCAAATTTCAGGCTTTTTGTGGGTCAAGAACAAACTGTTTGGTGACACTGAGTGCTACTGTGAGGGATTCTGGTGGACAGGCGTCCCTCTCTACCTTCTCACCCAACCCCCACGCCCGCTCAGAGACCTGCCTACCGTCCTTTCATTTTACAACCGATTGTGAGGGTGTCACTAAAAGGCATGTTTTTGCACAACAAAATGTCAGCTGAGAGTGGTAGTAAGGTAGAAGGCCACCATCAGGCACGCTCTTGACTTAATGCAGCACTTTCTAAAGGGGGGAGGTGTCTACAGTCAAACACAGGTGGGAACCCCAGGCTAAGTTAATCAGAGATGTTTGTAAAAACATTCTCAGAGGCTTTATTTTGCACTGTGAATCTTTCCAACCTGCCCATGAATAGGGATCTATGATGTATAGCATCTCCCCAACTTAAATTGGCCATAGAATCCTTCTGAAGAGCGTCTCATGGGACAAATGTCATGAAGAATTCACTTTTGGACACGCAGGCTTCATTTATCAGATTGACGGAGCACTGGAGAAACACGGAGATGAACTTATGTTTGGATGGGGGTGGGGGACTACAGCACGGATGTAGTAGCGGGAGGGCCAGCAAAGTCCTTGAGCAGGGCATAGAAGATCTTCAAGGAGCACGACTCTGTCTTCTGCTCTGAGAGCTTCAATGAAGCGATACACGGGCTAACACCTATCTAATTCAGATTTACCTTTTACCCTCCTTTCATGTTCCCTTGAGAGCAGGTGACCAACTAGTTCTATAAAACATGCGGTCGCCTGACTCAGTTACTCTCACGGATTCTGCCATGTGTCCAAAGACCCCTATTAAGATCAAGCTCTTTGGGTTTATGGCTCAGGCATTCAAGAAATATTTTAACATGGGACTGCTATCAGGGAGGGTAATGTATTAGGCTGTGATTGGCCAGTGCCCCTTGTATTTGAACCTTATGAGCACAGCTATTATTCCCTAATGCCCCTCTACTTGGAATTGTCATTTACTGCACCCCATTCTCTACCCCCAACCAGGACCCTCACAGCTTTTGAGGGGAAAGGTTTTTTTCCCCCCTCACAACAATGCCAGGAACTGCTTTCTGGAGGAGGGGGCCTTATGGGGAAAGGCACACGTCCAGAGGTCACCAGGAAAGTCACACCAAGGAGGATGGGTGAAAAATGCAGCCATGCTGAACTTCACCTACCTCACCATTTTGGTTAAGGCCAGGCCTGGCCGTCACAGACACCTGACTCCATGACACAGGGCCAGTGTGAGGAGAACATCTGTAAATTGTAAACTCAACCACTTGGGGGCCTGGAGACCAGAGGGGCAGTTACCTTTGTTGAAGTGCTATCTCTGCAGAGTCTATGTATTTGCGATCCCAGAGTCAAGGCTGCACAATCAGAGCAAGTCAATAATGGCGAATCTTAATTTTTCTATTAAAACTCAAAATGACGTATGGTAACTCATAAAGCCCTTTGCTGATGGGAAGTTTATGCTGCTGGTTCATTTCTGTTCTGTTCTGAGTCTGCACTGGCCAACCCCCTTCCCTTAGGGACAAAGACCTGTTTCGTTCTGACATACACACCTCCCTTGGTTCTCTCCGGGTAAGTGAACTGTGTTCAAATCCTCAAAATACTCCTCCTGGCACCTTCGAGGACACCAGCTTAAACCTGATATCACTTGACCACATTTTTTCCAGAAATTTCTAGCTTTTGTATCCTAAATATTAGGCCTCAGAAGTGGTCTTAAGTGCTTATTTATACAATAAGCCTATTTTGTGCTTTTTATTTTCTAGGGAATGGTGACACAAGGGATCATGTCACTTTCTCTGAGACTACCTTGAACATCTTGTGCTGGTCCGCCTTATAAAGACCTTTCCGCAGGATTTCAAGTTGTGCAGCTGGTATGAAGTATTCTAAATTTCCACAACATCCAATAGAGAGGCATTAAAAAAAAAAAAAAAAGACTCAAAAATAAATCCAAATGGGGTGGCTGCAGGTTTTCCGGAGGAGTCTATCTTCCTCCTTTGCCCCAGCTCCACCGTTGCAACATTCTCTCATCTAGAAGATCCGATGTTAGGACCCTAGCTTAACAAATGCTCCTGCCTCTGTACTCCGACTACTGCAATATTACAGTAAGATCAATGAATTCACAGGCTGTTCCTAAGGATTTAATGGCTTCTTAATAGAATAGGGTGCACGCACAGCTAGGCTACTATGACAAATCATAAAAGCTGCTTAATAAGAAACCTCAATTAGTTAATTAAAATTTGCTAATTGAAAATTCCAAGAATAGCACGTAAAATACTCCAGCCCTCTAGCTACAGCAATAAAACCCATCTCTAACAAGCCCACCAGACAAGCTCTACCTATCTGTGCAGTACGAGAACTTGGTCAGTGAAATAAGAAATGAGGGAATAGGTCGTCACATAGAGACCTTGAGAGCAGTCTAATATATCAGGAATGAAAACAGGAAATTCTCACAAAGGGCAGGTACAGGGACAAAGTCATCTTTATTAATCCACTCACACATTTCTCACCCCTTTCTCTCCTTTACAGAGTCAGCCCTAGGCAGCAGCATAAAGCCGTATTTAAGAGATGCATGGGTTTCTACCTATTCTGTGTATTTTAACGTCTTCTCCTGTTCCTAAAGGATGCACTTGATATCCAGGGTGGCCCTACAAGAAAATGCTCAAAATAAACATCATTAAGGTGATCGGTGCACAGTTTCTATGAGAGCGCAGTTCAAATGTCGACGGGAAGGAATGTCTTCTAAGGCAAGTAGATAGAAAGCATTTTTAAAAATGTCACACAGCCAGTTCCAAGTCAAGGGGAAGGAAGAATGACAGCAGAGCTGAGGGCCGGCCGGCCAACCTCGCCTGGGTGCTGTCGGGCACACAGCTGGGCCCCGCAATCCGCAAGCCAACCTTCACTGCTCCTCGGAAGCACCCTGGGGCTGTGCAAAATGGCTCTAGTGAACCCTGCGGCCCAGTCCATGTTCTCTGATGCGGTCCTGTTACGAACCAGAGGGTCCAGTTTCACGGGACTCATCTCTGCGCACCATAACGGGCAGGCAACGGTGATGTTAAGTGTTTTACTTTGAATTCAGTCTTGGAAGGTGGTTTTGCAGTCTGGCCTGCACCAGCCCCACCCTGCTGTGTCCGAGTCAGGTCTCCTTACCAAGAACTTAGGGAGCAGAGAATGGCCGGAGATGGGGGTGGGGGGTGGAGGTAGGGGGAGGGGACGATCAAGGAAAGAGCTGGGCCAGGACCTGCTCACAGAAATCAGCATAGTGCTAACAGGAGTAACAGCGGCTGTAAAAGCAGGAACAGAAGTAGAGAGAAACGGTAAGATTAGCAACAGTGCTGCTGGTGGCGGAATTGCGACAGCAGCAGGGAGGTCAGTAATACACCAGCGACCATTCGGGGAAATGCCTACTGAGCATTCAAGGCTGCTGAGACTTTTTATTCAATTTTCTTTATTTTGCTCACTTTACAGATGAGAGAATGGTGGCTTTGAGGTTAGTCATCTCACAGCCACACAGGGAGTAAACAACAGACTTAAGATTTTAATTAGGATGTTCCTGATGTTTTCTCATCATATTCAGCATCCTCTGGACAAATCTCAGGAAACAGCTCTAAGCCCATTCTTCCATTCTTTCACATGGAATGCCACTCTTTTTTCCTCTCTACCTGCCAACTCCTATTCACACTGCAAAGCCTACTCCCTTTCTTCCTCCTCTGATGAAGCTTCTCTGATGGTTTCAATTCCTCTGAAGTCACTGCGCTGACCATCAGAGCTCCTCACTCGCTCAGTGCAATCCCCTGGAACACGCTTTGTGTTATTTTCCGAGTGTGTCCTCTTACTTGAGTGTATGGACCACGTGTTAGAGCTCTTTGGCTCTCCTGGAGTACCTGGCACTTGTTAGCCTACGTGAGCTTTATCCCATGGAAGATGAAGCCCATCGGCACAGCAAGGTAAGGAGGGCCCAGAGCAGGGCTCGGTTGAAATGCCATAACCTTCCCACTTACTTTACTCGGCATAAAAATGCATTCACATTCCCCAGATTCTTCTCTTTGGAGAAGGTATACATCTGCGAGCAACTTCCTCACAGAAAAAGGCAAATTTCAGAACATGAAATCTTCCCAATTCATTAGACCCACTGTGTTTACTTAACATTTTCCAGTGAAAGCTGTTCGGTTAACAATTCAAGGGACTCTTTTAAACCATGGGACCAAGAGTACCCAAGGGTCCAGAAGTGAGAATTTACTCCTTTGGGAGAAAAACCTCTGGTTTTTAAGTGCTACTTCTTAACCTGTGTTATCCTTCTTCTTGGGGGCAATATACTTATCCTGAGCAGGAAATTTCTTTAGGTCACATTCATTTTAGGATAACCCTTGATAAATGAACGTAGCACCAGGGACTTAGAAGAGACATGGTGTAAAAATATGGCAAGGATCTAACAATTTTGGATAGTCTTTGCTGGTCTGTTCTTCCATGCACAGGGAAGTCATGCTGTGGCCGGAAGCGGACCCTCAGCCTGGCTGTGAGTGACAATGGCGGGGTTGACAATGAGAACTGGGGAAGTCTGGTACAAGGTGAAGCTGCAGAGGATGACATCCGGAGGGAAAAGTTCCCAGGAGCACCCAGGGGGCAAAAGTAGCACCTCTCCAATTCAACCTGCACCTGCCACGTGGAGCCTGCTGCAAAGCCTGCTGGCAGGGGAGCAGGAAAGGACGAAACTACAAGGGAGAGGTTCAGGGAGACCCCAAAGGTGGGCAGAATGGATGGCAGACACAGCGAAGCACAAGAAGTTGAATGGAAGCAGGACAGACCAAAGAGAATGCAAGAAAAAAACGGGGGCGCTAAAAAGGGAGCATGTGTGGGAAGGCAACGGAGCAGCCAGGGGGTAGATAAAGGCTCATCGCAACGGAAACCTGGCACTGGAAGGCTTACTGCTTAAAGCTTCTGTGAGAAACGGAGGACAAAGCAGCTATGAACCATACAGTGTTTATTATGCACCAGACACTGTCCTAAGTGCTTCCCGTGTACTACCTCATTTAGCACTTACCACGATCTATACCCATGGGAAAACTAAAGCACAGAGAGGTTAAGCCCCTTGACCAAGGCCGCAGTTTACTAAAGGGAGAGAGGAGCCTCGAACGCACGAAGTCTGTCTCCAGAGGCTGTGTACTTAGCCACTCAGCTATACCGTCTCCCACAGATGCATGGCAAACAATCATAACAAAGGATACAGGAATTGTACAGGAACTGTAACTGCCCAAGGCAGGACTCTGAATTCTCCCTGCTGCCCAAGGCTGGTGCGTGTCAGCGAGCAGTGCAAGAGGCAACTTGGCCCCACCAGCTCCCTCGTACTGCCTCACAATGGGGAGCTGTCTCCTATTTGTCACCACATGCATGCCTAGAACACTGGTGAAGATGTTAAAGCATTTATTTTCAGAAAATATTCACCTCTCAGGGGCGCCTGGGTGGCTCAGTCGTTAAGCGTCTGCCTTCGGCTCAGGTTATGATCCCAGAGTCCTGGGATCGAGCCCTGCATCAGGCTCCCTGTTTGGCGGGAAGCCTGCTTCTCCCTCTCACACTCCCCCTACTGGTGTTCCCTTTCTCGCTGTGTCTCTCTCTGTCCAATAAATAAAATCTTAAAAAAAAAAAAAAAAAAATTCACCCCCAAAGAAAGCTGACAGCGAGAGCTAACAATGGCAGGAAAGACAGGATTTGTCGGAATTTGTTCTCGGATAAATTCACGAATGGAACACTGGCTTTGATCAGCCTAGG
The DNA here is from genome assembly GCF_017311325.1 of Ursus maritimus. Taxonomy (NCBI): domain Eukaryota; kingdom Metazoa; phylum Chordata; class Mammalia; order Carnivora; family Ursidae; genus Ursus; species Ursus maritimus. Next base: position 47,043,220 of record NW_024425563.1, on the reverse strand, counting down.
ATACAGACCTGTCCACCAGACATTTTATCGAAAACAAGGAAATGGCATCATTAAAAGAGTTTCAGTTAGAGCTCCAGCCAAGGGAATCCTGCATTTTCACTGTGTGCCCATGTGAGGGAGGGTATTTGAGAATCTAAGGGTTTGGAGTATTCTCAGGGTCTTTCCATCATGGGTGTCGAAGGTGTACGGTCATCACCCAGAGGCAGAATGCTGTGCTGGTCCAGTGCTTTGGAACCTGAAAGACCCAAGTTCAAATCTACGCTCTGCTACTGGTGAGGAACCTCTTTCTGCTTCAGTCGCTCATCTAGAAAATGACAATGGGGGGCGCCTGGGTGGCACAGCGGTTAAGCGTCTGCCTTCAGCTCAGGGCGTGATCCCGGCGTTGTGGGATCGAGCCCCACATCAGGCTCCTTCGCTATGAGCCTGCTTCTTCCTCTCCCACTCCCCCTGCTTGTGTTCCCTCTCTCGCTGGCTGTCTCTATCTCTGTCAAATAAATAAATAAAATCTTCAAAAAAAAAAAAAAAAAGAAAATGACAATGGCACCCCAGCCATAATAATTATTTAGATCATTCCAAAACTTCCTGTTTTTTGCACATCGATTTTTGGTTGGCATGAATTCCTGACAGTGTTCTATAGAAAATTCAGCACAAAATGGGTACTTTTCACTCAACGTATTGAGAATCCATTATATACAAGACTAGGTACATAGTAAAGGAAATGCATGCGGACAAGAAGTATCAAATCGCTTTTCTGATTGTAGATGTGCTTAACTTCGCTGACATTATATTAGAAAAGGGTACGGATGATCATTATAGCTATTATAACTTTATAACTATTTGGGAAAATTACTGCAAGATCCACGGCCTTACGTGTTAGGAAGGCCAGCTCACAGTATATACCCATTGCTTATGAAGTTTATCCAACTTGCTCTAATGATTGGGTGATTCACAGTCTTCTCCAATCCCCAAGAGCCCAGATTCGCTTTTCTAAAAACAGAAGGCTTTCTCGCTAATCCTGGATGCTCCAAGAGACAAGGGGAACCAAAGGGGTCAGAAATGGTGGGCACAAATTATATGTGGAATCCCATACTGAACGCAGAACAAATCCATAGAAGAAAGGCAGAAAGGCTTTGCCGGACCATAAATTAATTAGTTTTAATGGCCAGGCTTAGGGTAAAAGCAAATAGACATGCAAGCACTTCCCTATCTGCTGCTTTCATTTTGGTATTTAGCGCTAGAGTTAAAATCACTTTTAATCAGCAAGAAAGGCAGTTGTTTTTAAAACAGTAACATGCTGGAGAGAGAATTTCCCCTGATATTGAAGGGAATTTGAACTTTGGCCTCGGTTGTAGAACAACCCTGCATATGCCTGTCTGGAATACACTGCAAATCTTTTTTTGTCTCCTTTACATCAATAGGCTAAAGTTCTCCAAAGGTTAACGTAAATGATTCCACCCACCATCCTTTAAGACCTCACTCAATAGGGTTAACATTTACCTTTAATTTAATAAAAGCAGCAAACTGAACACAGCAAGCTTTCGGAATTAGGGAATTCAAATTCCAAAGTATATTGTGCTTTGAAGTGGAATTCTTTGGGATTGATTTTCTATAAATCAAGGTGAACACAGATAATAAGACAGGATTTTCTGAGAAATATACCCTCATACATACGATGTATAGTTTGGCACACAGCATTCTGCAAACGTATAATTGTTAAGTCAATGACAATTTTTGGAGTACAAAAATAATCACCTTATATAACACAGCTATGTTTCAATTAACTCTAAATTTGAAACAACGTAGCTTTTGGGCTACATTTCCACCTGTTAAGAGGATCAAAGCTAATTTCTGGAAGAGAAAAGAATTACTCTGCTTCATTTCAAATTCTGTCCCTGTAATTATTCCTACTACATTAAAACGGTGGTGTGGGAGTGGTCATCCATTCCACACAGAGTTGCGGTGCCGCCGTAAATAATCGCACAGGTTAAAACACAGACTGATGTTTGTAAGTGACTCCATTTTAAATAAACTACGGTAGACTTAGGTTAACTGTACGTGAGCAGTACTTTCTCTTATCCTAACACCATTTCTTACAGTGGATGACGATGCCAACATAAGAACTGGTTACTTACGGACCTGTAATATACTGATGGCAATTGTCAATTTCTCTAGTGCTTCCCTTATACTCTCCCTCCTCCAAATGCTTTGGGATTTAGTAGAAATCTGTTTTCCCTAGGAATGTGTAATGAATATTATCATCCAATATGTACATTGTGGCAGAAGTTGGAGACTCATTGGTAAATGGCATCCACTTCTGAGAAAAGGTCTTATGAAAATAATCTGAAAGGAAAAAACTACTGGCACATTAATTGCTGCTTGCTTCGGTATAATCTACAATAACGAAAGTTTATTATTTTTTTAATAACGAAAGTTTATAAGCCGTCATCTGACAATATGGAGTCCCTGTCGCCGTGAACTCTATCTCACGGAAGGAATATCATGTGGTCATTTTACAAAATAGTAATTTTGAAGATGTGGCAACACGGACAGTCCTCATGAAATGACGCAGTTAAACGCAGGTCACAATTATAACCTTATACAGAAGTCTATAAAATTAGATTAAGACTCAAAATCAAAAGGAACACACAAAATACTCTGCCAAAATTGTAGAATACAAATAATCCACTCCCACGCCACCATCTTTAAAGCGTACCTTAGGATTTCCTTAATTTAAGTAAAATCATTTGTGGTCCACAGAGTATATATAAAGTTTTTTGTTTGTTTTAGGAAGGAGTCAAGCAGGAGAGATGACTAAGGAAACCAGGGGAAAAAGGAACCAACTCATTCTGGTGGTTGTGAATCTTATCGATGGTTGGTTTGGTCAGTGCAGGTGCCAATGATAGTAACTCATGAATCTGTTAGTCCTTAAAACAGTAGCTAAAATGCCCAAGCTAATTTCAAGAAAAATCAGAGAGAGAGGGAGAGAAAGAGAGAGAGACACGGAGACATTCCTAGTTTATCTTGTGGTCTGGACTCTATCGTGGTATCTGTGACTGAGTGTGTATGTTCGCATGTGTTTCTTTTTTCTAACATTATCAGCATGAGAACGACTAGGAACGTGCTGTAGATTTTTCAGAAGAAGTCAAGACAGCTGTGACAGCTACAGGGTTTCATTTATAGACACTGACACTGCACATTTCACTACATATCAGACTCAAAGGTTAAAATATGTACATATTGTTCTTCAGCATGAAATCTAAGCAAAGAGCATAACTCTGACAGTACCAAAATGTTGCATTTCTTATTTTTTCAAGTCGTTGTACACCCAAGATAACTTTGTTCCATGATATATATATATATATATTTTATTACACTATATATATATATATATATATTTTTTTTTTATAACACAAATAAGCCAACAAAAAGTCAGGCGGCTAATGAAAAATGCATCCATTCTATATGCAAAGTTTACGATAAAGTAGATTGGAACATGTTCATTGTTCCAGTCAGGTTGTCTCACACAGCATAAATAAGTTTTCCTTATGGCTGATATTTAACATACATCAAGCTCCATCACTCAAAAGTCTTCTGACATCTCAAAATTACTATTTGAGATGAATAAGGGCCATGGATCCCAACATCCTTAAATTTCCCCGAATTTGACTACATGGTGAAGACTGGCGAATGTCTCCCTGTTTAAAAAATTTCTATTTCTATGTGATACATCTTTTGGGGGGCATATTTGAGTATATTCAGTTGAGTGCTGATTAACCCTTCTTGATCTTTAGTCCTGACAAGAAATAAAAGAGCCTTGTATTTTATAAATCCTTGGACTTACCAAAATCTAATGTGCTCAAGCCTGATGAAAAATGAAAGAGAAAAACAAAGCCAAAAATCATAAATCCTCCTCGACTAGAAGGCATTCCTCCCTTATCCCTAAAAGAAATTCATTCCCGCACATCTTGTTTGAATTTAACTTCTGAAGTTCGTCTTGTCCCATCCCTAGACCAAGTCAGGAGGCAGGGGGTAAAGGTACGACTACATGAATAAAACCACATGACCAATACAGCCGCTGTGCACACAAGAACAAGAGACAGAAAAACACTGTCAAGTGACATATCACTTGGACACACATGTTTCTGTATTTTGTCACGGACGTTCCATCGGAAAGCTACTGGAAGTATCCGAAACCTCCTTTCCCTGCTATTACAAAACATGGAAATGTAATCAGGAAAAGCTCATGCTTTATGAGCGGCACGTTGGCAGTGCTTTTCAGTTCTAGAAGATTTGCTAAAAGAAAAAGTATTCGACACATTAACACTGCACAATGCATTCGGCAACTCTGCACAGCAAGGTAAGATTCCCGCTAGCGCAAGGCCGGGTTCTTCCGAGAAGGTGCCTCGCACAGATGCTGGGTTTGAGTTTAACTTGGGAAGAGCGCTGTTTTTCTTTTATCCCCACCCGCTCTGTCTTACACCAGCCTTATGTGATTTACAGTATTTTTATTGCAAATATAGTAATGAAACCTCACTTTGTGCAGATTGAAGCGGTGACGAGGGAATTGCAGTGGTTTGGCGATGAATGGAGGTGGAGAGTGAGATGCAAAATTCTATTCCCGTCACAAGTGAGAAAAACAGAGTTCAAGGTTGACCCTGGACACAGTCGTGTTCGTGGGGGCGGGGGAACCCTGCAAGGCAAAGGACACTGCTGGTGCTAGTGTATGGAATGTGGCCATGCCTGGAATGAGATGAAGCCCATACGCGGTGTTACCCCTTTGCTGAGCCTCTGTAAAAACAGAGAAGCAGGATAACACGGGCTGCCACAATCATTACTGGTGGCCAAATCTCTCTGGTGGGAAAGGCAGGTTTATTTTCATGCTTTCATATTGGTTGAACCTTTGGATAAACAAAATTCTTAGGAAATTCTCAAGGGATAATCCTGTCTGACCTTCCCGTGGTACCCTGCTTAGAAAGTTCTTTCCAGTTCTTTCTCAATTCCTTTAGAGGTCTGGGATGCTGATCTGGTAACTTGCAAAGCAGCAGTGCAAGCAGCAAAGAAGAAAGCGGCTTCACCTCCCAGAGGCTTAAGGTCAGACAAAACAAAACAAAGCAAAACAATGGAAGGGACATCCAGGTTGACTGCAAGATGGTGTGGATCTCACAGGCCTAAGGGACAGGGCTAGTCGGTGTCTACCTATAAAAACCAAGGAATTTGAAAAGGCCCAATTACCATTTCCTATCAGTCTCTCACCTTAGATTTCTGCACAAATGGGGAGGATGGAAGGGAAGTCGGGGTCTGGAGGGAGTGGCTGTTGAAAAAGAGATGGGAGCAGAAATCAGCCAACACACCTTCTCTTTTTCCACCCCCTTACATCTGGTTCCCTCCTTGTCTAGGGCCTTTGTGATTCTTACAGACTGACTGCAAATGGTGGAAAGGAAGGAACATATCTGAGTGCAAGATGATCTTTGATTCCTCGGGAATCATTCAAACGTTTAGTCGTTCAGTTTCAAGCAAGGGACTCTATAATTTTATATAAATAATTCGATCATTGTTCTACAGGGACTGGGGCATAAATTTTGGCTTCTACCTGGATCTCATATTCAGTACCCTTTTGAAAGGAATTCCAGAAGACAGCTTGGAAATTACAGCCTTCCTTTATGTGTTGTTGAAAAGATCTACTAGCCCTGTTCTAGGTCATGGCCCTGTTTACATGAAAAACAGATTCATCTCGCTGGCCATTCACAAATACTACGTACTGACATTTTCCTTACTATTAAATTGGCAAAGTGTTAAAATGGTCATCCTTAATGCCAGCAAGGAAACAGTGAAACAATATTCTCATTCACTGTGGTAAGAATAAAAATTGACTACCATCCTTTACGGAAATAATGTGACCATCTGCATCAGTGGTGAAGTGTCTACGCTCCTGAATCTCCTTTCTAGAAACATGTCAGAGGGAATCATGGCATCCTTTCTAACAGTGAAAAATAGAAAACTATCCAATGACCAATGCGAAATGGTTATATTCCAGGTACTAATGCTGCCAACTGATTATTTAAAAAAAATATTTAGAGGCAAAAATGCTCACAATATAGTTAAGAAGAGCAGATAACAATTCTATGTATGGTAGGATTCTAAAAAAATATGCCCAAGAAAAAAAGTAGAAGAAAATACCCAGAATTATTAACCAATTAATATTATTAATAACTCTGAGTGGAAAAATTAAAGCATTTTCATCATTTTTATTTTACTGGATTTCCACACTGATATTACTTTGTAAAGAGAAAAATACACTGATAAGATAGCAAATCAAATAGATGAAAATTATAACAATGGGATAGGCTTTTCGGTTTTCAGTTTTTCAAGCTGGGAAGAATGTGGAAGAATCCTAGGGGCGCCAGCACCTGGCTGGCTCAGTCAGTAACGCATGTGACTCTTGATCTCGGGGTTAGGAGTTGGAGCTCCATGGTGGGTATAGACATTACTTAAAAAAAATCCTAATCCTCACTGTGGGTAATGAAGGGCAAAACAGACACCTATACACTCTACACTGAAACACATTCCTGGAGGACACTCTAGTGAAATATATTAAAGTCTCAGCTGCGTACATGCGTAGGCTCAGCAACCCCTGATGGAAATTTATCCTAAGGGAATAACTGGACTGGAGTTCACAAGGTATAAATACGGGCTATTCACTGTTACACTGTTTCTACAGTAATGATTTTTTAAGAAAACTACCTAAATGCTCATCAAGAAAGGGTTAAAGAAATTTATAGTAAACCCATATGTAGGCTAATATGTACCCATTAAAATGATAATACAGCTATACTTATTAATGTATAAATAGTGCCACAATTAAATTTGTTTTTAAAAAGGACAGTATAGAAATGGAAATATAGGGTATGTCCCATTTATGCATTTTTTTCTGTCTCTTTCCATATGAACAAATTCCACTATGGAACTATTTATATATATATATAAATATATATATATTAAATAAATAAATAAATAAATATATAAATATATATATATATTATATACAGAAAGAAGAGAACACAAAATCATGGAAGAACATAGGCCAAACTGTTAGGAGTGGTATTTCCTGTGCATGGTGGCAGAAATACAGGTGATTTCTGTTTCTTTTATATACTAGATTGATATATACATCGTTAACAATGAGAATGAACTATTTGCAACATTTAGGATTTCAAAATGGTCTGAAGAACACTGCCACAAAAACTTATAAACTCACCCCCAATTTAAGAAATAAAATGCTAACAACACAGGTAAAGCCCTGTGTCTACTCCTTCCCATGATACTTCTGTCCTCACGGATAACTACGATTCTGGATTTTATAGTTCTTCATTCCATCCACTTTTTAATATTTTTATTACATACGTATGTATACCTAGGCACATTGTTTTTATTCTTAGAAAAAAAAAAAAAAGCTGTTCTCATTTTTGAAAAGAGAAATCTGACACCGCTGTACCGTCCTTAGGCTAGCTCTGGGCAGTGGGTCCACAGATTCATGCAAGGGCATCTGGGAATGCAGCAGTGCAGACGCTACAGGCCCACTAGCACCCCGGCTGGTCATCCCTCCCCGAGGCCTGGGCAGGAATGGCTCAGGACACCCATGGAGTTCTCTGCTTGGGCACAAGAGGAAAAAATAGAATACGGGGACATACCACAGTTTTCTGACTGTCTACTCCGTAGGGTGGTAAAGGAAGGGATTCAACAGAGTCACACTTTTATGTGTAAAAAGATGAATGGATATCCTCTTACCACCCATATTTGTGGATTCAGATTAGCAAGGGTTTTTAAAAGCCACCTATTATTGCAAAGAAATCTAGAAAAAACAAATGAAAAGGCAAAATTTTATAAGGAGTTTATCATTTTTAAATAAATAATGTGTGAATAAACTCAAAAGCACTGTATTTGTTCATGAAATCTAAGTTATTTCTTTTAGGTTTTTACTTATTTTAGCATTTTTATAGAGCAAAAATAAAGAGGTATGATGAATTGAAAAGGAATTGCTCTAAATCACACTATACAACCACCACAATACTAAACTTGGAGTGACTGACAACACAGTGAGTATGTTGGCGAGTATGGAAAGCAACTGGAAGCCTCCCACCTCGCCTGCAGGAGTAGTATGGTTCAACCACTTTCTAAACCTGACTTTTTAACAGCTAAACACACACTACGCCATGTTTCAGCAATTCCCCTTCTAGTAATACACCTAAGAAACGTGAATGCTACTGCCATGGAAAGACTGGTCCAAGAACATTCATGGACTCTCTCCTTATGACAGCCAAAGACCATCAATGGAAGAATGGATAAATTTGATAAGTTATACAACAGAATACTATGTAATGAGCAAAACCAAAACTTGTACTAATACATCCAATAATATGGATGAATCTCAAAAACATGTTGAGCAAAAGAAACCAGACAATTAAGTGGAAATTAAAACAGAAGATCACCTGAAACTCCTGATTAACTTGCTTTGCCAACACAGTACTGTGTTATACATAATAGAATGAGTCCTGTAATTCACATGCACATAATAAACTTAGCAACAGATGGGAGAGATGACAGCCATGGTAAAGCTGTTATTTTGAAGTTGGAGGGAAAAAAAAAAAAAAAAAGGAGAGACTTATAGTAGGTAAAATTCCAGACCCAGGACCTGGTCTTTTTGTATTCAAAATCTTTTAGGGGCTACCAGGGTGTTGGGTAACCTCAGGAATTAGAGATTGAAAAGTTTTTCTACTTTGAATTAAGATAAGATAAACAAATACATTTGTGCCCCTTTAAAAATCTAGAAAACAAGACCCTGATACCATAGCCCTAGAGAAATCTGCACTAAAGACCAGGAAAAAAATTTTTTTAAGGGGTAACGAACTAAGAGCATAGTGTACATTTATTATGAAAAGCATTCTGGCTTTGAGTTTTCAAAAATATGGCTGCTGTCTAGCAAAGATTAATGCAATATAGAAACCAGCTTTTCATCACACTTGTTTGGCCCAAGAGAACTGTCCATCACTGAATCTGGCTGGTGCTGAACACGACAATAAAATGGGCAATAAGGAATGAATGTTTGCACGGGCACAATGAAGAACAAGTCTAAGCGACTTCACAGCTTAGCTGCTTCAAATTAATCTGTCCCAATAATGAAAATGAAAAAATAAATCAAGTTTGCACCAACAACGGATTCTAGTTTTCCTGGAAGTCTACAGGACAGAAGCATCTGTGGCTGACACGCCTGCCCGAGTGCCACAGCACTTTCTCTAGGTTTAAGGACTAGGACACCACTTATCCTTTTCTGCTAACCTTCATTTGGGCAAACGGCGAATTTGGGTAGGAAAGAGGCAAGCACACAAAAGTTGCCACGGTGATGCTGTGTTTTCTGAGAACAGCTCTAACTGTTGCTCAACCCTCAACCTGAAATGAAAGATGGGGTTGGCTAAGTCAGTCACAGGCAAGAAAAGATGTCCACAGACACTGCTGAGAAGGCAGGGACCACTCCAAAAGCCAGATCTGATCTCCGGCCTCGGCACGCCGAATCCTATCTCGTTAGAGGAGAGAGGTAGTTGGCAAGAACAGATTTTACGCTAGCCCCACCACCGGTGAATGACACGGGCCCACATCGTCACCTGTCTGTGTGGGAATTTCAGTGATCACGGAACGTGGAAGCCACTGGGAAGGCTTCTCTGCAAATCCTTCCACTTGTCGAATATCATGTTTATGGCATTAGCAACGGCACAGAGTGGACTGTCAAGGAAAATGTACTAACTTGCATCAGGCAAGGGAAAAAAGCCCCTGGGACAGGAATGACATGAGTGCAATGACCAGTGACGAAATTATCACCTGCTTAGGGTTGAAAACTCTCCTCGCTTGTTGTTTAGTCTTATCAGCAAATGAAGACAAGACATAAAATACAAACTAGCACTTAAATTACTCAAGTCTGGTAACTCCACCTGGTCTGCATATCCGATTAGAGAATTCTATGTGTGCAAATTCCAAGCGGTAGGTTTTTTAAAGGCAATGTGTGAGAGACAATGGAGGGGGAGATTAGGAGACATGGCCCTCGTCTTGGACATGCCTGGATTCCACGCGGCTTTGAGAGAAATCCCCTGACTTCCTTCTACTTTAAAGTCTGGGCAATCCTGAAGAAGGACAAGAAGAGGGCTGTACAACAAAGCGATTTGGGAGTTCAAGTCCCAAGTCTGCATTTACTAGCTGTGTGTGAACTTGGGCAAGTCACTGAATTTGTCTGATCCTTGACAAAAACAAGGTAAGAGCAATCTTTTATAGTAGAATCATGGCTCAATGGAGAAAATGTGTGATTTCATAAGAAACTGGCATACATGGAAATATTTGTGAAGTTCTTTGTAAAATAAAAGGGGGTGCTATATACCTATTAGTTTTTATGATTTGCTTTTGCCATGACCTACCACTCCACACAGAGCAGCCCGATGACATGTAAACTATGTGAAATTCTAATGGAAAGCAGAGCAAGAGGATGAAACATTACTAGGACATACAAGAAAAGGCAAAGACCTTGGAGTTGCATACATTTGAGCCTGAGCCCACCTCTAAAAGCTATTTAGTAACTATGACACCTAACGGAGGTGTTCTTAACACCTGGGGTTTGTGGACCCACACGGGCCATTGGTTGAGGAGAGCTGTGAACCTGTATTAAAAAAACAACTGACATCTTTACCTCCAGTAATCTCTAAACTGAAACTCTAACTGAAACGTAGTATTTCTTTCAATAACGATTCTAGACAACTGGTCCCAGTATTTTCACTCTACCTATGACTTTGCATCCATAGAAGTCATGGATAACTTGATATCCTAGTATAATTGTAACAGATGTCTGAAAATATTTATACTCATCACTAATTTGAAATTGTGGAGGCTATGAACCCAGCACCCAGGCCTTCTAAAAGGCCTTAATAACGCAGCATATGTTACCACACCACAAATGTGTAATTTTGGTATTTTGACAAGTGCATTTTAATATAACTCATTTTCTTCATAATCCTATGTAGTTTGGTTTATGAATTTAACAATATTTGGGATACAGTCCATAGGCTTTACCGGCTCTCCAAAGGGGTCCAAGGCATTAAGAGCTCCCACCGCCTTCTTGGGAATTCATCAGGTGTACAAGGGAGAGAAGAGCTGTGACATAGGGTCACTGTGAGATTACAGATGACATAGCCAAGTGTGCGGCCCAGTGCCCGCACAGAGTAGGTGCTCAGAAGCTACTCTGTATTGAAAATGATGCAACAAAGTAATTTTCTGTGTTACACATTTCATTCTTCCTAGCATGACAATTTCCATAAAATTTAGTGTTGGTCTTCTAAGGAATTAAGGTTAATGCTTTCTTATGACTGGACTCCTCATTCGTTCAGGCTGGATGGTCTGGTGTTGCTTGGGATGACATAGTTGTGTGGCTGTCTTAAGTCCACGTTGCTATTGCTGGAAACAACCTACACACAGACCAGAGGTGAGAGTCTACGCTGTGGCTGAGGAGGGAGAGGTCTTTCTGGGGACACGAGGCTGACCTCGCTGCACTACTCTGAGCCAGCGGGCAAGGTCTTGGCCATGGTGGCGGAAATGAGAACAAGTTATTTAGAAACTGGGAACACAGAGCTATTTTAAAGCTTGCCAGTGAAGGGGCCTTCAAAGGCAAGACTAGTCTTTAGGCTCAGCATAATGAACCTCAATGTGAGAAAATTAAGTAATGTTTCAACTTGAGTCCCAAATCAACAGTCTCAGCAATATGAGAGTATCCCGCAAACGGGCGTGTGCAAGAGCTATGGAGGGAAGATTCATGGCCTTCTTAATTAACTCCGAGGTGCGGCACATAAGGGGAAAACGATAAATCAAGTAGATTACTGCCAGCGATCTGAATTTCCAAATGAAATAAGAGAGGTATAGTGCCTTGAGTCATTTTGTAAATGTGTATGGTGGCGGGGGGGGGTGGTGGTGAGAATCTCCAAGGTCATCCCTTAAGATTTGCCACTGTGCACAACGGTCCCTTGATTTCAAGTACTTGACATATAGTCAGGTATGAAGAGGCAGGAATTAGGAAGGTATGTAAAATACATAATGGGAGGGCAACACAACACAACACACAAACACACACAACTGTGATTGTTATTCCCACATTTATTCAAAACGTAGTTATTAAAAACCTATGTGTAACAGGCACTGTTCTAGAAGCTGAGGATATAGTGATGACCAAGATAGACAAAGTTCCTGTCCCCATGGAGCTCATACTCTCCGTGGGGGAGATGGGTATTCAACAGAAATAATCCAAAACAGGAAATTAGAGGCTCAAGTAAAGACAGTAGCAGGGGAAGCATTCAAGAGGTGATTAGGGTGCAGACATTACAAATTTGGTGCCTGGGTATTTGGAAATGGGAGGAAAAGAGTGGCAAGCAGATAGTCCAAGCTTCCTAGACTAATGAATGAGTAGGGACCATTCAATAGCACTGTAAATCCAAAAAGGAAGATCAGTAGCGGAGACAGAAGTGAAATAATGGACCCAGCGCTGGATGAGTGGAGCCCATCCCGCACATTCGTGTACCAGTAAGGAGAGGGCAGTTAGAAACGAAGACTGGAGGAAAGCTGGGGTTACAGGCTGGGGAGTGCTCTCCATAGAGGCACTCATGGAATGGAGTGAATATACACAGAAAAGCAAGATACGAGGGACACAAGTTAGGGAGAAGCCTCCGTTTGTGTAAAGAAGTAGGAGAAGGAGGGGGACAGAACGAGTTAATGGCACAAGAGAAGAAAGGGTTTCAGGAACAAAGAACCCAGTGGCATTAAATGCAGGGAGGCCAAGCAGACGAAGGCGTTAAGATGCCTTAGTTATCTATGAGGAGGAAATGCACAGGGAATTCTTAGGGATAGACAAGACCTTCAGGTAGATGTGCTGTTACTAAATAAGCCAGAGGAGAGGGATTTGAGGCCACCAGGATCAGAGATGGGTGTAGAGTCTAAGTCGTGGTGCCAGCTTTGAACAAAGGAGAAAGAATGAAGATAATGTGGATGAAAGATCCAGATAAATTTGTAGACGCAAAGAGGGAAGTTGAGGGTGAACACAGAAACAGTCTTTATATCCTCTCAGTACAGGAACTGAGAACATCTGCTGGAAAGGGGATTGGGAATTCCTTTAGGAACTTGAGTATAATGGGTACACTTGAAATTGATGGTGATAAGTTTAGCAAGGTTTTAATGTGGGATGAGAAAGGATTATGCAGCAGTCTTGAGGACTCAGCTAAGGTTGGAAAGGTTGTGTTTGTGGTGGGACAAGTCACATTGCTAGGTGCTTTTCTAAGTGACCCATAGCAGCTAGCCTGAGTAGAGAGGCACTGGTTAGTTTTATCTGAGGCTGAGAGTGGAAATAATGAGTAAGCAGGGTCAAGGGCACAAGGGAATTAATCTAAGTTGATAAATTCAAAGTTAATATCCAGCAAACAGCCCGAATGGGGAGGCAAGAATGGGGAGGCAAAGAAGGAAGGTCTGAGACACTAGAGGTCTCAACGTGAACACAGTGCCAGGGAGACAGCAGAAGCAGCTCCACTGGATACTCAGATCAACATGGAAATGTCACAGTTGGAAATACTGAAAGTACAGCAGCTCTTGCTTAGGGTAAGTCCAGGAAATAGATTTCTACAAAAGGAGAAAAATAGAAAATCTAAGTCTATTACTAGATAGTTTCAATATCACAGATTCTCTAACTCCAGGAAGTCTGAAGATTTTGGAAAAAAAAGTAATGCAGCTTTGAACTGCACTGAAAGATACGTTAAAAAAAAGATCAGTCATAATGATACGATATATAGAAAACCCTAGAGACTCCACCCAAAAATTATGAGAATTTATAAATCAATCAGTTCAGTAAGGTCACAGGATACAAAATCAATATACAAAAATCTGTTGCATTTCTATACACTAATAATGAAGTAGCAGAAAATTAAGAAGACAATCCCATTTACAATTGCACCAAAAATAATGAAATACCTAGGAATAAACTTAAAGGGGTAAAATACCTGTAACTCTGAAAACTATAAAACATTGATGAAAGAAACTAAAGAGGACACAAATGAGATCAAATGAAAAAAACAAATGAAACAGATCTATGCTCATGGATGAGAACATTGTTAAAATATCCAAACTACCCAAAACAATCTACAGATTCAATGAAATCCCTATCAAAATACCAACAGCATTTTTCACAGAACTAGAACAATCCTAAAATATGTATAGAACCACAAAAGACCTTAAATAGCCAAAACAATCTTGAAAAGAACAAACTGGAGGTATCATAGTTCCAAACTCCAAGTCATGTTACAAAGCTGTAGTAACTGAAACAGTATGGTACTCACACGAAATAGACACATAGATCAATGGAACAGAAGAGAGAGCCCACAAACTTAAGACAATGGCGTTAATCTTCGACAAAGGAGGAAAGAATATGTGACGGGGGGGGGGGCACCTGACTGGCTCAGTCGGTAGAGCATGTGACTCTTGATCTCTGGGTTGTGAGTTCAAGCCCCACACTGGGCACAGAGTTTAATTTTTAAAAAAATTCTAAAAAATATGCAATGGGAAAAAGACAGTCTCTTCAACAAATGGTGCTGGGAAAACTGGACAGCTACGTGCAAAAAATGAAACTAGACCACTTTCTTACACCATCCACAAAAATAAACTCAAAATGGATTAAAGACCTAAATGTGAGACCTGAAACCATAAAAATCCTTGAGAACACAAGTAGTAATTTCTGACATCAGCTGCAGCAACATTTTCCTAGATACATCTCTTGAGGCAAAAGAAACAAAAACAAACTATTAAAACTACATCAAAATAAAAAGCTTCTGCACAGCAAAGGAAATAATCAACAAAACTAAAAGAAAACTTACTGAATGGGAAAAAAAATATTTGCAAATGACATATCCGATAAAGAATATCTACAACCACTGTGGAAAACAGTATGGAGGTTCCTCAAAAAAATGTAAAAAAAAAAGGTTCCTCAAAAAATTACCATATGATCCAGTAATTCTACTACTGGGTATATGCGCCCCCCCAAAAAAAGTTTATATATATATATATATATATACACACACACACACATATGAAAACACTAATTTGAATACATACATACATTTGATACATACATCTCTAGGTTTATTGCAGCATTATTTACAACAGCCAAATTCCGGAAGCAGCCCAAGTGTCCACAATGGAACATTACTGAGCCATGAAAAGAATGAAATCTTGCCAATTCCAACAACATGGATGGATCTAGAGAATATAATGCTAAGTGAAATCAGTCAGAGAAAGACAAATACCATATGATTTCACTCATATGTGGAATTTAAGAAACAAATGAACAAAGAAAAAAGAGGGACAAACCAAAGATCAGATTCTTAAATATAGAGGGCTGTTGGTTACCAGAGGGGAGGCGGCTGGTGGGGGTGAAACAGATGATGGGGATTAAGAGTGAACTTGTGATGAGCACTGGGTGATGTATACAATTGTTGCATCACTATACTGTACACCTGAAACTAATATAACACTGTGTGTTAACTACACTGCAATTAAAAAAAAAGATCAGTCATAAATACTGATGGTGGACACAAGAAAGGCTAAAAAAAATGGCCTAATGGGGAGCTGTATAAGCAACCTGCTTTAAAACACTGATTGCCCTAAGAACAAACTGAATAACAAAGAAGTTAGTTATGCAAGAAGCCCGGAGCCTAGCAAGCAAATCATATCACCAAGTTCTGCCAAGACTCCCCTCTCTCACCATGTGTTTTATGCCAGCAGCGCAAGCTAATTCTGCTGAAGCAAGCCAAAATGTCACATAAGGGTTCTTTCCAGCTTCCCAGTGTCCCTTGAGAGTACATGGTTTTTGCAAAACACAATGAGCAAGCCAAATCAGGTTAGAGATATTACAAGCAAAATCTGGCAGGCAGCCATCTCAGCTTTCTTTCAACTGATGTTCATAAAAAACACAGGTTAAGAAAATGGTAGCACAACGTCTGGTGTTTGAGATTAACAGCATGCAACATGTTTACGGCATACATTAGGCCACAAACTTCAGTACGGGGCTAGGGCACATAGAACTTCAGATCTGGTGGACAAAGGAGGGAAATAGGAAAGCATGTCTTGTATTATAATAAATGCAGACTGCTCTCAGAAGACCACAAACAGGTGGTTTCATTAAAAACAAACAAAACAAAACCTACTGCCTTTAGATTAAAAAAAAAAATCAAGTGTTTCAGTCTTGTTTGTATAAAATAGAAGGTCAGTGCACACTTGGCTAAGTACAGCCTTTCTTTATGAGACTATGACGGACTATAATCTGGCAAAGATGAGTCCAACTGAAACAGCCAGAGTGATGGTCTGGGGGAATTAGGTGAGGTTTGGAGTGGGAATAAAAGTGGGGAAAAAGGAAGAAAGCTTTCATTAAACAGTTTATACTCTGGTAGGATTAAAAAAAAAAAAAAGCATCCAGACTGATTTTATTTTCATTCAAAACAACCTCTTAGTGTATTTTTCCTTCGAGTTCTTGAACACATTTACAATGATTGCTTTCAAGTCTTTGTTCCTAAAACTAACATCTGGGCCATATCAGATGTTAGGGAGGGTCTCTATTGATTGCTTTTTTCCCTTGTCTAAGGATACGATTTTCCTGTCCATGTCTAGTAATTTTTTACTGCATATTAGACATTGTCATATTGGATTTATTCCTACGAAGACTATTGATTTTTGTTCTAGCAGGCAGTTCAATTTCAGGCTGATTATATTGAACCTGGATAGACCTAGATTTATACCTTCTTAGGGCAAATCTGTGGAAAGCCCAAAGTATTTCCCAAGAATATCTGACCTGTCAGGACTCCCCTCCGAACTTTGTCTCTGAAGATCATACAGAGGCTTGCTGTTAGGTGTTAGAGTGGCTCTAAAGCAGGTTACACTCTAGGACAAAGCTCTTATTTCTAATATCTCAGTTAAAAGGGCAGGATAGTAACCACTGACCTATCTCTTCTCAGGACAGTGGGACTGTTGTGCTGTGCTTAGGTTCTAACGTACTCCACTGCAGTGAGGAGATTGTCCTCAGGGTGAGCCAGGTGATCAGAGGGCTCACCTCATGTTTCCTGTCTCTCAGGGATCAGTCTTTACTGCCTGCCGATTACGCAGAGCCTACCGGTTACGCAGAGCCTACAAACTGTTATCTCGTAAATTTGTCCAGTTGTTTATGGCAGGAAAACTAGTGATGGCCACCACTTAACAGATCTCAACAGTTCTGCATTCCATATGAATGCTGAATAAAAGTACAACATTCCATTTTTATCATGTGGCCCTCTCAACGCAAGTGAGTACTTGAGGCTCCTGATTTCTCACAGAAGCATCCCTCGAGTTCCTGGAATCCTCCATTTATTCACTCTCTTGGACTCAGACGCAAGTTCACAATGCATTCATGCACTCACTCATTCAATCAATATTGAGAGTCTACTAGGTGCCAGACACTGTTCTGGGGACTGGGGAAACCGTTGTGGGGGACAGAAAATGTCCTTGCCCTCATGGAGCTTATTTCCTGGTGGGGGTTTTTCAGCCCCCCCCCCCCAAAGCAATGCTTCCTCTCTGCAGTTGTTCCTCTCATTACTGACTTGATAGAGAAAAGGCTAACTTGCATGAGCAGAATATAAAAAAAAAAATACTTAAAAGATCTATTCCTATGTAACACTAGGACATAAACACAGTTGCACGTGCCTTCTACGCATGAATACTCAAAATAAGGAAAGTGTCATCAGAGAGAAGGAAACAGAGGCTGAGACTTGTCAACTTGCTCACAAAGCTCATGAACAAGAGAGACAGGACTCAAACCTAAGTAGTCTGACTCCTCCCATATTATATATATATTTATTTTTAAGATTTTTAAGTAATCTCTACACCCAACGTGAGGCTTGAACTTATAACCCCAAGATCAAGGGTGGTATGCTCCACCGACTGAACCAGTCAGGCGCCCCACTCCTCCTACACTTAGAACCACTGCCTTGTTCTATTTCTCAAAGACAGAAGAGAATTACATTGGAGATGGGGGAATAAATTGTGATAATTTCTAAGAAATGTAAGCTTTATTTTAATAGAAGCCAACTCAGTATCTGGGAAGGCTGTGAGAAGTAACAGGATCACTATTAAAAGAGGCAAGAAGGGAGGCTTTGGTGGCTCAGTCGGTGAAGCATCGGTCTTCAGCTCAGGTCATGATCTCAGGGTCCTGGGATCAGGCTGCCTGCTCAGCAGAGTGTCTGCTTCTCCTTCTCCCTCTGCCGCTCTCCCCTAATCATGCACATTCTCAATCTCTCTCTCCCCCCCAAATAAATATCTTTAAAAAAATGTTTTCTTAATAAAAAGAGGCACAAGAAGGGGCGCCTGGGTAGCGCAGTCAGTTAAGCATCAGACTCTTGGTTTCGGCTCAGGTCATGATCTCAGGGTCCTGAGATTGAGCTCTGCACTTGGCAGGGAGTCTGCTTAAGATACTCTTCACCCCCACCCCACCACTCCCCTCCCCCGCTCACTCAAATAAATGAGGCACAAAACAAGTCGAGTTACCATATAAGGGCACAATTTTCTCCTTTGTCCCCGTTGACCATGAGGAAAAAAGTAGTGTTCTGAGTTTTGAATCAGAAAAAGAATAGAAAGCTTTCCTGCATAAAAGGCTTCAAGATTCCTTGGGGAAGCTAAGGATATAGGTGAAAGTGGTATAATTCTAGCAACCCCCTGCCGGATATGCAGAACTAGTCCGATCAGATGCTTCAAGAAAAAATGCTCCGGGATCAGGTCCCTATGAGAAATATATTTTCTCTTGGAGACTTAACATGCATAGCAGCAAAGGAAAAGATCTGATAAATCCTACAGTAAAGAAACCCGTTTTATCTCACTCAGAATTTCCCAAACTTAATTGACCACAGAATCGTTTGCGAGTGAATGAGGTGTGTGTGAGAGAGAGACAGACAGACCGATAGACACAGACACACAACAATATCCCTTGGAATTGCTGTCCTAGGAAACCCATTTCAGAATTTGCTATTTAATAGCAAACACGAAGCTAACTACAAATCCATTTTCAGAGGAGGTCAAACCTCACTGTTGTGGCAGTGCAGAGTCTTACAGAGAATTTGAGCACAGCGGTAGTTCAGGAATGAGAAAAGACTACATCTTTATTAGGTAATAAATGACGAGGAACGGACTGCCAGAAAGGTACCAATTTGTGCCTAGGCAGGATACGCCTTTACAGCTTACCCCAAAAGGATATATATACTTAAAAAATTGATGTTAAAATGAAATTTCTAAATTAAGAAAACCATTTTGTAGCAAAGACAGTACAACTAGCAGTCATGGCCATGTAGGTTACTAGGTCTTTAAGTTATCTCAGCTACCCATTTTGGGGAGTCACAAGTTACTAATAAGCTATCTTGTCCCCTCAAGGCAGCCACCTGAACCACATCAGTCACCTGAAGGAAACCCCGCAGGTCCAGGCCAGTGGTTCCCACCAGCCTTTTTATGGAGACTCGCCTGACTTCCCCTGTAGCTCACCCATCGCTCGCCTGTTGGTGAGACTGAGTGGAAGATAGCTGTTCCGCTACGTGTGCCTGGCACACTCAACTTGCTCTCCGGGTAGCAATGCGTCATTTAGGAGTTACCGATCGCCTCTCTCACGGCAGGTGTAGCTCCTGCTGTCTCCTACTGTTTTTATTAGGTTGCCACCCTCCAGCTATCTACGGCATGGCGATATACTCTGGTCTTTAGGTCTCTCGGAGTCCCCTCTACCCAGCTGTCCTACCATATTTTTCTAACATTAGTGTTCCAAATTTCCCTCTTCTTCTTCTTTTTTTTTTTTTTTTTTTTTTTTTTAAGATTTTACTTATTTATGTGATAGAGAGACAGCCAGCGAGAGAGGGAACACAGGCAGGGGGAGTGGGAGAGGAAGAAGCAGGCTCCCAGCAGAGGAGCCCGATGTGGGACTCAATCCCAGAACCCCGGGATCACGCCCTGAGCCGAAGGCAGACACTTAACAACTGCGCTACCCAGGCGCCCCCCCTCTTACTTTTCTAAACCTGTTTGTTGCTCTCCGATATCCCAATAAATCAGGGTGTACAGTGATTAGGAACCCAGATTTTGGAGCCTAATGTAGGTTTTGAACCCAGTAATCCCCTGCATACCACCTGGGGACCTATGACAAGGAACTTCCGCACCTACCTGTCGGGGGAGATCATCATAGTACCCCTCCCCATATGACGACTGTGAAGACTGAAATACGCAATGTAAAAAAATGTTTAGCATAGAGCTCAAAGCGTAAGTGTTATGTTAGCTCTTTCTAGTATTTTTTTTTTTTTTTAAGATTTTGAGGAGAGACACAGAGCATGAGCAGGGGGAGGAGGCAAAGGGACAGGGAGAAGCGACTCCCTGCTGAGCAGAGAGCCCAACACGGAGCTCGATCCCAGGACCCCCAGGACCTGAGCCAAAGGCAGACACCCAACCGACTAAGCCACCTAGGTGCCCCTACTATTTCTTCTATATTCTCTCTCATTCAAAATCTTGTAGCCTTTCTTCTTGACCTTTATGCTTCCCAGGTATATGAATATTATACAGACTCTAATTAAATTTCCCATTACATGGACTTATCATTGTTCCTCGCATCACAAAATTAACAGAGCTTCCTTCCTACCCTTAAAGTTCATATCCATCTCCCCCGCCCCAAGCTGTTCCCATAACCCTCACTAATTCAGTCTCTCTCATTCTCATTAAACTATTTATATTTTAAAATTTGCTCGGGTGTCGTAACAGACCCGCTTTTCAAGGAATTAAAGGGTTGTTCAACACATTATGTTCAAGAGAGTAAAGCAATTTAAAATAGGTATAAATAAAGGATCCAATTTCCACTCAGTTCTTTTTTGGAATCCAAAAAGCAAGCTCCATTTTAAGGACCCAAACTCTGTTGCTTTCAGTGTTTGGCAACGTTCTTGCCAACGAAAGTTTCATCTCAATTTTGAGATGTCCAAAAGTACATTGGAGTTGTATAAACAGATATATGACCAGAGAAATGTTCTCTTTCCATCTTCACTGCTCAGCAAAATTAGACTATTTTCCCCCTGAGGTTGGAGAAAAAAAATCTTATTTGTTCAACTTTTTTTTTAAATAGTACTCTTTTCTGCTGTATTCAGGATATTGCTGTCAAGCTCATTTTCTCTCCAGTTCCCTAACCCTTATTACTCTCTTCTTGAATCTTGTACTGGCTTCATGTGAATTTCAAGGTTTCCCTTCTATGTCTAAGGGCCCTAAGACTCCTTTTAGCCTCTCTCTCCCTGTGGCCAGGCTTGGCTTCCTCCTCACAGCTAGCCAGGGCTCAGCCCTCTCATTTACTAGGTGTTTATCCATCACCTACAAACACCCAGAGTGTCTATCATGTGTTAAGAACTATGTTACCAATGTGACACTGTCCACAAAGGGATCTCAAGTGAGAAAGGTTGTTAGTAACCTGGGAAACTCTCCATATACAATCCTTCTCTTCACCTAAAGATCAGCAGCAAACCTATCCATCCCCTCGTAGGTCTACTCTGTGTCATCTGGGACAGGACATGGCGAATGAGGAGTTAAGAATTGCATGTTCACCTTGTTTTTGTGTGTGTGTGTTGTTTTTTAAGATTTTATTTATTTGACACAGAGAGACAGCCAGCGAGAGAGGGAACACAAGCAGGGGGAGTGGGAGAGGAAGAAGCAGGCTCCCAGCAGAGGAGCCTGATGCGGGGTTCAATCCCAGAACGTCGGGATCACGCCCTGAGCCGAAGGCAGATGCTTAACGACTGTGCCACCCAGGCGCCCCTCACCTTGTTATTTTTCCTATGCCAAGACTCTGAGATTCAGGCTTATCCTCCTGCACAGTTTATGCTAAATTATCATACTTGACCCAAGTTCTCTGGTGGTTTTTTGCGTGTGACCCTTGTCCCTATTCTTCGCCTTCTTTTGTAGTCCCAAGTCACACTTGGCAGAGTATTTCTTTGGTGAGTAGAACGCCTGCTGCCAACATGGCTGACAATACGAAGACGACAGAACATGAAAATCTCAGATTCTTATTGCAGTAAGGTTTGGCATTATAGGGATTTGTATACACATAGGCAACATTTTACCTGAAACAAAATAGCTGCGCTACTAAAAAGTCCTATTCAATGCCACATCTATAAGCCTACTGATCCTCTTGCCCAATACTAGTAGGCTAATTAACATATCACATACACAATTCTAATGTATAAAGACTTTTCAAAACCCATGTTAATCACTGGAAACCGGTTTTGTGAGAAACCCAGGTAAGCACATACGCCTTCGTTTGTATCTGATATGATTCTGAAGGTGTTCTACTTAAAATATTTCAAAAATGTTGGGCAATGAGACCCTGCAGACATTTTACCTCACTTCCCAGCAAGGCTGGTAAGCAGGAAATCCAGAGTCAATATGCAGATAGAGGTTTATGTTAATGAATCATTTTAAAAACATGCTGTATAAAAGAACTTGAAATGGAATAAGGCCACTCCAACTCAAAGCTCTCTAAAGATTTAAGTAAGTTTTCCCCCAAAATACCTTGAAATGCAACAGTACAGATAATTCATTCCCAGTTTTCTACTTCAGACCCTGAACCTCAGCTCTGGTACCAAGAGACGGAAACCTACTCTTCACTTCATATTAAAAAAAAAGGGGGGGGGGACAGTTGACAGAAATTCATGCACTGAATTATGAGCAGAGTTTTTCATTCTCATTAAAAGCCAGTCTTGCTTTTGCTTTGCCTTCTTCTCTTCGGGGGTGTGTGTTTTCTTAACATAAGTTGATTTTAGGTTGTCTCCAGAAATCACGGTCTCCTTAATTAAGTTGGCTGAAACACCAAGTCCTCTTTTAGACCTGATAGATCAAGTTCTAAGTGTTCTCTCAAGTCATGCTCACACGATCAGTTTCAGTAAAAACTCACGTTACTCTGCACAGATGGGGTCGGTTGCTGAGAATGTTTTTTTTTTTTTTAACTAAAAATGAGCTGCTATTAAATAACTTTCTGATATTAAATTATTTCAATTTGTTACATCCTGATATATTCTGATATTCCAACAATTTTCTGAATTCATAAAGTACTTCTTCACCCCAGGGTTTAAAAGTTTCACTCAAACATAAATCCATTAATCTCTCAAACTGCCCTATGAAGTCAAAAGAGCATATTCTAACTCTGCATACAAAATACTTCCAGAATGAGCTTATAAATCAGTCATGTTTTCAGCCATATGCACAGAGAACTACAATCCCACATCTCTGCAACAGAGAAACAAGAAAAATTCTGTATAGAGGTGGATGTTAAATAATCTCCAGTAAACATTTAAGACCGAAAACAATTTTTCCTACTATGTTAAAAAGATACACCTAAAAAATGAACCTGTGGCAGATAGGAGGTTGCTATAAATTCTGAAAATGGCTTACCTATTAATGTAACTGAGGGCAACGTAGGTTGGCTGCTGTAATTCTTGTTTTTCTAAAACACGTGGATCTGTATCTGTAATAAAAACACAATTATGATTTTTCAGCTTTTGCATTAGAATATATGAGGGTGCCTAACAGAGAAATAGGGGGCGAAACAGAGAAAAAGATTTAACATTCCTCTTTTTAAAGAAAACCCAGGCAGCAAAGCACCATCATTTGTTCATTCATTCATAAATAACAAGATATTACATTACTTTTCAAGGGAATTCCAAACATCAACAGTGATAAAATGTCCATCTGTCACACAAACTCTTGCACAATCCCCCTCATAAATATTGGTTTTCACTGCTTACAGTTACAATGTTGGCATGGTTTTTGGAGAGTAATCGGCCTAAGAAAGAAAGTCTCTGTTAATTATGCTCACTTGAATGCTGGAACAAATTAGTTACCATTGGAAAGCTCCATCAATTTGAAAACCTACTGAGTATTGTTCTTGCTCACTGAACACTTTTCTGGGTTTGGATTCACATTCTGGAGGACAGCTCTTCTTTTTAATTGTATAATGAGTTTATTATAACTTTTTCTAGACTCTCAGTCAGGAATTCTCATGCTGGTTCAGAATCCACAAACGCCACATTCATCGGAGGGGCTTTGCCCCCTGAAGAGAGGGGATTCAATACCATAGCAACCTTCTGTAATGGTACCTCTCCAACATGGCACACATACAAAATGCACTTTTCACAACCAGAAATGCATTCTCAAGCTTCTCACATAGAACAATGACTGCACTAAACACATGCAAAAGCAAGGTTTCTATAATAAGACTATAAAGCGGGAGAACTGCACACGTTTTCATTTTCCTAGAAAAAGGCTCAGGCATTTCACACAGATTTCATTATAACCTCATTTAAAACCATCTCATTATTAGAACTCTTCCAGCTGCACTTGGCAATAACACCTTCTTTGATGTAATGACAGATGTTGTTTCAAGCACCTTTGTACAGGAAGCGTTTACTGCACGTGGTCGATGTAAGATACACGAACTCCAAACCACATTAACAGGTGAGGGGAGCGGGGGTGGGGTGGGCAGGCAGCAGCAGAGAGCACGGGTGGCAAAAATGATAGCATAAAAATCAATTTACAATGCTTTTGACTCCCAGACTAAAACTAGGCGGTAGTGGCAATTTTATTCTTGGTGTTAAACTTAAGAATCTCATGTTCACTTTATTGTTTTTCCTATGCCAAGAATTTCAGAGACCTACTATTCAGAAATCTACTTCCTGGGTCTTTGCCATTGCAGGCCCTTGAAAGCCAAATTCTGAAACAAGAGACAATGATTCTCTGAATGGCTCCATCAAGTCGGGTCTCAAGGTTTTGGCAGCGCGAGTGAGAACGGATCAGTAATTCAGCGTTTCCTCTCCCTCCTACAATGATTACATATGCAACCGAGGCTGTTTGTAATCACTAGCCTGCAGAATCAACCCACGGTTCTCCACATACTGGAAACCACTCTTCAAGGGAAACTTAGTTTTCAAATACAACCTTTCCTCACACTCTTCTAAGATGGCTATGACCCCACAGTATATCAGTGTTTCTGAGGAACACTTGGTGCTCTCGCCCTGTGTCCGCTAGAGAGGAGTCAGTAGAACAACGCTCACCAAGGAAAGGTGTTTTATCCCCAAAATGGTCCACTGGAATGCCAGGCAGGCCATGTGTGCAAATGGTGACTGACAGACCAATCCTGCAAGGTCTTTGTAGGTGCTTAACGAGGTAAGAAACAATAGATTGGAAATAAAAACCATGAAAATGAAGAGGAAGATAAGAAAGAACAAGGCAATGATTGCTCGGGTCTATGTGGAAATTTCCTCAAACGATCACAAGACACTTTGATCTCGAGTGGAGCGCCGGATGATGGAAGCGCTTAGCTTTTGAGACAAGGGCTTGAACTTGATTCACTAAAACCCGTTCCTTCAGAGCCATCTGGTGCATGATTACAGAAGGTGTATTATTTTGAAAGAAAAGAGCACCATTCTGAGTCTAAAGTGTGTGTTTAAAGGGGAAAAGAGTTAGGAGGCCAATAAACATTTTTATATCTTCCACTGTTGCCTTTATTCTTGTAATTGACACTCAGTCTGTTTTCCTGCAAATCATCCTCCGAAGCTTTCCTTTGTTTCCAAGTTACAGAAGTTCTCAACTATTTTAAATACTGCTTCTCTAAGCTACCTTGACTTTTACTTTTCTTTTACTAGGTGTGTGAGTAGGTATACACACCAACATACATTTATATTATTCTTTTCCTCTTCACACACTCTCTGGGGAAGAAGTACCTTACATAAAATCCTTTAGTTCTCGGATGCTCAGATGAATGGTGTTGGCCACTGACATTCACACAAATTACACCCTGTGATTTTTCCCAATGTCTGCATTCTAGCCACAAAGCAAGATATTGAATTATTGTTTTCTTACTTTGTTTCACCACTTTCTATAACCTATGCTAGCCTTAAGCTCACATACCCTCAAATGATTAGTGGTGAAATGGACTTCCAGAAGCTTCCAAATACCACCCTCTCCATGACAAAAAGACCATCTGGCAGCACCGCAAGCAAGATTCTCTTTTTCTAGAATGTCAACTCTGGCAACCACAAGAAAGCAGGACTTCCAGACAGACATCCACCAGGCTTTCAACATCTTTTTCAGATTAAGTGTTTCCTTGGGCAGCCTTGAGAACATTCATTAAAGCTTCGAGTTCTTAAAAATGAAATCAGGCACTTGTGCCCACAAACAGGAGAGGTCTACAGAAGTGCTACCGGAGGAACAGCATCAGCTGCTGGTCGCAAATAAACATCAGCTCTGTCACTCGCTTCCTGGCTGACTGGTGTGCCGTGATCATGACTCACCATTTTATGGATTTAGTGACGCCGCTGAGCACTTCACATTCAGTAAAAGTAGAATAGCTGCCTTTATTATTTCTCCCTCCCTGACAGAAAAGGGACTGCCTGCTGCTAGAAACTCTCTACAGGAAAGGATTAGGGCAACAAGAGACGAGGATTTTCACAGCAGGACAGTGACGTGCTCCTCAGGAACACGGAGCGTCCACTGTCAGAGTGAGCTGGAGAGAGTAACACTATCCACTGGATATTACTGAATTCCATAAAAACAATTTCCTTCTACCATGTGCCACGTCACGGAGACATTTTCTACATAGGATAAGCCGCTACAGGAAGAAATGGGATCTGAATGGCCATGGCAGAGCCCACAACCTCCCAGACAGCTCTCTCGCGTGTTTGTTTACGGTGCCAATAAAAACCTGAAACTGGATCATCGGCTGCCGCGGCCCAGAGACAGACCCGCCTCGGTCAATGGTCTGTGGGACAGGAACACTTGATTTGTTCACAGCCGCAGGATGCCCCTTGAGCTGGCACCTGGCAAGGCGGCAAGCCTTTCGATCACGTGGCTGTCTGTGGCCACCCAGAACGGCACTCCACCGCTTTTGTAGCACCAGGTGGTGACAAGAAGATACACCCAAACTTTTTCAGCAGGGCAGGGCATAGCCAAAAAAAAAAAAAAAAAAAAAAGCACGGAGAGATGCTGGTTTTCTGCCTCATGGCACCCCCTGCATGCTCACAGATTTCCAGTTGACTGAAGGCTAAGGGAATTCAAATGTTAAGATTTATCAACACCCCAGTGATAAGAAACCTATCAGCTTGCTGAAGTTTCTAACACATCTTCTAAAATAGATGGCAACGTGCCTCTCCTGGCACTGCTCCCTCAGGCTAAGAGCTTGAGTGGTCACTTGTACAGGAACGACTAGACACAGGTACAAAATGGAAGGTTTCTGTAACGCACGGGGTCCTAGGGACTGCTGGCTTTACAGGTCCAACGGGATGGCCCAGGGCTTGATGTCACAGCATTAGCTCCTACTACTTTTCAAGTGGTGGGGAAGGGGAGGCACAGCAGATGCGAGAAATAAGGAAAAGGACAGCCTTCAGACCTTTCTCACTAGGAAGTGGGACTGCAACATGACCAAGGAAAGGCAACCCTGTTCTGTCAGGAAGGCTCCTGCTCCTCAGCTCTGCTGTCTCTGGCGCTGGGAACCAATGACAACTAAGTGGATTTGTGACACACACTGAACCTTTTGTTGTACTATCTTCAAGCCGAAATGAAGGCTATCAAGGTCATTTGCTGGGTTAACTGAGGCTAATTAATAAGCTCATGGGCTTTGGCTATGCTTCAGCGAGCCTACACTGTTGGGATTTTATAGATCTGAATTACTTATGAATTTAAGAAAGTGGAAAACCAGCTGTCCCACCTCTCAACGAGACTAACGAGGCCTCTACTGGCGATGAGCTATTTGTAGGCTGAGAGGCAGCAGCTGGGGAAGAGGGGATATCATGTCCCCCCAAGAAGGCCTTCTTCAAATTCTGCATCCTCCCAACGCCAGGCTCTTTCCTCAGCGTGTACAGCAGCAGTGGGAGGGGGAGAGGACGTGGGTGGGCAGGCAGGGGGCGACTGGCCGTGCTGGAAGACCCTGGAGAGGCAAAGGCCCACCCAGTCAGACACAGAATTTTGAAGATCCGGGCTGGATATGCCACTTTTCTTTGGACTCACTCCTTAATAATTAATGGGCACGGTCTGTTCTCAGTCTTCTCCTACTAGCTGAACTCCTAAAACCACAGAGTGTTAGTTTATTCAGTGTGGCCTTCCACAACACCCCTGGCCGCATTCACCACATCCCCTTCTCTGCACCACTCCGCTGCCAGCACCCTCCCTGTATTTCGGTCCCCACAGAGGAATCATCTGGGTATAGCCTTTCCCCCCTTCTTCACCCCTGAGAAGTGGGGAACTGTCTCATGTTCTCTCACCTCTGCCTTGTGTGTAAGAGAATGCACACTTATTGAGTGGATACACTCTTTTAGGACCAGAAAGTGGAACTTTTGGTCGAACATGGGAAATGGATCAAGGGCATGGTTGCTTTCACCATCCTAGGCTCCACTCAAGTAGAAATAAAGCAAAAGAAAATTCCCCGGGGAGAGAAGGGGAGACGTGAGCAGACCAGTGATTTCAGCCAGGATTTGGGAAGATGGAAAAGCCCCGCAGGAGTAGAAGGTGACCCGGAGAGGAGCGGCAGCTCCACCCTCGAGCGGCAGCAGCTGGGGAGACCCATGAACCAGGAGCTGAACTTGCTGTGGAAGCCCAGAGAGGCTCCGGCTTGGAGGTGCCGGGGGAGCGGAGGGCAAGGAAGGGGAAGTTCAGAGCAGAAAACGGGAAGATGTTAAACGGCTGATTAGCCAATGACACTGAACGAGGAAACCAAACACAGCAGAGGGGAAGACGGGAGAGACCAGGGCTGAAAAGGGGGTGAAAGTAGAAATATGCCTACTCCACTGCTCCCAAGAACACCAGCAGCCAGTGAGAGGATTCCTCTGATGTGGGTGCAGAGGAGACACCACCTGAGGCTGACATCTGGCAATCCCCTGATTAAATGATCTCCCCACAGTTACGTCCATATCAACAAGTCTCCTCCATGCCTCCATCCAGAGACTTCCATCGCCTCGGTCTTGAATATGAGCCAAGAACAGCGAAGGAAGGATCATCAGACATTCGAGGGAAAGTCGTGAAGATGAATGGGATACACGATAACAATGGTGGGGGAGGGAGATACGGAGACAGGAGCAGAGCAACAGATTTGGGAGGTGAAGGGACATGGCTCTTAGCACAAACCCAGTTAGTGGCCGGGCTAGGACCAAAACACCTGCATCCTGGGTCCCAGTAGGCCAGCATTCTGACCATTCAAAAGGCGGCTCATCCTCAGAAGTCAACCCATTACTATTATCCAGCTGTGACATTGGACTCATCTTTCCAGCTTTCTTAAAAGCCCAGCATAGTTCAATTTCAATGTTCGCTCCACTTTCAGGACTGAATCTGATGAACCAACGGTTTACAAAGACCAACTTTTAACTCACAGCTAGTTTACTTTAGCTGCTGAAATAAATATTTCTTGTTGGAAATGGTCCTTTCAAAAAAAAAAAAAATCCTACAATTGCACATAACCAGCCTTTGAATGGATCAACTTTTCCTTAGTTTATAGACACGTCATTTGAAACTTTTCCCAAGCCATAATTTCCATTACAGGGCAGTCAGTGGAAATTACAGTGAGATTCTTGCCTTCCCAAATTCAATGTGAAATCCAGATGCACTTAAGTGTTGCTGTAAACTTTATGAGTTAAATATCTAAAAGTCGGGGACACTGTGCAGCACAATACCACCACCTATTAAAAAAAGCATTCATGTTCACATTTGTAGCCGGAGCTTTCCCCCTAACAAGTGAGTGAATAAACCTCATTCAACCATTTGGACAATGCTCCAGGAGGCCAATGCATACACAAACACGACATGTTGCAGCCTTCCCGGTTTCTGGCATGGCCACAGGGTTCAAGTTATTAGAAATAGTTCCGACTGGGATGCTTTCTAACTCTTTACCAACCTGTCAAATTCCTAAGGTCACTGAAAACCCTGAGAGTCACAGCTATTTTTCCCCTAAGTAGGAGACGTGTAGGCCTGATATCTACGACACTATCAGTCCCTACTCTTTGATGGTGACAGAGTGTTATTTACCCACCCAAGCTCTCACCTTGTTACCTGGGACAAGGGGACCGACCAGAGACCATCGTGGCTACCAGGTATGCTTGTGAAGTGCACAACGCGTACCTCTGTATACAGCGGCCCTGGAGACCGGGGTGCTAGGATTACATAATAAAATTCTTTCAAACAGGAGTAAGGCCAAAACCTGGTCCCATTTAATCCTTCATGCAGGTGTGTGTATGCATAAACCTACACGTCTGCTTTCCCCAGAAATGAACCTGACGATGGATCCAAGTAGTATGCCACACAAAAGAGCACAAAGGAGCGTCTATGT
This sequence comes from Ursus maritimus, assembly GCF_017311325.1. Taxonomy (NCBI): domain Eukaryota; kingdom Metazoa; phylum Chordata; class Mammalia; order Carnivora; family Ursidae; genus Ursus; species Ursus maritimus. Next base: position 47,012,772 of record NW_024425563.1, on the reverse strand, counting down.
CACTCCTGGTCAGTGGAAGGGCCTTTAATAAGCAGGGATCTGGAAGAGAAGATAGCTGCTGGTGGGTAAGGCTAGGTGACAAAAGAAAAGGCAGGGAGGATGAGGCTCTGAAGTCCTCTCTTCAAGGCTGGGAGGGAACTGTTTAAGCAAACACACCTCCATTCCTTTTGCTTGAAATTGTTTACCAAAGGAAATCCTACCCATCCTCCAAGGCATTGGCCTATAAACTACCCGTACCATCTGTTGTGCTGTGCATATTTGCAAACCTGTTTAAACACCCCATCAAAACGGAAGCTCCTTTGGGGACCAGTCCTTAGACGCCACACATCGTAAGCCCAGTGCTCTGTAAATAAGCACTGTGCATTAGGATGTATGCTGAACACATAAATGCAGGCCCTGGACATGCATAACACAAAAGACACCAAGATAAGCATCCAGCTCTGACAATTCGACTAACAGAGCCAGACAGGAGAGGAAAACAGACCCGTGTAAAATGACCATACCAGTATATAGAGATAGTGACATGAAAAATATACCTACAGATGTTCAGAGGGCAACAAAATGATGCAAAATTAGAATGGGGGTACAGATAGGGTTAATTTGGGAGGTTCCCTGATGAGTTGGGTTTTAAAGGGAGGGAGGCAGAGGGAGTCATTCATGGGTAAGGTTAGGGAATCTAAAAATGGCAGTAAGTTTGAAGCAGAAAGCACAGGCGAGAAGCCTGTAGGTACTACCAAAAGGCGGTAGGGCCAATATTCATTAGTTATAGAATATTTATGGAGGAACTTTCGAACAGTGGTTCTGAACTGTGGACAATTTTACACCCTGCCCACCCCAGGCACGTTTGGCAAGGTCTGGAGACAAGAGGGGTGGGGGTGGGGCTGCTACTGGTATCTAATGCGTAGAAGCCAGGGATGCTGCTTAAACGTCCTACAGTGCGCACACGGGACGGCAACCCCCTTCTTTTCTACCCCCCAACAAAGAACTGTCTGGCCTAAAAGGTCAATAGTGCCAACATGGAGAAATTCTGCTTTAGACTGACATGAATATTATGAGAAATGGAGCTGTTTCTCCTAGATCTCCTGTAGATAATTTTTGTTATCTTCTATTGTGTGAATCAGGAGGCCAAAAGGCTGTTAGGAAGGTGCAAAAGAAGGATACAAGCAGTTGTTTGGACTTAAGAGAAGAGCTCTGACGTTCTTTATGGGAACAGAAATGGAATTAGTTTCAAGAAAGACATACTGAATTCTTGCCATATACTAGTTGCTTAAGGGAAATTCTAAGTCAGTAGGTCCACAACTGAGCAAGAAAAATGACACAACTCACAGTTAATAATAATCCAAGACAGACTGTGATGTACGACAATAGAGAGAATCCTACTGTTGTAGAAACAAAACATGATTCTCTGAGAATCAGAGAAACTTCTTGAAAGAAAATTTTACATGAGCTTTGAACTAAAACTCGTCAGAAAAGGCAAGAAAATGGTGAGTCCGAATAGAAACAGTTTGAGCAGATGAACAGAAGCAGAGCCCCGCAAGACACCCAGTGTGGCTGGACCTCGGCAAGAAGAGTCTTGCAATTCAGACTGCGCCCACATCCTGGAAGGTTTGAAATGCTTGGGAGAGTTCAGACTTAACTTCTGTAGACAATGGAACTGTGAAGGTGTAAACCGATAGGTCTGTGTTTTAGAAAAATCACCAGTGGGGGGGTGGAGAACGGAGGACAAATAGAAAATCTGGTGAAAGAAGAAATGGAAAGACATGATTTTTCTTATGTTACAGATCAGAGTGCCTCATTATCAGAAATAAGGAAGTCACTAGAAAGTGAAAAGGGTTTGACAGACAAGAAAGGGAGGTCTGCTTCTGATGTGTGGGGAGATATTTTGCAGAACCAAGAAGCCTGGGCCTCAAAGCAGGGAGAGATAAAGGAGCCGTGATACACACAGAAACTGAGTGCCGAGGATCCCATCACACAGCCACACATTCCAGCAGGCCCCTGAACCAGAACAAGTCCCTCAGAACAATGTTAAATAGTAAAAACCCAACTCTGACTAAAAACTTGATTATCATGCCACTCACCCAACCAATCAGGATGTACCACCTGAGGACCCAGGTATAAAGAAATCCTACCCAGTAGGAAGAAAAGCCAGAGGTTGTAGTGTGCTAGAAACCGAGTAACTGGTAAATTTCACAGGAAAGTGTAGCAGGGGTTGGGGGTGCGGAGTCACAAAGGGCCCGGAGTTCACAGTTTTATAGGATTTGGTACCCGAGTCTCTAAGGCTCACTCTTACAGTTACCCTCTCACTGGAAGCCCTGCTCCCACTCATTGCTGTTGCTTAGGATTAATAATGCGACCCCACACAAGTTACACGGCCTCAGCTCAATACTAGCTGTACAAGCTCTTTAAGTCTTCAAAAAATATATATATATTTTTTAAATGTTGATAAGGATAGTACTTTTGCCCTAGGGCTGAAATGAGGGATTAAAGGAGCAGTGTTCCATGTAGCTGCTACTCAGTTCTTCAGCCCATGAAGTGTTTTGCAATTAAATTCTGAACGGCTGTAGATTATCTCCATTTTACAGTCAGAGGCAGAATGATGCAGAGAAAAATCTAAGAGCTCATCCTTCACACAGTGTGGCAGAAACTGCTGGCTGCCATCCAACAGTCCTTTTCTGTTCTTCCTCCACAGTAACTAGGAACGTTGCCATCTGGTAGAAGTCTACATTTCCCAGCATGCCAGGTGCAGCCGTGTGACTAAGTCCTGGCCAATAGGATATAGGGCTTCTGGGAAGCCTCCTTAAAAGCATGCACCTCTCTTTGGGGTAATTTTCCCTCCTGCCAGGTGGAAGAATACTGGGGCTCCTGCATCTGCTTTGGACAGGAGATAATCTTGGGAATGGAAATCCGACATGGCGGAGCAATACAATAGGGGGTCTGGATCCCTGATCCCGTCAAGCCCCATACCACTCCCAGACTGACCGCCTCCAGACGGCTGGAAAGGGAGAGATACACTCTTCCACTTAAGCCATTTATGTTTAAGGGTTTTAGTGAGTCACATGCAGCCAAACCTAATCAACCAGAACACAAAATAACTGGAATGCTAGTTTATTTTGTTGGACCTTAAGTTCTAATCGAAACTTTAAATATTTTCTGTCTTGTTTTTTGGGGGAGGAATCTAGAAAAATCTCTAAGAATTTATCATCTAAAACCCATGGAAAGAAAATCAGAGTAAAATCACACCTGCATCAATGCAATGTCAGTGGGTCACTCTCAAACTGGAATAAAGAATGGGAGAAAGAGGAGGAGGAAACCATCATGTCAAATTATAGCTCCTTTGGTGGCTTTAGGACTTTCTCCAGAACTGGTTATTAGTGGGCAATAATGAAGCAAATTGCACATGCATATTACTTCTGAGTTACGAACAATGCAACCAGCAGTAACCTTTGAAGCTGTCAGGATCTTTTCAGGCAAGCAATTAAAGTGAAAAATGAGAGTGTGCCCAACCCCCATCACCCAATACTACATGTACTACCACCACCTACAAACACGGACACAAGAGTGGGACTCAGTCTGAATATTTATTAATGCAGATCTGTTCCCATTTGTTTCCCTACACACCCCCCCCACCCCGTAACCCATCCCACCCCCATCTGCCAAAAATTTTTTTTCTTTAAAGGGCAGCTCTGACACCATGAATTGCATTCACCTGAAACCTACTTCCACTGTGACATCTCTCCCATCTGCACCTGAAGAAATTTCCTTCCCTCTCGACCAAAATACAAATTTAGGACAAGCTTGGATTCTACAGGAGAAAAAGCTGATAAGGAAATGAGCCCAAATTAGAAAATCAAGATTAAAATAAAAACTGATACTTACAGAAGGCCAAATAGATGTCAAGTTTTGGGTGCTAGGCACTGAAGACCTCTCCCTGTCCCCAAAAAGGTCCCAATTGTCGAGGAGACCAGACTTTGAGGATCTGACTTAGATTGATCTGTAATAAAAATGATCTAGTATAGAAAATACCTGCTTTTCTGCTAAGTGTAGGAATCACCCACTGCTTACATAGGTTTTGGGATTAAATACTTTCAAGGGCTCTGGAGAAAGGATAGGAATAAATGCACAGGTGAGCCAGTTGGAAAAGGTCTTTCCAAGCCAAGAAGAAACCCTTGCGCCGGAGTTCTGAGACCTGATGCCTACAGATCCTATAAGCAAGTTTGGTATCATTTGGTTTCATTTCTATACTACCAACTACCTAGAGACCAACGGTTCTCACCCAGAACTGCATGTTAGTATCCCTGGGCAGCTTTAAAAAAATTCAGATGCCCAGGACCCATCTCCAAAATTCTAGTATGTCACCAGGGTTGACAATCATTAATACGACTTCAAGAAGGCTTAGAAACCAGGAAAGGGGTAGAGAATTAACTGGTTGGGAAGGTCATTAAACAAAAGTTTGCATTTTTTCCCCCAAGATAAAAAGGCAATTGTGAAACTGGCAATGAGTTACTGAAAGTGACTTAAAGGTTTTCTAAATAAATACAACATCCAGTAAAACCTTTTAATTCAGACTTCACTTGGAGCTCTGGTCTCCCCTCTTTTATTTTCTATACAGAAAGTGTTAAGCTTAATAATTATAGAGATGGGTTAAGGTCTTCAAGTATTTTTAAAACCAAATCACAACCAACCAAATATCAACAATCACTGAATTGTGAGTGATTTTCATCTACTCCTAAGAACATCCTGAGAAGACCACTGACCGGGAACTTTTTCTTTTTTTGGTCACTGATTTTCTTCCCAGTGTGGTCCTAAAATTAATAAGACTGCATCGCTTGAACTATTCTGTGGCTCAGATTTTCCCATAATTCAGATTAGCCTGAGCCTGTGTGGTTTTCCTGTGCTGTTCTTTTCACCTCAGTTACAAACCAGGTCACAACCAAGCATATTGGTTTTGCATTTTGGAAGCCAGTTAAGTCAAGGATTTGGCAAAAGGAATCACTCTCATTACTTCTCATCTCCCAGCGAAGCCGAATCAGTGGAGAGCGAGAACGCGCGAGCGGAAGGTCTGGACCTAGTGACCTGACTGTTCTGAGTTGTCAGACGGAACACGCGCATCGGCTACAGCTTACGTGGCTCAAGGTCTGACGTGCAGAGCTCTGCCTGGCTGGCCGGGGGCTATGGGATCACGCACACCACACCCTCTTGCCCAGATTGCAGTCAGGAGTGTGGCGTGCAGGCTCATGGGCACCGAGGTGATGAAGTTGTTGGGGATTCATTTTTTCCCTTTTCTGTGAAGGCTCTGCCTTCATTCTACTTGCTAATAAGTCAGGTGCGTGCTGGGCTGTAACTCAGATCCCTCTTGTGGACTGTGTGAATGTGGGCACCTGGGAAGGCCTGGGTACCTGGCAGATGGCTCCTGGCATCCCTGGCTTTTGTGGAAGGACTTTTGGGAAGCAACTGTGGACTTAATGTTGCATTTTTTTTTAAATAAGGCTAACTTTCTTTAGACAGGCAATATAATATGGTAGCTACAGGCACAGTTTGCTGCTTACTGTGCAATTTGAGCAAGTTTCTCAGCCCATCTCTGCTTTCTGATAGTGAAGACAGTGACTCCGAGTTCCTACACATTATGAGGTTATTGTAAGGATTATAAGAGATAAGCCATATAAAGCACATAGCACAGTGGCTGGTACATGCTAAGTACTTAATAAATCACAACTATTACTATTTTCTTTTAGACATTCAGGTCTGAAAGCATTTAGTGTTTACATCGTGGACTACATTTGTGAACAATGGATTTTTTTTTTTAAAGATTTTATTTTTATTTGAGAGAGACACACACACAGAAAGAGCATGAGCAGTGGGTAGGAGGCAGAGGGAGAGGGAGAAGCAGGCTCCCCACTGAGCAAGGAACGCTATGTAGGATTCGATCCCAGGGTCCTGAGATCATGACCTGAGCCGAAGGCAGACGCTTAACCGAATGAGCCACGCAGGTGCCCCAACAACCAATTGTTTTTAAGTAACAACAAACTGATCAGAAAGGTATCACTGCCATTTACTACATCCATACTATGAATCGATATGGAATGGGCAGCCCTCACGAGAACCCTGCAAAGGGAAGATCTCCCCCATCCCTTTCCCAAAGGAAAAGATAAGGCTCAGAAAAGATTCAGGTCACACAACTAGGTGATGAGGCCTCAGATCCAGGTCTGACTTCCAAGTGCATGCCACTGACCATGACCACCACCTGGTCCCAGCACACTATTCAGTATCGATGCTCTCAAATTAAGAGTCCCGTGCTCTACCGACTGAGCTGGCCAGACAGGCTCAATGCCTTCCAATTAAAATCCCTAAGTGGCTTTCCCTCCCTTCTCCCACTTAAAATAAACGCTTTGTGGATAAAAGCGGTGACATGCTTCGAAAGCACTGGAATGAAACACAGGGACACATTTTGATGGAAACTGGGACCAGTGACACCAGCTTAACTGTAGTTACTACATCTGCATCTCCTAGTCAATTAACCCTCTGGGTGCCTGCTCTTAAAAAACACAGATTTAGAACCAGAAGATACAGATTCTAGTCCTAGTTCAAATTATTTCTAACTTAGAGATTTTGGCCAGCTTCCTTACCTGTGAAATCAAGAGGAGAGCACACCATCACCCTCACAAGCTTGAGGCGAGAACCCTGCATTTAATCGAACTATTACCATAAACTCCAAGGCTCTGCGTCCAGCTGCCAACGTAAGCTGGCCTTGGAGTTATTCCTTCTCCAACAGAAGGAACTCCAACTCAGTACAGCTACATCCTTACTTGTTAGTCTCTCTCGCAAACACTGCATGGAGAAGGCTTAAACTGTACGTTAAAATAGTGACCAGGGTTATTTGTATAAAGAACTCAGATTTCATTTTCCTTTGCCATCCCTGGAGCTTCGACAGGGCGTGCATATGCACCTGAGTTAATTTCTCCTGGAAGATTCGGGAAATTCTCTAATTGCTTTTCCCAAGAGCCACAGGTCTTTTCAAGTAGAGATTGAAAACTTTCTGGCTAGCTTTCAGCTGAGTTTATTAAAAGCCGTGGTGACTAAGTAGAAACAGTGTGATTAACTTGCTCTACAGATAAAAGGAAAGACTTTCCATTTATAAACCAAGACACATTCAAATGATTTTATCACACATTCAAACCAAATACAAAACTCCGTAATGCTTAAGGAAAATAGACGTTATCAAAGGAACTTTAAGACACTGGATTCCTCAGAGAGGCTCAGGAGACTTCTGGGATTTGGTAAACATTACTATCAGCTGAGCTTCAGAAAAATGGAAGGCAAAGACACTGATGGATTTTCTTGGCTTACTGGAGATGAGGTTTAATACTCTAGACATGGATTCAATATCATAAAGATATTTAAAAAGGAATGGCTTTAAAAAGGAATGTCGAGATAACATATACTTTTAAATATGTATGTTAGTTGCTGAACGTCTTACAGCCACACTGCCTGCTTGACCTTCTCTCCTCCCCTTGGTCTACCTCCACACCCACAATCTAGCTCAGTGTTTTCTCAACGTTTACCCTGCAACACAAAGTAGGATATATATTTTAAATTATAACCAGTACACCACCCGCACAGAAATATACAGAACTTTCAGAAAACATCAATCAACTTCGCCACATGTAATGCACTCTAATATTTCTTTAAAAATGTTGGGACAACCCACTAAATTGATTTTATGACCCACTGATGAATCCCACATGGTGAGTCTTGCTAAATTACAAATCAATATCAATGCATTAAGCCCACCTGCAACATGGCTCTTTATTGCTTATAGGATAAAAAACAAACTTAGGTAAAATATACGGAAGATTGTTTATAATTTGGCTCCAAACTCATCACCTTAGTTCTGCTCATGCTCTCTACCCTCTAGCAATACCTAACTCCTTCCCAGCCTCTGTACACACCTTGTTCATGCTCCACACCTGCTGTTCTGATTATCTGTTTACCTCTCCATATCCGATGCCCGCCCCGCCCTGTGCCGTGCCCCGTGCCAGTTCACCCAGAGCCTCTGCCCTCTGGCCAGGTTCACCAGTGGGAAGCGCCAGAAGAGTAGAGGGTGGGAGGAGAGAGAAGTATTTCGCTGGTAAGACTTTGTAACATCGGCCCCCTCCCTTATTAGAAACCCCTTCTCCCCACTTGTGTTATCCTCACATCCTCTGGGGAAACTACCTGGTAGACTTCGCCTCTATTAAAAGGATGAAATAAACTTGAGAGTGTTTATGTTCCCAACAGACTCAGCTTCTTCAAAGCCAGCACCCCGTTTCTCTTAGTCCCCAGCACTTAGCAAAGAGGCTGGCAAGTTAACGGTGATTACTGAAAAGATCAATAAATGAACGAAAGGCAATAGGATTATTCAAGGACATCAGACCATATGTCACAAGGTAATATTTTCTAATAGCAGTGTCCATAGAGCTACAGCAACTAAATTCCCATTCTGGGGTGATCTGGTCTATTGCCTTAAATGTAACGGCCAGCTCGTGGCAAGGGCTGCTTCCCTCGTGGTGACCTGGCTATCTCTGGCGGTGACGAACTAGCTCCCACAATCCCCCATCACCTGGCAGGGTGTTTTCTGCTTATTAGGCTAATTAGATTTTCCTTGAAAGATGTAATTATTGCTGCAACCCAAGGAAATAATTAATGGCCAATTTTAGTGAGCAAAATATCCATTAATCAAGTCAACAGACACGAGGACCTGCAGAGTTTAAGGTCCTTAAAGAGAAAAAAGATAATCACCTAGAGATTTCTCCTTTCCATAAATATAGGTTAAATCTATTCAATTATAGTCTCTTGAAAGTTTACATTTCAGATTTAGTTCAATGACTCCTCATGAAGTCTAGGTTTTAACTCTGGAGTCTAAAACGCACTGCCCAACAGATTTAATCAGTTTACTGCATGAAAAGGTGTGATAAAGAGGAGACAGCACTCACCTCCTACCCGGGTCTCTTTAAAATGTTTATTCATTCAAGGATTTCTAAACACAACAAACATCAGCCTCTGCTTTCTTACACGACTGGCAGGCAGGCAAGTGTCGTAATGAGAACACTATTCAGTTTGTTGGGTGTTTACATCATCTTTGTCCCTTGTCAACACTGAGCCCTTTAAACCTGACGGTTAGAGGACGTTTTAAGTTCTTCTAACACCTTGGTAATCGGAGCCCAGGGAAAATTTGCAAAGAACACCACCACAGTGATCCAGAGATCAGATCAAACCCACACTTACTATTAAAAGATATTTCAATCCCAAGGAGCATTGTCCGTCATAACAAATGATAAACAAACTCCCTCCAGCCTGTTCCCCACAGCCCTCTCCTCAATGCCCTTTTATAATATTCACGTCCTCAGATTTATGTCGACCGTATATTTACTAGACGTGTCTCCCCATTACATTATCGGGGGCTTAAGAGACGAGAGGAGACAGGCCACAGAAGGCAGCATATAATAACTGACAGTCAAGTTTATTTTTTAAACCCAAAAAACATTTCCATGTTTCCATTTGATTTTAAATGCTAACAACCATATTCCAGCCTTCACATGCTCATAAAGCTGTTTAACAGTCCAGAAAGAAAAAAAATAATTTTGGTTTAAATAATGTTCACCGTCCACATCTTAATAGTCTGGACACTGAAGCATTTTTCATTCAGAGTAATGATCTCCAGGAGTAAAAATAATATAATTATAACTGAACTACTTGGTCAGCTAAATCACAACCAGAAATGCACCGGTATGTATTTCATTCACTGTGTCAAAAAATCTTCATTCTGGACCATCAACATAGCACTAAATTTTGATCTGTCATTGAAAACAGGTCGCTTCTATTTCTGGCTTACAGCATGGTAACAGGGTAGAGCGATTGGTAAAGACAGCTAATATTTCACATTAAATCTCCCCACCCGACCTTCTGAATCAAAAATGGAGAGACTCATGAATAAGGAATTACTACATAAACATCCCCTTTACTTCTTAAGAAAAAAGTTTCTTAAAGCATGGAAAGAAAGATCAAAATTCTTGGAAAGAAAATTTGTTGATAGGATGGCACTGAAGACCAGTGAAAGATGTGGGTTATATCCCTAAGCTGTTTCCTCTTTTTTATTTTTGAGAAAGAGCAAGACGTATCACAGAAAGAGAGGGAGAAGCAAACTCCCCGCTGAGCAGAGAGGGCCTGACTCGGGGCTCAATCCCAGGACCCTGAGATCATGCCCTGAGCCGAAGACAGACGCTTCACCGACTGAGCCACCCAGGCGCCCCTGAGCTGCTTCCTCTTAAAAACAGAAGTGCCAGCTCTAGGTCCCTGAGACACAGTCTGAATAGGCATTTCCAAAGAAGGAACGTGGGATGAAGCGGCATGCCAACCACCGTGGGTGTTGGCTCGCTGGCCCGCTGTGGTCCATCGCCTCTGAGAATTAAGATGCATACAGGGAGAAGGAACCCCAGGCATCGCAGGAGAAAGCCAGTCTCCTGAGACTCCCCCCAACTCTTTTTGAAATCACTTGTGGATCCATATTTAAAGCATGTTTTTATCCTCTTTTTAGCTTTCCTTTAAATAAAACTTTCAGAAAAGCTTTGCACATTCTTCTACCTCTTTATCCCCCTACTCCAGCCTGGAGAGAGCGACCCTTCCGTTTGCTCCCACGGCACCCTCTGGTTACCCCCATCCTCACACTCACCATGTTGTGTGAAGCCGCCCGGCAGGCGTTCTCTCCCCCAAGGCGGGCGTGCCTCACAGGGGAGCTTTATAAAGTAGTTTACACCTGGGCACTGCCCCGGCGATTCTGATTTAATTGATCTGGGATGAAAGCCCCACTAAGTGAAGGCACCTGGAGTTTTAAGAGCTCCTCAGGTGACTCTAATATGCAGCCAGGGCTGAGAACCACCGCTGTACTGGCCTTCCCGGAACACGCACTGTGGCTGGTTCACCCGATTCCCAACCCCCTCCCCCCGGCCAATCCTGACACCCAGCGCAGAACCTGCTCACGGGGTATTAACTAACTAAATAAAAGAGGGTTGCCCAATGACTGAAAAAGAAAGTGGAGGGCCTGCTACCACTCAGACTGCTGGGCCCCACTCCCAGGGCTGCTGATCCTGTCGCTCCGGGCTGGGGCCTGAGAATCTGCATTGCTAATGGGTTCCCAGGTGGGGCAGTTGCTGCTGGTCTCAGGACCCCACCTCCAGAACCACTGCACTGAAAACCACCAAAGCCGCCTCGTAATCGCCGAGGAGGTAACATGTGATCACCTGGGCTGCAGGCACCTGATTGGGCGACCAAGGACAGTAACACTGTGGGGAATGTCACAAGGAGGGACGGCCCAGGTCTGTAAGCCTATGTGATTGCTGGCCACAGACCACGGCCAAGGAAACCGCCCCTCTGGGCTCCCAATTCAACTGAGGGGCTTTAATTTTCAAGGCTTGAGTATCTGAATCATCTATCATGTGCTCGCTACCATTCAGAATGAAGGTGGAGCCATCCCCATTTAAATAAAAATTACAGAACACTTTCCTAGAAATAGGCCCAAGATCAAATTTTCCCAGAGCACCGGCGGCAGACTTAGGCCAGAAAACAAACCCACGGCTGCTTGTTAAATCAACTCAAGCACTAGATTCTACAGCTGTAAAAATACAGTGGTTTAAAATCCAAGCTTCTACTAGCCACCCAAATAGACGCTGTACTAGAATTACTTAAAAAAAAAAAAAAAAAAAAGAGCATGCTCTCTTCAACCACTCTCTGTTCAGAAATCTCTTTCCTAAGAGACAAAGTTAAGGAATAAAGAAAATGCCCATAGGTTTTCCCACCACCACACTGGTTACTGGTTCCCGGTTCCCAGACACAGAAGGAGGGATTCTTGCCAGTCCTCCCCCTTCCCCTCCAGTCACGCGAGCCGCTGCACAGCGGCACAGACGGCCTTGTGACAGGGCAGGGCCTCTGTCTCCTCACATCTCGTTATCAGTCCTCTGGACTCAAGCTAGTTGCCCTGAATCTGGGAGTTAGAAAACCCGGCACGCCGGGGTGGGGAAACAGTTCATCGGTGAGGAACCCCAGAGCACAAGTCAACAGGAAGCTGAGGCTTCTGAACAAGACCTCTGTCATCGGAGGAGGGCATGCAGATGGAGGGCTCACCCGCACCTCCACCATAAAGCCTCCCAGTGACATACAGCCTGGGCAGCGTAATGGCGCTGGGAAACGACATCATGGCTGCTCCTGGCACAGGAAAGGGACATGAGGGAATGTGAAGAAAGTAGGAACTTCAGTCTGTTATCAGTTTGGTTCATCGTTGTGACAAACATACGACACCACTGTAAGGTGTTGGTAACAGGGAAACTGGATGTGGGAATACAGAACTCTCCGCCACCTGTAGTTTTTCTGTAAATCTAGAACTATCCTAAAATGAAAGGGTGGTTAGATAAATTAGGAACTGCTGTGCTGAGGCACTGGCAAGATGGCAGAGATGCAGATGGGTGTATGTTTATAATCTTTTTGAAATATTTCCTAATTTAAAATATTTTACAGTTTGAGACTACAAAAATTACACATAGACACACTTGTTTCTCCCTCGGTAAAGGACTGGTGTTTTGTTCGGACAAGCTGCTGCGCCAAAGGGGGCCTGAAACACCCCCTCACGAACAGCTGCTACGGATCCTTGGATCCTTTCAGTCTGAGGTCCCCGGGCACTGCCAGCTCTGTCACCGTGGAGGGGACACCCCTCAGGATTACCCCTGGAGGAGAACTGTGGAGGACTTGGACTTGGGCCTGCGTCCGCCCCCGGCTCCAGCCTCTGCGTCGCCTCTCACACCCACCGCCGTTCTTCCACAGCCGGTAGTACTCAGGTTCTCTGGGGCCTCAGGGCCCACTCGACACCTTCCAATGTCAGCAGAGCGCTGCCTCGGAACGCCACTCCTGCCGCCGCAGAGGCTGCTGAGTGAGAGCAGGGGAGAGGCCCTGCGCCCACGGGAGGGAACGGAGTGGTGGAACTCAAGGCACCGTGAGGGCAGAGGGCCACCCGCGCCTCCGACCAATGCACGTGGAGATTGCCCATGTGCCTTCTTTGCTTCAGACTGGACCGCGTTTGGTCAGAGGTGAAACCCATTCCCCCGGCCCCGGGGGCCTCTCTGACAGAGCAATGCTTCCATGCCAGTCCAGAACCCTGGATGTCGCAGAAATTAACGCACAAGTTCTCGTGTTTTCCAACCTCCGAAGGAGTTAGAAACAGGTAGTGAAGCCGCCAGAATGGGAATGCAGGGGAAAGGGGACCGAGAGGCCTAGATGGCCTATAAACTGAATTCTAATCCCTGGAATCATGGACGTTCACGGCTGCCCACATGTTCCTGAGGCTGGCTATTTTCGCTCGGCTGTTTTAGAGCCAATAGCAAGGAATGTGTGTGGCGTCCAGCCTTCCCCCGGCCCCTCTGCCTTGGGTCTCACCCAGACCAAATGAGTGAGAATGAGGGAACTGGGGCCAAGGGACATCATTTTGGGAGTTCAATAAATAAAACTGAAAGGTTACTGGTTTGTTTTCTACACCAAACAGGTCAGCATTTTGTACCTACAGGTTCCTCCTTCCCCTTATCTGTGCCATTATCTCACTCTGGGCTGTTCAACCTCCGTCCCACAGTGGAGTCAAATCCAACCTGTCCCTAGAGGGGCCATTAAAATCCTAAATGCAGCCAGGGTCTCTCTGCTTTCTTTTATCCCATTTGTTCTTTCTCTACACACATATTTATTAAACACCTACTATACGACAGACCCTGCTCTAGGCCCTAGAAATATGGCCATCATCAAAAGAGAGAGAATCCCTTCTGTGTGGAGTTCACATTCTGGGAAGGGAAGGCGTCGAAAAGAAAATAAGTGAATATATACTACTACGTCTACTATATCAGGAAGAATCTAGAACAGACGTTGGGAGGCTGGAAGGACCATTCTCCTAGTCTCTTAATTGGCACTTAGGATACACCATTACTGAACCTGTTTCCGGGTTGCCTGTTCAGCTAGATACCCTACGTTCAAGAAGGACAGGGGCTGTTTCGGGCTTCTGTGAGCACAGGGCTGTGCGCTCAGAAGATGTTCAGCTAATTCTGTTCAATGAAAGAATTTATATAAAGCAGCTGATCCCTATTTTTGAACCTTAGCATTTCTGGCAGCAAAGGGAAGTCAGGCGGTGAGTGGGTCTCGGTGGAGTCACGTGCGGTGAGTCATTCATGCTGCACGTTCCTACCTCCTGGGCGCTGAGTGCGGCCCTGACAAGTCGCCTGTGAATTAGCCAAACATGGTTCCTGCCCTCAAGGTGTGCAGGTTTTGGTGAAAGACAGCCAAAAGATGAACAAGTAGGAAATGATTTCAATGTGTGACCACTTCTTTGAAGGGGAACAGGCTGGGAGAAGAGGAGAGCAACAGCAAGGAGGTCGGGGAGGGTTGTCCCGAGAAGGTGAGGGATGACGAGGAGCCAGCCGGGCAGAGAGCAGGGACAGTGACAGCGAGGCCCCTGGCGGAGCGGACGGCCCGGGCAAAGGCCTGAAGTGGGGATGTGCTGAGCGTGCTCATGGAACTGGGCGAGCGCAGGATCGGGGCCGGGAGAGGGGCAGGAGCCAGCTTCCACAGGCCCTCGTGGCACACTGCAGGCAGTGTGGGTTTTATTCTAAGTGCCATGGGAAGCCACAGAAGCAGGAGAGAGCCTGAGATTTCTATGTGAAAAAAATCACTCTAACAAGAAACCCTCAGAATCAGGGTGACCGTATGTTACAGTCTGTAGGGGACAATGTCATTTTATGTGGGTTGCCCCAACATATTATTAATAGCACCCCGTTTCATTCTCCAAAGTGTTGCAGATTAAGAAAAAAACCAACTGCATAGCCATCCTCTCCGGAATCCATTATTAGAACAAGTACGATTCAGTACTGTATGAAAGCTCATAGTCTCCGGGCCAGTCATGTCCCCTCAAACCAAACATTCACAGCAGGAGATACAAAATCTTCTATAGCCTCAAGTGAAGCCTGTCCTCCAGCCACATCATTATAAAAAGGCCCTACTGTATTCTGGTGTTTTTCAAGAAAGGAAGAAAAGAAAATTCTATAAACTTCTCTCCATGATGTAGTCCACGTTTCATAGCTGCAGCACAGGGAAAACTTTTCCACAGATCCAATCTAAAAATTTTCATGGCTCAGCTGGCGTCTTCCTCACCCGATATGGACAAACAGGGTCAGTCACTGCTCTCTGTACTGAGATACTGAGAGTCCTGTTCTCGAAGAAGCCTGCCAAAGTCACCTCTGAGGAGCTCCAGGTTACATAACGGCTGTTTCTCTAACCTCTCCTCTCAGGTCTTATTTTTCAAATGTTCAGTCATCCTTGTGGCTCCCTCTGTTTATCCTCGCCAAGCTCTTCACACTGACACAGTACTTCTAAAGTTATATTCCAGAAGCACTCTGCTATTTCCCCTACCAAATCTTTCCAGAAGCTTCAGATCTGCTCTCCTCCACATCTAAGCCATGGACTGGGAAACTGGAACCAGTCCGGCCATACCATGCCGGCCCTCCTGTCTTGCTTTCACCTGTCCTCCTTGGACCAGACCACCTAAAGAGAGGATTAAGGATAATCTTACCGTGTCTGGTTTACAAAGGCATGCCTGGGTGGCAACCGCTGCCGGCCTGGATTATGCCCCCCTTCTCATATTCCATCCTAGAACCACAGACTGTCAGGACAGAGGCAACCCAAGCAACACTCTTTTCATTGATCAGATTTATTTAAGGCTGATCTAATAAGGAGCCCACCGAAGGGCTGGAACTCCTCCTGGCCTGGAGCTCTGCCCTCTGCTTTGCCATCCCTCCACTATTAGAAGGAAATGTCACCACCTTCTGATTATTTTCTACTGGCCTGTGTATACGTGTCTCCCTCCTTCACCTTACTTTGCTTCTTGAGGGCAGAAAATATATTTAATAGGTCTTTGTGTTCTTCACAACATAGTATCTTCTGGGTGGCCAGGACTGAACAGATATTTGCTGCCAAAGGTATGCATGGATTCTTAAGGCTCTTCTTCACTTTTTAGGATACAGTTGAACAAGAGAAAAGGTATCAGCCTTTTAGGGGGGCACAGGCTCTGGGGATAAAACAGACCCAGGTCCAAATTCAGGCGCTGTCTCTAGTTTAAGAGTTACTAGTAAACTGACCTTGGGAAAGATAATTCCACCTTTCTTCATTAGAAAAAAGGGCATAATATACCTCCCTCTCTGTGACGGTTAAAGGAGCACGCCAGGGACTCAGCACACGTGTTCCTCCCTGAGCACCACTTTCCCCTCCTTCCCCTGCTTTGCTTCGTTGATACAAGCTCCCACTTTTTTCTCTCTAGGTTACGCTTTGACAAAAAGAGAGGGAGGGAGGAAGAGAGAGAAATCCAACCCCAACAGTACTATTACTAGAGATGCTACATTTTTCCCCATCCTGAACTACTTAAAAACCCTCCTTGATAAGAGAGAAAACTACACTGTCACTCAGATCCTTCTGGAAATTTTTTAAAGTGCTGAACACCGAAATGGGGTGGGGGGGGAATCCTAAGGTTATTTGTGACCTAAGTAGGAGTTAGGAAAGTATTTAAATTTAGAGTGAGCGCTAAGAAAAAGCCTCCAGATGAGGTGTGAGCCAATGGAAAACTGCACTGGGAAAATTAATAGGAAAGGCAGTATGTGGGCTAATACTGCAGCAGAAAGAAAGGGGTGAGGCAATCCCGGGGCCTTGACTGTGTCTTCCTCTGATGATCTGTAAACCCAGGGCAGCCCAATAGTGCTTCTGACACCCAGGACTGATACCATACTGACATCTTGTGGCTGTACGTATCATGACATGTAGGTGGCCCCGAAGCAAAATGGACCTGCATATTCATATTACTACCATCTGTCAATTTTGCAGCATTTAAAAAATTTCAAATGTTTTCTCAAGCGCAAGCTCACTGTTTTCACACCATGGAAACAGAAGTGAGGAAAAGTAGCTGCTGCCGAACACGTATGCTGGCGACATTGGCATTTGGGCTCCGACTGTGTCAGAGCTGGTATTTCTAATAAATGTCACTGTTTTCAAGCACGTGCAACTCTTGGCTGAGCATTTCTTCTTATCTGGCACCTGAGGCTTCGGGGAGGAGAGTTCCTGAAACTTATTGGTTATTTTAAAAGTGAAATGAAAACGACAGCTGGAGCTTTCAAATACCAGCCCTCCACCCCCCACCCCCCCCGCAACCTCCATGAGGTCTAAGAGAGGAAGAAAGGAATAACCTGGTTCTCTGGAATTTCAAAATTAAATTTCTCTTTGCCACCATACCCAAGGAGCAACCCGGTCATGGGTGTACGCCAGAATTCCTCCAGCTTGCAGAATCTTACGTAGTACTGAGCGTCTAGCTGCATTCAAAGCACTCGGGGGCTCTCAGAGGGCACACAGCCCGGGAGCAGGAAGACGTGGGCCCTGGCACCAGAAAGCAAAGGAGAAGTGGAGAAAGGCCAACATGGGTCAGGAGAGCTCTGGTGTGGGAGACACCAGGAAAAGCTTCTGTGCTGCGCTGATCTTTTAGGATGAGTTTGGGGCAAATAAAGATGGGTGTGAAGGCGTTCACAGCTGAGTGGCTAAAGTCTCGGGCCTTGGGAATCAGATGCAACAGGACTCAGTTCCTAGGTCTGTTTCTTCCTGACTATACATCTGAGCACGGTCCCCAAGCTCTCAAAACTTTGTTCTCCACATCTGAAAAGCAGGGAAGCTACTTCCTTCCATACTGTAGCTCTGAGGAGTGAATGACATGCAGAGTGACGGCACAGCACATACTGAGGACACACAGACGATAAGGACCATTGTCAGCAGCTGGAGGGAGCCGCCGGTACAGGGACACAAAGGCAGGAGCGAGCACAGTGGGCGCATGACGGTCAAGGACATGAGTTGGGGGCAGGGCAAGGGTCCGGGACGGAGGTCACTGAGCACCGGGCTGAGGCATCAGACCAGCTCTTGCCTCCTCTGTGCTCCCCAAGTGTCGCCTGACCCTTCATCGCCTAGCTTTTTCATCTCTGCCCAGAGGTTGTTTTGGCTTCTCGCGGGCATGGGTCACGCGTCACGACGCACCCAGCAGAGGGCCGCGTGCACAGCGGACGCTCAAGGAGCACTTGGCCTAAAGCCTCACGGTGCTGCGTCAGTTTGGGCAAATGAATCAACCTCTTTTGGTCGCAGGTTCCCCATCAGTAAAATACAGGTAAAGAACAATACCTGCCTCCTTTGGCTGCTGTGAAGCCTAAGATAATGAAGTGAAGTGACACGAGACAGACTTGAAAAAGGACAGCTGCTATCTGAGCCACGCTGCTCGCTGTTACTTCCTATGAAATCTAGTCCCAAAGACTTCAGGGCACGTGTAGGAGAAATCGGGGACGATGGCAGTGTCTCCACACAAATATTTTGTAAGGGATTTGTTAAGAAAATGGGGTTATCATCTTATCCTCAGCATTATGCAACTTCTCAGTTCTTAAGCACAGCTCCAGAAACACACCACAGCAGCACGGCCCTTAACTGCTTTTCCAGACGAAATCTTTGCAAATTTCCACCAAAAGAATGCAGTCGGCACCACCTCATCCCAACCATCCTCACAAATGGGTAAATTATGTTGCAGTAAGACCTTCTAGCCCCCAAATCTTTTCCTAACTAGGTTCTAACGATAAATAGGGCAGAAAAGTATCTTCTTTTAAAAAATAACATTTTTTGTGCATAACAAAAAATGATATGACTACAAAGTGGGAAATGTAGAAAATCATAGAAAATAAAAAAAGTTACCCATAATCAACTATCCAAACATAGTTCCACTTGTGCATTTTGCTGGATTTCCTTCTAGTTTTCCTTGCATATATATATTTTTTTAAAGATTTATTTATTTGAGTAAGAGAGAGAGCAAGCACATGGGAGGAGGGGCAGAGGGAGCAAGAGACTCTCAAGCAGGCTCTGCAATGAGCGTGGAGCCCGACAAGGGGCTCGATATCACGATCCTGAGATCATGACCTGAGCTGAAATCAAGAGTCAGATGCTTGGGGCGCCTGGGTGGCGCAGTCGTTAAGCATCTGCCCTCGGCTTGGCGTAATCCCAGCGTTCTGGGATTGAGCCCCACGTCAGGCTCCTCCGCTAGGAGCCTGCTTCTCCCTCTCCCACTCCCCCTGCTTGTGTTCCCCCTCTCGCTGGCTGTCTCTGTCAAATAAATAAATAAAATCTTTAAAAAAAAAAAAAAGAGTCAGATGCTTAACCAACTGAGACACCCAGGTGCCTCTTGCATATATATTCTTTAAAATGGGGTCAATCTTATCTTTTTACATATTATAACCCAAAGGTTTTGCTTACTACTTCACTCTTCATAAAACAATTTACCGAGCACCCATTTAGTACATAAAGCTGAGCTCGGCACTAGGCGGTATTCTAAGGCATGTGAGATGAATTCCATGTCCTCCAGAAGCCTGTGCTTTAGCTGAGGATACGTGACAACACACAGGAGAAATGAATAATGGTCTACAGTAACGGTTTCAGAAAAGGACAACTAGAAACAAAAAAATCTGTAAGGAGCTCAAATCAAGATGAATTTACCATGGCCTGGCATGGTCTTGAGAGGGTTTCATGAAGGAAGACCCGAGTCCAACCATGAAGCACTACCCTTTCAGAGATAATTTGGAATTGCTAAGCAGTCTACTAATTTTCTTTTCCCAATATACAGAATGATGATTTCACTGAAGTCATTCCCACTGCTATGCCTTTGCTATGATGGACAAAACTGAGCTCCTGCAAAAGCTGTTTCTTAAAACACCGTAAATTCAAAGCAATTTTTCTTTTTTCTTTTTCTTTTTAAATTTTTTTATTTAAATTCAATTTAGGGGTGCCTGGGTGGCTCAGTCGTTAAGCGTCTGCCTTCGGCTCAGGGCGTGATCCCGGTGTTCTGGGATCAAGCCCCGCATCAGGCTCCTCTGCTGGGAGCCTACCTCTCCCTCTCCCACTCCCCCTGCTTGTGTTCCCTCTCTCGCTGGCTGTCTCTCTGTCAAATAAATAAACAAAATCTTTAAAAATAAATAAATAAATAAATTCAATTTAGTTCATCAAAGCAATTTTTTTTCAAGATTTTATTTATTTATTTGACAGAGAGAGAGACAGCAAGTGAGAGAGGGAACACAAGCAGGGGAGTGGGAGAGGGAGAAGCAGGCTTCCCAGAGGAGTAGGGAGCCCGATGCGGGGCTCAATCCCAGGACCCTGGAATCACGCCCTGAGCTGAAGGCAGACGCTTAACAACTGCACCACCCAGGCGCCCCACAAAGCAATTTTTAAATTATGGTTTTGTCCCTGAGGAAAACCAGACCTTTGAGTGGAAATCAACAAGTTACCTGAAAAATTAGAAGTGAATTTTGAAATTATTCTGAAATTCCAGATTCCTGGTGTCTAAATAATACCCGAAGCGAGAGATCATATATGCAACATTAGCAAGAATAAAATCTGTTAGGTAGACACAACCCTAGTCCAAGTATGATTTTCAGGTTTGGAACCACTTATCAACCAAACTTAAGCCCTGGGGAGAGACTTTAATGATTAGCCTGTCTTCAACCACTCATGCATTCAGAAAATACCAGTAAGTATTTGGCGGTGTCTGTTTCTAAGTCCAGCCTGGGGCTAGGCGCTGGGGACACAAAGGTGAAGGGAACCAGAGCGACAATGTTCCTATCATCCCGGAGCTGATGGCTGAGTAGAAGAGGGGCTGACAGCGAACAGACAACTACAACCCCATGTGAGAAATGCGAGGCTACGGAACACAATGCGAGGTCAGGAAGGAGCACCTAGAAGACGCCCTATATTAACGCAGGCTTGGAGAGTTAGAAAAGGCTTCTCAGAAGGGATGTTATTTAAGTTGAAGGAAGAAGAGCAAACAGGTGGGGCAGGCAGAGGTATCCGGAAGAGGGGTGAGCACGTGACAAGTTCCACAGCTGGGAAGAACCCTGGTGACATTGTGGGAAAGAGCCATTCAGAATGGCGGAGTCAGAGTGTGGCAAAGGGAGGATTCTGAGGAGAGATGAGGCTGGAGGGGAAGATGTACATATGCACGGATGCCCGTCTGTATGTATATGTGTATACAGACACATGCACACTCATTTAGACCTCAAAACAACCCTCTCATGATTAGCCTCATTTTACAGATGAGGAAACTGAGGCATGGCAGGGCACTACCTGATGATAAACAATAAGTAGCCAAAGGATCCTGAGCAGGGCAGGGACATGACGGATGCTGCACTGTTGGAAACATACTGTCGATGCTTCTGAGCAGTGCAGAGTGGAGGTCCGGGAGGCCTGTTAGGGAGTGGTAATGAAATCTTTACCAAGCTTCCTGGAGAGATGAAGGGCCCACGTTCTTTCACCTGGCTTGTAAGGCCCTGAGCTTCCACCTTGAGAGACTCCATGATAGATAAAACAGAACCTTCGTCCTCAAGGATTTATAATCTACAGAGTTACGTGCACACTGGGGCACGAGGGGCACGCTGTGGCCCTTGGTGGAGATTCCACAGTCCAACTGAATCACAGGTTGGGGGTCCTTCTTTTTAAGATGGCCAAGCTTCTGCCAGGAAAAGAAAGCCCAGGCCGCAGGTTGGGTGATGCTAGCTACAGCCTCAGTACTTCTCCGGGTCTGACACCCTCTGGAGGAAAGGGCCGCCCCCTACCCCTACCCCCCCCACACCTTCCTTTAGCTGCACCAGGCTGACCTGGTCTTCTAGCAACAGTGTCCCCATGGCACCGCAACTGTCCGGGGCTATTCTTGGCTCGGCTCCACTCCTGACTTAGCGACTTTGTCCCCTCATTGTTGAAAAAATGCCATTTACAAGTGATACCTTTCTCTAAACATTTATTCCCATTCTTCACATTAATCCGGCAACCTCTTATCCTCATTCCCTCATAGCTTTGAGTAAGGAGGAGAAACAAAACGAAAATAAAACTCGGAGGTTTACCTAACAGGCTCCATACAGCAACAACATATCTAAACCACTTACGACAACCACAGGTGAGGATAAGCTTGTCCTCATCAAACGGACGACAAAACCGGAAGAGGAAACTGCCCTGCTGTAGTTCCCGTGGCCGAGGAGGGCAAAAGGATATTCAAGCCCCATTCTGAGTCCAAGTCCACACTCAGACTCATTCTACTATATCATTTAATTATTCAAAAAGAAAAACACATCATTTGAAAATCTACTAAGTCTGCCAAGTTGGAAGATACTGTTTGCTAGAGACGACTGGTCAAGAGCCTAATCTGGGGTTTAAGATTCTCCTTTGAAATCATACCCTCAACTCCTAAACCGTCATTTCTGGTTTGGTGGTGTATTTAGTCTTGTTGGTGTGGCCCTCACACCACCAGATGTTGGACTTACGTGAAATGGAAAGTTTTCTGGCCAAGTTTCTGAAACCCTAAATTCTAGACCAGCCTTCCACAGCGGCTACAGGTTCGTGAGAGGCGGGGTGGGGCTGGGGTTATTCTAGCCAAATGCACACTGTTACTATTCAGAGCTTTGGCACCAAACTTCACATGGGTCTTGGTAAGACAGGGTGGGTTATATGTCAGTGACTCATACGTAGAGCGATCACATAATTTATTGTCCACACCACTGGGCTCTGAGAGTGAAAGGGGACACTATTAATAATCACGCCAGGACAAATGTGTAAACCAGGTCGGGCAAGGGCAAAGCAGAACTTACAGTCGCTCTGGTCATGAGGAGCTCTTCTACCCTCTAGCTTAAGGTCTAGATTACAGCGAGTCTAGAGGCTTTGTTGGGTCTCATCCCAAGCTTACAACCGCATCCTGTTGCTAATAGCAACAAGTGGCTTCTCAAGAGGAAGCTAAGGAAAAGTGCTCTGAGGGAGGAATCACTACAAAAAGCATTCCTCTCTGAAGCCCAAAGCCAGCCCCAGCCACCTGCCCTAAGCCTGAGAGCCCGGTGGACTGTTGTGGAGGCAGTCCATTTTTCTCACTACATCTAGGCCTAGGGCCACAAGAATATCTTCCCCCAGAGAGGGATGTGAAAGTATGAGACTGTAGCGCTGACACAGAAACTTCTAACCTTCGGGCACCAAACTGACAGTCCATGGCACTCGTGGCCCAGGAGGGGTTCTGATTTGGAACCTGTATCAGCTCCTTTTCCCCTCCAAGAGCCTGGAGTGCCCCCAACCCATGCACAAGATGTATGCTGAATAGTGCATCCCTCTAGAATGTGCCGGTCATGAGAAGTTCTCCTAGCAGGCGAACCAGACTGACAGCGCCGGTATCATGAGTGTGACTGCCAGCACCACGCAAATGCTCTTTTTTTCCAAGCATAAGTAAACATAATGGCCTTTATCATTTGTCTATTTGTAAAAAGAATAATTCTCAAGGAGACTGGCCAGCATTTAAAGACCCAATATCCTGCCCCTAATATAGAACTCTGTACCTAGTATTCACTTACTAAATGTTCCCTCAACTGAATAGAACCAAATTAGGTATTTTGCAAACGACCAGCACTAGAAGTGAGAACAAGCAGCTCCTTAATGCTGACTGGTTAAGAGAGATACCTACAGAGTGGCTAAAGTCGCAAGACTTACTATCCACCTCTTACCTCGGTTTTCCACTGCATCAGGTCAGAAGCTGACTTGATTTGCTGCCCCAAGTGGGCTTCACACCTTTCCCCCATATTTGCCGGTGTGTCTTTTTCCATTACCCATATTTAAAAACAGACTCTTTAATTTATGAGCATTTAGGGCTGGTGAAAGTCTCCAAGCCCCAGGCTCAGCACAGACTCAGGCCCCTAAATGGTAACAGCTGAGGGCAAATGTGTGCGTGCGTGTGTGTGTGTGCGTGTGTGTATGTGTGTGCACGCACATGCGTGCATAAGCACACATGCGTGTGTGGCAGGGGATGAGGTGATGGCCCTGTATCCTGTCCCTGGAGCAGCAGTCTGAATGGACAGGCCTACTAACCCCATCCCCGTGCCAGTCTCAGGGGCTGCTCCAAGTAGTGTCACTTCCGTGGTAAAGAAGAAAAGGATCTTTCTTTGTGTCCGTGTCAGGAGAAAAGAGGTTCCCCAATGCTCGTCCCCAGACTGTTTCTGCTCTCTAGCAAGAGATAAAACATATTAAGGACAGTCCTTTACTTGAAGGTCATATTCTGTTTAGGTTATAAAAATATCCTGTCTCTTGTAAAATGATGTGGACAACAGATGGTATTCCTTTTTAAAGTCTTTAATTGGCAGAGTAAAAAGTTAGCATCGGTATGTTGATAAAGTTTTTTTGGCAAAATTTTACTGGTCCATGAAATGCAAAAGTGTAGGAAACACTGCCTCTGACTCCATGCCAGGGCTCCTGAAGAACAGGGAAATGGCAGGGCGCCTGGCTGGCTCAGCAGGTAGAGTGCGCGCCTCTTAATCTTGGAGCTGTGAGTTCAAGCCCCACGTTGGGTGTAGAGATGGCTTAAATAAATAAACTTAAAAAAACCCCAACAAACAGCGAAGTGGTAATGGGGTTTGAGGGGGTGTGGGGAGAGAACACTCTTCCCTCAGAACTTCCATTCATGGCACCATAAACCAGACACCATAAAGGGGAAGGCAGGCAGCAAGGATGTCTTAACACCTGCTCCAAACTGGCTCTGCTCTGTACTTACATGATCTCAGTTAATCCTCATACTACTCTGCAAAGCAGATACTGCATTTTCTGTTTTACAGCTAAGGACTTAAATAGGGGCCATTGATGCAAATGACTCATCCAAGGTAATGCCATGTAATTGGTGTGAGGCTGGGATTCAGCCCCAATGCCTATCTTCTTTCCCTATAGTATGGGGTGCGAAGCAGGAAGGGAGGGTTGTCAGACCTTTTTGGAACAAGCACAATAAAGCTTCCAGATTAATCTCTGAGCAGTGGGGGGAGCCTATTTCTAAATTGAGCCTATTGCATTATAAAATCCAGATGATCACAAAGGCATTACAATGGAATTTTGTTTACTCTCGGTATTTTGCCAATTTATTTGAAAATTTGGTCTCTGGACCTGCAAAGGTCCTGGCTGGAAATGACCTTCATCAAAACAGACCCAAGTTCAATACGAAACAACAACCTAATGTCAGATGTTACTCTGCAAAGTAACATTATTCAGCCAAATCTAAATTACCCATGTAGTCCTCATCCCTTTTTTCTTAAAAACCTTTGGGTATTTCATTGCTTGCTGCTTTCTCCAAAAAAAGACTAGAGTGGGCTCAAATGATTGTTCCTTAAAACTATTAGAGTTTAAGTGGAAGGATTTTGAAAAATATGAGGACCAAAGAATCTACTTGAATATTGTCTGTAGATTTAATTTAACCATGTGTTTGCTACTTTCCAAAACGGTACAAATCACACTACGGCTGTGTCCTTAAGGTTCATATCATATTTGGTATTAGTGTCATAGCATCAGTGTATCTAATTGTGGTCACAAATAATGATAGGATTTGGCATTTCACTTGGAAAATCTCCTTTGCCTTAACAACTCTATCAAATGTTGGTGAATAATGCTAGGCATTCATTCATACAACAAATATATAGATTGTCTATTAAATGCCAGCCATCGTTCAGGATGACAGGGACACAGAGGGAATTAAAAATACAGACAAAAATCCATGCCATTATGGACTTTTTGTTCTAGTAGTGAAGAGAATGATGACAAAGCAAAAACTGTACTGCTTGAAAATAAAATGGAAAATTTTAATTTAAAACAAGGATTTTCACTTCTGACAGTTTTCATGGTATAGAGAAAACCCGTATGAGTTGCTTAAATTTCCTTATTATTTTTAGGTTTATTTATTTAAGTAATCTCCACACTCAATATGGGGCTCAGACTTAACCATCCCAAGATCAAGAGTCACATCACCTTCTGACTGAGCCAGCCAGGCACCCCTCAAATTTCTTTATTTCTTCATATTAAGAGAAAAATTATTTTGTAAAGGATTTAAAACAATATACCTAACTTGAAGCAAAATCATGTAGACATCTTCTGTTTATATCCATGTTCCTGAAATACCCTCCCTGCATTTTTTCACTTGTAGGGGTTGGAGTGATTCAAGGGACTTTGCTGAATCCTGTTAGAGGAAGGATGGCCCCAGGGAGGAAAACCGTTCCCAGCATAGGACTCTCTCTTTAGATGTCTTATCAAGCCAAAGTTACTTCCTATAAGACCAACCACTCTTCTTTATGCTGGACTGTTAAATAATATGGCAATGTCTTATTCAGAAAACTTTGGCAGAAACTTATGAAATATTCCTTTTTTTAAAGATTTATTTATTTTTAGAGAGTGCATGAGAGGGGAAGATGGGATAGAGGGAGAGAATCTACCAAGCAGACTCCCCACTGAGCACAGAGCCCAATGTGGGGCTCGATGCCATGAGATCATGACCTGAGCCAAAAACCAAGAGTCAGATGCCCAACTGACCGAGCCACCCAGGCGTCCTAGAAACTTACAAAATAGTCTAAGAATGAAGGC
The DNA here is from genome assembly GCF_017311325.1 of Ursus maritimus. Taxonomy (NCBI): domain Eukaryota; kingdom Metazoa; phylum Chordata; class Mammalia; order Carnivora; family Ursidae; genus Ursus; species Ursus maritimus. Next base: position 46,986,249 of record NW_024425563.1, on the reverse strand, counting down.
GAAAGAGTGAAGATGAGGCAATGCAATCAAGAGTGAGTGTCTGATACGCGACACTTCTTTTGTTGTTAGGAATTGCTAACAGATGAAAAGTCAGTCCTCTAAAAATCCCCTCTGAAATAATCACCTATCACGTGCATGCGACAGAGCGTACTGGGATCATCTGGGAAGTCACTACAAAGGCAGCTGCTAACTTTCATTATCCCAAGCAGACACCTGGTGGATAAAAAAGGCTGCAGACCATGGTAACACCTAAGCAGAGTGAAAGGCTACAGGGGGGAAATCCATGAAATTCCATGGAAATCACTTACTACATGAAATGAAGACCACTTTTAAAATTTGAGGCAACTGCGACATAAAAAAATTATTTTTCATTTTGTGTTCAGATCTTTCCTTACATTTTACAAGCTAATTGTGAAAAAGCTTAAAAAACAGAAAGCGAGGTCACTTTTATTATTTTCAGTTGAAGTAATCAGAACCAAGTTTGCTGGCAAGGTGAGGAATTATATGTTTACCCAAGTACTGACTGGAGTTCATTTCTAAGTGCGGAGCAGATCACAAAAGTCAGTTGTAACATTCATTCTAAGTAAAGCACATGTTCCTCGAAAGCAGGGCGATGGTGGTGGGACAGAGCCCTTCCTGGTGGAAGTGCCGACCTCAGGTTCTATCCCGTTTAAAGCACTTTTACTTTGAAGAGCTAACAAACAGGAAGAAAATAACACAGCTTGGCTACATCACAACAGGAGGCAAAAGCATGAGATTCAGAGCACATGGACAAGATCTCTGTGGGTTTTGCAACTCTAGATTCAGATCTGAGCAAACCAGAAGGACAAGAGCCCTTTGAGCGGTTGGTGCAGGGTGGAGAATGTTTTTAAAGAATTGAAGAGGAGTGTTCAGTTTAAATATACATGTAGAATGCAGCCTCAGCCCTGACTGTCCTGCAGCCGGAATTTTACAGGCTTGTGGAAGGCAGGCACGGAGTACAAACAAATCAATGCGGACAGGAGTAAGAGATAAACAGTTTTAAATGTCTTGTACAACTCAAATGTTTCTGCAGCCGGGTTCACTGCCAGAAGAGAGACTTGGAAAATTTCAGCCTGGCTATTGAAGTCAGGGGGCTTTCTGACACCACACCAGACACAGCGGTGCCTTCCTGAGAAAAGCAGGTAAATCTCCAAGGTGAGTGGACTTGTTATGGACACCACCACCTGAGTAGGACAAAGCAAGTTCTGGCTTTCATTCTTTTTGGAAGGGAGTGAGGAAGGTCTTGTAAATTTCACATTATCTATTTGTCAGTTTGAGACTTGCCCTGCTAAAGAAAAAGTACATGAGTTACTATGAACCTTTCTGCTATTTATAATGTAAAGTACAGCTTGTCAGTTACCATCTTGACTTTAAAATAGTTTTATTTATCTTTGTGCTGGTTTAAAACTTAAGCTTTGAATAATGTCTCCCTCTCTTTTGGTTTAGGGGAAGAAGAGAATAAAAGTTTTGATTTCTATTTTGGTCCTGACCAAAAGTATTTCATAAATATTTACTAAGAAGATTGTCAAGTCTGACCTAAACTGCTCGCATGATAAAGATACACACCTTCTTATGATATATTCAGATGAATATATTAATCATTTTCATTTTTGTGTTATGAGTCATACCAAGAAGGTCAAGTTATCATTAAAAGTGACCAGAGTTCACCGGCACCTCTTTATTTTTTTTAAAAGACTTATTTACTTAAGAGAGAGACAGCATGAGCAGAAGGGTCAGAGAATCTCAAACAGACTCCGCACTGAGCTGAGTGCAGAGCCCAACTCGGGCCTCGATCCCAGGACCCTGAGACCATGACCTGAGCTGAAACCAAGAGCCGGACGCTCAACCGACTGCACCACCCAGGTGCCCCAGACGGGCGCCTCTTTAGTTCCCCGAGGTACCTCTTCTTGTTGGAGTGTGGTCGGTACATGTGAGGTGTATTTACCTCTACCAAGTCCATAAACATCTCCTAAAATCCCTCCAATGGGCAAGGTGGAGAGCCTTCAAGAGCTATCAAGACACCTCGCCCAGGTCCGCTTTCCTTCCTATCCTTTCTCTATTGATGGCAACCTCATTCATTAGCTCCTGAACAAGAAGTCAGTCACCATTTCTGAAGAAGAGTCTTCGGAAGCTGAAATGGGCAGGAGGGGAGGATCCTGGTGACGGCATTCCCTGCCTGTGTGACCGCACGCACAGTGAAAGTTCCCCGAAGGCAAACACTGGCAGCCAGGGAGGACGGACGGGGAGTGGATGAGGATGGGCAGGAGAACGAGAAGGCATTCTGTAGGAAGATATCCCGCTATCCCCCACCCCTCAGGCCCTGACAGCGTCTAAGGATGGGAAGCAGAGAGCAGGGTGAATAGCGACCCAGGGAGATCTTACCCTGGTCACAAACACTGTACCCTAGAGTCTGCCATTTGTATGCGTATATTTGTGTAAGTGTAATTTTTTCATTTAGAAACCGGGCTTCTTTTCTCTGATAAAGATCTTCTGGGGAGAGGAAGGCATCTTAGCTTTGTCACACGGGGGGACTTTCAGTGGGAGAACGAGGGTGTTTTTCTGCACGTGGGAGGCTTTGCTTTTCCGAGAACACTTGGGAGTGTCTCACATATCCAGAAGGGAAGACTGGGGGCTGGTTCTCTAACTCATCTTCACAACGTATCTAAAAGTAAATTCTAGGTTTGGCCAATGTGAAAGTTTGTCCTGGATTGGTAAAAATAAAATATGGGCAACGTCTCATTTACAGCGTGAGCCTGCCCCTCGCTAACACATTCACTGTCTCCTTTCCCTCTTCTTTAACCTGTACGCGGGCTCAGTGAATTCTCTGTAAGAATCAATATGGAGTCTTCACGTTGTGGACAGAAACCAAAGAAAAAAACGAATTCTTTGAGAGAACTAGACAAGAATGAAATATACAGGCCTGTAATTTGGGGGGAAAAAAAAAGTTACTGGGCAGCCTTTGTAAGAACCGCAGCAAATACATACGTAAGTTTGGGAACAGATGAAAGAGCAAGAAAAGATGAAGGTCTGCAGTGGCCGGCTGAAAGCGTGCTCTGCTTTGGTGTGTCTGTAAACAGCACGTTTTCCTTTGCTAGTGTGAGCAACAGCGGCAGAGAGTCTGACCCACTACCTCATTCGCGGATCGCGTCTCCTCTTCTGTTTGTGATAAGTGAAACCTGATCGTCACTTTAACGAGACTCTGTCTGATATGTTTAGAATATGAGGTAAGGCTATCCCCGAAGCAACATAGCTGTCCCTGTGCTTCATGCCTTTCAAGCTACGTCTAAGAGCCAACGCAAGGAGATGGGAGCTTGAAACACTTGAGTTTGGCTGATTCTGATCAAGGACAGACTCCATGACCTGGCACGTGTCGTTACCAGGTAAGGAGGAAGCATTATCACAACGGGTCTGTTCTTTGACTACCTGCAACCCAAACATACGTCCTTACGATGTCTCCATGTCATCCCACCCGCGCCTGGCACCTCTCGTCAGCTCCCCACCTGAGGCTAAGCAACCCAAGACACAGGTGTGTGCTCAGCATTTCTTTTGGTCCTTGACTCAATCACCTTTATTTTCTACAGACGTGACTACAGCACCTTCCGAGGTGAATTCAGCCCAGGACCTACGTAAGCGTGGGTTCTACGACAGTCACTCGAGCACGCTAGATGATGAGCTTCTAGCTCACCTGCTTCATCTTTACCCAGCACTTGGGAAAGTACTTGGCACGTCGTTGATAAAATGTTGACTGAAACGAAAATAAGGAGACTGCTCATTGACTGAACTGCTATCATGGGATCAAAAGTTCACAGAAGTGAAAGCATTTCCAAAGAGCTGAAGGGGAAGACTCTGGATTTGGAGCCTGCTGTGTGGTGTGGAATAAAAACTTGAGACCGGCAAAATGGCGGACAGCGGGAAGAGGGCTGGTGATGGCAGCAGATGCTGGGGCAGAGGAGCAGCAGCTGGTGGCTCTGATTATTTATGAGACACCCCAGGACCCAGAACTGGCCTGGCATTGGCGACCAGGGGGCTGCACACGTAAGCCTTGCCAGGCACTCACAAAGTTATCTGGGGAACCGAAGCCCTGGAAAAAAGAGGACATCCTACTAATGAGCATGGAGGGTTTGGAACACTGAGATTGGGAAAAGTACTGCAATGTGACCACGGTCCCCACCCCACCCCCCGCCCCCAGCTGATGAAGTCGAGAATACACCAGCTACGTGGTTAATGTTGTCCTGAGGGCTTGACAGAATTCTTTCAAATGCAATACCGCAATAATTTACCTCTTTCCTTCCTGATTTTGAAACCGCCCTGATTTCTGAATTTATAATTATGGCCCTCTACAGGGACTTTTCATTCTTTTTAAAATCAGCTAGTCCTGACACATAACAAATACCAATATCTCTCCCACTATAAAAGGATTCTCTTTCACTTGACTTTCTGAAGTAAAACATGACAATGTGAATTTCAAATTGGTTTGTGTTCTACAGCTTCAAGGCAAAGCACAATCAACAAACACACACGCAGTCCAAGTTGATATAGATCTTTTTAAAATGACTGATTCCACGAACTTCTGTTTTTACTAAAAAGTGTCTAAAGCCAAGTCCACCCCCAGAGCAATGTTGATGAGTTCTCCTCTGGGTTAAGGGGGGATTTTGCTCCCTTCAGCCAAGACCTTTGCACACAGGGGTCCCAACTGCCTTTAAAACAAACAGCAGGGGGAAGAACATTTTGAAGCACAAAGAAATACTTTCAGTTTCTTTTGTGACCAAATAAGCATGACTCACTCCTTGTTATTTTGAATATTAGTAGGCAGCCTTTGAGGGTGGTCAGTTACAACCGAAAACTGAATTTGAAAGAAGATAACATACACACAGCGATTTATGATTTATGTAATGTAGCATGTAATGTTCGCAACGTCCTTGTAGGGAAGATATTTCATTACACCTAATCCTGCCCCATCCCAAAAAGGATTTACAAAGGAGACAGACTTCTTGTCTTCAAATCACATGAAAAAAACAGAGGCCAAACCCTGAAAGTGGTTTGCCTCTGCTCATATACCCAGTTGTGTGGCCAAGCTGGAATCTGGACCCGAGTCCTCTGAACTCAAATGCCACAATCTTTCCAGAACAACACACAGATGACACCATAGCCCCCTTAACAGAAACATGGAACTGGATGAAATATCAAAAGAGAAATTGTCCTTCCCCAACTTGCTCAGAAAGGAATTTGTTATTGAATAAAAGGTAAACATGCCATGGCCTCTGCAAACAAAGTATGATTTTTTTACTAGCCTGTGTATTAATGAAATATCATCACAGCCCGCGAGACGGGAACTCGCAACGAGAAGCCGAGAACGTGAAGGCTGCACAATTACTATCCTCCATAGACATAGATTTTAAAAAAGGAGAGAGAGACAAGCCCAATTTATCTGTTAAACAACTGAAAAAGACCAGGGTGGTATTAATTTCAAGTAAAATACAAAAATCAGAAAACAAAAAAAGAAACAAGAAATTTAAGAGATTAAAAAGACCATCACCAAAGCTAACTTTTTAAAAAATGTTTTCTGAGAAAATAAACTCTTAAAAGCAAATGAGCCACTCGATTAAGGCACAGGGTTCCTCTTCCTACTTGTTGATTTTGTTTTTATCTTTGGGAAGGAGGGGACGGGAAGAATAAATGAGAAGCTAAGGCATAGAGACAGAAATTATGACTGGCTCCTTAGATATCATTAGCACGTGCTCGCTAGAGAGTACACAGAATGACAACATGTAAGTCAGAAAATGTATAACCTGATACACTTTCCTTCTGGGTTTCAAACCCCACCACAGCATTCAAGTGTTGTCTGGAGCAATTGTCTATTTCAATTCTAAAGTAACAGCAGCTAAAACTCTAACAGACTACAGACATGTGCAAACAGAAAACACATAAAAATAAAGAAAAAAGGGAAAATTAAAGGTGGTTGTCAAACCTAACATCTTTAACCAGGCAGAGGTGTATTTGTAACCATTCAGCAAGAAGATCATCTTTTCTTCTAACAATGTAACATTCAGAGTTCAGTGGAGTCCCTCCAGCCTCCTTATAAGTAAATGTATGTGAGATGATCACTAAGGACCCTTGCAACTTCACTCAGTAAATTACAATCGTTTCTTTGTCTCTGTGCATTAGTGTGTAAAAACTGTGGGGGAAAATAAAAAGTAAATCAAACTTTCCCCAAACCAGTCGTTTTAACATGCTGCTCTTTGCCAATAATTACGATTCCATTATGTACTGAAGTCCGCTGGGAGAGCAGCCCAGCCCGGAAGGAACTCCAGATTAGAGCCCACTTGATAAATATTTATTAATAGGCCACTGACATGGTAACAAACTGAAACGGATATCTAACCTTCTCATGGTTCACAAGGGTTATCAGGGACATTCACATTATTCAAGAATATTAGTAACAGAAAGTTTTCCTTCTTGCTCACTCCTCATCTGGAGTCATAGTCCTGGTTCATTTTTTGGGAACAACCAGGATACAAATGTAAGCGGTTCATTAATGCAGCCCCTCTCTGCAGGCAGCTTGGGACTCAGGACATCTTGATCAAGGCTCCGTAGCCTGCAGACAGCAGGATCATGTCTGGAGCGCATTCTGGCTTCCTCACAGTATGTAAGTTACCCTAGGGCCTGCCCAAATACGGGGAAGGAAGGAAAACGGTCTGCCCGGCTTTTCTCCTCCTTTATTAGACACCTGGAGATCTCTCACTCTGCTTTGGCATCCTGGGGTGGGGCATGTTGGGGGGTGAGGCTGTGCTCCTGGAGAGGGTAGGGCAGTATAGTCAGGAATAGAGAGAAGCTTCTGGAAAGAATATACACAGCTCTATGGAAGACAGGAAACATCCTAGCAGCGCCCGCAACAGATCAAACTCTCTTTAGAGGTGCAGCAGGAGTCAACAGACACACACAGCTTCCTCTGGACTCTCCTATGTGCACAGATCCGTGGCTCAAGTTACTTTAGGAAATGTCTAGACCTGTGGGACAAGAGCACACAGCTGAGCAAACCCTTAGCAGGGTACAGAGAAAGTCAATCTGCTGAGAATTTAATTTGGGTACATGCAGATCTCACTTAACCTCCGTCTACCCCTGGCTCAAACATGATTATGCCCGTAGGAAAAGACAAAGCGGCGAGACCGGATGTACTCAGACACAACAAATATTATGTTTTCTTGAAAGTGGACTCTACACTAAGACACAGAAGCTGAGGAATTTAAAGAAAATATCTAAGAGATCTGCTCCATCAGAAAAAAATCCGTGGCTTTTATTTTCCAGTTTGCCAGGCAGGACAATGAAGGCAATTTTAATTTAATTCTCAGGCAGTTCTTTCGGGACTGATCTGTGTCGCGTTGCAAGAGCTTCACCGCATTCTGACCTCAGTGGAGTTCTGTGATTTCTGTAAAATGCCCTGAAAATGACTCAGGGAAAGGAGGGGGACACAGTGAGATCCAAGCAAAAGAGGGGTCATGAGATCGGAGTCTTAGTCCCAAATTCGGTCACTAGTCATGTGGCTTTGGACAGGTCACTTCACTTCTCAGGGCCTCAGTTTCTTCATCCGAAAGACAGGGAAGGCATTTTCCATTTTTATTGGCATGTGTCTATTCCTTGTATCTTAATTTCATTAGAGACTGAGCCCAGGTCAAACAGACTTGGTCAAAATGAACCCTCTCTCTAAACTCTGATTCACAGACTCATACAGCATGCAGAGTTATGTGGGATGGAGAGGTTTCCTCAATTCAACTCTTACAAATGAACTCCCCGAGTTCCAGGACACCTCCAGCAAATGCAGAACTTCCGCCAGCTAGTTCACACCCTTTTTGGATAGTGTAATTATCACCGACGTCTTCCCACAATATGTCTCCCTGTAACTCCTGCCCGTCCCTCCCTCTCCTCTCCTCTGGTTACATGTGCATCTATGGTGCTTGACTAGGAATGGACAGAGATTTGGGAATTTTAACTTCCAACATCACAATGTCACAATCTTCAATAAAAAGCTCTTTTTTTCCAGTGGAAAAAACCTGAAACTCAGCTAATCCTTACAAGTTGTATTCAACAAAGGAGGGGAAAAACCCAACCAGAAATGATCCACCAGGTCAACATCACACACAGAGTGGGGAGAACGGGAATTTTCCATGCAGCGGGCCTGTCCACTAGATAATTCAAGGCCATAATTATTCCCCACCCCCAAGTGTAGTGTTGTAGGTTTTCTTTCAGCTGACTTACTCTAATATTATTAGTGTCCATGTTTCATTTCAGCGGCCAAAAATAGGCTCACCAATGAGCTTTGCAGCTGTCCTTTCCAACGCCAGATCAACAGGCCTCATCTAAGGGAAGAACCCTGGCTACACAGCGCCCAGCAGATAACTCTTTAATGTGCTGTGTTAATTAATGTAACTCATAGATAAACACATATTTTTCAGGGATTTATAGGTCCAACACGAGAAATCTATGTAGATTTGAACTTGCTAAGCAAATGATTCATATAATTTTATTTGCATAACTGGACTAGATGAAGGAAGGAAAAGAGGAAAAGATAAAAACTGTACTATTGAATTTGCTAGTTTCTTTCAAACATTTATAAATAATGTAGATAATCTTCATTTTTTTAAACAAAACTGTTTAACATCTGCTTTTTATAATATTGTTATTTCTTGTGAAACTCTGTTTGAAATTCTTGTTCCCAAGAATTACTTGCAAATATCAACTAAATTCCAAAAAAAGAAACATGTGCACACCTCGTACGTCCAATAAATTCTTGATTAACCGAAAGCTGGAGTCCAACAACACAGAATTCCAGATTACCTGGAGCTTGTCCTGCCATATGAAAAAAAATTTTATATATATATATATATATATATATAAAATTTTTTTTTTAAGCAAAAGACTTGTTGAACACTTTACAGGTCAGTTTATATCCAGCCTAATTGTCTGTACTTTCTACACTTAAAGTCTTATGCACTAAGAACAAATGTTCATGATCAACACCTACCTCTACTTCAAATCCTTTGTGGAACAAAATAGGATACAAATCTTCTTTTATCTCTGTAACTCTACTGCTTAGCACATTGATTACACTTTCATAGTGAAATATTTGTGTAAACAAATGGATAAACAGTGGTAAATTGGAGGCAGGACATATTAAATTTTAAAACATTTGTGACTGTACAGTGTATAGAATGTAAGATTGTAGAGTGTTGAGGTTTAAAGAGACCTTGGGTCTCTCTCTAGTCCTCCCTAGTGCAGAAAACCTCCAAGAACATTCCAGTACTTAAAAAAATAGTTTGGGGGGGGGGTGCCTGGGTGGCGCAGTCGTTAAGTGTCTGCCTTCGGCTCAGGGCGTGATCGTGGCATTATGGGATCGAGCCCCACATCAGGCTCCTCCGCTGGGAGCCTGCTTCTTCCTCTCCCACTCCCCCTGCTTGTGTTCCCCCTGTCTCTGGCTGTCTCTCTCTCGCTCAAATAAATAAATAAAATCTTTAAAAAAAAATAGTTTGGTATCTGCCACGATAGCGGACACACACACACACACAATCACCTCATTGCCTCAGAATATTCTTGTGAGAGAGACATCTTGCAAAAAGGGAAACTGAGCTCAGAAAATAAAGAAGAGAAGATGAGGAAGCAGAAAAAAACAATCAGAAAAAAATGTCACAAGTGTTTGCCAATTTTTTTCTATGGTCTAAGAGCCAAAGATAAACAAGAAATAAATCAGAGAAGATGAGAGAAGATGAAAATGTGCCTCCCCTCCCCTATGGTCAACTGCACACACCAACGGTCCTTAATTAATTTACTAAGAAATATGCAGTAAGCCAAGCCAGCCCCTGGAACACACGCTACACATAAATGAGCTTCCTCTCAGGATGTGCGAGCACTGCAGCGACAAAGATTCAGGATCTGCTCCCAACTCTGCGAAGTCGGGAATTATCACATAACTAAAGAGAGTTATGAGGAATGCTAAAACCCATTCTCCTAAGAATAATGAGTACAATTGTGTTTTTTATTTTAACTTAGAATTCAATAAGTATATGTCTCCCCTCTCTCCCCAAGGAGATAAATAACTGGAATGACTAAATCCTGCACAAAATACAGACATGGGGAAAAGGGGGCAGTTTTAACTTTGAAATTCACCAACCTTGTCAGTTAAAGTCAGACCTAAAACATTAATTTATTCTGAAACATTAATTAACTGGAGCTTTTTTGCATTTAATTTTCTCTGGCATTTTGGAATCTATTCTAAGCCCTGTAGAAATGGCAGGTCTGATGTTATTAAAGTTAGCCTTTCAGAAAGTGCTCGAACTGAAGACTCCAACACATTAAAAAAATGCTGAGAGTCCAGATAATGCAAATCTAAAGTATTACTAAAGGGTATTCTTTATACATGAAAGAAGAAAAACCTTCATTTTATTAAAAATGAATTAAACTTTTAGCTCCCATTTTATACACTACCTGGGTCCTTCAAACTCCTCTGAAGCAAAATCTAAAGCCAGTTTCATTTCCTTTATTCATTCATTCATTCAATCATTCATTCGTCCAAATATCTACTGAGCACCAAGTACACGCCAGGCAGGTACTGTTCTGAGTGGGGCAAGGAAGTTCCTGTTTTCATGCGGCTTACAGTCTAGGTGGGAAAATGACGAACAACAAACAAACAAGACGATATATAAGAGTGCTCAGAACAATAAAGAAAGTAAAATGGTGATACGATCAAGAGCGAGTGGGAAGCCCTCTCTGAAGAGGAAACATTTATGTCAAGTCTTAAAGATTAGAAGTCGGTCACACAAGCATCCAGGGGTAAACAGCTCAGACAGAGATGTCTGCTGCCACTGTGGGAAGGCCAGACTGAGCTGGGCTGGTGTGAGGAGCAGGAAGGTCACAGTGACTGAGTCACGAGGGAGGGGATGATGTCACCTACTGACAGGGAAGCCTGGGAGAAGAACAGGTGTGTGTCTGTGTGTGCGAGAGAGAGAGAGGGTGAGTGCGTGTGTGAGTATGTGCGTGTGAGAGAGGAAGGGAGGGTGAAAGAGTGAGTGTGTGTGTGTGTGTGTGTGTGAGAGAGAGAGGAAGGGAGGGTGAAAGAGTGAGTGTGTGTGTGTGTGTGTGTGTGTGTGTGTGAGAGAGAGAGGGTGAGTGCGTGGCTGAGTGTGTGTGTGTGAGAGAGAAGGGAGGGTGAAAGAGTGTGTGTGTGAGAGAGAGAGAGAGAGAAGGTGTGTGGGTGTGGGGGGGTAGAGAGAGGGAGGGAGGCAGAGAGTGTGTGAGTGTCTATGTATGCAAGCCAGTGTGTGTAGGGGGCGGATCAAGAGTTCTATTTTGGACATGTAATGTTTTAAACGCCCACTTGAAAGAATGGTTCTAATAAAACAATAAATTTTAGCAATTCCAGACCCAGCATCAAGGGAGAATTTGGAACGGATGCAACCTTCTTTGGCCACATTGGGGAGAAGACTGTGTTTCTCCAACAAGCTTTGTTCTATTCCGTGAGTTGCTTTAGATTCTCATTTGAATCAAGCAATATTTAATTTCATATGCCCCAAATTCAATACAGTAAGTCATAACAAATATCTATTAAGAAAGTCCTTTTAGAAACCACACAGATGATTTAAAAAAAAATTTATTTGTTTGGGGGGGGCAGAGGGAGAGAGAGAGTCTTAAGCTGACTCCGCAACTGAGCACAGAGCCCAATGTGGGGCTTGATCTCACAAACCTGAGATCATGACCTGAGCCAAAACCAAGAGTTAGTCGCTTAACTGTCTGCGCCCCCCCCCAGGCTCCCCCACACAAATTATTTCTATTTTACAGCTGTAGTGTGCTCTCAAAGACACAAATTCTTTCACAGAATGCACACCAACAGTGACCTAGGGGGTATGTGGCAATTTTTTAAATGAAAATGTGTGCAGCAGAAGTTGTGTAATAGAAATGAGAGGCACAGGACTTAGCTGTGGTTCACATGCCAAGAACGACTGTCTGGCTGATCACGTCTGTGTGAGAGCGTGTTCGTGTGTGTTTGCAGGGGCAACAGTCGATGTTGGCCGACGGTGGAAGGAAGGAGAATTCACCTCCTTTCCAAGTCAGACTGTCCCAAATGATTACACTTCCTTACTTGGGATTCTAGGAGCTTGAATGTAGATGGATTTGGTATAAACTATTCAAAAAAAAAAAAAAGTGACGCAGACATGGGAAAAATGAAACTAGACATCTTACTGAAGTACAAAATTATGAGGCAGCACAGAATTCCATGACCGCATCTACTTCCCAAGGCTCAGCTCTCCAGAGCCAGTAAAATCTAACTGCATCGTGCCTCTTCTCTGTCCAAGACATTCTTGTGTCTGAGCTTCATCAGTTTGAGGGCAAGACCGACATACTTCAGATTATTTGAATTTTGAGATGATGACTATCACGCACACAGGGCCAGAAGTTTTCATTCTGCGTGTCCTTGCCAACAATTAGGAAAAGGCCGCCTTACTCTTCATGAACAAACCCTCAGAGGAGAGAACCTCCCTGTAACATAGCTGTCTGGCAATGGATAGGGCCGAAAAACTCATGAGCATCTCAGAAACAGTATTTCTCATACTGCCCGTTGCTGCTAACGACTGTGTTCTCTGAGAAACGGCTAAGGAGAAATTTTAAGCACTCTTGGGCTTTCAAGGAATGGCTCCCTTCCCATTTATAGGAGATCAAGCCTCTCTTACTGGGTTCAAAAATCTCGATCATCCTAGGACGTGCTGCCTTCAGTAACGTTCACTAGTCCAGTCAAAGATGATGGGGTCACCTCATGAAAACAAAGTCCTGGGTGGGAGAAAGAGATAGTCTCTTCTTGGGGGAGCAGAGAAGTAAACCATTACAACCAAGAGGGAGAATGTGTGGAAGGCACCCAGGACGGATTTTGAAGAATGAATAGGAGTTAGTCGGGTTACGAGGGATGGAGACAGAGATAACATTTCGGAGAAGGAGCTGACTGTGTGCTGCAAGGAGGCGAGATGGAGTGTGACATTTCGGGAATGAGGTGCCCCCTCGGATTACAGCATGGGGAGAGGGCAGGAGGAGGCTGGAGAAGACACTGAGGCCAGCGCCATCCAGGGAGCCCTCAGGATCCTGCTAGAATGTGACGATTACCCAGAAGGAAATGACGACACACTGAAGAATTCTGAGTTTGGGGTGTGCGACATGATTGAATTTGCATTTTAGAAATAGCACTGGCAGCAGCTGAAGAATGGATCTGGGTAAGGCTCGGGGTTGGGAGTATGCCAAGACTGGCAAGACAAAGTAACAAAGATAAAGTAACTAGTTTATTTATTTATTTTTTAAAGATTTTATTTGAGGGGAAAGAGAGACAGAGTTTGCTCATGAGCGGGGGTGGAGGGGCGCAGAGGGCAGAGGGAGAAGCAGACTCCCCGGTGAGCAGGGAGCCTGACACGGGGTTCGATCCCAGGACCCCAAGATCATGACCTGACTAGAAGACAGGTGCCCAACTGACTGAGCCACCCAGGTGCCCCAAAGTAACTAATTTATGTAAAAAACCAAAAAATTACCATCCTTTCACCTATGCTAGGCAGGAGCAGTCCTTGGTTAACGCTGTTTTCCTGCTGGGCTCATGGGTTCTGCGCCATATTCTACTATTCAGTGTATCTATTTGTCTACCTGGCAGAGGCTCCTGGGGGCCTATGATCCTGCAAGAACGTAAGGAGGCTGTGTAGCCGCTAAACAGGCCCTGAGCACCGCTGCAAAGTGCACTGGAATACTGAACGAAGGTTCACACTACGAGGGGGAGTTAACTGGGCAAGGAAGAGTAAAATTAGGGAACCAACAATCTGGCCAGAGATGGCCTCCTATAAGAGATGGCTGCCTGATCGTGGCAGACCATTACCCTCCTTACCCCAGAAGATGTGCTCTTGGCATGCAAGAATCCAAGTGTTGTGAGGCCACCTCTTCCCGTGTGACCTAAGACCTCTGACTTTCAGCTCAAGCAGCACTTGCTCCGAGAGCCAGAGCTCGGACTGCCCTCCCATAAGCTCCGAGCCGCTCCCCTGCAGCAGGCCCGCCCTACAGTATTTCCCTGCGCGTCTCTGTTGATGGAGGAGGGCTGCTTTTCATTCATCTCTGTGTTCTCACAGCCTGGCACATAACTCAGTGTTTGTCTTAGGAAACACTGCCAGAACACTGCTTTAAAAATATCGCACAGCTACTGTAAAAAACACTCTGGCAGGCCCTCAAGAAGTTACCCATAGAATTCCCATACGACTGGCAATTCCACTCCTAGGGGTGTACCCAAGAGAGCTGAAATCAAGTGTTCAAACAAGAACTTGAACACAAATGTTCACGCAGCCTTTTCCGTAACAGCCAAAAAGTGGAAACAACCTAGATGTCCATCAACTGAATGAATACACAAAATGTGGTCTATTCATACAACAGAATACAATTTGCCCATAAAAAAGAATGAGGTACTGATACGTGCTACAACATGAACCTTGAAAATATTGTTATGAAAAAGAAGTCATCACAGGAGGCCAAATATTGTATGATACGACTTACATGAAATATCTAGAAGACGTTCCACAGTGACAGAAAGCAGATTGGTGGTTTCCAGAGGCTGGGAGATGGGGGAACAGGGAGGCACTGCTGAATGGGTGTGGGCTTGCTTTCTGGAGTGATGACACATTCTAGTATTAGTGCTGATCACTGGACGATGTTGTGAATGCACTAAACCCACTGAATTGTACACTTTAAAGTGGCTAAAACAGTGAATGTTACACCATGTGAATTTTACCTCGATTAAAATAATGATATCTTTATAAATTTAATCTCACTCAAGCCCCAAATACGTGAACCTTCTTAGCCTGTGTAAGTGTCCATCTGTCCTTCCTTCCTCCCTCCACTCTGACACCCCTCTCCCCACCTCCTTTTCTTTATCCCAGCTCATAGGGACCTTGAACAAACTCAAGCCACCCTGTAGTCCTCGATGTTACCTGCAAAATGGGATTTGTGTTAACCTGATTGTCATACAAGTTTTTCTGCTCTAATGTTCAAAGGACAATTTATTGGAATGACGTAGGTCCTACACCTGGGACGCCCCCAGCAGAGAGTGGGCACAGGGATGAGAGCTCCCCTTCCTCCAAAGGGTTTGCACTGTCCTAGCTGATGAGGTGGTCTGCTAAAGAATTTTAACAGTCTGTCCGCGTTCTCTGAAAGTTCTGCAAGATAGCAGTAGTTATAAAGAGAGCTAATAACCTGTTCTTCCAAGGTAAAAAAAAAAAAAAAAACCCACAAAATGTATTTTTCTTTGGTTTTTAATTAAAATTGACCTTTCTGAATCTATGCCTGGAGGCAGCGAAAGTAATGAAAAACGATGTCATTTACTGGTGATGCTAAGAGTGTGGCAGTACAATGAAAAAGGTTATAATCATCATAGAATTACTAGGTTCAGTTTTTCCTTTAATGCTTTCAACAACCGGAAAAGGGGGAAGGAGTCTGATTGTTCAAGAGAGATGAAATTTTGACACCAGGGGTCACCAGCCTCTTAAACTCTGAATGAGGTGAGACCAATGCCTCCCCCAAGGGGAAGGAAGGAAGGAAGGAAGGAAGGAAGGGAGGAAGGGAGGGAGGGAGGGAGGGAGGGAGGGAGGAAGGAAGGAAGGAAGGAAGGAAGGAAGGAAGGAAGGAAGGAAGGAGGGAGTAAGGCTGGGAGAAGGCGGAGGAAGGTGAAAATTGGGGAGGCATAAAAGAAATCGGCTTCGCTTCTTCAGTGAAGGCGGGGCTGGGGCTGGGGGAGGCGGGAGTGTCTGAAGTGTCATTGAATGGCTTCGTGCCTCAGAGCGCATTTTCCCTAAAATCTAAAATGTTTTCTTCTGACACTATCTGGGCTGCTTCCTTCCTATCTCAGCAAGTCAACCTACACTGCGTAACAGATGAAGGGGAGCGGCCAGGAAAGGAAAAACTTTCTAAAGGACACTTGAAGAAAAGCTCTGCTGAACTGAGATTAAACTACTTCTCTCCTCCTCCTCCTGTATTCTGGATGATTCCAAACTCAGGGGTACAGAAAGTGATTGTATTCAAAACAAGAACACAGACTGAATTGTTAAGTAGAATGAGAGCCCGTGGTGAGGCTGATGCTGTCAGGAACACCTCACAGTAGGTGTGTGGGGTTTTTTGGTTTGGGTGTTTTTTTTTTTTTTTTAACCATTTTATTCATCTCGCCACCCCTCCTGCCTTGTTACTTACAAGCCCTGGGACAGGTACCCCTCTTTAACTTTTTCAACGCACAATCAAACACAAAACTGCCTGCGCTACATTTTAGACCCACTTCTTAGTGAGTGCTTACTACTGTGCCCAGCACGATGCATGGACCATCCGTCCCATTTACTTCCCACAAAACCCTTAGGAGGTGAGTATTATCAAGAGCCCCCATTTTTACACACAGGCAAACTAACGCTTGGAGAAGTTAAGTAACTTGCTCAAAGTCACTCAGCCTCGTAGATATCAAGTCTGTTCTATCCATGTCAAATTATACAAAATTCGCTTGTTCTGCATAGTATCACACATAATGAATACTACAAAAAAAATTTTTTAAAGATTTTATTTATTTATTTAACAGAGAGAGCACAAGCAGGGGGAAGAGCAGAGGGAGAGGGAGAAGTAGGCTCCCAGGTAAACCTGACGCGGGGCTTGATCCCCTGGGATCATGACCTGTGTCAAAGGCAGATGCTAAACCGACTGAGCCACCCAGGTGCCCCATTAATACTTCAGATTTTATTTAACCTGTTCCTTTAGTGAGGGACATTTAGGCTGCCCCCAGGTTTTCTGTACATAAATACTGCTCTGGTGAATTTCTGTGGTATAGCAGGAGACAGACCTGCTCAGGTCAGAAGTGGGTATGTTTTAAGTTTGGATCGGTGTGGCCCTCCTAAATCTGCTGTGTAAGTCTCAATTTCCGGT
The DNA here is from genome assembly GCF_017311325.1 of Ursus maritimus. NCBI lineage: Eukaryota > Metazoa > Chordata > Mammalia > Carnivora > Ursidae > Ursus > Ursus maritimus. Next base: position 46,969,272 of record NW_024425563.1, on the reverse strand, counting down.
AGGAGTGTAAGAGAAGGCTCTTCCTACCATGCCCTCCCAAGCATCAGACGTTATCAGTCATTTTAATTTTTGGCAATCTGATAGATGAAAATCGAATCCGATAGTCGCTCTTCTTGCTGGTAAACAAAGGCATTTTCATGTTTACTAGCCGTTTGTATTTTTTTTCTTTTTAAAAGATTCTATTATTTGTCAGAGAGAGAGAGAACAAGCAGGGGGAGTGGCAGAGAGAGGGAGAAGCAGACTCCCCGCTGAGCAGGGAGCCCAATGCAGAACTCGATCCCAGGACCCTGGGATCACGACCGGAGCCAAAGGCAGACGCTTAACCAACTGAGCCACCCAGGCGTCCCAGCCATTTCTATTTCTTACGTGATTGCTCATATCCTTCCCACACTTTCCTATTCCTGTTGTTCCTTACTGATTCATGGGAGCTCTGTATATTCTGAATTCAACACTGAACCTGCTACATATGTTTCATACACTTTCTCCCACTTGGCTATCCATACTTTAATTTTGTTTATAGTTTCTTTCACCATAATTTCACGAAACCGAATTTGTTAAACATTTTAAGACTTCAGGGCTCCTTGTCATGCGTCTAAAGACCTTCTCCACAACTATAAAAATATATTGCTTTATTTTCTTCTAGAATTTTATAGATTTGAAGTGTAGTATGTGGCATGAAATAGGGATCTAAATATATACTTCCCCAAAGAAAGGGTCGACCCTTGAACAACATGGGTTTGAACTGCGTGGATTCATTCACACGTGGATTTTTTTTTCAATAAATGTACTGGAAAATTCTTTGGAGATCTGCGACAACCTGAAGAAATTCAGACGAACTGTGAGATGCTAATCAGCTCCCCATAAGCAGCTCGTCTCTCTGACAAATTGCCTATCACAGTAAAAAGTGATCTCTGTGGTTGTTTTCCCTATTAGTAGTTAAGTTTAGGGGGAATCAAGTTACATGCCGATTTTTGACTTCACTTGGGAGTTGGCACCCCTAAACCCCATATTGTTCAAGGGTCAACTACAGATATTAAATAGCCCATCCTTTCCTACTGACCTGAAAGCTTTATCTTTATCATATATTAAATTCTTATGTACCCATAAACCTATCTATAGATTCTCCATTGCATATTGTAAAATCTAGTAGGACAAATGCCCCACAATAATTTGTTTCAAATATGTTTCTTTGCCATTTTTGCTTACTCTTTGATATGAACTTTAGAAGCAACTTGTCAAGCTTTAAAAAGAAATTCTATTGGGATTTTACTGGAATTGCATATAAGTGTTACACCAATTTGGAGAAAACCTGCTTTATAACACTGAGTTGCCAGCCAGAAGTGGAACATATATCCATTTATTAACAGCTCTTCATAAATTTCAGTAAAGTTTTTGTTTGCCTCGTATACTTTTGTTAATTTTACTTTCCTAATTTTGCAGATTGTGATGCCATTGTGAGAGGTGTCCTTTTTTCTATAATACTGTATATATGGTTAATGCTATCATATAGGAAAAATACTCATTTTTGTTGATTCGTATTCTAATGATGAAACAATCTTGCTGAAGCTTTCTTTTTTTCTGATATTTATCACACATAGAGATAATTATGTGGGTTTTAGCATTTTATCCTATTAACTTAGTGAATTACACTGGTTTCCTAATATTGGGCTATCCTTACCCTCCCACGCTAAGCTTACAAAATCATGGTGTATTATTCTGATAATGATGTGTATTATACTGACAGGTGAGATGGCCCCACATGTTCTCAGTCATATTCTCATCTGGTTTACTTAAAAGACTTAGGCTGATCTGTAGAATGAACCTGGATGCTTACTGTGTTTCTCTATGCTTAGGCATTTCTCTCTGCCAATGCCAAAATGTGTATCTGGTATTTCGGAGGAAGGAGACGGCTACTTTTCATAAAGGAATTAGATGGTTGGCTAGGATGGAAATGGAAGGATGGATAGACGGAAGAAGAGAAGAGTAATTTTCTCCTATGGTTATTTTCTATTCATGTGCTCTTTCTTGGGTCAATTTTGGTAATTCAATAGTTGACTGAATTTTCAAATTCATTGTTAAAAAGGAAGATGCATAGAAAATGCTTATGAACCTCTGGTTGTATCTTCCTCCTTTCTCCGATTAAGCTTGCCAGAGATGTCCCTATTTTATTAATGTCTTGGGTTTTTTTTAAAGATTTTATTTATTTATTTACCAGAGACAGAGAGAGAGAGCGCGCACAAGCAGCGGGAGCAGCAGGCAGAGAGAGAAGGGGATTCCCTGCTGAGCAAGGAGCCTGATGCCGGACTCAATCCCAGGACCCTGGGATCATGACCTGAGCCGAAGGCAGACTCTTAACTGACTGAGCCACCCACGCATCCCTATCAATGTTTTCAAAGAAAAGTTTTTTCAGCTTTATTTATCAAATCTGTTAGGTTTTTTTTTTTTGTTTACTCTTGTTTTCTGTAATTTCTGAATTTATAGTTATCACTTATGGTGTTTGACATTTGCGGTAAATTCTGTTGTTCTTTTTCCTCAAATATTGATTTGAGTACTTAATCTATTTTCAGTAATTCTAAGTTTCTTATAAATAATTTATATTTAAATATGCTATCATTCTATTCTATTATTTGTACTTTGAGGGCTGCTTTGGCCACAACTTACAGGTTTCTATATGAAGTGTTCTCATTTCCAGTAATTTCTAAATAGTCTTTCATTCTGATTATCGTTTTATTCTTTATCTAAATTATGATTTTATTCTTTATCTAAATTATGATTTTATTCTTTAACTGAGAGTTGAAAAAAGGTTCATACAAAAAACCGTACATGAATACCCACAGCATCATTATTCACGATGGCCAGAAGGTGGCAACAACCCAAATGTACATCGATGGATGAATGGATTTAAGAAAGTGTCATAATCATACAATGGAATATTACTGAGCCATAAAAAGAAATCAAATCCTGATTCATGTTACGACGTGAATGAACCCTGAAAACAAGCTCAGTGAAAGAAGCCAGATACAAAAGGACACATATTCTGTGGTTCCATTTACGCAAAATGTCTACAACAGGCAAATAAATAAGGAAGGGGAGTAAGTTAGGGGTTGCCAAGGGCTGGGGACAGAAGTGAGCTGGAAGGGAGGACTAGTGGTTCAGGGCTCTTTGAGAGGTGATAAAAATGTCCTAAAATTAGAGAGGGTTTATGGTTGCCTCATTTGTGAATATGAAGAAAGAAAGAAAGAAAGAAAGAAAGAAAGAAAGAAAGAAAGAAAGAAAGAAAGAGGGAAAGAAAAACACTGAGCATCTGGGTGGCTGAGTCGGTTAAGCAGCCAACTCTTTATCTCCGCTCAGGTCTTGATATCAGGGTCATGAGTTCAGTCCCTGCATTGGGCTCCACACTGGGCATGGAGCTACTTAAACAAAACAAAACAAAACAAAACCCCCCACAGAATTGTATGTACACTTTAAAAGGGTGAATCTTATGGTCTATGAACTGTATCTCAAATAACAACAACAGTTAAAAAATAGTATTTTAAAATTTCTGAGTTGTTAGACTGGGGGAAGGCTGTCCTTGTCGCTGACAGCCAGTATCACTGCATCGTAGTGAAGAACCTAGACCAGGCTCGGCTTCTAACTTCTGTAACACGTACAGACCTTCTTTGCAGCCGGGCCCATACCTGACTTCTGTGTCACATGAGTACCTTTCGTTGGGGATTAATATTGTCATTAGATCAAGTGTGTTAACTGAGTTACTAATATTTTCTATATGCTTTCTTTTGTTATTGAGTCTCTGGACAATTTCTAAGAGAGACATTATAACTGCATTTTTAAAGAAACTATTGTAATATTTTATTATTTTTTAAGTTTTTATTTAAATCCCAGTTGGTTAACATACAGGGTAATATTAGCTTCAGGTGTGCAAAACAGTGATTCCACACTGCCATACAATACCAGGCACTCATCAGGACAAGTGCCCTCCTTAATCGCCACCACCTATTCCCCACCATCAGCTTGTTCTCTAGAGTTAAGAGTCTTACTGTAATAGTGTAAATGAATACAGTTTACTTAGGATAAGTAACGTCACTAATCTAGTAAAATTCTACACTTCCTCCTGCAAACTGGCTTCTGAATACTAATTTTTCCAGCTCCTTTTGCATACTCTTCATCTGTTTCACTTCCAAGGAACAACCTCCCCAATAAGGCACCCCCCCAACCCTACCCCTGAAAAAAATGTCGTGAGATTCATATGCAAAAGCCCTACAAAGATCAGGGCACAATCAATATTTAAAGATCGCAAACGAGAACAATTAAAATCAACAAGTAACTCAGAGTAAAACAAAAGTCATAAGGAAAGAAATCACACCTAAAATTGATCTAGATGGGCCTTTAGAAACCCAACGACGTGATTCAGCCACAGCAACTAAACATGCTAGTGTAGCCCAGGAGAAAAGAAAAACTATCATTTTTTTTTTTTTTCTGTTTAGGAGCTGATGTACTGAATCTTTGAAACTGCAGGTTCACTCTGAGGGCAGGCCTCATGTGATGTTTAAAGGGGGAAAAAATTAACCTTGTGCACACCTCCTATATTCAAGATCATTAATGAAAAGCCAGAATGTTTAATTTGCTCTGATGTTTCTGCTTTCTGTCATTTTTGTATAGTTAACAGGATCATAATTTAAGTAAGTCACACATTGTAAATAACCTGGCTATATTATTCTCTCCTCCTTAGTAATTAGACCACCTTTTGTTACAAAGAATCCTGTAAACCATTTAACCATGAGTGGTTGTAAACTGCTCGTATTAAAAATTGGGTGCTCCCCCTCCTGAGATGAATGGCACCAAGGAAACAGCGTACCTTTTTGTCTCTACATCATTTCCATTTCACTTGAGTTTCTGGAATCGACTTGATCATTTGATCATTTTAATACCGGCATAAAAATCTACTATACAAATTTTTGGAAGAAAGCAATGCCCACTGACACTGTCACTTTGCATCAGTGCAAAGGAGAGCTGAGCGCTGCACAGACTTGTAATGTACTCTCCGCCCTCCGCCCTCAGCAACAAGCGGTTTCTCCAGCCTCGTTTGAAAACGATGAAACCATTTGGCACGGCAGGAACTGTAGAAGTATTTTAACAAAGGGAAAAAAACCCTGGTCATCTCTCCAACTTCACAAGGAGAGCAAAGTAACCTGTAGCTTTGTGTTACTTGAGATGACTTGAAATGCGGGCAGTCAGGATGTTAACATCAAACCTGCAAAAATCATGCTAAGATGCCCAGTCTTGGAATACAGGATACTCACAAAGATGAGAAATCATTTTTATCCAAAGAGAGAAGAACAAGTATGGAGACTTATTTTCTCTTTATTGTGGTAAAAAAAAAATACATAGCATTAATTTTTCATCTTAACCATCTTTAGGCATACAGTTTAGTTGTGTCAGACATACTCCCGTTGTTGTACAACAGACTCTAGGATTTTGCTTCCTTTCAATACTTCAGACGCTCACCTGAATGATACCATCTTTGTCCATTTGTGACTGGTTTATGTCACTTAGCATAATGTCCTCGAGGTTCATCCATGCTGTAGCATGTGTCAGAATGTCCTTATTTTGGGCTTAATAATATTCCATTGTATGTATAAACCACATTTTCTTTGTCCATTCATCTGTCAATGAACATCTGGGTTGCTTCTATTTTTTGGCTATTGTGAATAATGCTGTGGTGAATGTGGGTATGCAAACATCTCTTCAAAACCCAGCTTTTGATTCTTTCGGGTGTATGTCCGGGAATGGAATTGCTGGATCATGTGGTAATTCTACCTGCAGGTTTCTGAGGGAACTCCATACTATTTTCCATCATGGCTGCATCATTTTCCATTCCCGCCCACAATGTACAAGGGTTTCAATTTTCCACACCCTCACCAAACGCTTGTTGCTTCGTTTTCTTTTTCTTTTTTTGATAGTTGCCATTCGAATGGGGGTGAGGTGACATCTCATTGTGGTTTTGACTTGCATAAATTTCATGATTAGTGATGTTGAGCATCTTTTCATATGCTTCTTGGCCATCTCTAATAGATCTTTGGGGAATGGGCTATTCAAATCCTTTGCCCATTCCTCAATCAGGTCATTTGGGTTTTTTGTTGTTGAATTGTAGAAATTCTTTATATTCTCAATATTAGCCGCTTATGAGATATATAATTTGCAAATATTTTCTCCCATTCTAAAAGTTGCCTTTTCATTCTATTGTTTGTTTCCTTTGATGTACAGACGTTTTTAAGTTTGATGTAGTCCCATTTGTCTATTTTTGCTTTTGTTGCCTGTATCTTTAGTGTCATAGCCAAGAAATCATTGCCAAATCCAATGTCCTAAAGTTTTTCCCTGTGTTTTCTTCTAGGAGTTTTAGGTCTTCAATCTGCTCGAGCTGATTTTTAAAGGTAGACCAGGAACTCTAAAAATTACGTTGTCTGATATCAGAACACATTCCTGAGAGAATCAATTCACTACATCTGACATTCATTATGCTTTCAACTCTAGGTTTCTAAATTAAATGGACTGATGTGGGTGAGACTATCACAATTACAGTTAGGAAGAAATACTCTTTTTCAGGCATACATTCAGGAAAAATCAAAGAAGTTTATTCTGCTAGCTAGCAAAATAAAATAGTACACAAAACAGTACTTTCATATCTCCTATCAATGGCAAAGTATCCCAGAGATCCAAATATCCTGTAATCCTAAAATACAGATTGCAACAGATAAGAGTTTGAAATGAAACAGCTTTTTAGACTTTCATCACACAACCAACTGAGTTTTAAGCAAAGGAGCGGAATGGAGTGGGAAGAACTGGAGAGTGCTGAGAAGACTTGGGCTGAATCTATCCACAGGTGGGAAGATGCCAGCAGGGCTTTGTGGCACCCTCCCATCCTCATTTTTCCCACCCAACCCTCAATCACAGCAGCTCTGCGATAATTTTTTTAATCTGTTCAATCAGGCAGAAATAAAAAGGACAAAGGCAAATCACTCCTGTTTGAGCCCCTCTCAGGATTAAAATTCAGTTTCTTCAATTAGGGGAGGAACCAACGTAATTCTTCGTTCTTCTCCAACTTCTCACATATGCCTTCCCAAATATAACTTCCCAAGTCCATTTTGAGTTCTTTTTTTTTTTTTTAAAGATTTTGTTTTTAAGTAAAATCTCTACACCCAATGTGGGGCTCGAACTCACAACCCCGTGATCAAAAGTCACATGCTCTACCAACTGAGCTAGCCAGGCACCCCTTGCCAAGTCCATTTTGAAAAGTAAACGTGCCATAAACTGACTAATAAGGGAAAACTAAAGTTTCAAATACTATTTGCCCCAGGGTACATATTCCTAAATACACTTAATTACGCAAAATACTACTTTGATAATCAATGCTATTTATCTAGAAGGCTTTTCCTATTTGCCTTGACATAAAACTGACCGCACAGTAGTTAATAAAAGTTGAAGAACTACAACTTAAAAGAATCTATCCTTTAAAATTTGACCAAACCCAGTGGTCTTTTATAACAACTGTTACAAAGCTTTTTAACTAGTTGATGGCAATGCCATAATCAGCAATGAAGCAAAAATGGGTCCCGTCCTGTGCGTAAAGAGAATGCCGTACCATCACTTGGAGAGGGAGAATGACCAACTGCACCACGGCTGAGGGCCCCCTGCCCCCCACCCCCAGTCACACCCGAGACTCAGGGACCCCTCCCCCTAGTGCACTGCTGACAGGATCTCTATTTGTGGTTTGTTTGGGTATGTTCTGGCCACACTAAAACGACTTGTAAATATTTCTACTGCTTCCCTTTAGGGAGACCCAAGGCTTGGTATAAAATGTGATTCTCTCATGCTTGGGGCCATTAGGGTAAACTTGCTTCGTGTATCCCACTTAAAAAGTTAACTCAGGAAGAGGCGCAGACTCTGGTAGACACAGTCTGCCTTTCTTCCTGCTGTCTGGTTAATGTAGCAACTGGCTGCTCAGGAAGGAAGGGGAGGGAGATGGACGGCAGAGCTGAAAAGACCGCTGGTTGGCGCAAGGTAGGATTTACCCCACAGACTTGCCCACCACCCTTCCCTGAAACAGGCTACAGCAAATGGTGCCCACGCTGCATTTTGAGTTAAAAGTCCAGTATAGGTGCTGGCAATGTCCTATATCTCAATCTGGATGATATCCACCCAAGTTTATATGTGATACGCTTTTGTAAAAATTAATGGGATACACTTAGGATTTCTATATTTAATGTCAATAAGACTTTGAAAAATTAAGTTTTAAAAGTTCCTAATATAGACTTAATAAATAACAGGGGATGGCATCGATTCATTCTCTTTGGGTTTTTTCTTCACTAAGCTTTTGCAATGACCTGACCTCTCCAAATTCCAGTCTCTCTTCCCTTCCAATATCCTTTACGTGGCACTAACATACTAAAAACTTCCTAAAATCCAGACCTGGTCAAATCACACCCCAGGTTAAAAAAAAAAAAAATCATCCCTGTGTTGTTTTGTTGATTTCAGTTGCTCACGGGCTGTAAACTCCCCAGCCTGGCACTCAGGCTGCCCACTCCTCACCCAGGGTCAGCCATGTGTGCTGGCCCAACGCACTCCCGGGCGGTTGTCACTGAGCCTATCCTCGGCAAATTTCCGACCCTGCACTTTGGTGAATGTTATTCCTTCTCCCATGCTTCCATCCCTGCCCACATTTCCATCTCTGACTGTGAAAACCCTATCTGTTTCTTTCCAGATTCCTCCAAATGGATAATATAATAATACAGCGACAAATACTTGTTTATTATGTTTGTTAGTCAATAATGCTTTAATACTTTTTATCACATAGAATATAAGCTCCACAAAGCCAGGACTCATTTTATCCACTTGTGTATCCTATGGGCATGGAACATAGTAGGTGCACAATGATTATTTACTGATTTAATAACTTTGATGATTAAGAGCCTGTTTCCCAAACGCTGTGCTTTACACATATCATTTCTATTCCTGAAAACACCCTTGCGATGTGTAGAATACAAGCCCTACAATCTACATGAGGAAACTAACGCTCAGACATGTCCGTGAACTTGCCCGAGGCCTCCCAGCTCAGAGTAGTCTGGCTTCAATATTCTCTTCCTTCGAATTCTCCAAAAACAACGCACCCCCAACTGTGGTGTGCATCTTCTGCCTAAGACTGCAGTTCTGGAAAAGGCTGTCCTCTCCTGCGAGTTTCCATTCTTCATGAGCAGAGAGAGTATTTGCCCCTCACAGGACCTCTGATGCACCCAGCCCAGAGCTCCACCATGAGACAGGCCTCCTTAAATATCTAGGCAGTCACTGAATGGCAGATGATAAGGGGGGTGGAGAGAGTAGGATTTAGACAGTCTCTCTCAAAGAAAACATTTTTTTAAAAGCCGGAGCACACAAAGTACATTAAGTGAGCACTAATTAGTACAAGAAGGCAAGTTAATGAGCAAAAGGAGGCCGTTCACACCACGTGTACAGGACAGTAGAGCACAGCTCCACGTTAGATGGGGCTCCTGGGAATGCAAGTCTTTCATGTATAAAAATGAACTGCAAGCCTCACAGGGCAACCATACATTGAAGGCAGCTTATTTGCTTGTACTGTTTCGGGGGAAAAAAAAAAAAAAACAACTGTTTAGGCTGGACTGAAAGTATTATCCTAACGTAAGCATGAAATTTCACAGAAGAAATCATTCCAAACATTTTACTCCGTTTACACGTCTACCGTATCACAAGGGCCAAACTAGTGGATTAAACTAAAATCCAGCGCAGCTCGTGAAATCAAGGAAGTCCCCCCCGCTTTATCCATGGACAAGGCTCAGGTTACCATGTGGCAGTAAGCAGCGTGGCCGTGCACTCCCCATCTGTCTTCCTTACCCTAACCNTTCCTGCTGCGCACTCCTGCCACTTCCCGCGTCTGCGTCCCCTTGCCTCCACACTTACGGGGGTATTTCGGGCACACCCATCTCTAATGTGGGGACTGCCTATACCATCCTCTATTAACAGATACCTATACAAAATGTTTTGTGCTTTTAAGGGATAAGATTTTAAGCTGCTATTCTAGAACATGCCAAAATGTTAAGTCACTAAAATCATTCTGGAACACTTGAAAAAAAAAATCACACTAAGTTGGCCATTTTTCTCAATTTCTCAACAGTGGACAGTGCGCTTGAAGCTAGTCCACACTGTGACCCTCACCACTGAGATCATTTCCAGCCTTTTTCCAATTCTAAGTAAGCCTGTAAGGCTACACGTTTCTAAAGACCATTCAGCCGTACCCCACAAGTTTTGATATGTAAATGTTTTCTTTATTATTTCTAAATATTTTATCATGTCTGTACTCTGTGCTTTGTCTTGTGATGTATCTGAACTCGTGCTTCATAATTTCCAAACATGGGTTTTTTTCTAGTTAACTTTCGTTACAGAGTGCTAACTGAATTACAGACTATTTGGTTTGTATGATGCCAGTCCTTTTAACTTGTTGCAAGTTGCTTTATGGTGCAATTTTCTTAAATATTTTATGTGCCCTATAAAAGTATGTATTCTTCAGATGTTGGATACAGGGTTCTTTCTATGTCTTTTGCATAATGCTAAGTGCTGTGTTCATTGTGTTACTCATTTTTTGCCTCCTGATCTACCAATTGAGAGAGAGAGAGAGAGAGAGAGAGAGAGAAAGAATATGTTAAAATCTCCTCCAATGATAAAGGGCTGTTTTATTCTTCCTTGTAATTTCAATAATTTTTTAAAGATTTTATTTATTTATTTGACAGAGAGAGACAGCCAGCGAGAGAGGGAACACAAGCAGGGGGAGTGGGAGAGGAAGAAGCAGGCTCATAGCGGAGGAGTGTGATGTGGGGCTCGATCCCATAACGCCGGGATCACGCCCTGAGCTGAAGGCAGACCCTTAACGACTGCGCCACCCAGGCACCCCTCAATAATTTTTACTTTATATATTTCGAAGTCATCATATTAAGGTATTAAGTGTATGAAAGTTTAGAATTGTTTTATGTTTCTGGTAAATTGTACCTGTTATGATCTTCTTTATCACTAATAATACTTTTGCCTTAAATTCTATTATTAATATACCAGCTTTCTTCTAATAGGACTCTGGTGTATAATTTTACCTACTTTTACTATGGATGTAGTTGTGATTCTTTTAGTAAACAGCATATTGCTAGAATTTCTAAAAATCCAGTCTGATAATCTTTATCCCTTAGCTAGAATAATTTGTCCATTTACACTTAATACTATTATATTTGAATTTGCTTCTATCATCTTATTTTGTGCTATTTGTCTTATCCATTCCTATGTTTTTTAAATGTTTTGGATTGATGAACTATTTTATTTCTTTTTTGCTTCCTCTACTGGTTTAGAAGCTAAACACCTTGTTTAGCTTTATTGGGTGATTATTCTATAAATAGTGAAATGTATATATAATGTATCTAAATTTTAAATCTAATTTCAAATTTTAAAACTCAAATTTTATTGATTTCTTCACCTTCCTCTAAAATAATAGGTTATAGTCACTTCATGACTGATAGTGCTATGTTGACACATATTTTGTTTATTTTTTAAGTTCATAACATAAGACAGTTAATGCTGGTTCATATTTACTCATACATTTACTACTTTCTTTGTTTTTTGCTCCTTTTAAAAATTCTGATATTTTTATTTGAAAGCTCTTTCCTTCTGTGCAAAGTTCATACTTCAGAAACTCCTTTTGTGAGGCTCTGATGACACATCTTTTCTCACTCTAAATGTTGCTTTGTTTCACCCTCATTTTTGAGAAATAGAGCTAGCTGGGCAGAATCACAGACTATGATTTTCCTGCTTCTATCATTGCTGTATTAAACTGCTGAATTTTTCCTTTGAAAACTATCATTTCTGACTACTTAAGACCTTTGTCATGGCATTGTGCAGTTTCACTATGTCATATCTACTTATGGACCTCTTTTAAGGAAATTTAATATGGCTTGCAATTTGCTGGGTGTCCTGAATCTGTGGCCTGATCTCTTTCATTTCTGCCAAATTCACTGTTCTCCTTCTCTCTTAGCCTTTCTTCTGTAGTTCCCCTCTTTCTGTCCCATAGTACTATGTTCTGAACATTAATTCACTCTTCTTTACCAGTTTATTAATTCTCTCTTCAATTCTGTCTAATCTGTTAATAAACTGCCTCTTAGGCTTTTAATTTCAGTAATGTATTTTTTTATTTATATAAATTATATTTGCCTCTTTCTCAAATTTTCCTTGTCATAGTAATAGTCTTGCTCCTTAGACATACTTTCAATCTCTTCTTTCATTTTTATTATTTATTTATTGGGGTAGGGGGAGAGACTGAGAGAGAGAGGGAGAGCAAGAAGGAAGCAGACTCCCTACTGAGCAAGGAGCTCAACACAGGGCTCGATCTCAGGACCCCAAGATCATGACCCGAGCCAAAGGCAGACACTTAACCGACTGAGCCACCCAGGCGCCCCTCTTCTTCCATTTTTAAACACAGAAAACACACTTATTTTTATCTATTGTGCCTGATAAATTCAATATCTAAAGTCCTTGCAGGTTGATTTTGCTGACTCCTTCATGATGATGTATTTTCTTGTGTTTTGTGATTTTTTTTTTCTTAATGTGAGCTAACATATTTTAGAAACTCTGTGAGGGTTCTTAATGGTCAAATTAAGGGGAATTCCAGGGGAAGAAAGGGATAAAGAAAGGGGGGGGGTAATCAGAAGGGGGAATGAAACATGAGAGACTATGGACTATGAGAAACAAACTGAGGACTTCAGAGGGGAGGGGGGTGGGGGAATGGGATAGACCGGTGATGGGTAGTAAGGAGGGCACGTATTGCATGGTGCACTGGGTGTTATACACAACTAATGAATCATCGAGCCTTACATCGGAAACCGGGGATGTACTGTATGGTGACTAACATAATATAATAAAAAATCATTAAAAAAAAAATTAAGGGGAATTCCTCCACAAAGAATCTGCATTTGCTTCTGCTAGGTGCTGGGAGAGACTACCAACCTTAGTTAAATGTCTTTCTGACCATCTGGCTAATGTGAATTCTAGCTGTAAATCCATGAACTGTCTTGAGGTTACAAATTTTCTGAATTTTATGTTTGTTCCACCACATAGTCTTAAGGTTCAAGATAGAAAATTTTCCTTGGAAGAACCTGGCTTTTTGTTACCCTAGCTCACATTACCGAGAGAATGTAGCTTAAGGGTTCTAGCTCCATAAAGGGAGGAGGCTTTTGCTAATCACATTAGTCAACTTGGGTGGGTCCAGGGTTTTGTCTTCTGTGGCCCAGGAGGCTATGAAAACCTTAGAGCAAGATTAAGGTTAAGTCAGGCTGCCATGCTCAGCTTAACTTTCTGGGTTTCCAAATGTCACTTACTATTTAACATCTGAGCCATTCTTCCGTGTCATATCAGATAAGCAGTGTACTGAAAAATAATCCATTCCATCAATCCTGTGGGCCGTATGGTATATAGGGGGTCAGAATGAGAGCTCTGAAACCAAAATGCCTAGGTTCAAATTCCTGCACAGTACTTAGTAACTAGGTAGTCTTGGGAAGTTTTTTCAGTTTCTGCCTCAGTATCCCCACCTGTAAAATGGGAATAAGAATAGTATTTGCCTCATATGAAGGTTTTTGTGAGGATTAACTGAGTTAATACATATAAAGCACTTAGAACATGCCTGGCCACAGACAGCACTCGAAAGAAATGTTGCTCTCATTATCATTACAGTTAGATGTGAGTGCCATGCTGAGGCCCTACAGTGCAGGTGCTGACTCTGCTCCGTAATATAGTTCCCTTCTACTACCATCTTGTAAAAATCAAGTTCCGTAAAAGGTAACTTTACATTAACATTTTGGCAAATGCATTCATTTTTACGAAACTTCTAGTTAAGAAAATATACAATACACATAAAAATATATATGATAATGAATGGCAGACACACTTCACTGAACATTCCTATTTATCCACTCTTGTAATTTAAGACAAAGAGAAAGCACAGTGAAATTAAAAGGCATACATTTTAAAAACCCAAAGAGTAATTTTCATGATGTCTAATGGACAGAGCCAGCTGCTGCCATCAGGTGTAAAGGTGAGCAACTATGTGGCAGGTTGATATGTGTGGCCGGGGGCTTGTTAAATAGGGTTATCCTTTGTTCTTCTTAAGCTTTATGAGATAGAGACACACAAATAAGAGGCATAAGAGTTTTCAAGTCCAGAGTGGCTGTGTTTAGAGGTGAAAAGCTCATATATTACAAATTATATAAAAGGCACATACTATGCAGTCTTTAATCTTTTAATAATCAGAGAGATCGTTTTGTAAGACATTTCATGATTTTAGTATGTGCTCCTTTTAAAAATAAAGTATCAAAATCAATCTATCATGAACTCAATTTTTAATTGAGTACCCAGCTTACACTGCCAGCACTGATGGGATCTTTCAGTTACAAAGTACAGAGTGAGTCCTCAAACAGAAATCAGTTCCTTTTGATTTATCACTGTTCTTAACGACAACAAAACAAAACATCCCTGACTAAATTGGAATTTGGGGTTGTGCCAGTTATCAGCTTATCATGGCTCAATTCCAAATTCACCCTTTAACACCTGCTCTGTGATAATGAACTAGACTAAGCATTTCTTCTTTACAGTGACTTCAATATTAGGCTTTGTCAGTAGAGGGCGCTGCAGGGACACTGCAGTGGTTCCAGCATACTGTTTTTGCATCTTGGTCCCTCAGCACTGCACACAGAAGAGAACATCTGGTGATGCTCTGTGCTCCAGGCAGGAGTCCAGAACACACAGTCCTTCAGTGACCATGCAGGATTGTTCTGGGCCCAGTAACCACCTCCCCACAGCCCTGCTACACGCTGCACACTGCAGTTCTTGTACCCACAGCTGTACCCCAATTCCCTTGGCACGTTGGCCCATCAGTCTCAGCTTGCCTGTGCCCGGAGTGTTGTTTCCTGCTAGTCTAGCAACTGTGGGGCAGCAGTAGCCCACATAACCTACAACCTTCCTGCCATCCCAGTGGGCTGTGTCCACACCCTTTCCAGTGGGGTATGAAACCCAGCCATGAGGAAGGGCCCCCTTCCAAGCCTGTGCTTCCTTGGGGACTCTTCTTCAGCTCCAGAGGAGCCTTTGGTATTCTCTTTACATTCTATGGTTACTCTCCTATCTCAGCTCAGTAATTCTTTATTTTAGATTTTTTTATAAGTAATCTCTACACCCAATGTTGGACTCGAACTCACAACCCCAAGAGTTCATCCCCCAAGAGTTGCGTGTTCTACAGACTGAGCCAGCCAAGCAACCCAATAATTCTTTATTTTAAATGTTCCCTATTTGAATGATGGTGTAGTTTCTGTCTCCTGTTCGACCCAAACTGATACAGTGCTTGACTCTGCAATTCTAAATTCGTATAGGCATGCATTCTTTTCTGATCATACACCACTCCCTCTATCGAGTCAAAAAATCTTTTCATGTACATTACAGCTAAAATGTTGGCCAACCATACTCTTCACATGTTCTGAAAATCCCTGAATGATGACAGGGAATATCTTCCAAGCTTATGTTATCCTTTTCTTATATATGAAAGAATTCCAAGCTTAGCACCTCACCTACCCAAGGATTTCAAGTCAAATTAATTATTTCATCCTCTTTATACACCCTGGCCTCTCTTCCTTTCACAAAGAAGGGATGGTCTTTTGTTCATAATTTCAAAATAACAAATAGAAGATTACACCATGCCTTATTCAAAGCATCTTATTTTGACAGGAATTTGCAGCTCCTAACCAGTTCCTGGGCAACAACGTGCAACTAAGATACTACAAGTCATTTAAGAGTATGGGCTATTTGTCCATTTATTCACCATTCTTTGAGGGTCCAATATGAGACAGATCCTAAACCAGGTACTATGGCATAAAAAGATGAATGAGGCACAGTCCCTTCTGTTCAGCGGGGTAGGACCAGAACAAAGGTGAAAAGCGATGCCTGGCTGGTTCAGTCAGTGGGGCATGTGACTCTTGACCTCGGGGTTTTAGGTGCGAGCCCCACATTGGGTATAGAGATTACTTAAAAATAAAATCTTAAAAAAACACAAAAGAACATAGGTGAAAAAAAGAATGAAAAAGAAGGGAGACTTAGCAGTGAATGATTAAAAAGCACCCCCAAAGAATCACCCTTGTGATCATTGTTCAACAGTATTAAACCTCTCTTAAGTATTAACTGAACACTCATACGCTCAGGGGGGAAAAGGATCAAATATCTTTGAGAGGAAAAATGTACAAAGTTCCATCCCACATCCATTTGGAAACAGATTCTTAAGAAGCTGAATTAAATTAAAGAAGAAAACAAAACCACCTACAACATAGCAGTTACTGTACACAAACTGGAAGAGAACCCGCGGTGTTTCTTTCGTGGTATTTCTCCAAATCCCTTGGTAAGGAAAACAAGCAGAGAGCGAGGATTACAACATTTTTTAGGACATCCAATTCACCAGCATGCAAATAACTTGACATTTTACAACTGTACTTTCAGTAACATTTGCGATTCCCTCAGTAAAGAGTTTCCAATCTATATGCCTCTCTTTGACACGTGAGGGTGGCCTCAAGAAAGGCCACGGTCTGAAAATCATCGCAACGGAATTTGAAATGTAATGAGCTGCATCTCGTGTCTCCGTAGAGAGCTTCAACAGGACTGCAAGAAATGTTCTCTTCTTTCTCCCCCAAAATAATTCTAAAAGGTCACACCAGTCTAATAGTGATAAGTAACTGCCAACAATTTTTTAAATTAGGCAATCTTACAATTTTTTAAAAATAGAAATGACTGAGGCAAGCAAAATTTATATGCATCAAGAAAAACCAAAGACACAAAACTAATACCCCTCAATGACCAGAAAAATCTGGCCATATGGTCACTTATTTCCATCTTTTAATTTTAAGTCCGTTAATTTCCCACAAAAATATAAACATATTTCAACCAACAGCATTTTCTACCTTAACCAGCCAGGAGGAAACCAGCATAAAATTTAAAAGAAGTAAACTATATAAAAAATACTCGGTAAGTGGGGCACCTGGGTGACTCCGTCAGGTAAGCATCAGACTTCAGCTCAGGTCATGATCCGGGGTCCCATCGAGCTCCACAATGGGCTCTGGGCTTAGCAGGGAGTCTGTTTCTCCTTCTCCCTCTTCCTCTGCCCCTCCCCCACTCATGTGAGCACTCTCTCTCTTTCCCTCTCCCTCTCAAATTTAAAAAACCTTTAAAAAAATATTATATAAGCAAATGCTTTTTCCATTCTTATTCCACCATGTGAAGAGAAAGCAACATTTATGGAAAGCGATTATTAACTAGAAAAGAATGAAGAGAGATACAGTCCTACTTATCCCCCACTTAGTAAAGAACCAGTTTTTAAAATGAAAAGATAAAGCAATGCATTCCAAAAAGTGGTTGCAAAAGAAATTCTGTAAATTTTCAAACAAACCTAATGACAGTTGAGAAAACAAACTGTCAGCAACACTCTAGTTAAACAGTGCTTCCCCATACCTCACATCTGCCAAACAAAATATCATAAATGTGGGATAAAACAGAAAGAGATCTTACCATCTAATTCAGTCTCGTTTGACAGATTTTGAAATCAAAGACCAAATAAAAATATTTTTTTCCCCTAAAAACTGCTGTTACTGGTGTTATGAACAGGTGGAAGAAATAGGGTGCCATTTGACAGGTGCTAGGAGATGATGTAACCTTCACAATTTCTTGACCAGCCTAATGGGATATCTGAACTGGTCCCATTAGAGAATCGTTCTTTTCGTTCTATGCATCAGATCTAAGAGTCTGGAAGTCAGGAGGGCATTTATAGATCACTGGCCTAAACTCATTCAAGGAACATATCTCAATTACATTTAGGTTAAGCTCTTTTAGGGAAATGACTGTGTCCCTTGGCCTCCAGAACCCCAGAGAGCCTGGCAGACAGTAATAACCCACAAATCGATTGTAGTGTTGGTGAAAATGGCCAAAGAATCAGTCAGATGGCTTTATCCCTGAGCACTGATTTAGAATCCTCTGGGAATAAGACTCTGGAGAGGTTGTTTTTAATAGTAGGAGGGACCAGAAGGGAACCCCAGAGGCATAGCTTGGAATTCTTGCAAATATAAGCAGAGTGAAAGAAAGCTCCAGGTAGAGGACGGGCGAGGGAAGCCGGGAACGTGCCTCAAGAGAGCATTCTGGAAGGTGAAATGAGGGAATGGAAGAAACACGCTTTGTTTATTGCACAATGTTTCCCAGACCTCCCCTGCCAGTGAGCAGACCGTAAATGTCACTATCCTGTCCCAACATGTGCTGTTAAGTCAGTGCAAGATGACTTAAAAATGTTGCAACTATGTTAAAAAGATTACCAAAGATGTTTTAATTCTTAAAATCTTGTTAACTAGGTTAGTAAAATCAAAACTGTTTAATGTGATAGCTGAAAGAAAAAGAAGAATCACCAAAACATCTCATGACTTTTTTTTTCCCTAAGAAATTGTGTTTTATAAGTCCTCCTATTTGTCCTTCTTTTTAAATGGGAAAAAAGCAGAGAAAATAAAACTACAACATGTTTTATTTTTGTGTTAGCTATACAGCCTGGGGCTATTTTTTCTTTCTCTTTCTTTCCAAACAACATACCTTTTAGATCTGACACAAAAGACAGAAAGGAAAGAGTTGAGCTCCATCAAGCAAATTTTTACTGGTGACAAAAATACTGGACCAGATGGATTGTACACTTGCCAAGAGTGCAGTTAAATGTCCACGGGAGGACTGCTAGCATCAGCATGGAACATGCTAGTTCTTCTATCTCTGTTTTTGTTTTTATTCCGCCAAGAACCAAGGGTTTAGAGATGCTGAGGAAATGACCCCCAGGCAGTTTCAGTCTCTTGTTTAGCACATTACCTAAGTGTTAACACCTTAGCTGCGTGGCATTCTAACGCCAACAGTCCCAGAAACAAATTCCGAGGCTACAGAATTTCACCAGAGGTATTTCCAAAACTGGATACTTGCTAAAAGAACGCAGGGAAGGCTCGGACACAGGCGGGTCAGGGCTGGGAGTGAGAAAGCATCCACGACCAATGATGGGAGATGTGAGACCAAGATGGCTCCCTTCCAGTCCTGCAGGACTCCTGTGCTCTTGGGCTGTGACTCTCTGAGCACACACGCAACACTCTCCAGAGGACGGCCGCGCGGACTGATTTCGTTCTTGTTGTTTTAAGACTCTAATTGGGAAAACCAGTTTGTGATTCCATTTTATGACCTGAAGAGATGAATGGCCTTTTTAAGAAAGGCTTTCCCCCAAAACCCTACAGAATCCATCCAAACGATGCCTCCACTCATCCAGAGCCAAGAGAACCAGCAAGTACCTCCAGAATCGTGGCGCAGCTCCAGATCGCATTCCAGACCGATCTCCTGCCAGTTAACTCCTTGGCGCCTGCCTCACCCTTGAGCGTGAGGGCCTCTGACAAGCGGCTGCCATCCATCCCCAGCTACGTGAAAACACCCGGACGAAATCAGAGGAGACAATGCTGGAGTCTGTGTCCCCAACAGCAAATGAAGCTGAGCTTTATCATTTACCCAGCCCGTGGCAGAGGGAGGCAGAAAAGGCTGAGTTCAAACAAAATTGAATAGGGAGAACCATCACTCAAAATGTCTCCCTGCCACTTTAGTGTTGTCTGGAGGGAAGCTCCCAGGGGATGGTGAGCGGGGCACGAGCAGGACTGAACGCTGCTGTTTCCGGTTGTTGAACCTGTGGACTACCGCTCCCTCGGTTGGCAAATGCGGCTGTGCCCGCATCCCCGAAAGAATCCCTTGCTGCTCCTGCCCTTTCCCTGGGGGCACCTCAGCCTCCCCACAGTCCTGGGGACCTCCACACTGAGACTCCAGCCAGCCTCTCACCAGGGGCTGCCCATACCGTGACAGGCATTAGGTAATCGGATGACTGCCTCCCGGGGAACTCTGGAGGACAGGTGATGGAGCATGGGTCAGGCAAACCTTCTCTTGTTTCCTCCTTAGCTTCACAAAATGGAAAAATAAAATAAGAAGGGAAATTGGGTTTTGGTCACTTAGACAAACATAATGAATTGGAATCAAGTAGGGAAATCAGGGCCAATTCGTGAAATCTCAGTGTAGAAAAGGTTGGAAGGGGCGTACAGGTGCTCTGCCCAATCTGCAAACTTTACAATCACCTGCTGGTCAGCTTTGGCCTCCGTCTCCTGGTCTAGCGGTCCCTCCCCTGCCTCATTCTGCCTCTCCTGAGTTACCTACTTTTAAGACAAACTACCTGTATGACTTTCAAGTATGCTAGAAACTGGGCTAGGAGTAAACAATATGAGCTGCTCTTCCATTAAAATAAAAGAAGGATCTCTAACCAGCATGCAGTTGATCAGTGAACACTCTAAGTTTTGTGATGTGTGCAAAATGAATTAGTTCCTTTAAGTTAAACATTCCTCTTGTCATATTAATTATACTATTTACCTAACTAATAAAATCTTTCCTAAATTGCCTTAAGGCACACTTCCCCACAGACCTTGCCAGTGTGATCCCGGTGCCCGACTGCTACAATGCCATTAATGAAATTTAACTCGACTCTAGCCAGGGCCGCAAGAAATTCTCACGAGCAGGATTAAGTACAGAAAACGCAGAGGTGACAATTTCAGGTTTCGAGATACCTATCCATACACGAACATAAAACACAGAAGTAACAGGACTTAGAAATGTCACTTTAAAAAAAAAAAGGAGAGAAAAAGAAAACATGAGTCATCGATAAACAATCTGTTGACAATTTTGTTTAAAACCATCCAAAGCGTTTTGGGGTATTAACGATTGCCCATATTTTCCCTTGGAACTGCAGAGAAGCTGGCTCTGGTAGCAAAGACAGATGGCCCAGGCCATTAACTGAGTCATCCCTGTCTATGGTTTCAAAATGCTGTCTGATATCATGGCAACCGCTCACGAATGAATGTCACACAAAATGTGATCAGGGCCTCCGCTGGGGCAGTCCCACGGGATCAACTCCATTTCTGAGAGGTTCAGGGCTCTGGAAATCGGGCCTCCGTTCACAGATTCTCAGAGCAGGGAGAACTTGAACGCCCCCCAACCTGCCCTCCGCACAAGGCAGACATCGGGACAGAGTCCCAGCAACGGAACCAACAGCAGAGAACAGAACCAGGCTCTCTGGGTTCCTAGGCTCAGGGCCTTTCCTCTCCTCTCCCTGCCTCATCTTTCCCTGTGAAAGCTGAAATCACTCACCACTCAGCTGTTTTCACAAGGAAACCCATGCTTCATGACTATGTTATTTTTTAATCTGGAGATATGAGTACTGCACATAAATTAGGCATTTGTGTCACATGGGTTTTTTCTTGTTGGGTTTTTTTTTTTTTTAAAGATTTCATTTATTTATTTGACAGAGATAGAGACAGCCAGCGAGAGAGGGAACACAAGCAGGGGGAGCGGGAGAGGAAGAAGCAGGCTCATAGTGGAGGAGCCTGATGTGGGGCTCGATCCCAGAACGCCGGGATCACGCCCTGAGCCGAAGGCAGACGCTTAACCGCTGTGCCACCCAGGCGCCCCGGGTTTTTGTTTTTGTTTTTTAATAAAAAAAAATTTTTTTTTCCTGGAGAAGCTGAGGAAGGATTTTTTTTCTTGTTTTAAGGTGACATGAAACACGGCACAACCCACTGTCCACTTCACCAGAGACAGCCTTGAGGACAAGCGTCTCAGCTCCCCTAGTCCTCCAGCCCCCTGGCTGCTGACTAGTGTTAGAAAACAAAGGAACGTGTAGCAGATTTCTTGAGCAAGGCTGAGCCGTGGACCTGAGGTGAGACCTACTGCCCGAGAGGCCTGGTTTCCTGTGTCTGGATCACATTCAAAATACTAAAAAGCTTCTCTCCATGCCCGAATTGGAATCACAGAGGAAATAAAACTATGCCTCGGTGTCTCCTATCAGACGTAGGGCTTATGGAGACTGTAAACTTCACGGTTCCACCCACCTTGCAGATGACCCACCTTTGATGACGCCGCCACGGAGGGGCCCGAGTCCTGGGCGTCTGGATCGCATCTGAACTCAAACCAATCAGGGCAAGCAAAGCGACATGTTCTTATAATTAATTTCCAATTTAAATCCCTGGGGTCTTTTCCTAGGCATTGTTTTCGTCTTTTTGTACATAACTACACGAACAGAGGGAAATGAACTTATTTTCGGCCCAGCTGGCTCACTGATGCTCACGGGCAGAGGCCCTCAGCGTTAGAGCTGGGCACTGTTTTTGCTCTGGGCAGCAGCTTGACGCCGGGTTCACAGCACTCGCCGGGTTCTGAGTGCAACAGTGGGCTCAAAACCTCAACCCCCTCAAATGTTAGCAAACTCACGCTAGTCCCCAAGGAAGTCCCCACTGGCCCAGTCCGTCTGGTCCGTGGGCTTCCGCACACCTAAGCCTGAGGCCCGCGGGCCTGGAGTGAAGCCAGCACCGAGTCTTCTCACCTACAGACACCCCCGCGCCACCTTCTCCGGATGCCTTTCCCCTCCCTGCTCGCTGCAAAGTGTACTTTGAAACAGTCTCCTCAGATGTGGAGGGCTGAGCTCTGGCAGTAATCCCAGGAAAGGGGAGCTTTTCTGTGGCTCTGTCCTTCATTGGTCCTCACCCTCAAACAGCCGTGAATCTTTTTCTTCGTTTACTTTCAAGCAATGAAAACTACAGCTTGGTATCATTATTGTCATCTCTCTGCATGGCATCTAGGGGCCTTTGTCTTTAAGACCCATGTCATCTCTCAGAAAGAGAAAAGTCTAGAGGCACCGCACACCTCAGGAGAATGACTCCCCTGGTGTTCATGCCTGAGAAAGCCGAGCACTTGGAAATGAAAAGTTGAACACACACACACGTGGCCACATTTTTCCTCTCCTTTGCTTCCATGTCCACATGGAAAAGAAGAAAAACCGTAGATATTTGCAAAGGTTTTATGAAATATGAGCTTTGGCTAAGCCAACGGTTTTGAAAATATTTGGAGCATCCAAACAGAACAGATGTTTTTGCAAAATTTTCCACCCTCCAGTTGCTGCAAGGCTCCTGTGTGATTCTGCCCGGCGGTGAGCCCCTGGGCAGGCTGGCAGCGGCAGTGGGTCCGAACACAGTGCCCCAAATCACCCGGCCTTTCTTACAGTTCAGAACAAGCCCCCTTTTCCTCCCAGCCCGTTGGTAAGCCCTCTTGTCTGGTAAGAGGAGGCTCTGGCATTCGAAGAGCGTGGAGGGCCAGAACGGAGTGTGGAAGCAACGGGAAGATACCAGATTCTCTCCACAACAGCCATCCACAAAGTCAAAAATTTCATAAGTACAATGCTGATTTCTTACCGTGTTCTGGAGCACTAAGGTCATCCCAAACCCCTTATTAAAGCGTGAGCTCCTCAAGGGCATAGCCCTGGGTCTCTATTCATCTTTGTACACCCAGCACTCGCATACTGCACGCACACAGCTGACGCCCACGAAGTCTGATGGAGCAGAAGGAAGGCTATGAAAACCTTTGTGGGAGCAGGGCCGAGACCAGCAGGCATCCTAACCAGAACTGGCTGCCAGCTAAAAGTGAGATGAACGGAGAATTCCTACGTGGTAAATGCAGCTGTCTAACATGGAATTGGTTGGTTTTCCCACCGTGTGAAGAGCTAGACCCCCTGTAAGCAATGAAATATCCTCCCTGTCAGCAAGCGATGCACTGTGACACCAACAGGTTCCAAGCGACCTATAAAACCGAGTCGAGGGCATAGGAGAGGCCTGACACCAAGGAGACTCGGAGCGTGGTACGAGGTGCAGGGAAGGCCCCAAAATTTTCTGAGAAGTTCAAATCACAGCATACTTCTGCTGCTGCTTCTTTTTTTTTTTTTTTTAAGGTTTATTTATATATTTTTGAGAGAGAGAGAGAGCACATGCTCGTAAGTGGGCAGGGGGAGAGGCAGAGAGAGAATCTTAAGCAGACTCCCCACTGAGCACGGAGCCAAACTCAGGGCTCGATCCCACGACCCTGAGAGCATGACCTGAGCTGACAGAGCTCAACCGACTGAGGCACCCAGGCGCCCCACACAGCATACTTCTTTCTAGCTTTTATGACCAGGACAAAGATCCAATACCGTTAGCTGATGCATCTCTATCAACCACAACTGGGAGAGTCTACAGTTTCATTGCTAAGTTCAAATTCTAAAAATCCTACTCAGCTATCCTGCAAAGAATCTTTAATCTTCCTCCCAGACAAACTTTTACAATTCAACCTTCATTTCTTCTCTTTCAAACAGGACCATTTGGAAAGGTTTTTGGTTTTTCAATAAATGTATTAATACACAAATGTTAATACTTTCCATAAATGTATTTTTAACCCAGCTCCCAACCTGCCAAGATTTCTGCCGAACCTTTCACTTATAATTTGCCACCCACATACAGCCCCCCAGATGGACCTTCCATCCAGCGACAGCACTTAGAGCTGATTAAAGGGTTTGGAGGTGATGACAAAAATACGCATGGTTGACAACAACAGGCAGCATGGAAGGGCACATCTGTGATCAGAAAAAGCGCGCATTTGCAGAGGAAGCTGCTTTCGATTTGCATTATGACCGACGGTTTCAGGAGGAGAGGCGGGCTGTTGCAAGGGCTCACACGGCACGGTGTCCTAATAGGCTCTTAGTAGTTCTTATTCT
This sequence comes from Ursus maritimus, assembly GCF_017311325.1. NCBI lineage: Eukaryota > Metazoa > Chordata > Mammalia > Carnivora > Ursidae > Ursus > Ursus maritimus. Next base: position 46,944,539 of record NW_024425563.1, on the reverse strand, counting down.
AGAAGTACGGAACAAAACAACCAACAATAAAAAGGAGCTGATTTTAACTTTTGTTCTTGTCAGAAGACAGAACATGTGAAAGAAGAAATCAGTGATCCCATAACCTTAACATTACAGCCTGAAATCACGAGAAGACACAGTACCTGCTTCAAATACGTCTTCGGTTCTAAAATCTGCCAAGACGAAGACCTTCCGAGGAGATGCATGAAGGAGCACCTAGTGCTTGCACAAACCGAGTCCCACTGCAGATATGGTGGAGACACGTCAAACACGGTTTGCACCCTAACCTCGCGTCTGTTACAGCTGCCCTGGAGCACCCTCTCAGCTCTTTCATTTCAGCGAGAAAGTGTGATAACGTTGTCAACCCAGGGTGTAAAACTGACTTGAAACAAACTGCTATAATCAACTTCCCCCAGACCAACTGAACTGTATGCTTGGGAGTATGTAATAAATAATTAATGCAATTAAAGAGATGGCATGAGCCCACTATAGAATTTAATCTGTTCAAGCCGAAGAATATAGTTCGTTTAAAATAATTGTTACCATATTTCCTTATGGATGTGACTATATGCAACTCCATGATTAAACAGCATAAAACAACTCCCAAAATCTGGTCTTCAATGCAAATTGGCATTGCTTCACCTTTGAGATAAATATCCCCAGACATACAAATTTTTGCATGTAACTTAAAAAAAAAAGCCTAGAAATAACTGTAGAAATGAGAAAATGAAAAAAAAACAAAACAAAGAAAATATAAATCACTCTTCATTCAGTTCCCTTCCACCCTGCAGAAAACCTATGGGCAATGTTTTAGAAGCCAAGATATGAACACCGAACAGCAGCTGTCTGACAAAGTTGGAAGGGGTTAGGGGATCAGGGGAGGATGAACCTACATTACTTTGTACCATTTAAATTGTCTTATCACATGCGTGTATTACAATTTTAATTTTTTGAAACTAGTTTATATGCACATGCATACACCTCCCAGACTTTTCTCTGGGTACATATATTTTTTTAATGCTAAAATGGCAATTACACCGTGTGAATGACAGAAAGAAAATTATATTTAGGAAAAACAGACAACCTTTCTCACCTTGTTGCCCACGCCTTCCCAACCTCGGGGGAAAAGAAACCGTAGCTCTGCCCCAGTATGAAGATAGGATTGTTACAATTAGCATTATCTGTAGGTGTATGTGTGTCGGCGGGGAGGGGGGAATATGTGACCCACAATCTCTCTTTCACACAAAATCCAACACTGCTGTTTTCTAGATTCACTCACAGGGGTTAGAGAGGATCTGTTTGATCCCCTAAGTTTCTAAACGAGCAACCAGTGTCCACAGGCGTTATATACGCACAGCTTAGTCCTGCCAGAGCCTGGCTGGGGACCAGGTGTCCGGACCTCCCACCCTCCACCCCATCCCAGGGTGGCTGTTAGTTGGAGGGCTCTTCCATATATGCGGGTTCAGTTCTGAGATGGAGGGTCAGTCCTCAGAGGTGCCCCGCGGTGTGGTGACTTTGGGCTGCCCCACACCCACCCCTGTAACACAGCAATGCCCAACGTTTGCAAATCCAAGTCACGCAGTCTCCCCACCTGACTCTTTGAGCCTGAATCTTTGCATTTTGCTTTATTTTTCATTTTCAATCAAAGCAGTTTAGTTGGGCTCAGTCTCTTAATGGTTTTGCCTAAAGCGCTGCCCCCCCCCCCGCCCCGTGAACCATTTTACAAGGGGCACTGAAAACCACCACCGTCTACTCCCTTTTGAGGAACACCGAATCCTCACGCCTCGTCATGCTGAACAGACCTGTTTACGTCCCTGACTTCATGTCTGCATCATTCTCCCTGCCTGGCAACCCCAGGAGGGGTGACTGCTGGGCTGGGGCTGGTTTCAAAGGAACTAACCTGCCACGTTCAGAAGCCCCTGGATTTGTGATTTCTTCTCTGCCACAAAGGGAGAGCGGGTTCAGAGGCAACCTGGGTGTTCAAAGGGGTTGACAAGGTGCAACACATAATAAGATGAAATAATCACAATTAGAAAGAAATCGTAAACGCCAAATAAACTCAATCAACTAAGTTGGAAAAGATGCTCAAAAAGGATAGTTTTCTTCAGTTAAAAAGATCAGAGGTGAGGCTTTTCACCTCCAATGTATTCTATCACTTTCTATGCTTCATAAAAATATAGCTAAGTAATGGTATTATACAGGAGTCACTGCAGAATTTCAAAGTGCCTCATGTTTACCTATGCAGTGCTATTTTTTTCAGGTTCTGGGAGAGGATGTTTAAATTATTTGGCCTAGATACATTACTTTGCCCCAGATAAGTTAACAAGTCAGTGTCACGATGTCAAAAGAAGGGCCATTAAATGTTAGTTCACTGGATGAGGCTCACTTGTGGCTAAATTTAGTAATTTTTTCCCCCATGTTTTTTATTGTGGTAAAATACACAAAACATAAAATTGACCATCTTAACCATTTTTAAGCGTACAGTTTAGTGATACTAAAATACATTCATAACGCTGCACAAACATCTCCACCATCCAGCTCCAAGACTCTCTTCATCTTGTAAACTGAAACTCTATTCCCATTAAACAATAACCCCCTATTCCCCCCAGCCCCTGGAAACTGCCATTCTACTTTAGGTCTTGGAGTAATTTTTCTTTCAAAGGAATAATTCCAAAGTTTGTAGGGCTTAAAAAGGGACTGGACTTAAAAAAAAAAAAAAGAAATGGAAATACATACATGGTATATAGACACCTGTATACACACACAAAGAGAGATTTCTAGCCTGTGGAATAAGCTCCATATTTGTATGGACTACAAAAGATTCATGGCTTATTAAATAATAAATATGTTAGAAGAAATGACTAGGTAAGCTACTGTTCAGCAATCGGGCGCTTATAAAAGAATACTTAGATAATTCCTGTTATCTTTCTATTATGCATACTATTTCCTATTAACGAGGACGTCGTCCACCTCGCGCACTGTGTGAAATTACTTACTTTACAGCTGCTACTGAACTGACATTATTATAAATGGCGGCATTTTTGGACAAAGGCTTCCACTCACTGGCGTATCCACTGTGAGTCCCACGGGCCCAGAATGACTTTTTAATGACTGGTTCAAGTGTTTTTAAGAAACAATACTACCAAACAATACTTACTTAATAACAATACTGCCATAGAACAACATCTATCCCTGAAGTTTGATTTGAAAAGTTTGATTTGAAAAGAAATCAAACGTGAAGGGATAATGTGACCCTGGAAATAAAATCTGCTTTTAAAGAACTCTTCTCAGAAACCAGGCAGGGAGGAGAGAGGGTTAAGAGCATACAGCCTTTGGAGCCGGGCAGATCTGGGTTCAAATCCTGACACCCCAGACTTGTGGCCTGGCAAATCATGGACTCTCCCCAAGCCTGTGTGTCCTCAGGTGTCAAGTGAACATCTGTGGAGGAATGAGTATTTGAAATGACAAATGTAAAGCTCTCACTTGGTAAATAACTTCTCTTATCACCGTAACCCAGCATCTCAGGCAGTAACAGAAACGGGGACTTCTCCCTCACAGAACCTTCTGCTCCACAGAAGCTCATTTATTTACTCACAGTAAGTCACACAACTGAGCTGTCCCAAGAATATAAAAATTATTGGTTAAATAAATGAGAAAACAATTTAAAAATACATACATAGAGAAAGTCAAAATCTTAACCTACCTTCCCATCCCTTCTCCCCCTTATTGATTTGGCAGGTGTTCTTCTCGATTTTTTCTATGCACCAATAAATGTATGTTATAGTTGGCTGGTTTTTTTCCTCTCAAACAGAATTATGCCATCCATACTGTTCTGTAAATGAATTTACTCAATAATATAGAACAGACAATATCGTTCCTTTTAATGGCTTCCTACAGTGAGGATACTCTATTTTACCACTCCCCGTATTCATTGATATCTTGGGGAATCCAATTTTTTTTTTTTTTGCTGTTAAACAAAAGTTGAGCTAAGTGGTCTTGCTAAGTACTTGACTGATTTGAAACTTAATTTGATACTAGCTATCCTGAGCACGGTGACATCAGACCATAAATAAGGTCACAATAACATAACGGGACGGCTGAGAGATAGAGAACTTCCACTGGCATTTGGAGCTTTTTTTTCCTCTTTGACTCAAAATGGATCCATTGCAGAGGAATGCCTTCTCCCTATACTCAGTGCAGAGACAAAGCTCACGTGCTTAAACGTACATGTTCAGGATTCTAGACTTGGTTTAACTCAAATGGCCTTGATTGGATGGGGTCCCTCCGCAGTATTAAAACTGCTCTAATTGCATTCTTCAAGCCAGCTGAAGGCTGACAGCTTCCGCTCCGGGCTCATTATCAGAGCACTTCAAGAGGCTCCATTATGAGCAGAGCACCTGGTCCAAATTTATTTCAACGGCCCAGGGCAAAATGGGAAGGTGCTTAATGTTCAACCACAATGGTGACATTTTTATGAGATATCCAAGGTTCAGAAACAAATAAATGAAAGGTTTGAAAGGAGCACGAACAGAAACTGTGACAATAAAAATTCAACATTAATATATCAATTTTAAACCATATACCACCCATACACTTGGGGTAAGGCCAAAGGTTCAACACAGGCTCAACAGAAAGAAAAAGAAGAAAAGCCAATACCCAACTCCTCCCATGACAGGCTTCACTAAAAAGACTGATTGTAGGTTTAATTTAAGGACTTCAGAATGAGATTCGGATTCTGAATTCTGGTTAGGATAATAATCACGTTGTCTATCTGCGCCGACATCAGAATGAATGGAAATTCAGCCAGAAGTGAGTGTTCATTCTAAATGTATTATGTCCATACCTTTTCTCTGATTTGCTTACACAATTGCTGTGTTTCTCCATTTTAAAAATTCCCTTTTGGAAACGAATAAGTTAACGATTCCTTACACAGATGTTTCCAGAAGAAAACACTGTGCAAATATGTATTTAGAAACTTTTTAATGTATCACAGGAAAAATTTCCCAGGTAGATCACGGCAGGTCCAAAGCAAACATGGCATCCTATTGAAAAAATCTGTATCTACAGACTTCTTGTCAAGTGGGATTTTGCTCTCTGCGGCTGAGGACTTGCAGAGGACTTGGTATGCAGACGACAACCAGTTTTAAAGCCCCAAAACCCAGCTGCACAGCATTAGTGAGCTCTACCCTCCACTAAGAATCTGTTTAAAGAAATGTTTAAAATAAATATTTGTATTCTTTTACTAAACACAACAATAACACTCATTTTGGAATGCAAGAAAATGATGAATGAAAAATTATAACACTGGCATTTTACAATGGGAATGCTGACTTAACTAGAACTATACGGATTTACTAAATGTTTAGTCTCTTAAAAGAAAAAGAGGAGGGAAAAAAAGACAGAACGAGGAGGATAATTAATCAAAACTGCTCTTGGAAATGTTTCTCAGCTATTAGATGCTTTTGGTATTGTAATTTTATCTTTCTCAAGCATTTTCCTTATTAAGCCAACCATACAGATGTGCAAACATTAATTGGCCAGCCTGTAAAGGCTTTAATTATTTTACTGATTTAAATAGGCAATTAGGCAGCACCTATTTTTCACATATCGATTGTTTCTACCCCGGGTTTTAGACCTGAATGCATGAATCATCGGGCAACTAAAATAACCACAGGCTGCTATTTGAGCCTTTTTTTTTTTTCAACAAATGAATAAATGCACTTGAAATTAATTACCTGATAGAATCACTCTAACTACAAAAAAAAAAAAAAAGGCAAAATTCCTTTAGGATAAATTCTGTCTGTAAGCCTCCAAGCAAAGCGGCCGCTTATGCAACTGCCTGCAGGCCCTCCGGTGTTAGGTTTGGGAATTTGGGAGCTTAGAAAAATCTTCATCTGGGTGTTCAATAATGGGGTGTTTCGTTTAGTGCTGATTTAGCCTGGCGTGTGCCTTTCCTGTGTTCCACTGTCTCCTTTGAAACTACTTCACGGGGTGGAGCTCTGGGAGCCCACGGGGAATTTCCAAGTTCACCATGGAAACTGAACAGTCCTTTGGATCATGCACATCAGGGTCCCGGTTTGTCCTTCACTTTGACCTCTCCCATTATCCTCTCCATCTTCTATCTAGTTAAGACCCTCTTTATAAAATAGATCAAAAGAAGTGAGACTGCAGGACGGCTGTTCATGATGGTCCTCACGAGGCTAACATTCCCAGCCTTTCCCATCTTTCTGGGACAGCAGGACACGTAGGGGTCTAGAAAGCCTCCACAACATGTTGTGTCCGCTGAAAAAAACCTGAGAACGCTGCCACGGAACAGATGGTTTTCTAGCTTTTGGACAACGTCTCGGCTCTACTTGAGGAGGTCGCCGGGATGATGATAATGACTACTTATGGGCAGAGCGATGTGGTGGAAAGAGACCTAGATTCAGGTGAGAAGACTTGGCTGGACTCAAGCACTAGATGACGTTATCAGCTGTACAACTGTACGCTCTAAGCCTTTCTGGCTTCTGTGTCTCCATCTGTAAAATGGGGATAATTATGCCTGCCTTCCCTGTCACAGAGAACCGCCGGGACCATCACACACACAGATGCTTCGTAAAATGGAAGCTAGTACTACAAACATTGTCATTATTTGCACAGAGCCACTTCCTTCATTCAATCACCTGCACTGCCCTCTTGTGGTGAGAAAGCTGCAATGCTACTCAAAAGGCAAAGTTATTTCGTGACCCAAAGATTGTTAAGATTCTATGACTGCCAGATTACTTTTTCGCAACTAACTCTTGATTGTGAGGCTAATGGAGAAAGCGACACTTGACGTGGAATATAAAGTGTAAAGGATCTACTTGGGTTTTTTTTTTTTTAACCTAGATGTCGTAACAGAGCCTGAATTTCCGCGACAGAACGGAGAGAGTTAAAGGAAAGAATCCTAAATTTATGAACAGCAAATCCAGACACAGTGCTCCTACCCATTTTTTTGGAACCATTAGACAATGATGTAAAAAACTGTGGAAAGTGTAAAGCACTGAACAAGAAGAGAACTTGCTGCAGAAGATCAGCTGAGCACTGGTGGGAAGTCTTGCCCTCCTCCGTACCTTGAACATAGATATCCACGCCAGTGGAATTACTCGCAAATTACAGGACCAAAATGTCACACCCAGATTTGCCTGGACTCTAGAACGAGAAAAATAGACTTTTCAAACTAGTGGGGACCCAAGATACCATGTCATTCCACTTCCTTTCTTTAGAGTTAAGGAACCTAAGATCCAGATAAGTTAAAAAACCTGCCTAACTTGGACTGAGGCTGAATCCCACCACAGCACAGCAGGCAGCCGCCAGCTTCCACGTTTATCACCACTTCATTCACAGCTCAAAATACACTTTCAGGGGTGCCTGGGTGCCTCAGTCGGTTAAGCAGCTGCCTTCGGCTCAGGTCATGATCCCAGGGTCCTGGGATCGAGTCCCGCATTGGGCTCCCCGCTCAGCTGGGAGTCTGCTGCTGGCAGTCTCTGTCTGCTGCTCCCCCTGCTTGTGCTCGCTCGCTCTGTCAAATGAGTAAATAAAATCTTTAAAAAAGAATACACCTTCATTCCCATTTCTGTGTGACACCACTACACAGCAATGAGAAATACTGAAAAATATTGAAAAAATTAAGCCAAAGGGAGCAAAATCAAATATCAATATTACCACTTAAAAGAATTCATTACATGAAATCATGGAAGTAGCAAACCTCCACACAAAAACTGCCTGAGAGTTCATCTGTGGGTTAGCAAATATTAAAATAACACCAACGACGACAGTCAGTTCACAAGCAAATCAATAAATGCCCGTGGATGGATTCAGTAAGCACTCAAGAACCTGGCTCCTCAAGAAAAGGTTTAATAAAGAAATATTTAATTATACTCCCTATGCAGCAGGCCCCATTTTAAATGCTTTGCTCCTTATAATCTCATCATAACACCCAGCATGCAGTTAACAACCTTTACTAACTACAGCATCAGTTTACAAACCACAGTGAGCACCACAGATCAGAGAGATGACCGATTAATGAGGGGGAAGATGTCAAGAAGAAATGGTGAGCGAGCTGGTAATTGGGGGGAAAGTCAAGAAAGCCCTGTGGAGAAAGGCATAGGGAGAAGTAACTAGAAGTGCTAAAGGATGCTTTGCATTCCTTTGACCTCAAGGCAGCTGAGAACAACAGCTGGAATGTGACCAAGTTAAGGTTTTGGGGACAGATTAAGCTGAGGGTCCCCTCTCTTCAGTAAGCCTAGACCAGAGTGCTCCCCGCCATGAGAATGGCTCTACGAGAGAAGAAGCGTGCAGATAAATAGTATCTGGACAGAGCGAGCTTGTCCAGCTCCAGCTTGAAGGAAGGTCAGGGAAGAAGTTTGGGAGGGGTCTCCACCTGCAGAGGATGAGCCTGAGGGGAAGAACCAACAGCTTCTGGCTGCCGGAAGCTTGCGAGGTTTGGGCATAACCAATACCAACAAGGCAAGTCACTGCCATACCCACTAGCTTGTTCGACCCCTCCGCACTGGCCTGGGGGGGGTTGGCATTAGGGACTAAGAAGGGACCCGGGTCTGGAGAATGCAGTGCCCGCGCTCCTGGGTCAGCTGGTGGGGCCTGGAGCACTGTGGTGGCCTCTGCTCTACCCCCAAGCCTCGGTCAGGAGCCTGACCCCGCCCGGAGAGGGAGGTGGCATAACCCCAGGCCTGACCTGTCACAGAATCAGTGACAAGCAGGAACTTAGTAAAACGTAAAGGTCACAGAGCGTGAGGTACTCAAAGCCTCGTGGAGATTCAACATGGATTTATAGTTTGTCTTTCCTTCTTCCCAAATAGGAAAAAAAAAAAAGTTTAACACAGACTGAACTTTCTGTACTTCTATGTATTTACATATTATCACATTCTTACAATGACAAAACTCTGCACTCTTGTACTTTCCTAACAAGATCAATACCGTAAAGCTCCTATTAATCCACATACCGGCTGCTAACAGAGTTCAATTCGTGTTTACTGAATAAACCAAAGACTAAAGGTAATATCACGGGGGTTCGACAAGTCGATCTCAAAAATTACCTTCAACCTAGGGGCGCCTGGGTGGCTCAGTGGGTTAAGCATCTGTCTTCAGCTCAGGCCATGATCTTGGGGTCCTGGGATCGAGCCCTCTGTTGGGATCCCCACTCAGTGGGGAGTCTGCTTCTCCCTCTCCTCTGCCCCTCCCCCCCAACTCATGCTCTTTCTCTCTCCCAAATAAATAAAACCTTTAAAAAAATTTTTTTTAATTACCTTCACCCTAAAAATGGTACATTCTGAGATAGCAGATATGTTTATTATTCACAAGTCCCTATGATATTTTAGAAAACAATATGTTTATAATTATGAAAAAGCATAGGGACACTTACAACTTTTAAGGACCGCTAAAGCATTCTTTAGGTCTCTGACAATATGAAGTGAGAGGTGGAACTTTTTCAGAAAAAGCATGCCACTGGACCGCCTCCTTCCCAACAAAGCACGTGTGGCTACGCGCGGGAGGGCGGCAGACGTCAGTGCCCTTCGCCACCCTTGGACTTCGGGCTTCTCCACAATTTTCAGCTGCACCAGCCAGCATTCCTCATCGAAGTCCTCTCTTCTATGCTTCCCATCTGTCTTAGTCCATCTGGGCCACTCTAACAAAATACCATACTGGGTGACTTAGGAACATCAGAAATGTATTCCTCACCGCCTGGAGGCTGGGAAGCCCAAGATCAAGGCGCCAACAGGTTTGGGGTCTGGTGAGAGCCCACTTCCTGGCTCCTAGCTGGCACCTCGCAGGGCAACAGGGAGCTCTGTGGGCCTCTCGGAAGGGCACTCATCTACTCATCTCACTTAGACGCTCCCCCCTTATCACCTAATCACCTCCCAGAGGTCCCACCTCCTAACATCATCCTGCGGGGGGGTTAGGATTTCAACATATGAATTGGGTGGGGGGGGG